>NC_090933.1:596026919-596664737 GCF_040938575.1 Ambystoma mexicanum
TGGACGCATGCATGATGGGATCGGACGCAGAAAATTGCTTGCGGCAATGGATGCACTGCTTGAAACATGTCGCATACGGCATACGTAGAGGGAGGCACCACAGATTTTTAAAAAATTACCTATCACTAGCAAAAAAGGGATGTAGCACAAATGGAACGCCCCAAAGAAGGGAGTTGCAGGGTTTATAGTGATAATTTCATTTTGTCGAAAGTCAAAATGTCGAAAACCATGTCGGGGAAAAAAAATTGAATGTATTTTTTTCTTTGTTCGAAATGGGGGGTTCCCCACAACCCCCCTTTTTAAACTTTTTTTTCTGTTTTAACCCTTTTTTTTTTACTTGCGGAACCCAAAAAAAAAAAGTAAATAAAAAAATAAAGCATTCGGAAAAAAAATTGACATTTTTTCGACATTTTTGTAATTCGACCAAATGTTTGTCACATTATAACTGCACACCGAGTCGCAGGGTAGCAAAAGTTCTGACCCGCCATTAGGCGGATAAACAGGAACTGGGTGTGGAACGTTGGTGGTGAGGGTAAGGTGTGGACCCAGCGCGCGCATGGACGCACACGTAAGTGACAGCTATCTTTTACAGCCAGCTTTTCTGGCCAGCCCACAGGTGTCCCCAACCAGTTGGGAAGGAGGGAGAGCCAGGATGACAGAGAAATAAGAGACCATCATATTTGGAAGTTTGTGCGGAGAGCTCACACGATGAACACCCTGGCAGGAGAGTATACAAGGCAGATGCACCTTATAAGCATGTTTATGCGAGAAAGACCTGGCAGAAAAGTATACCAGGCATGGTCAAGCTAAACATTGTCTAAAATATATTGCACAAATAAGTCCTGAGAAGGGCACATCAGGACTAGGAAAAGGCTGTTGAAAGATTAAAGAAGAGAGAAAACCTGGCAGGAGAGTACACCAGGTAGCCTAACACCAAAGACAAATAGCCAAGTTGTTTTGTTTACCCGTTGTGTTGTTGATCAAGAGAAGCTTAAGGAACTGATATTCTTCATTAGAAAACTGAGTGAAGAGAATCCAACGGAAAAGAACCAACCTTTGTAACCAGGAACTCCATCCTTCTGGAACTTGTGTTGAAATTAGGCATTTTCCTTTTTGAACATGTATACACCACTGCGAGGGCCAGAATAGTACTTTGGATACAGGACATTTTACTTTTGACATTCCGACCATTGACAGGCCCTTAATTTTGGTTTTAGGTAGGGAAACCCCTCTAAGAGCAAGGACAAAGGCATTTCCCAACCCCCTTTTATTTTAATTTTAAAAGTCTTTGACCAAAATCACAACTGTCTGTGTATCATTCCTGGTTCCTCACATTACCTTTACTATGTTACCACTATAAAGCACATTACATAGATTGAAAAGGGTTATTTAAAATAATCATGGTCGGTAAATTTCCAATTAAAAAACAGGTTGCTTTATTTATTATGGTTCACTAGCAGAGAAATGTTTACCACAAGGGGTTTGGTGGGAGGGTGTTATGTTATTGAAATTTTATAAAGCGCACGCCCACCCATAGTTATCATGGCGCTGGGAGAGAGGAGGAGCAGACAAGCCGGCTGAAGGCCAGGAGCATAATTTAAAACAGTAACGTTTTCAAGATTTTCAAGTCTGAACAGCACTCCTTTCAAATTCAAAACTACTAGGTTTGCCGATTTGTTTTTCTGTATGGTGTATGCACATGCTACACTTCGCTACTGTGGCAGGCTTTAATGAATTACCCTTTGACTGCAGTCCTCCTGTCAGTTGAGAGGTCTGAAATGTGAGCTGGACACAAAGGTAAAGGTTTCTCAAGGTTTGCCATTTATTCAAATAAAAAGGGTTTGTTAAATGCCTATCTTTCCCTATCCTAACAGAGGTCCCTGTCTAGCAAACTAAAAATGACCTAGTGTCCAAAACAGCTCTGACCCTCACATTAATGCACACAACAAAATTATACAAGGAAAGTATGTCTAGGTTTTTAGCTCGAAGCAATTTCTTAAATCAAACTTAAAAGTTCTTGAACGCACTATTTGTGACCTGGGTGTGACTCCCTTCCCCTGGATTAATTCAGGAATACTTTGATTACAGTACAGATTCAACCAAGTTCTGTTGAAGTAAACAAAGTATTTTCCAGCCACTGTCTTTCTCTGGGGTACAACAAATGTCTCTTTCCCAACTTTTGGTTGATAATTCAAAACTATGTTTTCCACAATATTGCTCTTGAAAAGAAAATTATCTTCCACAAACAAGTTCAAACCACTGTTAATTGTTCTTTTATCACAGAACAACATTAAAGGAACTGCTTATTGTTAATATGGCCCTTCAGCTTTTCTCAATACATCTTCTTGAAGTAAAACAATTGTCAGGATAGCAAATGAACGTATCTTAGTAATTTTGTCACACAAATGATAAGTAAATGGATTTTTTTCAACAAAGGTTCTTTCAATACACCTTTTTGCTACAAAAGGTATTTTATCAAGTCATGTTCTTGCTGCCAGGAATAACCACTAAGGCCTTTCCTGGTATACTCGCCTGCCAGGAAGAAATAAACTCCTAATTCTACTTTGATGGCAATATTGTTTCCAGGGTTCCCCACATCCATCTCTCTTGGAAAGAGGGTTAAACAATAACTGCCTTTTCTTATAGTCTCTTGACAATTTAAGCTTTCCCAAAAGTATATCTCTTATAAGGGGGATTTATGCATTGGTTGTTTCATTAAGGTTTATTAAGGTTTTCTCACATCTTCTTGGCTGGTGGCAATGCCGGCTAGAAGCTTCTCCCAATGGTAGTCTTAATGTTTTTCTCATAGTATCTTGGCTGTTGGGAATACTGGTTAGAGGCTTACCTCACTGGTAGTTCCATTAAAGCCTTTTGACAGCCTCTTGACCGTTTATAATGCTGGTCATACACTTTCCCCATTGTTAGTTCTTTATGAGGGAACTTTCGTCTTTGCCACTTTTGTTCGGTTCCTTTACTTATTTGATATTCAGAAAATGGTTTCTGTTTTGATTCATTAATTGTTCGGTATTCAAAATTGTTATATTGTAACAATTTTCTTGTACAGTGCGTTCCAGGGTAAGCATTCCCATTCAGCCAAGTCATCAGTTCTCTGCAGCCACTCCTTGCCGTCAGGCTTGGCAGCAGATCTCCAGCGTTTAGTCACACACTGGTTCAACGTTTCCTGTAGAGGAATAAATGCAAGCCTTCTCCAGGTGACTTAATGCCAGTGCCACTGAACGAGCACAGTAAAATGCTTTCAGTGTACAAATGTCCACAAGAAAACAATTTCCATTACAATGAACCTATTTTTAGGCAGGTTTTAGAAAATAAATAAGAATTTAAAAAAACCTGCATTAAAAAAAATCAACACCTTCCTGGCAATAATATTTACGCCTCTTCTATTCTCACCATCAGCAATTTTAACCTCAGTTCCCAACACAGATTTTATCAAGGGTAGCATCCTGCTCAGTGTTTGATAGAGACCTATTAGCAATTGTGGCATTTTGTAACAGACTGATCTAGAGTGCCCTAATCTATTGAGCTCAAAGATAATTAATAATCACGTTTGGGGAATAGTAATGTGTGCCAGATAATCGAATACTAATAAAACCGAAGCCGCTGGTGTAAGCAAGACTAATACCATATTTGCACTCTCGTTTCAGCAGAATATATGAAGAAACTAAGGTTTTGCCCACCCACCTTTTTGCCAGCTTGCAGATTCGCAAGTCATGGCTATTGTACCTTGCGAGCGAGATTGATGTCTGAGAACCGGTTCTGTCTGGTTTGGGGTTTATCCGCTTCTTGTGAGGATAGAGGCCAGGAGGAGGGAATCTACATTCCTCCTCATTGCCAACTAGTTCTCAATGCAATTCACCCACATCCCTCTGGTTGAGCAGGATCATTAAAGCTGTGTTAAGGGCTTTCTTCTGTACACTCGGATAGGAGGAATGAAACTAGCTCCCATGGGATTGGTTTGCATATGGAGCAAGGCCACACTGAACATATGGGGGCGAGGAGAGCAGCAGCTGTATGGAAAAGAACTACTCCACTTGGCAGACGAGGTGATGGAGGAATCTGGATAACCACACAGCAACTTGAAGTTGTGCTGGGAAATGTGTGAGGGATGAGGTCACTTGAGAGTTGACTCCTTTGTTAGTTATTGAGCAGAAACTGGTGTATGCAAGGAGTCGGAAATGAGACACAAAGTTATGCTATTCTTAAAGTCAGACATTTTATTAAACAGAAATGGGTTGAAACACTGCCTCACTAGCCTATTCTAAATAGATATTTCCCTACCTAGAAAACGAAACAATATGTCTGTGTCAAGTAGTCAGTAACTTAAAAGCTGTCCTTGTGTCCAAAACATTCTAAGCTGACCCTCTCATTAGAACAAAAACAACAAAGGGTGCACGGAAATGCCTGACTTTATATTAGCAAAAAGTGTTCACAATCAAAAACATAAGGATCACTCCAACAAAAATGGTTTCCATGGAAAAAAAACCTGGATCCAAAGGGTGGTTTCCTTCCCCTGTATTTTTAGGTCAGATGGCAAATGTGTCTCTTAATCCAACAATCCTTTGTGCTGGCCTTTCTTTAGCTCTTCTTACAACTTTTGCGGATTGCCTGCTATACTCCCCTGCCAGGAATCATTCTATGGGTTTTTCAGATCCCTGGTATACTCCCACAATGTCAAAATCTTTATACAACTTCAGGTGCCTGGTCTCTTTTCTCCAGCTGAGCGTGGAGAGCGGTCGCCGGTGGCCTGAGGGGATCAGCAGGCCTGGAAAGCCCTGCCTGGGCCTCCGTGAGTTCTGTGCTTTGTGTTTTTTGAACAGGAAGAAAAAGAAAGTAGAATTGTTTGTTCGCGCTCCTAGCGCGGTGTTTTTGGCCTCCTCCTGCTCCCCCCTCCCACTTCCTGGTCTTCCTCTCCCTCCCCGCCTCCCTGCCCGCCCACCCCCCCCTCTGATTGGGTGTGTGCCTGCCTCCCCTCTGGCCTACTCGACGGCCGTTCCCCACGCTCGCTTCTTTTCTCCAGCTGAGCGTGGAGAGCGGTCGCCGGTGGCCTGAGGGGATCAGCAGGCCTGGAAAGCCCTGCCTGGGCCTCCGTGAGTTCTGTGCTTTGTGTTTTTTGAACAGGAAGAAAAAGAAAGTAGAATTGTTTGTTCGCGCTCCTAGCGCGGTGTTTTTGGCCTCCTCCTGCTCCCCCCTCCCACTTCCTGGTCTTCCTCTCCCTCCCCGCCTCCCTGCCCGCCCACACCCCCCCCCTCCTCTCCCTCTGCCTATAACCTCCCCCCTTCTGGGCAGCCCTCTGCCCGGCAGCCCCTGCGGCTAAGGGCCCCAGGCCAAGGGCGACTGTGTGTCTGCAGGTGTCCGCAGGGGACGCCAGGCGCCAGTTCCACCTGTTCTCCGGCCCACCCCTCCTCACCTTGCTCACCTCATCCGCATGATGCCTCGCCCCCCTATTCCATTTTATTGTTAAACTAGGGTGCTTTTCTCCCCTCGCAGGATTCTCAAACTTAGGTGGCCTTGACCTACTACGCATTACTGTTTGCTCTGCATTGTGGTAAACTAGTGCCCTCCACCCACTTCCTGTCTGCATACTCGTGTCATCCGCCTCCCCTCCTTCTCCATGGTGCTCTCTATCTCGCCTATCTACTCTAACTGCTTCTCTATTGACTATCCTGCTCTCCTCACTAAATCTGGTAGGAAAAAGTTTAAAAAGGACATCCTGGTCTCCAACCCAGGCCTCCCTATCGCTGACACCTACACGAGCGCCTGCTCCAGGGAAACTCTTACTGACATTCTCTTTTTCGTGCCTTCACCTGACCTATGGACCCCTCACATGGTCGCTGTGCTCTCTCCTTTCTCCTCCTCTCCCATTAATGGTGGCACCCGTTGGGATGTCCTCTTGGCCCCTTTCCACTCCTCTAAGGCCATCATTAATGTCTATGCTAACGGGACCGTCTTGGTCCAAGGCCCGCAGGCCAACCTTCACCTCTTTGATAGACGCTTCCCACGCCTCATCAACTTCCTCTCCGCTCCCGCTGTCCCCCCTCCTCTGTCCTCGGCTACCTTGCCTCTCCCCTCCCTCCCTGCCCCTTCTCTTGCTCCCTCTTCAACTCCTTCTCTAACACCTCCGCAGGGCGTACCTCTGATCTGTACCCCTCCCCGGAAGTTTTTCAAGGGTGGCAACCTTCTCCACATTGCCACTCTAAATTCTCGCTCTGCCATCAAGCACTCCTCTGATATCTGTCGCCTTCTTGAGGAACTGGACCTCGACGTCCTCGGTCTCACTGAGACATGGTTCACTGCCAGCTCTGCCACCAGCTTCGACACACTCCTACCTGACGGCTACAAGATCCTCTCCATGCCTAGGCCAAACCGCTCAGGGGGTGGTGTTGCCCTTATCTTCCCTGAGTGGATTCCTGCCACTGTCACTCCTACGCAGACCTACTCCTCTTTTGAATGTCTTGTCTGCCGACTCTCTCTCTCTCCTAGCCATTCCCTTACCGTGGCTACTATCTATCGGCCACCTGGTCAAATTTCATCCTTCCTCTCTGAGTGGGCTGACCTCTCCTCCTCACTCCTGTCCTCAACCACCCAACTCCTCTTTCTCGGTGACTTCAACATCCACCTCGATGCCTCCTGTCCCCCCACTGGTCTCTTTCGCGAACTCTGCAACTCTCTCTCACTCTCTATCCTCCCCTCTGGGCCTACTCACTCTGCAGGGCACACTCTTGATGCTCTGATCTCTTCTGACCTTCCCCTCTCCCTCCCTCTCTCCACTCCTCTCTCCTGGAGTGATCACTTTCTCCTATCCTCCCACCTCTCCCTCCCTACCCCACAGGCAAAGCCACCCTCGTCATTGCCACCCACCTTCTCGGTCATCCGACCCATGAAGCGCGTGTCAGTTGAGGCTTTCGCTGCTACCTTCTCGCCCCCTCCTCCCCCCTCGGCTGACTCCCACCCTGACACAGCCCTCTCCATCCTCTATTCCTCTATATCTGATACTCTCGATATCCTTGCCCCCGTCATGAGAATCCGCCTGAAGCCCAAAGCCAAATGTAACTCCTGGTATGACTCGGATCTCGTCACCCTAAAACGCAAGTGCAGGGTGGCAGAGAGGAAATGGCGTGCTTCATGCTCATCCTCTGACAAACTGGCCTGCCGCCTGCTCCAAAGGCAATACCGGCTCTCCGTTCTCACCAAGAAGAGAGCCCTTATCCAAGCCCGCATCTCTGAGGCATCTAACAACTCGGCCGAACTCTTTAAAATCTGCAAGGAGCTGGCCAACCCTGCTGCAGTCTCTACCTCTCCTGTCCCCTCCCAGGCCCTCTGCACCGCACTGGCCTCGCACTTCATCTCAAAAACTCAGGACATCCTGTCCTCGCTCTCCTCCTCTCTCCTCCCTCCCTCTCTTCCCGGCCCTTCCTCTTGCTCTCTTGCAGCCTCCCCTCCGCCCTCCTTCTCTGCTTTTCCACCTTTTTCTGCTGATGAGGTTTCCAGACAAGTCCGATCTATGAAAGCCTCGTCTAAACAGGTTCACCCCTGTTCCTCCAAAACCATCAAGGACCACATCGACTCCCTGGCTCCTGCCTTGGCTGCCTTTTGCAACCACTCATTCGCCTCTGGAGTCTTCCCATCCCCCCTCAAGCACTCCCTTGTGCACCCCCTCCTCAAGAAACCCTCCTCCGACCCCTCCTGCCCGGCCAACTATCGCCCAATCTCCATCACTCCCTTCCTGGGCAAGCTCCTGGAGAAACTGGCCATCTCCCAGCTTAACCTCCATGCTGAATCTGTTGGTAATCTTCATGACCATCAATCCGGCTTCAGAGCGGCCCGAAGCACGGAAACTGCTCTCCTGAACATCCGTGAGGACCTGCTCCTGAACCTCGATTCCAACACTCCCTGTGTTCTCATTCTGCTCGATCTCTCCTCTGCCTTTGACACTGTCAACCATGCCATCCTGCTCAACCGTCTCCGTGATAACCTGGGTATCACTGGTCAGGCTCTGGCATGGCTGACCTCTTTCCTTTCCGGTCGACCCTCCCAGGTCCAAATGGGCTCCTTCCTCTCTGACATCTTTTTCTCCACCTGTGGTGTCCCCCAGGGATCCAACCTCTCTCCCTGGCTTTTCAACCAGTATCTGGCACTCCTTGCCCACCGCATCGCCGCTCTCTGCCCCTACTTCCAGTGCTATGCGGACGATACCCAGCTCATTTTCAGGCTACCCTCGGC
This sequence comes from Ambystoma mexicanum, assembly GCF_040938575.1. Taxonomy (NCBI): domain Eukaryota; kingdom Metazoa; phylum Chordata; class Amphibia; order Caudata; family Ambystomatidae; genus Ambystoma; species Ambystoma mexicanum. The sequence continues at coordinate 596,035,158 of NC_090933.1, forward strand.
CTCCTCCTCTCCTTCCCTCATCTCCGACTGTCTGTCTGCTATCCAGGAATGGTGTGCCGCCAATGACCTCTGCCTTAACGCCAGTAAGACTGAGATTCTACTCATCGGCACACCCACTCCCTCCTTCCCTGCAGCTCTCTGGCCGGCCTCCCTTGGCCCCCTTCCTGCCCCTACCTGCAAGGCTAAAAACCTTGGGGTCATCTTCGACTCCACACTCTCCTTCTCTCCTCATATATCTGACGTCTCTAAGAAGTCACACTACCAGCTGCACCTCCTCAGAGGTATTCTTCCCTTCCTCTCCTTCCCCCAGAAGCTCACTGTCTCCCGAGCCCTGGTTCTCTCAAGGCTGGACTACTGTAACAGCCTCTATCTTAATCTGCCTGCCTCCACTCTCCGCCCTCTGCAACTTATCCAGAACAGAACTGCGAGACTTGTCCTTGGCCTCAAGCCCAGGGACCGTATCTCTCCAGGACTGAAATCTCTTCACTGGCTCCCAGTGGCTGCGAGGATTAAGTTCAAAACCCTCTGCATTGTCCACAAGGCCTTCTGGGGCCTGGGGCCTAAATACCTTCAACTCTCTCTTCCTAAATATCTTCCTTCACGAGCCCTTCGCTCATCCTTCTCCAACTCCCTCATGGTCAGCCGCTTCTCGAAGCAACGAGCTGGGGGTAGATCTCTCTCCGCAGCAGGGGCCTCCCTCTGGAACAGCCTTCCTGCCTCCCTGAAACTTGAGGAGAACCATCTCCGGTTCCGGAAGCACCTCAAAACCTTCCTCTTCGCTTCTGCCTTCTCTCTCCCTCTCCCCTGCTAAACCTGCTTAACTCCCCACTGAATTCTGCACTAAACCTGCATCTGAGCCACTCTCAGCGACCTCGGTCCAGGTCCCAGCCACTCTCCACTTGCACTGCCTCCCTGGCTCCCCCTGCACTGTGGGACTGTCACTGCATCCCTACAGCCCCCTTCCCAGCACTTGCTCTGCACTTACCTCGCACTTGCCACCAGCTGGCCCTTTTATTTATTATTTATTATTTATTTATTTTACGCTACTTACCTTGTACCGCACTTCCCCCCCACCTCCTCCCCCTGCACTTTCTCCTTTTCCCCTTACCTCTGCACTTGCGCGATCTGAATGACACCTGGCCTAGTAGGATCGTTTGTCTGTCTTCCCCTTGTTTCCCTCCCTCCCTGCCTCGTCGCGCCTTGAAACACTTGTGTATAGGCGCGTTACAAATATCATATCATATCATATCATATCATATCATACATGCCTGCCAGGACTTTTCTTGGGTTTCTCAGATCCTCCGGTATACTCCTCTGCCAGGTGCCTTCCCAAAAATGTCCGCTGCCTGGTGTACTCCACTGCCAGGTATGTTCCCCCAATGTCAGCTGCCTGGTGTACTCCCCTGCCAGGATTCCTTCTATGGGGGCTTCAAATCCCCTGGTATACTCCCCTGCCAAGTATGTTCCTTCAATGTCAGCTGCCTGGTGTACTCCCCAGCCAGGATTTATTTGTTTAGCTGTATATTTGCCTATGGTAACACTTGCTTCATAATTCCCCCACATTGACATCTCATGCATCTGTATTTGCTTAGGGCTTGTTGCTGCATATGGTCTGGTTTACTTTCAAATGTTCTTATTGGTATTTTAACTTTTACTTTTCCTTGACTGCATTCAAACAAGTTTTGTGCCTTTCTGTCATTTGCAACTTCATAGTTTGAACATTCGCTGGCATGTGCGTTGGGATGCCCCGGGGTCTCCCACCGCTCTAGGCAGACTCACCGGGTCTCTCCTTTGCTATTCCGCTGTGTTGTCCCTTCACCGCTGGGACTGTGTAGCTGCTCTGTCAGCGTCCAACGTGGCTCTGTGTTCAATCGCTGACTTTCCCATTTGCTTGGGCGGTTGTATTCCCTTGAGTTTCTGTGTAGCCTTTAGCTTCACCCCGGCTTTCCTTCCTCTTCGCCTCCCCTTCTGCCACGCCACACTGATCAAGATACCTTGCGTTAGTAGCCCCAGCACGGGGTTCTTAGTCCTCTCCTGCACTGCCTCTGCCATTTTTAAATGTCCAGCTCACTTTAAGTCCAGCAAAACAACTAGCCTGCACGTTAAGACTGCAGGCTTCTCTCAGTTTGCATACATCTCAGTACCTGAGGTTTAATGGGAGTTGAAGTCTATAGATATTACTGGATTTCCTGGATGTGGTTATTTATTACAAAATTGTATAAAACGTGCCACTTGCCCGCAGGCCTCAGAACGCGGACAAAGAGGACAAACAGGACTAACAGGACAGGTAAGGGGGTCCAGAGATCCAGAGGGCAGAAATTGTTCAAATGTCTCAAAGATACATCAAAACCTGAAGACGTTATGTATGAGTTGAGTCAGATGGGAGCTTCACTAGAGAAATATAGAGAAAAACGTTTTCTGACCTTTACCATAGAGTGGAACTGTTAGGTGCCAATAAGCCATTAAGGTCTTGGATATTATAGAGTCTTCCTCAGGGGAAATGGGGGATACTGCAGCTCATCCGATTGAGTCACCACCTTCCCCCGGTAGTTTTCTCCTCCTGCGAGAGCCTCCCTCATGTATTCTGCCCCAGGGTCAGGATCAGATTGCGGCTGCCGTCCCCTGGCGTCACAGCAGGGAAATCAGTGAAGACTCCACTGGAATCATCACATGTAGAAGATATCAATCTCTGCTCTTGGTTTCAGGGGAGGTTAGTTTGTCAAATATTTAAATGGCAACACTGGAGGTAAACGCAGACAAAGATCACTGTACAATTGCAATCCATGATCCACCACCCTTTTAAAAGCACTCCAAAATTATACCTTTCTCGTTCAATTAGCTTCAATGCAGCAAGTGGGATATTACCATGAGGTCAACAGGGAGGGTTGATCTTCCATTAGTTTGATACCAGACTCTCTATCCAGGGCACCCCGTTTTTAAACGAAAACACCTTTCTAGCCTCATTGCTAAAGGGCAGTTCACTTCCTATCAAAACTTAAGGTGCTCATCAACAGAAAACAAAATTAGTCCTTGGACCAAACCTATCTGCTAAACTGGCCGTACCACTTAGAAAAAAAATAAAGGAAAACTATGCATAATGCATTTGACTCACTGTGGTTTCACCCTGCTCTCTCCCTCGCTCTGGCGCCTCTACTCGTTCTGGATTCAATATGTGTCTGTAGAAAAACAATTCACTAGTTTTTAACACGTATTGGCAGCCTCTAAAAGTTCTAAAGTTTGCAAAAGTTCCTTAAAAACATACGTACCTGAAAAAAAAAGTCAACCCAATTTCTTTAGGTGGAAGGATATTTCCCTGATTCCTCGACCCAATTACTTCATTTCTTAGGTGTCTCTGTGCTGCCCTGGCTTTTGTTCTTCATGTTGACTGGGCCTCTCTAACCCACTTGGGTTCTTCTGCCTCAATTTCTCTTATATCTTTGTGGTATTAGTAACCCCTCTGTTTATTTGTCTCTTAGCTCTTGGGAGTTTCTCTGAGCAGTCTGGGGGACATGCTCAGGTTTCTTGTGCTTCTGTAACCCCTCTCATTCTCTTGTTCTCGCTTTCTGAGTCTATCTGACCCTCGCAGAGGCTTAGGGTAATCCTTCCTTCCTCCCCTTTTGTTCTCTCCTCTCGCTGCCTCCCTCGGCCCTGGACAACCCAGATACCTTCTGTTCCATTGGGTTTGTTTCAGTGAGGCAGTGTCTCTTTGATAGTGGTGGTGTTCCCCACGGGTTGCAGGTTTTCCAGTCTGGATATAAGCAGGCATTCCGTTTTGCTCATTTCAGCGTCCATCTGCTCTTCTGAGAGCAGAGGATTTGCTCCTCCATGGATCCATGGTTTTAAAGGCAGCAGTTTGTGGGCACCATGCGCACCCCGACCTCCACATGGTCACGTCTCCAGGTAAAACCTACCTTGAGCTGAATTTGCCTCTGCACTCTCCCGTATCGGATCAGCATCGTCTTGTTTCTGCATCGGTCTTTGTCCATGGCACAACAGGCTGCGCAGCATGGCTCCTCCCCTAAATGCCGTTCTCAGATCAGGGCTCTCTCTGCGTACAATTTCCCCCGCTCCATTTGAGGGCGGTCTGCCCTTTATTCTCACTCCCCGACTTCAACAGGGCGCATTGATTATCATCAGCTGTTAAGTTCATGGAGAATCCAGCATGGCCTTGAGCCAAAGACAGAGGTAAAGTTACCGTTGTTTTGAGTCCCATGTATGCAAATAACTTGTGTATAGGGAGTTCCCCATGGGAATGGGAGTCCTTGTCCCCTTGAAGGGAGTCACTCCCAGTGAGGTTGCCCTTTCCCAAACACTTAGGGAGGGTTTTGCCAAGCGGGCTCACCCTTCTATAGAGAAGGGACGAAACCTCCTGATTTGTCACATTCCGTACATGCACCATTTGTCAGGTATTGCTATAATTTGCCTGCATATAAGTACCATATCATGGAACTCGCTTTTTTTTTTCCAAGTTAAATATATTTTATTAGCCAATAAGGAATTGGAAATAAATACATCTACAAATGTACAAGAACATTTGTAAATACATGAAGTTACTTAAAAGATGCTTGTTATTAAGAGCCCAATTCCAAGGAATAGAAATTAACAGGCAGGCAGCAATATGATAAAGCAAACAATACATTAATCCTATTTGTAACCCTAGGCTCAATAAGGATTCGGATAGGTGGGGTTTACACACAAACACTTGTTTGTGGAAATTGACTCCTGCAAGAAAGGAATAAAGATGGACATTGCTATGGTTGGTAGAACAGTGTATTTAATGTGTACATGGTGTTTCTGCTACACTTTTTTAGTGAACAGGGGAGCCCTTCGACTGTTGTATTCAAGGCAAAGGAAAGGGCAATCCTGAGGTGATCAGGACAGTGAAGGCACGCCGCTAAACCCACACACCAGAGAGAATTCAACCCAATTGGGATGAAAGGCCCAAGTCGATCTTGTAAGGATAACAAGTTTTAATCTCACACGCAGATGAGAGCAACAGCAAAGAACTCTGCTGCGAAGAACATTCTGTGAAAGAGATACAAGCAAAAACTTTTAAATGTACAGTGTCATAATAATTCAACAAAGAGTAAAAACCAGTGCGGCTGATTGGATGGATCCTATACATGTTACCCATAAGGGATGCCAGTCTATTGGTCCCAGCCCAGTCTGTCCGTCTACCATCACGTGGGTGCTGCGGGTCTCATTTCATTCTCACATTAAAGGTCAGAAAACAAATTAATTATACTCCTACCATACGAATATTTTATCATTCATACTGTGCACTTGGCAGGCCTGAAGACGGACACAAAGGAGGTTCTGGGGGCACACTAACCTTCAAACACACACACACATTTCACTCACTCTCTAACACTCCATCCAGCTCCAAGGTCTCCAACCACGTTTTGAACTATAATGTATCCCACCCAGCACCTTGCAATACAAATCACACGATTGTTGCTTCAACGATGTGCCCCTCTTTGAACATCTCAGGACTTGTTCCTTTGGGGTTGGAGGTCAAAGGGCACCTGGTGCCATGGAATTCAGAGGTCTTACGTTTAAGTCAGTTATATAACTAGTGGTCACCTGGGAATGTGCCAGGTTATCCTTTGTGTGAGATAACCCACACCAAGCGCCGATCTGTGTTTGCGGCCTTGTGGGGCACATTCCTCCTGAACATCTTTGCAACACTGTTAGAACAATGAATAGGCCTTTGTGGCATCAGGGGTGTGGCACGTCCTCATGGGAGCTCGGGCATGGCTGCGGATTTCCCTCATCTCGCAATTTTGGGCCTAGTGCAAGCAATTCTGCATTTACCGCCCAGGTCTTCCCTTTTACCTATGGTTACTAATATCTATGCAAAATAGCAATTTTGCTTTTGCCTTATGCTGTACTAGGCAGATAGACTAGATTTGATTATATCGGAGTGGGGTCCTGGTAAACTGGGAAGTGCCCCTTCTTACCATCCTCCCTGTCCCCTGGCCCTTCATAGTGCATCTCGCCTCACACTAAAGCACCTAGAGGGGTGGGACGGGTATGCCCCTTCCCAATATGCCCCTTCCCAACAGTCCCCCCCTTTCATTACATTAACAAACTGAGATACATATGCGCTCCCGCTCCCAGTCTCTGCTTCCACATATGGCCTAGTTCCCATTATAGGGACCCAATCCCTACACACTGACTGCAAACTCTTCTCCCCCCCCCCTACGTGCATACTCTGGAGGTAAGCAAGTCATATATATATGCATCCCTCCTCCCCTGCCAAGTCCTCCCAGACGTCTGTAATTTTCTGGGTTAGGGGGTGGGAAAATGATAGTGTGGTATAGCGGGAGAGGGGAGCATTTCATGCTTAGGGCCACCCTGTGGGACATGAGTTTGCACTTCAATATTTGTTTCGCAAGGTGCTTTTGGAACCCCAATTCATACCATCATTCTTGCGCTATCAGGTGCCACATGGCACAACATCGAAGGGCCAGCAAACAGGTGCAGAAAATAACAAAGATGAACACAATGATGGGCATTAACATCTTCACAATCGCTCCCAGCCACGATGGGGCCCAGTTGAATGCCATAGTAAGCCAATCACTGTCCTGTATTCCTCCCTCCTCCTACATGAGAACACCCAGGCCATGGACAGCTGCGATGTTGTGAGATGATGCATTCTCCGCATCCTCTGGAGGCATGAATGTGCAGCAGGAATCGCCAAACATTTTGCATAACCCACCTTCCATTGCAGTTAACATGTCCAACACAACGATTTTGCATTGTCGTAAGTCTTACTGCACGCAACTCAACCTTGATCGCGTTGAACCCGTTCTCTGCATCGTTAGCAAGCTGGACCAGTTCCCATTTTAAGATCTGCAACCATTTGGCATTTGCTGCAGCCTGCTCTCCCGGAAAAAGTAGCTGCTTAGCTGAAGAGCAAGTATTCTTCTGGAATTTCAGCAAGAAATGTGGAAGAGAGTCTTTGGATATGTAATTCAATCTTTTCATCCTCTGCAGTTGTTGGAGCTTTCCTTTTCCTGGCCGGAGATAGGGCCCTTGTGTAAGCACCAGAACCTTATCTTCATTTTTGACTGTGGGGAGACTAGTTGGTCCGTCGGCAGGTAGTGCTCCCCCTTCAGGTGTTCTTCTGGGATTACTAATAGCGCTGAGTGCAATGTGGCCAGCGAATAACTGCCGCTCCATGATGGCGGCAGGTGCAAGTAAGCTTGTCGGCCACAGACCCTGTAATAATCCATCAGCGCCGCTGTTCCTTTCTTCATGTCTGACCAAGAGTTTTATTGCAATTTTCATTTGAGCCGACAAAGAGTGTACCTTTGCTGCAGAAACAGAGTATATATTTTTCTTGTTGTGCACTCGCACCGGCTCTTACATTGTTCAATCCACTTCAGCTTTGCGATATACCCCAAGGTTCGGTGGCTGGCCATTTCCTTTTCTCACTCTACACCTCCATCCTTGCCCCAGTTATCTCCTCATTCGGCATTTCACACCATTTCTATGCTGACGATACTCAGCTCTTCCTTTCCTTCTCTACCGACCTCCACCTGAAACTCTCTTCCTGTCTTACTGCCATAAAGAACTGGATGTCTTCCCGCTTTCTCTCCCTCAACACCGACAAGACTGAAGTCATATTCTTCCCCTCCAACTCTCTTCCCCCTCCCTCTCCTCCACCTTTCATTCACTTTCCTTCTACTAATCTCCATATCTCTGCCCACGCTCGCAAACTAAGCATTCACTTTGACTCCTCTTGCTTTCTCCCAGAAGATCTCTCACTTCTCGTGCCTGTCGCTACCACCTCTTCAATATTCGCAAAGTCCACCCCTCTCTCACTTTCCATGCTACTAAACTTTTGATCTCCTCCCTTATCTTCTCTCGCCTCTTCTACTGCTCCTCCTTACTCTTTGGACTACTTCCTTCTCATCTCGCCCCCCTCAAATCTATCTACCATTCTGCCGTCCGTACCCTCTGTCTCCTTACCTACCGTGACTCCATCTCTGCTTCCCTTTCTTCCCTTGGCTGGCTTCCTTTTCACTCCCAACTTAACTTTCACTTTCTCTGCCTAGTCTTTAAATCTCTCCATGGTCTTGCTCCCCCTTATCTCTCCTCCCTCCCCTCTTTCTAGACTCCCTCCCGCTCCCTTCGTTCTGCTGACCACTTCCTCCTCATTGTTCCTCCATTGCCTTGTGCCCCCTCCTGTTTCCGCTCCTTCCAGCTCCTAGACCCCCTGCACCGGAACTCCTTACCTTTCTCAATCCGCTCTATTCCTACCTTCTCCTCATTCCGCACTTCCCTTAAATCTCTCCTCCATTCCCCGCCTTGAAACCCCTTCTCCCCTTCTTGCTTCCCCTCCTTTTATCCTTTTCCCCTTGATCATCTCCCTCCCCTCCCTCACCACCCCACTCTCACCCTTTCCCCTTCCCCTCCTTCTCCTCACCCCTCCCTCTCCCTCACAGTCCTACTGCACTACTCTCCCTATTATCTTCAGTTTAATTGCTCTTCTTACTGTTTTGTTGACTGATTCATAATTGTAATTTGCTTCTACCGTTATATTGTTATATGTATCAAGTTGTTAAAATGTTCAGCGCTTTGGAGTAAAGAGCTATACAAACAAAATAAATACAAATATGCTCGGTCCAGATTTTAGCACAAAGTGTCCACTTGTGCTATTCTTTAATTGCAGTAGGTTGCCAGTCGTCCTGTCAAGCAAGGCCTTGTGGTGTCCTGCCAGTTATTGACATTTTGTTTCCGCCCTCTCACCATCAGATAGGGTAGCTCCACACATTTGATGTTTTTTGGATCGTTGCTGCATTTTACAAAATCTGGACCCACCATTTTCAGTTGCACACTATGTGCCTGGAACCTTCCTTTTATTCTGCATAGCGCAAGATGAACTAGGCATTGTGCCTCTGTAATTGGGACTGCTTGTTGTACTAACACCCTGGGAGCCCCTGACGTGTGAGTGAACATACAACGGCTTCCATTCACAGCGTTTCTCCCCACACCACTCATATCAAAATTCCATGACTAGGTGAACTCTGGATGACGAATATCCTCAAGCCATCAAAACCCAGCCTTGATAACATGTAATATTTTGTCGTAATTCTGTTTCATTCTTCTATGCACACTCTCAGGGATGGCAACTTTAATAGTGCCATCGGAAATAACATTATATCGTTTCACATTGGTAGACAATTTCCTACTTGCTGAAATCATATTCACTGTTGCCCCCTATGACGTATTGTGCTTATTAACCCCTTAAGTGCCAAGGACGAGATAGCTCGTCCTTTTTGGCACTTTGTTTTAAGCGATCCCTGCTTTGCAAAACTGTAATCCAACTGCCGGACTATGTGAGAGGGGAGGGCCCCCCTCACTGCCAGGGGGCTGGATTACCTTCAATTTCACGTCGGCGTGCGTAATGCACGCCGTCATGAAAGAAAGTAATTTTCACTGCGGCAGCCATTTTGGGCTGCCGCAGTGAAAATGAAAGGTGAGTCCACCTTTCTCCCCCTCGATCTACGGCTATATTTCAAGCCAGAGATCAAGGGAAGTGTTGTTGGAAAGGGGAGATTCTCCCCTTTCAAACGACACCTGTTGTGAAAGCATTGCTGGGCGCGGATCTGACACAGACCGCTCGATCCTTGCCCAGCAATGCCCACTAGACACCAGGGATCTGTCTGAGAAGCGGGGGGGTGGGGGCTCCTACAGTAAGCAGCCCTCACCCCAGCCCCCAAAGCATGGGGGCACACATGTGCAGAACCCTGGGGGCAGATGGCTGATCAACTGGCCCCAGGGAAGGGGCAAAATAAAATTAAAAATCGGAAATGCAATGGGGGTGGGGATTCCACTAGACACCAGGGATTTTTTTGCCCCCTGAAAGGGTGGTGGCCCTCCCCCTCCCCCTCCAAGTGGAAAGGGGGTCCACCCCTTGTAGCCCTCCCTGGGGGCAGATTTCTGCCCCCAGGCAGGAGTACATGAGGTGGCCCCCATCCAATTGGAGGGGGAGGGTCACCAGGAATAAGTGTGCAGGGCCCCCAAAGGATGGGGCCTGCAGGTTAGGGCCCCCCTGGGGGGAAGTTGGATGATCATCTGCCCCCCAGGGAAGGGGGCAAAGTGAGAAAAAAAGTAAAGAAAAAACTAAAGGGCGATTTGGGTGGGGGTGGAAGGGCCACCAGGGATTTATTTTACGGAAAAGGGGGGTGGCCCTCTCCCCCTCACCCCAAGGGGAAATGGGGCACCCCTTGTAGCCCTCTCTGGGGGCAGATATCTGCTCCTAGGAAGGGGCATCTGACCCCAGGGAGAGCTGCATGAGAAGCCCCCCTCTTACCCACCCCAGGAAAGGCTGATTGAGATGGCCCCCCCTTTCATTTTGTGTGGGGGTAGGGGAGGGATACCCCCCTTTACTTTGGAAAATTCCCTGGAGGTTTAGGGTGCCCCTCAGCCTGCCCTAAAGTGTAGTGTACCATTTTCAATTTCTTCTTTGTTTACCAAACCTGCCTTGGCGCAGAGTGGCACATAGCTGTGCCAATCTGGCCCCAGGGTTCCCAAACCTTACTGCCCCACCCACTGAGGGACCTGTCCCACAATTTTCGGTAGCCCTCTCCCCCCACCCCAAATGGAGGGTGGGTGTACCTCACACAGGCGTATGTAGGAGGCCCAGGGAGGCCTGCATGAAGTGCCCCTGCCACCCTTTCATTTCCCAAATGTGCCCTACATTTAGTTGCTGCTTTAAACACCATACACATTTGTAACCTGCACAAGTCACCTACCCTTGAAAAGGTCCGCCTGTGCTCTTTCAAAAAATGTATGCTTGCAGTTCACCACATTGGTTTTCCTGATTTACACATGCCAAGTACGTCTGTTCAGGTCGTAAGCATAAAACTCCTGTGTACCATGGCCCAGTATTTGGCTTGTGGTATTTCTTGTTTTGTGAAACACTACAAAAAATGTGTGACTTCTTAACTGCAAGAGTCGGGGGAATGTAGCAGAGCATTGTTTTTCTCAAAATTCATAGAAGCCATTGCCGTACCAAGCCAACCCTGTCCACCACATACTTTTTTTTCGGTCATTTTCTCGCTTTTTCCCTACCTAGTTGTTGCTTGACCTGCGCAAATCGCTCCTTCCCAAACTTGGACTTTTGTCTACTTTTCAGAAATGTATGCTTTTCTGTCCTCCAATTTGTCTTTCCTACCCTTTTCTTCCATTCCGTCCACCCATGTCCAATTGGCAAAAATGGCCACAATCGCCTTCCTCTCACAAAACGTTTGATAACCACATCAAAATAATGTTTTATGTTTCCACTCAACCTGTTCTTGAAAACCAGGCAATTGGGGAATTCAGCACACCAAACCATTTGTTCCTAGCTCTTACAAGGAAAAAAATCACAGGCTTCTTTGTACATCATTTTTTGAAAAAACCCAAAATGTTCGCCCTTTTTGCTTATTTTCTCTCATCCCCCTACAGCAACCTGGGATTTATGGGTGGCGTTACGACCGCTTACATGTGGGGAAAAAAGGGGCCACATTTGGCCAAGATATCTCATGCAACAAAAAAGTTACAAGGCATTGAATGGTGATACCAAAATCACCAAAATAGGTCTTGGCATTGGGGGGAAAAAGCCCATAGCACTTAAAGGGTTAAAGTAATTAAATTAATTTCCATTGTTATTGTGTTCACATTAGTGCTAATATATGTAAATCCACTCATTAACATTTATATGTATTGTCCCATTTGGATAATACACAATCCTACTCCCCGCCCCTCCCATTACCCCCTTTATAGGTCCTCCTCCCATAACACCCTTCCCCCAATGCACTCCCATCAGTACTAGCAATATCATACAGAGACCTACAGCAATAGACGATACACAATACTAAACATAGGTCCATATTCTTTCATTCGTGCATCTGCACCTCGGGTCCCTACTTTAATAACGTTAGTCACGTCCATCTTCTTTCCTGAAATAAAAAGGGAGAAACGTACAAGACGTGCACAGGAAAGAGGGAGAGAGAAAGCGGGAGAGAGAAAGCGGGAGAGTTATGGTGAGGGGGAGACGGAGAGATAGAAGAGGGAGAAAAAGGGAGGGAGGAAGAGGAAAAAAAAAAAAGTACCCACGAAAAAAGAAAGATACAGAGCTAAGCTTCGGCCTGCCACTGGAGCATGCTACCCCACATGTATTGCCCCTGGACAGGCTGTGAGGTAGACAGGGTACAAGTACAGCTACCCCTCCTTGTGAGATAACTGATGTACCAGTGTGTTCTCTGAAGGTGCCCTACGAACTTCAGAGAGGTGGACCCAGTAGCGCAATTCCTTGACTTTAACGGCAAGGGGAGTATAAAACTCCACCTCGTAGGGCCATTGGAACCAAGGGTTATTCCACCTGCGTACGAAGTTGTGGATGTAAATGAGGTCCCCAGGCAGCAGGAGTTGTGTGGCCATATGCTTGGGATCGGTCACTAGTAGTCTCAGCATTTGGTGTCCGTCGTCACAATCCTGGGAGGTGCAATCTGCCGGGAGACATATTTGCACCCAGTTTTTAACATGGTTCACAGTTTGGATAACTTACTTTTAAGAAGCCCATTTATTCTCACCACAACGCCATTGGCCTGTGGATGGTAAATCAAACATCTGGTGCTTGATGCCAAGTAGTGCTATAAAGTGCTGAAATAATGCATTGAAGAAATGTGTGCCATTATCCGACCTTAAAACCTTGCACTTGCCCCATCACGGGAAGGCTTCCCGCACTAAAAACCTAGAAGCACACTTAGCATCTGATAGTGCACATGGCCCTGCATCCATCCCCCCTTGAGAAAGGACAGACCACTACAATGAGGTACCTAGATCCATTACAACGCTCACCCATATTAGCGTAGTCTATGTGTAATTCACGGAACAGCCCAGTAGGGAGGGGCAAGGTGCGCTCTAATGTTCGTAGCGTCATCCAAGTACTGAAACTTTGACATGTGGTGCAATGTATGACCATTTCTGTGATACTTTCCTGAATATTTGGTAAAAAACTCTTGCCCGCTATATCTGCTGCTATGTGCCATTCTGAACTGTGAGATGGGTAGTGTAATTGTTCAAAGGCTATGGCTAGCAGCACCTGGGGCATTACAGTCTTCCCAGAGCTCTCCTGCCTCCAAAAAGATCTGTCGGAGATTGCTTACAACCTCTACATAAGCACAACTTTTTCTCCCTTTCGGGTGCCCTTCCTTGTAGTTCGATAATCTGGGAGAGGGGAAATACTGTACAAGGTACTGGATGCTCGTTTGTCGGTGGGGCATTCACAACTTACTCAGTGGGTATTTCATTTGGCAGATTTTGGCTGCCGTGTCAGCGGCTGCGTTACCAATTGATATTTTGTCAGTCCCGTTAGTGTGGGCGGCATACTTAACGACCTTCACAACAGATGGCTGTGATAACGCTTCTATCAATATTTCTAGCCATGCTGCATTCTGCACTGTGGATCCATCCGTCCTCCGAAATCCCCTCTTCTTCCAGCGGGATAGACGGGTGTGTACCGTTGTTGTAAATGTACACAGAGTCAGAATATATCGGGACGCGGCACCCTTCAGAGTCTCTCAGTGCTTCAATGAGCGCCACGAGTTTCGCCGCCTGGGCAGAATAATACATGTGCAACCTTTTCATGACCACCGTCTTGTGCACCCTTTCCTCAAATCGTACCACAGCTGCCACGGTCTTTGCCCAGCCTCATGATCAATTGTGGAAGAACCGTCATCAAAAATTATCTCGCCCTTGGTCAATGCACAGTCCCTTGCTTTGGGCATGTAGCCCTCCTCCCCCTCGTATGTGGCACAGGCGTGCGCCGACAAGTCCTCTGTAGTAGGCATATCCATTAAAAAGGTTGCAGAGTTCACTTTTACAACTAACCATATGAATATGGGGTTTAGAAAGGACGATCTCATATGCCGAAGACGTTTGCGTAGTCAGGGTAGAATTTGACCCTTCTAGAATGGTAAACAAAGAATGTTCCAGATACATTGTGTCTGAACACCCCATTACGATTGTATAAATGTTCTCTATTGCAAAAGCAGCAGCTGCTATAGCTTGCTCACAGACAAACTGCCCTTGCATCACTGTATCCAAAGTACCACTACAGTAGGCCAATGGCTTATGGCCCAAATTGCTTTTCTGCATCAACACCGCTGTCATAAGCTGGCCATCAGAATGTGAAAACAAATAAAATTCCTGCGTGTAATCTGGGGTGGCCAGTACGGGTGCTGAACTCATGACTTCCGTTGTCAAACTGTTTAATAATTTCTGCTGTCCACTGTAACCTATGGTCCTTTGTCTTTTGTGCTTCCCTAAGAGCCCGTAGAAGTGGCCTTGTGTATGCTGCGTAATTTAGAATCTAGGCTCTACAGCAATTACACAGGTCCAAGAACTTCCGCCTCAGTTAAGGAAATGTAGCTCTGGGGGTTGCGCATACCGACTACCATGTTTGGTATTATTCTTTGACCAGTCACTGATTTGACTTGCCCCAAATAGAGCACTTCCTGTTGGTAATATTGCAATTTGGCCTGGTCAAACTTGCATCCCCTTACAGGCCAGCAACTGTAGGAGTGTAATGGACTCCCTTTGGCAGTGCTGTTCATGATCACTACACATTAGCAGATGGTCCACGTACTGGATAATCGTGCTAGGTACCTGAATATTCCCAAGGTCGGCATGCAGTACTCTGTTAAATATGCTCTGCCTCTTGGAATACCCCTGAGGTAACTTACTGTTTTGAAACCGCATTTGGCCCTGTGAAAATGCCATGAGGTGCCTCGACTCAGGACGGAGTGGAATCGAGAAGAATGCATTTAAGTTAACTACATAAAAATATGTGGCTGCTTTGGGGGCGATACATAAAATTGTCACAGGATTGGGAACAATTTTTAATTCTTTATGTACCACATCAATTAGGGGGCGCAAATCCTGAATCATTCTCCAATTGCCCCCTGTTTATTTATTTACATGGTATATTGCTGTATTACATGGGGACGTAGATGGCACGGTGATCTCCTACTGGACCTGTATTGTCTTTCTAATACCTTCCTTCACCTCCCTTGATAATGGATATGGCCTTACCCTGGGCAGCACTGCACCAGGCTTCAGTGTTATACGCACAGGGGTCACGTCTTTCAGTAACCCTACATCATATGGATTTGTAGTGCACAACAACAACGGCACATGTTGCAAGTCCTCATCAAAAAATAGATGTGGAGTTCATACTGCCATCAAGGGACACTACACTCTTCAGTACTGTATCATTATGTCACATGGGATACAGATCTCTAGGATTATTTCCCCCACTTTGACATTTATTTATTTGTATTTGGTTTAATGAAAATTCAAACCTTTACAAAAATAGTTTTTTTTCTTCCTCTTGGGTTCCTATAAAAGAAAACAATCATTCATTTCCGGAAAACAATTTAATATATATATATACATATATATATACATATGAAGCACAAAGGGCAAACTCAAACTACATATGCTCCAACATATTAGGGCGATAAAAATGCTGACCCTACCTATCCTACGGCACTACATTTTCAAATGGAGCATGGTGGCAAACTAGATGGTTTTTCTTTCTTTGCCATACAAACAGTTCCCAAATCTCCCAGAGGAGGCAACCGTGAGCTCCTATTAAGACAGTCAGAAACCAAGACTATCTTGAACTTCGAAACCAAAAAGCCACAGGGCCACAACCTCGATGAACTGTGTATGTATGTGTGTATGTATATATGTATATATGTATATATGTATATATGTATATATGTATATATGTATATATGTATATATATATATGTATATATGTATATATATATATATATATATATATATATATATATATATATATATATATATATATATATATATATATATATATATATATATATATATATATATATATATATATATATATATATATATATATATATATATATATATATATATATATATATATATATTTTTTTTTTTTTTTTCTTTTTTTTTAACTTGACAATATTGATGGCATCATTATGATACAATCTTGATATGCTTTGGTCATATCAATTTTGGAGTCTTCAATTATTGCGTATCATGTCTTCACAACTGCCTTGTCTTTTTAGAATGCAAATGCATTTGCTTTTCTAGATTATTTTGATGCACCAAGTGAATCCTTCACTTTTTAACATTTACACTCAATTATATTGTGAATTTTTAACAATATGGCTTTATAGCATTGGAACACTGGAATTGGTTTTATTGACACAGATTTTATGGACTTCTACAGCATATGGTCATTGAAAGATTGAATCAGGGTTTTTTGGATAGATATGTTGACTCATGTAATGACTTATGCTTTTTATCATTGTGATTTTATTTAAGTGACTATCATTAATTATTGTGGAATTAGAGGCAGGGCTGTGTGATATTAAGAATGTATTAGGCACTAGGCACCTTATTGGTAAAACCTTGAATGCACTATGCACTTTATCAGCATCATATTCTAGGCACTATGTTGTTTACATATTTGCCTATTTGCACATGCGTATTTGCACAGATATTATATGTCCTAGGTAATTGTAAGGACTCCTCTCTACTCCATCCCTCCTTCCCACAGGTTGAGTCAATTGAACACGTATCTATGGTATGGACAGCTTGTACAGGGACTTATGACAAGCTTTATTACTCAAGGGGTTGCATTATATAACCATATCTCCGTTGTATAAGCTGTATCTAAAGCTCGAGGAAGGACATGTAAGTTAAGTAAGCAATATATTGCATGACAAGTTCCCCAATATGGGTATAATGTCGATATGCATCGTCAGCAATTTCTTGCCTATGTGCATTTATGTATGCCTTTATGCGCATGGTACCCCACATATGTGTCCATGTTATATACTATGAGTTTTTTTTTTTCTTCATAGTATGTCTATGTCATTATATGGTATTTGTATTAATATCCAAATGTCTATATGTATAGCAATCTTGTCCAGACTTTTCAAAATGTCCGACCCAAAAACACAATAGGAATGTTTAACCTAAATGGTAGACACTCTGTACTTTTAGAACCACGTGATCAAGCAGTCAGCGAAACGCCTCTTCCTGTTCCATGGTTTTTTCCTTTCAGCATATTATTAATAAAATTTAAGTATTAGCTGGATTCTGCTGTGCTGCTTTCTTGGATTTGCTGAAGAACACTTCATTGTCTGGCTGCTCTGGGAGTGCACACGTCGTCTTTGTATATTCTTTTCACTTGTCTTATTCTCATCATATGTTCTGATTATTCAACCAACCCTATTCCCTGCCAGTGTCTAGTTTTCAGATTTACTAATTTAAATTATTGAGGGCCCTCAGTACATCCACCACTGCGGACGTAAGAAGGATTTCATGTCCTGATATTAGTCTATTCCACAGATGCTCTGAAGATATTCTTTCCACCTCCCTGAAAAATCTTCAAAAATTTTCTTGTCTCAGGGGACGAGTCCCTTCACATTCCATGAGGAGATGGAAGAGAGACTGTTGCAGCGGTATGGCACAGTTTTTACAAAACATGACCGCGTTCTCACTCCGATGTCGCGTTTCTAGAATTTAACCCATGCGCATTAGATTCAACCTGGTCCTTAAAAAGCCATTTCTCACCTTATGTTGAAGATATTTCACCAGGTATCCTGGGAGGGAGCCTAATTTATTGTCTGCTGCCAAAAAGGTGTTTTTTGGGGACCGAGTTCCCGACTTTTGATATTGTCTCGATCCAGTCTAGCAATTCCAGGTCTCTTCATCTTTAAAGTACTGGTGGCAAGAGTTTCTGGGTCCAATATCGTTCTGGCCAGAATGGTTTCCACTTTTCCTTTTAGTCTTTCCAGAACTTTCCATTTTGAGCTAACAGTCATTTTTTCGATGTCCTTGTATAAAGACTTTGGTCTGGGAATTTGGACCAATTTTGATATCGATAGATATGGTTTAGCCTCCAAC
Organism: Ambystoma mexicanum; assembly: GCF_040938575.1. NCBI lineage: Eukaryota > Metazoa > Chordata > Amphibia > Caudata > Ambystomatidae > Ambystoma > Ambystoma mexicanum. The sequence continues at coordinate 596,053,125 of NC_090933.1, forward strand.
CCATAAAGCAGGATGGGGACCACTTTCATTGTGTAATACTTGATCATGGGTAAGATGGAGAATTTACAATATTTGTTGTGAATTCTTTTCATATGTGGAACCAGTTTCTTCTTTCTTTAGAATGTCCAGTTCCATTTTAGATGCTGTAGGATTTGCAAAGATCTTATACCCCAAGTAGGTTACATCCTCCACCTGAGGAATACTCTGGCCATTCAATGCCCAGTTTTTAAATTTGATTTTCTTCAATGGGTGCTTGAAGACCAAAATCTTCAATTTTCCAGGGTTTATTACCAGCCCATTTAGGATGTCATACTCTCCTAGTTTTGTAAGGAGTCTTGTGTGAGGTAAAAAAATATATATTTATAGCCAAGCTATATTATTTTCAGCAAGAATTATAGTTCAGAGAAAAATCATTTACAAGGCATAGAAACAAAAGGGAATCAATAGGTGAAGCTCAAATTGAGGAAAAATGGAGTCCAAATTAAATAGCGACGTGTTTGAAGGAAGTTCTCCTCTTCTTCATAAGGCCAAACTTGGACTCAATGTAAAGGGAAAAACACAAATTCAGTAAAGAAAATATTGTAGGCACAATTCATCAAAAGGTACTACCTCCTACCACTGCTGCTCCCCCCAAAAAGGGAGCAGCAGTCCCACGTGGCACTCTGTTCACTGGGGCTGCACCTCCTTGCTGTTGCTGTGGCAGATGCTGCACTTGCATGTCTGATGGCTGAAGGTGATGATTATATGTTTGTGTGGCCCCTGGGGATACCCTTGGTTCTGATATCCTTCACCCTGTTGCGGATACCCTGGTCCTTGGGGCCCTAGACGCTGTTGCTGTGGCCCATAATTGTACCCCACTGCAGACCTACTCCTGCATTCCCTTGCGAAATGCCCCCACCTTCAATAATTCCAACATTGAGACTGTCTGAACCCACCCCCCAGGCCCAAACCCCCTCCTCTTGCTCCTCGAAATCCCCCCTTCCTCGCTGTGGCCCTCCTTGCTGCCACTGTGGGCCAGGATATTGTTGTCCCCCACCCCACTGTCGTTGTCCTCTTCAGCCCAGAGTGCTGCAATAGTAGCACTCACAATTTGTTGGGTACTCTGTTCCTTCCACCTGTACTGGCGTCGATACAGGCACCTGCACAGCAACCTTTGCTAATTTATTCTCCATCAATTTCACTTCTTCCAGACACCTTTAGAATGTCTCCCTCTCCTGCTCCTTAATCATTTTACAATTATTCACTATTATACTCTGTATTTCTGGCCACCCCTTTGCCTCAATACCCATGACCTTATCCAACACCTTCTGGACTTCCTTCGGCAAGCCCCTCTTTACACTAAAATAGAAAAATTGTATTTATTGATCCCACGACCCTTCCTTTTCAGCTCTCCACATCTCTTGCATTTTAATAATAAATCTAGCTGGGTCCTCATCATCACCCATATTATACTGCATCAATGACTGTAAATCATGGGCATCTGGGAAGGCCCTCTGTAGTGTGTCCCATGCCAGTGCTCCAACTCCATTAAATGGTGCTCCAGCATGTGCATCGTCCCCCAGGGTTACACCCCGGTATCCGCCGTAACCCACACGTCCCCAGCCTGGTCTCCAATTACAGCAACCAGCAAGCTCTTAAGATCTCCTATTGCCAGGGGAATCCCTACTGTTTGCTTTTCCAATTCGTATATCCACTTACTTGCCCCTGCTGTGGGAGTGCCTTAATTAAATTATTCTTATCCATTGAGGACAGAGCACATATTGTCCTCCCTGCCCCTTATGTATGACAGGCATCTGCATCTTCAACCTACTTCCCACACCCTTCTTCAGGACTCCTCTTCTATTTACCAATGCCATCCAGCAGGCCCTGTTCCTCAACCTGCCCCCAGAACTACTTGGAGAGTATTCTCAGCCGCCTCTTAACCCCTTCCTTCTCCTTCACTCTAACCCTCAACGTACGTATCATCGTCCCCTTCCTCCACATTCTCTCCCAACACCGTATTCTCCTCTCCCAAAATGATCCACCCACCTGGGATTCTTTCTCTCTCTCAACACCTACACGTTTTATTCCTCCAGTATCCATCCTAAGCAACACTTCCCTGATTTCCATCCTCTCGACCCTTCTCTTGATGTCCATATATCCTTTACTGGTTCTGGGGATGTCTGTATCCTACTTAGTTCTATTAGTAATCCGGTCAACCCATCCTCCAACTCCCTTGACCTGTAACCCGCCGATGTTGGTACTTCAGGCGGGTGAGTATACGGAGGAGGAGGAGCGGTAGCCTATGATGTTCCTGGTGCTGCAGTGGACCCCACCACAGCAGAAGGGGTCCCTATCACAAAAGTTATATGACCTGGACTGGTGTACCCTTCTGCGGGATATGTGGTCACTCACACTCCACTGACGCCCCACCCTCTCCTTTGTCGTTCTGCACTTCCCTTCTTTGCTCCTCTACTCAGTTCCCTTGATCTTCTGCATCTTCAAATATACCCCAAAGATCTAGAAATTCTTTTATCTTGAGTAGCCGCTTCCCCTTATATTGTGTACTAAGAATGTTGACATGTGTTACAAGATGTTCTTGTTGTGTGGTGAGCCCTGCCCTGGCCAGGGGCAGGGCATCCCCATCCTCCTGGCTCCGCAATCCACCGCTTGTGATATTTTTCCACCCCGTCACAATACAGTGGCAGGGCCTTATATGTTTGTTCGATTGATGTTTCGCCTTCCCCCCATGCTAGTGATATTCCTCTCGTACTAACCCCACAAAGTCCCTCTAACACGCTGTGCACGCTGCCACTTGTTAAGGACAACAAAAACAAAGAAAAATCAACCCTCACCTTTTCTATCCCCCTTCCTTGCACACATACACCACTCCACGAAACCATCCAATACCACACCACACTGCGATGCACACGCTTACCGCCCCTTCTAGGGTCTACTCTTTATTCAATAAAACACACAATGGAATAACAAGCTAACATAACAAACACTACTTATTCCAGGCCTATTAGGAGATCAATCATTTAATTTTTAAATTCCTCCTTCAAATTATATACCGTCTTGTGGTACCACCTTCCCTCCCCTTCCATGGCCGGGCTCCCTGCCTTACCAAAACACTTCATAATACACATTTTAACAACAAATAACAAAACCCACACCCACGTCACATGAATGACCTCACTCTCCACCTGCGCACACCTCTCACACTTCGACATGCATCTGTCCCCTACTTGTTATCGCTTACAAGAGTCTACTCGCATGTGCATGCTCACCCAATCGCCTCCGTCACAGGGTTCCAACTTTGGCGCGCACTCTCCTCGGAGCCACACCTCGCTTCAAAGAGCAGAGAGGACTTCCCTTAAAATGGCTCCTGCTAAATCATTCAAAACACATGTTTTTCGGGGCTGGTCGCTGTGGGTGGGCCGGCTCCTTCCGGAGAAGCGGCTGGGAAGCCTCTGCAGGTACTGGGATCACGTATGGGGTCACCAATTGAAGGCATGCCCCTAAACGCTAACACCAGAGAGAATAAAACCCACTAGGGAAGAAAGGCCCAAGTCGATCTTGTAAGGATAGGTTTTAATCTCACATGCAGATGAGAGCAGCAACAATGAACTCTGCTACTAAGAACGTTCTACCAAAGAGAGGTACAAGCAGAAACCTTTTCAAGTACAGAGCGTCATAATGACGCAACAACATACAGTAAAAACCTGCGTGGCCGATTGGATGGACCCTATACATGATCCACCTTCACCCCTAAGGGATGCCGGTCTATTGGTCCGAGCCCAGTCCGTCCAGTCTTCCATCCCATGGGTGCTGTGGGGCTCATCGTCTCACTTCAGAAAACAAACTAATTGTAGACCTACCATACAAATATTTTATCACTCATACTGTGCACTTGGCAGGTCTGAAGACAGACAGACACAAATGAGGTGTCTAACCTTGACACACACATTTCACTCACTCCCTTCCGTGCCAACCGGCTCCAAGGTCTCCACCCTCATTTTGAACTATAATGTATCCCCGCCAGCACATCGCAATACAAATCACACGACTGTCGCTTCAACGATGTACCCTGTCAGTCCTCTTTGAACATCTCAGGACTTGTTACTTTGGGGTTGGTGGTCAAATGTTTGATGCCATGGAAGTCCGAGGTCTTACGTTTTAGTCAGTTATATGGGCTATAACTCGTGGTCGTCTGGGGATGGGCCGGGTCATGCTTTGGCCAGTGTGAGAACATATGCATACCAGTCGCAGGTAGGGCACATTCCTCTCAAACATCTTTGCAACACTGTAAGAACAATGAATAGGTGTTTGTAGCGGTCTGGAGTGTGGGCTGTCCTCATGTGAGGTCAGGCATGGCTGGGGATTTCTCTTGTCTTGCACTTTTGGGCCTAGAGCATGCAATTCCACATTTAATGCGCAGGCCTTTCCTACTACCTATGGTTACTAATATCTACGCAAAATAGCAATGCTGCTCTATGCGTATAGACTATATTTGGTTATATCAAAGTGGGGTCCTGTTAAACTGGGAGTTGTCCCTTCGTCACCGTCCCATCACCCACCTGGCCCATCATAGTGCTTCGAATGTATCTCGCCTCACCTAAAGCGCCTGTCAGGTGGCAAGGGGGAGCTGCCCCTTCCCAACACCAGTGTACTGGCTTCCTGGAAAGAATTCAGAAGAAAAGAAATGGGATGGTTGAAGAAAGGAAGAAGCTGGGATTGTGGAGTGAATCCTGGAGGGGCCGAGGTCCCAAGTAGCCCCCGGGACATGTATGAATCTTAATGTCCTGGGCTGTGTATGCCTGGAAAAGCACCTCTGGAAAGAGCTGGCCTGCACCCCTTCGGTCACAAGGGCATCAGTGAGGGGTCTATGGCACCCACTGAGATATGTAGAGGCCCAGGCGAGTGCAGTAGGGTTCGAAATGGAAGGAATCTCAGAGCCATTTGACTCCCACTTGTAGCCTTGAAGAGCCTGGCTAGCTGGACACCAGCAGCAACCAGGTGCTACATGTGGCTCCCCGCGCCAAATTATGCAGACAAAACACCTATGTGGATTTGAACTCTGTGCACTTGAAACCAACATTAGGACACATTTGACACAAAGCGTCAATAAATGGAAAAATGTAGAAGGTAAAATCTTATGTAGAAGTTAGATTTCTGTAGTGCTATGTACTGGCTCCTTCCTCCACAGTGATAACTACTGGTCACTGGTTTATGCTGGATACCCACGAGCTGCTTTTTACGCGCCTTTTCCAACCCAAATTTCTATCCCGATGCATGAACAGCCGCGTGGCAGTCTTGAGAGGCAGATGCGCTCTGGGAATGAATGGGGCGAGCTTGGCCAAAAACTGGGCTGTTTAGTCATGAATTGCAAAAAACTGGGGTCAGACTCCTGAGGGTTGATCAACTACCATTGTTAAGAACTCATGGTACCAATAGTAAGAGTACAACACAAGGCTACAAGTTTTCAAAAACCTTTATTGTAACTTGATTGGCATTAGAAAAACTCCTATCTGGCCCTATAAATAAGATGGGAGTGATCTCGACCATCAAATAATAAAAATAAAAAAACATTCCTAGTCAGTCTTTGTCCAAAAGTAGAACAGTTAAGCTAATAAACCTTATGTCTGCCCTTACATGAATACAAAATGTGAAAGGAAAGGAGTATGCTTTCAGCAAAAACAGGATGTTTTATGAGTGGCAATGGTAACTCCCTTCCCCACGTTCAATATACACTGGGTTTTATGGAGCCCCTTGGCTTGTCGATGCTCTCTGGTCTGCTGATACTTTTCACAGTTCGACCTGGGTTTCAGGTATTCTTAGTTTTGGTCTCACAGTCAAGGATTTCTTGTTTTTCGTATAGTTCACTGTTCAACGTCCACTACAATCGGTTTCCCTCCGCTGGGATCAAACCAAGCTCTTCACTTTCATATGGTTCAATAATTCATGGCATTTCCAAAAACACACACAGTCTTTCATAAGCTTCACTGTAGTAGGTTTCCTTCGCCTATATCGGTCTACTCGACAAAGAGACTGATCAACAAAGAACCACTCCGCACGACAGGTTTAACCAGGGAAAACCCACCAGGAACGGAAACCCAACCAACATCACACCGGGAACAACAAAGAATACAAACAACCACCCGAAAGGAAAACCAAACAACTACACTGCAGCCTCCTCAACGTCAGATCCATGGTGAAACACTCAATCGAAATTCATGACCTCCTAAGCGAAGGAGGCACCGATGTGCCATTCCTCACTGAAATCTGGTAAACAAACAACTATGAAGCACTGCGAACAAAGCAATACCGGGTAACTATAAACTAATAGACACCAACAGAGAAAACCAAAGAGGAGTCGGAATAGTAATCACATACAAAGAAATCATCCAAGCGTCTCGAATCATCACAACCAATGTAGAAGACTATGAATCCCTCCTAAAGTCAGAACTCCACAACCAATCCAACATAGTATTCCTCCCGATCTACAGACCACCCTCTTACAACCCCAACTTTGCAACAAATCTAGCAGAGAAAGCGCCATGCTATCAACTCACCACAACAACCTAGTCATACTGTGAGATTTCAACATATGGTTCGAAAAGTAAAACGAGTCCACAGCAAATTCACTCTGCACACCACTGGAAACTCTGCATTTCAAGCAAATAGTAAATGGATTCACCCACGACGCCGGACACACCCTGGTTGCAATTTTCCACAGGGAAGGACTATGCGTGTCTGCACCATCTACACCAATGGTGTGGAGTGGCCACTACTATACCATTCTACATCACATCCCAAACCCGCCTACTGGCTGTGAAGAAGATACTCCATACCAGCAAGAAAAGGACCTGGACCTACTGGACCTAGAGGCCCTAACAAACCTTCTAGACTCAACCGTCCCAAACAAAAGGGAACCCACCGAAACAAACAGACACAGCAGAAGACAGTCAACAACTGGAACAGGGCCCTTGGCCAATTAATACCAGCTAAAACATTCAAAGCAACACCAAAATACTGGCAGCTAAATGGTTCACATAACGGAAAGAACTAAAAAACAAAAAAAAACAAATCGGAAATAAGATGGAGAGAATACACCCAACGAGACTAAATAAAATACCAAAGACAACAAAACCATACAAATCAACAGACCTCAAAGCAAAAAAGTTCCACTACACCACAAGAATAGAATCGGCAAACAATCATCAAAATCATCAAAGAGATTAAAAATAACTTCTTCCTGCAAACACTCCATCACCCCGACACAAACACTCTGTGACAACATCACCTACCACTTGAGAGCAAAAATAGACAATCCAGGAGACCATCAACCAAGTCTGGGCAAATACGACCGCCGGACCAGAGACATCAGGCGAAACACAGATTACAGCGAAACTCACCTGCCTAGAACCAATCAGAGAAGAAACCTTTGCCACGCTGATAAGAGACACCAAACTCGCAGGATGCCCAACGGACCCCTGCCCCCAGGACATCTTCAAAGAAATCCTCAACCACAGAACCCCGGCAACACACTTCTGGAACCTAATGAACCTATCACTCAAAACAGGAATAGTACCATCCTCATTCAAATTAGCATAAATTAAAGCACTGATAAAAAAGGAATCAAAGTGCAGAAGACCCAAGCAACTACAGACCGATTTCCAACCTGCCATACCCAGCAAAGATCTTAGAGAACCAGGTCTACAAAATCCTCCTTAAACACGTCAAAACAAACTTAATACTCGACCGATCACAAATTGGCTTCGGACCAATCAGAGGAACAGAATCAGCACTCCTATCGATATGGGACAACCTGAAAATAAACGCAGACAATGATACCCAATCGGCCCTCATACTATTGGAAATATCAGCAGCTTTTGACACAATCAGCCACACAACACTAATAAAAAGATTGATGGAATGTGGCATACAGGGAACCACACTAAAGTGGCTTTCCTCATTCCTGACAAACCGAACCGAAAGAACCTACCTACCCACCTCCTTTCACCTCAAACACTAAAAATATTTCCTGCAGAGTCCCACAGCCTCTCCCCTCCATTTTTCAACAACTACATGTGCCCATGGATGAAAATTGTACGAAGCCACGGATTTACCACCTACAACTACGCAGACAATACACAACTGATTGTGAACACAAACAGAACATAGGAACAAAATAACAACCTCAACAACTGCCTCACAGACATCTACAACTGGATGACAACGAACAACCTCAAACTGAACCTGGCAAAAACAGAAATGATGCTTTCACCTGCATGATTGATTCAACTGAGGGAACCCACAACTGGAGTGGCCGATCGGCATTGGAACGCAACCAGAGACTACCGATGTAGTAAATAACCTAGAAATACTCATGGACAAGACTACTGGAACCGCAAGTCAACGAAATCGCCAAAATATGCTAGAAGGGACACCGGCAACAACACCACCACAGACAAAAAACGAGAGAAGACGAGATGAGCCAAAAGACCCACAAACAAGAACCTGTCTAGATAATATCAAGCAGCATCCAAAGGGCCGCGCCAGAGCCCCCAACAAAACAACAGACCTTACTAACCCGTCCCCTTCCTGCTCCTTCTACATAACTGACACCACTACACCAGATCCAGGAATAGACACACCCCACATAAACAAACATTTACTAGGTCCACCTAGAGTGAACCACCCACATAGTCCAGAAACCACCAACATTGCAACTACACACCAAGATGCCGTACTATCTTGCAGCTACGACAACCAGTGACTGTCGATCTCAAATGGACACTAACCATTGCATACGACACACCAACACAAAACACCACCACGCAACCAAGGAAAATAAGCTTTGTCATACAGATGCAACACATGAGACCTCGCACAAACTATCACATGCAAAACAACATTCACGTATGCCAGTTCCTCCTGGTTCTGAATCTATCCCCTCACTCTTCTCCCCACTATTCTCCCCCACCACCGTTGTTGCATAGCCATGCGAGCGCCTGGAGACTACCCCTGAGTGGTAGCAGTGCACAGTACAAATCAACATAACTTAAATCTTTGGACTATGATACGTTGCTAGGCTTCACTATCTGCCTAACTTTCTCAACGTCCATTTAATTTTAGCTATTCAATAACAACGTTTCACCAAGGTGTTTCACTAAGCCGGGATCAAACTATATTCACAGCAGGGTTTCCCTTCCCCTTACTTTCACGACACCCATCAGTCGAGCTCAGGGCTCTCTTTTCTGCTCCTCAAAGACTTTCAAATGTGCAGGGTTTTTATCCTCGCCCCGCATGACCACTTCGACCTTCCTTGAAATTAACACTGTTCATCAAGTGCCTCAGTTTCATGCACCATTTTCTTTGGCTTTACTCCAAAAACAAAGGTTTCCTTGGAAAAAATACAAATCACCTTGTTTTACTTGCAACACTGTTCACAAAGACTTTTGATTGGGTATTCGCTCATGCCAGACCACTCTGCTACCAAGTATTCTTCCCTTTGTGGTTGCAGCAATGTCTTTCTTTACTTGCGGTTTACTGGCACACACGTATCTTTCATTCAAGGATTCGGTTTCATCCAAAGCTTACAAAACCGTGCCTTCACTTCATTTAGCACTCACCGGTTGTGGGGGATATTTTCTTATTCTCCCTGGCTTTGTTACTGGAGTTGAGGCTGGTACCACAGCCGGGTTTTGTTTTTTCCCTCCGTCAGTCCCCCGAAAGGATGGCTGGACACCCTTCAGCACTTAACAGAAACTTGCTTTGCCTTCCTTTAGCATCCCTGGTCATGGGCTCTCTGCATCCAGGGTTATCCCAGCCATTGAAACACTTGTGTATAGGCGCGTTAGATGCCTTATCATATCCCATCATATAAAATTGGCAAACTGCTTCTGTCCTTGTGCCGCCTTGCTGCCCGAGTGCTTGGGTTTTAGGAAAGGATCCTCTGCTGGACTCAGCCTTGCAGCCTCCCTCCTCTGTTCCGAAGAGCAACTGTCCTCCCTTCTCATGCAGGCCCCTTTTAAGCACCTGTGGGCAGGGCTTTAAGTGGGGTAAGAAATCGAGAGGGGGGCCCTCATTTGGGGCGTGGCTTCTGGGAGGGGCATGGCCTAAAAAGCACACAAATCGTAAGGTCTGCACACAAATATATATACATGTTATATATCTGTGTGCGTACCTTACTATGGTTTGTGTACTTTGCAGGCCATCTTTTCTAAACATAGAAATATGTTACGTATGTTACATATTTCTATGTTTAGAAAAGATGGCCTGCAAAGTACACAAACCATAGTAAGATACGCACACAGATATATAACATGTATATATATATTTGTGTGCAGACCTTACGGTTTGCCTAGTTTTCAGGCTATGTTTTCGGGTTTATAAAAGATGGCTTTGAAAGTACACAATTCAAGCCATCTTTTATAAAGCTTTGACTACAGACTAAATTGTCCGTCGGCAAAGCTTTATAAAAGATGCCTTGAATTGTGTACTTTTCAAGCCATCTTTTATAAACCTCGAGGAATCCCCAGGTTCGCCGAGGGTTAAAGACGCCTCGGCGACCTGGGGAAACAAAAGGAACAGTAACTGCCTCTGATGACCCCTCGAACGAGGGGTCACCAGAGGCAGTTACTATGACTGACAGAAGTGGCAGCCAGGCACAGCATCGCTGTGGTTGGCTGCCACTTCTGTCAGCTAGCCTGACTTCATGGCAGGCGCATCTCCCGTCGCGGCTGCGGCCGCGACAGGATAATGCATCCCACCAATGTTGCGTGCGGTGGGACTGGGGGCCCCGGCTCAGCCCCACTTTTTGGAGAATGCCGGGGCCCGGCCCCGGCAGGCCCCGGCCCACTTAAAGCACTGCCTGTGGGATGTTAATATGGCGTAGGTGTGTGGTTAGGGTTGGGCCTGCCTGACTCTGCCGGTCCTCATTAACAGGACAGCCTGCTGTTAGAAGGGGAGAGTCTGTCTTGTGTGCCTTAGTGTGTATGTTTGCATTCTTCATCCCTCTCGGTTGCCTCTTCTTCTTGGTATTGTTAGAAAAAGGGGGTGGGGTGGTGACATGGAATGGCACTATACATAGTTCCCAAGAATGCAGTGGGCATGTTGGTGAATGGGAACCTGACCCGGTCTAGTCTTCTCAATGGGATAGGACCATTGCATATCAGAGAGCCTCCTCCCCTTTTTGGGCTTTAGTTCTGCATGATGGATGTAGGGATTGTGGGAGTTGTAGTTCTTGTCAGGATGAAGAGGGTACAGTTACTGTTGCGGGGGAATGTGTTTTGAGTGATCATAACTGATAACGACTGAAGGGATGTTGGGTAGGGATGTACTGGAACAGGGGAAATATTGTGTCTCACCCACGGGTGTTCCTCCCAGGGTCCCCTTTCCAGTTGATCCTCCCTTGCGTGTCCACCCCCAGTGTTGGGACCTAAGAGCAATGGCCCTCCCCTGGCCACCAAAGTCAGGGATCCCTGGGAATAGCATGGGAGAAACGCCTCAGGTTTCTCAAACCATGCACCACAATGGAGGAAAGTTAACTATAGAAAACAAATAAACCAAAAAAGCACTACCATGGAGGAAACCAAATAAAGGACTGCAGCAGCTCATTGAGAGCCATACACTAGAGGGGCATGAGGCATCCATGCGTGACAGAGCTGGTTTGGAGAACTGGGACAATGGCAGACATTGCCCAATACATCAAGGATCAGCATTACCTACTGGAATCCATTATGTAAATCTAGAATTCCTATGTACAGTCCTTCATGCACATTGTACTTTCGGTTTTCCATTTAAATTATGTTGTGCCGGGTTCTGAGTTAATTGGTAGAGCTTATTGAAGTAAATAAATACACTCTACGAAGTTTGTGTGTAGAATGGTGAAAATGAGGTTAGGAAAGTGGCTTGTTATAAGCCAGACTTGAGCGGCGGGGTCCCTACAAACTTCCTCCTAGCTCACAGTAGCAAACCACTAAGAGGGTTGTGGGGAAAGAAAGGGGTATTGCGCTGGCTGCTCACCTCAGCCCTCCTAGGACTCCCAGGAGGGAAGGACTGGGCAGGCAGTGAAGGTCCTCAAACTGAAGAGGTGAATGGGAACAAGGGTGCAATTAAGATGCAGACACAGGTCTGGTTATTCATTTCAAATAGTTTCCTCCATTGGGGCAAGATCCTAATTGGCCATTGTGTGTTTGCTGTGGATACCACAAGTAACAACTTAGGACATATTACATCTCCTGTTCTAGTGTTTTGCGGTCATGTTCAGAAACGCTGATGCAGGTTGCCCAACATGCTGCTCCACTTGTGACAGGACTGTGGGAGGGAGAAGTTTTACGTACCAATCCCACCATGGTCTGGCGACGATGGCCAAGACAGCTTGCTAGTGCCCAGAAGCACCAGGGCTACCTACAGAAACACCAATGAATACATACGAAATACAAATATCCAAGAGTGCTACATATAGACTAGGGATGTAACAGTAGAACGGTTAAAGATACCGTGAACAACTTAATTGAATAATAAAGCCGTCATGTTGTTTATACCAGTATACCGTTAAGTGTGCTTTCCAATCTGATTTGGAAAGGCTGCAATAAGCAAGTGCTGCGCAGTCCTGGTCTTGCACTGTTGGATGTGCCGTCTGCCAAGGGGGCCTTGTTTCGCAGACAAGAGCATAGGGAAAGTGAGGCCACATTAGTAAATGCAGCTTTGCTGCTATGACCGCTCTTTCTCTGTGATCAGTAGAGTTGGGTCAAAGATCAGCTGACATCGCACAAATTGTGTTGAAAGCTCAGTGCCTGAACCTTTGTGATCCCCATGCAAAGCTGGTAACAATGAGCTGGCTGACTGGCTCTATAGGCATACTGGAGACGCCAGTTCATAGACTCCGCCAGACCTGGATTTCATGGGCAAACTAGAACAAAGTTATTTTGTTTCAGGCATTATTTATTTGAAAGGCAGCATAAAGATTTGAAACGTTTTCACACAGTCATGCTGCTCCGCGCTACAGGTCAGATCTTCTATGGCGATTGTCCCGATTTTCAATTTGCAATTAGCAAGACCACAGGGACATCACAAGGGTGAGCCGAGGATCTGAACTAAAAGTGAGCATTCGATTTTTCCTTTTTGTTCGTATGTAAACAAATGTAATAAAACGTTGGTGACTTGCAAAACAGTAGAGCCAGGAGTACTTTGATTAGCAACCACTCAGCCAGCAGGAGCAGTAAGTTAAGGTTGTGCTGCACTGAGCAAACGCACATTGGAACAGCTCGTGCTTTGGCTTTGCAAATTGTAAAAAAAAAAAAAATGGACGGCCAGTGAAGTCATGCATATCGAATTACTCTCCCCAAGGTTAAGATTCAAGGAACTTAAGTTTCTCATGGTCATGGATCGAATAGCCATCCAGTTCTGTTTTAAGCTTAGAATTGTGGGATTTGTAGTTTTCCCACCAATTTGAAAGATGAGGAACTACACATCCCAGAAGTCAAAGGGGGGAATGAACTGGATGCCCTTCTGATGCATGTCCACAAACAGCTTTAGCTCTGTAGACCAGGCATAGACTGGCCTTTAGGGCAATAGACCCATAGCCGAACCAAAAACGCAAAATGCTTTTGTGGGCCCATTTTTTTTGGTCAAAGTGGGGCACTTTTTTGGCCAAAGTGGGCCAGTTTGAGGAGTGACTTCACTATGCAGCTAATCATTTTGACCACTGTTGCTGAATAAATATTCTTTTAAATAATTTGCATCACATTTTATCAAAAATCTCCCCCTTGGGTACTATTCAAACAATGTTCCAAAAGGAATGAATTCCCATTTACAACTGTGGGCCACTTTCATGTTGGTGCTGAGACAATTTTATGCCCCAGTCCACCCCTGCTGTAGACCATGTGAACACTGGGCCCATCAGTGCTTTCTGCTAGTAAATAAACTGCACCCCCACTGTCCTCTGTGTAGATTTGCACATTGGCACTAGAGTTGTCGCTCCGCTTGATCCTTCACCTACCTGCCTGTCTGTCTTCTGCATATGGCACTGGACTCAAGCAGGCAGGCCAGATTCTACATTCAATTTAAAGTATCCAGAGCAATGGGGGCGAAATATTTCTTGGGTCTATTCTCAATTTGCGACACCACCCATGAAAGCATTCCTCCCACTGAACTCGCATCACAAGGGTCCTAATGCACTCAGACCTGGGGAAAACAGTAATGATGGGGCTGTGGTGAGGTGGTGGTCTAGGCCATATTTGTGCCAATATGTATTTTAACTGTCATTTTCAAAGTTAACATTTTTTTTGGCCACTATCATTAAGAAGGTAAATGAACATGTATTGCAAGAATCAAGAATGAAATCAACAGCGCCCACTGAACGCTGTCCCTTTAGGATTACATGGTCAGCGGTGACTCCGACATCAGACCTTCATAATACACTAGGCAGATGGTAAACAAGCTACAGTGATTAGATCACTATGCAACCTTTCGTTGTGTCTGTGTTGGTTATGACATTTTGACAAACTAAACACAATGACATGGGCTTCAGACTGCACAAGTGACTTTTCTCCCTTTAATGGGATAAAGAGTTGTCAAAACAAACTTTTTGTCGGAGCTAGGGGTCATGATGCGCATGCCATGTGGTTCCAAAAAAATGCAAGTCGAGGTCAATTTTCAAAGCGATGACCTGTGACGGAGCAGCAAGCTCATTGCTCAAAATGTGCATTATAACACTTCCACTAGTCACTCTTTCATTCAAGGCGATCAATGAGTGAGCGCCATGAAAGACCAATTCTGCAGCCGCCTTAGATTCCTAGAGGATCAGCTAAATATGTGCACAGACAAGTTTCAAGATGCTACATCGCTACAGCTGGAAAATCCTGCTTACGTATATGTAAATTAACTAAAAAGCAGTGACTTAATCATAAGTTAAAGAGCTTCAAATGCAAAAAAGAAATGTAAAAATAAAAAAACATTTTTTTTGTACAAGCAGTTTCAGTTCGAGCAGTTTTTAAAGCCATTCTGTAAACCACACATGCCAGACACAAAATCAATATCTTAGCAATAGGAAGAATAAATACAGTGCCAAGAAGGAAAAGGATTTACTTTGGGTAGGCGGCTTTGGGGTTTATATATTTATAATGGACAATGTTTTCTAAACATGTGACAATGGGGGATTTCGCTGGTTTGATCATATAATAAGTCACACCGTGAAATTCACTAATCTCTGCGGGTATTCCCTGCTCCCACACCAACGGATAACGTCTGTGATTACTGAACACCTTTTGGCTTGCAAGTAAACTAAAGGCTGTAACATAAAGAGAATGTGTGTGTATGTATGCGCACAAGCGCATACTACCATCAGCCTCCATTGATCTGTGGCATGCAGATTATCAAGATGGCAACATGTCATCTTCACCAGTGCCAGTGGGGGAGCTAAAAGCCTAAACGACCACTTAAGAAAAGCCATTAAGTTTGCTTTGCCAGTCGCAGCAGTGCTCCCCACACCGCCCGCCTCTTCTCCACACATGTGTTTGTGTTTTGGTGGAGCAAGGGGTGGCATTTCAGTGGCAAGTATATTGAAAAGCCCAATTCTGGCCCCGGGTGCCTAGTTTTGTTTGCAATGATAAATCTGACAATCTATGACCTTAAGAAAATATGTGTTAAGATTAATTAACTCTAACTGCTATACCGCGATAACCATCATATACTGTCATTTGGCAAGAAGCTTATCGCACCGCCATAAAACTAATACCGTGACAACCCTAATATAGACATAAAAAGTCAAAAAGCTATGGTATATCTGGAGCATTAGTTTGAGAAGATATTATAAAATGAAAATAATCATAGAATACAAGGTCAAAAAGTGAGTGACACAATCAGGAACAAAAGGAAGCACAGCTGTTAAGATAGCCCAGAGGATTCAGAACTTGCTGCTGAGATCGGTTGGAATCCCAGCAAAGCCAACTCAACACCCTTGCAAAGGTGGTTAGAGTACCACCAATTGCATATAGAAATATTCTATGTACAGCAGTTGGCAAAAGCACTATAATTAGCACATTCTATTACTAACTAAACAAGAAAAAATGTCAAAATGTGAAGTGCTCACAAATGCCTAGGTTACTTTTCGGTAATCTTCAGTACTTTAACTACGCTTTCTCGACTAGGTCCTTCACACATGAAGTGAACCCACCACTCGGATGGGTCCAACAAAACCAAAGATCATAGCTGTACAGATTAATCCTCACCCAGCAGAAATACTCCTCCCCTCCCACCTGAGCGTATACATAGAGCCCCTTCAGGAGTGGAGGGTGGGTTTGAAGTAGGACGAGGAAGAGTAGGATTCAGGTTAATAAAAATAACTGGTAAGTAACCTGTGCATTACCCCATCATTCCTCTTCCTCATCCCAGTCCTTCATACAAGACATATCGAGCTGGCCTGGTCACCCGCACAGAAAAGAAACTGGGATACTGCACAACAGTGACCTTTTTACTACGGAGAATAGCATGGTTGTAGATAATGGTGTATATGCAGTACAACTGTGCCAAATGGTGTGGCCACTCCACACAGACAAACGGTAGTGTTTTACAAAAGGTGGAGGGTGAAGCTCATGTGGCTGCCCTTCAAAATGACAGAAATATGAATGCCCTGGAAGGAAGCCCACAAATCAGCAACACACATGGTTGATCTGCCTTGAACCGGTCCAGGAGGAGACAACTAAGCCAGTTCGTATATCATAACAATAGTCCACTTGATTCAAAGATGTATGGTAGCTACAGATGGATTCTTGACTGCCAGACTAGCCCCAAAAGTAACCAGAAGAGAGTCACAAGTTCGAAAGGGTTGGGCTCTGTACAAGAAGACTCGATTATTCTGCCCATGTCCAGGGGGCTAAGGAGGAACCCTGATCCCAATACAACCTTCCACGTGAAATGGTAGAACCAAATCTTCATTGATGGACAAGGGGGTCTAAAAAGAAGCTGTAGCCTGCAAATGTTCTTAAGTAGCCCAGATGCAAAGACTACTGCCTCCCCAATACCAGCCCAGGGATCCTGAAACACCCCGACGGCTGCTAACTGGGCCTTCTAGGAGGAAACGGCCAACCCCATATTGAAACCCACCCTCAGGAACTCCAATATTATGAAGGGTGGGTAGTAGAGAGTTAAAAGGTTCCAGGACAAATAAGGCTGAAAAGAATGGCCAGTATCACTTGTAGAATCAGGGTGGAAGTTTACAACAACTCTGATGCGACATACACTTTCTTGTGAGCCCGTCTAGTTCCTCCTCCTCCTCCTCCTCCTCCTCCTCCTCCTCCATTACAGCATGCCCAGGTACAACCCAGTGAAACAGTCTGATAGGTCAAGATAACCTGTGAAGGTCAGAACACACCAGGAAAAGCCTTATTTAGACATTTATTTTCTAGAAATCGCTTTGTCTTTGCAAGAACAAAATTAAGCAATGAAAAGAGTTCTTACATCATATGTCCTGTATAAATAGTAAAACACATTGCTCAAAGGTTAAGAAATTGCCCTTCATTGAGGGATTGACAAAAGTACTGAAGACAAACCCTCCGATACCATCAACATTTGGAATACTGAGGAGTTTGATAACAGTCTATGAAAAGTATAAAACTAGTCAATGAACAAAGCCCACAAACAATTTTAAAAAAAATGTAGCAACAGCAACTTTTCAGAGGATATCCAAGATCAACTAAGTTTGGGGACAATGCGTCTGAATAAAACCATCAAGCTTCCAAAATGTTACAGGTTTAGGAATGGAAGGCAATCTAGTTTCAAGATAATTCTATGGGTCTTTTAAGAGTATATGCTGCCTTAATTTATGCACTAGTGGAAATCATCACATAAGAGGCGCAGCTGAGGTAATAAGGTGGCTACTTCCCTGTATGGTTACCCCCCAGCCATGGGGAACCTCTGCTCTCAGCAATTAAACTCTTCTGGCTCCCAGTGGTCCCTGCACCTTCATCCGTCTTTGCCCACTATACTTCTTACAACTGAAAGCTGAAGGCTGTGCTTGGATTAACCCACTACCATTGGTATGGCATACTTTGGCAGAGGAGAATTTGCAGTGACCAACAGGACTGCTCACCTGTCAGTGAGGTAACAAAGCCCATTGGCAACCCCTTGCCTTAAAGGCCATGGCTCTGACAGATAGGACCTGGAGTGGACACAAGAAGGACCAGCTTTCTTTGCAGTTTGTCCCAACCATGGAGGCATGAATGCTCCCTGCTCTAGGAGTACTGAAGAATTACAACCTGCAAAGACCCATAATCATACAACCCCCACAGTGCCTAAAATGAGGATAAACTGTGCTGTGTATATTGTGTTCACATTTTTTTATATGATCCCAATTTAAATAGAGCAATACATATATTTTTGTATGTACCCATCACACCATTTATTTTAAAGATCCAACTCCAATCAGACTAGCACAATTCTCCTGCATTTAATGAAACCATTGAAGCTGGAAATATGTGAACAAAATAAATCATAATTCCCAGGTAAGGAACCAGCCCAAATTCCCTACACCCTACATGTTTCAACTCCCAAACCTCTCCACCCCCACCCTCCTACTATGTATACATGATCTTAAAATCAGCCTTGTGCAAGTTTCCCAGCTGGGTTTTTGCCATGTCAACACATTTTGATGATCAGGGGTGAATGTCACCCAATAGCCAGGGGGGCAGTCTTTCTTGTGGGCCACTTTCAGATGTCACTGCATTGCCTGGCATCTAAAGTCTCTGGAATATAAAGAGAGTATGCAATCTCCTTAAGGATATCTCTGAAGATGGGCCCCACCTGTTGCAAGTGCAACTGGGAGTAGTGGAACGGAATGATAAAGTGCTTACTTGGAAAGTGTGTGGATTAATACACTACTGGGAACCAGCTCACAGACCAAATTTCTAACATAAATCTCATCCTAGGCAACTAAAGCAAGGGGCAGGTAATACACACATGTCTGATATTTTGTGCTAAGAGTTCAGACTTCAAGTACTAGAAGGGATAATTGAGACAAGCAGCCGCATAGAAATTTAAATGTGTCATGGTCTTAAATAAAAAGAAAATAGATGCTATCATTGGTAATGAGAGCAGTACTGGTGAAAGTAGACGGACGTTTCTTGGGAAATCCAAGAAACTTTAAAAGTCTTACCTTAGTGAATGTGAATTTGTGCACAGACTGGCCAATCCCTTTTTCACTGTTTTTCATTGCATTGGATTCCTTTGGTGCTTGCAGAGCAACCAAAATTGAATTTTCTATATTAATACAGTCCTAAAAAGAAATGTTCAGAAAGTTTAAGTAATTCGCCATACATATGTATTAATAAAAAAAAAAAACTCCTAGGTCACACCAAAATTATTTCAAGGCAATACTGAAGGAAAGTATGCATTAAGCGTCACATCTTCCACATTTCAACCAGCAACTTCACACGTGTTTTTGCCTTGTCTGGTATCGGATCTGCAATCAACCCAGTTGGTGTGGGCTTTTTCAGACCTTAATGTCTCAACTGGTAAATGAGCCTACCCATACCGATAGCAATACTTTGGATCTCATATTTGACACCTCCTGCCCTGCTTACCCTTTTCCAGTTCTCAACAGTGATTTGGTCCGATCATGTGGTTATTCTGTTTATGTTTAACATGCATCCGTTGTCCACAGTTCCGGTCCTGCCCATCCCTGCATCTCGCTGTTAGTTAACGATCTCATGGGAGGACATTAATGGCCTCTTGCAGTACACCTGACCTTGCTGTTTTTTCCACCCCCCTAACCTCCAAGGCGGATCTTTTGGCTCCACTTAAACCCGTAAAGCCTTGCAGCCGATACTCTCAGCCCCTGTTTCTACCAGAGCTTGCGGTACTTCGGCTCATTCTGAGGCAGGCAGAATGCAAGTGGCGTTTTCTTATCATCCTCTTGCATTCCTGGCACACTCTAAGCCTCAGTTGCTTTGAAAGAGCCATTATTGACACCAAATGTGCCTATTAATTGACAGTGAATGCGCCTCGCAAACTGTTAAATTGGTTTAGTTGCATTCGTCCGCACATTTCTCAAATCTGGTTTTGCCGTTCCAGCAACTCTTGCCATCCCTTTTTCCACTATAAGATCGTGGCTATTGAAGGCACACCTGTGTAGGCTCATGCCAGAAGGAATACAACTTGCTAGGGAAATAAGGGCAAGAGATTGCTTGCAAGGATGTTTTAATCGTACAAAAGGACTCTGCTGCTAGAGAACGTTCTGACAGAGTCTTCATGAACAATACATTACAAGGGGGCACAGCGTCAGTGACATTACATACAGTCGAAACTCGCACGACTGGGTGGTGAGGCCCTATGTATAATCCTGCTCTATGGGAGATGCGTCTGCCTCTTCTCATGTGGGGTCAGCTGGGCTCGCCTCTCCAGGGACTGAAGGTCAGGCTTTTCACATGTTGCTGTTTCAGGGTTACTATTGTACAATACTACTACATCATTACAGCATGCACCTGGGAAACTTGGGACTGGCACAGGGGGAGGAACAGTCATGCTGACCCACACATTCTCTGCTCGGTTCATAGCGCACTCTACGCACCCAAGGCACCCTCGTTTTGACCCATCATTTATTCCTCCCTGTACCTCATACTACAAAAGGTGTATTTATGGGATAAGGTGAAATTGTCGTGTTCGTTTAGATCTTTTATGGCCATTGGTTTTATTGCTGTGGTCGCAGGTCGCCCACTATCATGGAATGCAGGGGTTCTTGGACTGGGTCAGTGGCGTGTGTCATAATTCCTGGTGGGCTGGGTGGGGGTTGGAGGTCTGCCGTTTGCTTGCTTGTAAAGAATTCGCGGCCTGAGGGTCCTGGTGCTGTCTCATGGCCTTGCAGGGTGCATTCCTTTCTGGGATAATATTTAATCGCAACAGTTAAGGAACAAAGGGAGGTTTCTATGAGAATTAGCAGTGCAGGCTCATCTGCCCTCAGTGTTTGGGCCTGTTCAGGTTTCTCCACCGGCCTACATTTACTGCGCAGCCATGTTGGACTGAATGAGTCTTTCATAACTGTAAAATGCTGTCTCTTTATATGCGCGCACTAAGACTATGCATCTATAATTCCTGCGATATTGTATTTGTGCCGGGTTTCTTAGCACAGCCCTTTCTTCCCTGGCACATCACATGTCTATCTATGGGCCTCGCCGAACACTAAAGTGCCCAGGGGGGTGGGAAAGGCTCATTTCATTCCCAGCATTCCCCCCTTTCGTTACTTCTACAGTAACGATTTCCTGCGCATATTTGCAGTCGTGTTCCCTTCTCACCGCAACTTCATATGGGGGTGTTCCCTTTATCAGCATCCATGTCCTACATACATTTTTCTCCCGCTTGCGCATACTCTTCAGGAGTGAATGTCATATAGATGAAGTCCCCGTCCCCTGCTAAATCCATCCATACTTCCTTATAGTTTGGGGTCTGGGAGAGGGACAATGATCATGTGGTATAGCCGGTCTACTTCATCTGCATAGGGGATGGGGATCATGCAGGGGATGGGGTGGTCAGTTTGTACTTCTATCTTCTTTGTGCTATCAGGTACTTTTGAAACGCCAATTGAAACCATCATCATTGTGCTATTGGGTGCTGCTTTGGCACAACATCAGAGTCCCAATTGGCACGTGCAAAAAAGAGCCAGGATAAACACGATAGGCACCAGCATCTTCTCAAGTGCTCCCAGCAAGGATGGAGCCCAGCTGAAAGCCATTGTGGCCCCTAGGTTGTGCACTGCAGCAATGACATGTGACAGGGTCCCATTTTCTGCATCCTCAGAAGGCACAAATGTGCAACATGAACTCTCGATCATTTTGCATGCACCTCCTCCTAATTATGTCAACATATCCAGGATGTAACGGTTCTGCATGGTCATCAGCCTCAGTGCGCACAGCTCAACCCTTATGACGTTGAACCCTTGCTCAGTGTCAATCACCAAGTAGACCAGTTCCCAGGGCACAATTTGGATCCATTTGGCATTAGCTCTTGCTTGTACGCCGGGTAGCAATAGTGATGCAAAAAATGTCTCTGCTGATGTGAACAACTGATATTCTTTATGTATTTCTTCAAGCAGTTTCGTTGAGTCGTTTGATAGACAGTTCGATGTTCTCTTTTTTTCTGCAGCTAGCCATATGGCTCCTTACCAGGGAGGATGCAAAACTCTGGTGGCGGCAGCATATTTTGTTCTTTGATCGTTGGAGACACTGTTGGCACCTCGTCGGGCAGTGGCCCCCCTTGCAAGTGCTCTTCTGGGACTGCTAGTAGGGCTAAGTGTAGCGTGGTTAGCGAACAATAGCCCCTCCATGTGGTGGGAGGTGCAAGTACGCTTTTTGGCCACACACCCAATAGTAGTCCATCAGTGCTGCTGTGCCCCTCTTTAGATCTGGAACCAACTCATTGGAGCAGATAAACAGTTCCTTCGCTGAAAAAGCGCAATTCATATTTATTTTTTGGTGCACTTTTACTGGCTTCTCCAATGCTGCAATCCATGCCAGTTTTGTAACATGCTCTGTCCATGTCTCTGCTCACGTTTCGTTCCACGAGGGCCACTTTTTTCTTGAAACCCAGGAGGCCTTGAGCTTGACAAGTTAGGGTCATTTCCTGCCACTTGTTATTGACATACTTTGCTCTCTCGATCACCAAATATGGTTGCTTTAAACAGTTGGTGTTTGTCGGATTGGCTTTGCATCTCTGGGCATCTGGATCGACAAGTTGTAGATTCACGTTGTGTGTCTGTAAGGTGCCTTTTAGCCTACATAGCGCAAGATGAATCAGGCATGTGCCACTATAATTAGTACTTCTTGTGGTATTATAACCTTGGGTGCCCCCGATGCATGCAGTATTAATGAGCATACATAGTAACTACTATTAGTTGGTTGTCTGCCCACCGCACTGATGTCAGAATACCAACTATTTGAGTGCTCAGGATGACTGATATCTTCAACCACATCCAGGCCTAGATCATGGTATGCATCATATTAGAGCCTAGGTTCTTGTCTTTTCATCCCATCACGTCGCGATCTATACCTCCTTGGTGATATACTCCTGCTGCAAACAGTGGTGCTATTACTACTATTTGTGCTACATAAAAGGCTTTTGATAGTGGGAAGTGATATTTCAAACATTTTACTCACACGTACGGTCATATGGGCGCAGGTGTCACTTGCTAGTGACATATATACAGTTGTGTTTGGCAGTTCAGTTATTTTGAGAGGTACTTTTGTTCAGGTTCCCCCTCCCCTCTTTTAGATGGCTTGCCCAGATAAAATATGAACCCAAATATATTCCCAACATTAGCATAAGGAAGGTGAACAATATGGCAGTAAAGTGCAAGCCGCATTGATGAGAATACATTTTAGTAAAACCAATGATATTTCTATCGTTCTGCAATTAACAATATGATGCTGAACGATTCAACTTCCTCCTGTAATGGGAACAAAAACGGGTATAAGATAGGGATGGTAGAACGGGGGAGGGAAGGGGATCAAGGGAGGAGGGGAAAGTGGAAAAAGGAGGGTGGGGAACAGAGAGATAGACGAAGATAGTTTGTTTTAATTACAGAGCTTATGCTTGTAGCAGCAATGCATGTCTGATATATTTGCACATGCACTTCTATTGACAGCATTAAGCTAAGTAAGGTGAGGTGGGCTGTTTGTGGTACTTTAGGGTACTGGTGAGGAATTCAGGGGTGCACGCAAATGTCTGAAAGGTGTATCCAATATCAAAGCCCTCTCACCTTTACTGCGAGAGGGTTGGAAAACACCACTTCGAAGGGCCAGTTGAACCTGGGATTGATCCACTTGCGTACACCACTTCTTACATACACTAGTTCCGCTGGCAACAGTGATTGGGCAGGTGTTGTGTCTTCAAGTTGATCTGTAGTGTTTTGGGTGTTGTCCGGGGGAGGTGGTGCGATTTGATCACAAGTTTGTCAAGTATTCTTTGAACTCATTACCCAGAACTGTTGCAGTTCTATGAGCATCTGATGCTCTCTTCACAGAGGAGATGGGTGTGTGCATGCGCCTTCCCGTTACTATCTCGTGTGGCGAGAGGTGGTGGTCCTTGCTTGGATGTGTGTGCGCAAAGTGAACAATGCCAGGGGTAAACAATGCACCCAATTCTTTTTTAGGGTGTTGCAGTTTGGACAGTTTACTCTTGAGAAGGCTGCTCATTTGTTCCACAAAGCCATTTGCTTGGGGGTGGTAAATGGAGCACATACAGTGTTTAATACTGAATAGTGCCGTTACATAAAAGGAGGAACCACATGGCATCTGAATGGGCACAGGGGTCGGCCTCAACTCACCCCAGGAATGGACACTACTACAATGAGATATCCAGCTCTGTTGCACCTCTCGCCCATGTCCCCATGATCAATATAGAGTTTGCGGCCCAATGGGGCGTGGTAAGGTACCTCGTAACGTGCTGAGTGTCATTCCAGTGCTAAAAAACTATACGACCATGGTTGTAAGGTGTTCTTGGAGATTTGGAATTAACCAGTCCTCTTGTATGTCTGCTGCAAAGTGTTTCAAGCTGTGAAGGGTAGTATAGATGTTCAAAGGATGTGTGTAGTAGTTCCATGGGCATTACTGCCTTCCCTGTGCACTGTTGCCTCCATAAGAGATCAGTTGGTGATTGTACACACTCTTGCTTGAGCCAAATGTCTTTCTTCTTGCGTTGGCCTACCTCGGAGCGCTACTATCTCTGCCATAGGCAATGCTGTGTATGGGGCCTTTTCTGGTCATGTGGGAATGGCGCTAACATATTCAGCAGGTTTGGGTGCTGGGAGGTATGCTGCCCCTTTGGCAGCCGCATCTGCAGCTGTGTTTCCCAAAGATATATTGACAGTGTTATTGGTATGGATGGCGCATTTGATGACCACCACCACAGATGGCTCTATTAGGGCAGAAATCAGGACATTTAGTAGTCCTGCATGTTGCACGGGTGATCCCGTCTGCTCGTCGGAAACGCCTTTTCTTCCAGCACGAGATACCAGCGTGCACCTTTGTGGTGACGTATGCAGAGTCTGAGTAGATGGTCACATCACCTTTTGATGCTCAAAGTGCTTCTATGAGTGCTATGAACTCCGCTGCTTGTGCAGATGAGTGCATGAGCATTACTAGTGTTGCATACTCCCCCCGCTGCTTCTAAGGGCACCACTGCCACCCCAGTATGTCTTTGTCCCGTGTCCTGGTCGGTTGTCGCCGAATCGTCTACAAAGAACACACCCCTCTACTAGTCGAATATTTTTGACTTTGCAGATGTCATCCTCTTCACCCTCATAGATGATGCAGTTGTGTTATAAATCTTCGCCTGTGCACGGTTCCGCTAGGAACATGGCAGGGTTTACCGTTTTGCATCTTACAACATGGACATTTGGGCTTGAGATAATAATCTCGTAAGCCAATGCTGTCTGAGTGGTGAGGGTGGACTTCGTTCTAGATTTGCAAAAACTGAATGTTCCACGTGCAATGTTACTGAGAACCCCATTACAATTGCGTAGCTTTTTCGATAGCAAAGGCAGCTGCAGTGAGAGCCTGTTTGCATGCAAACTGTCCTTGCATTACGGAGTCTAGTGTACCACTGTAATAAACCAGTGGCTTATGGCCCATTGTACTCTTCTGTGTCAGTACAGCAGTTATAAGTGTGCCGTTTGAGAGTGAAAATATGTAAAATTCCTGCTTGTAGTCAGGGGTGGCGAGAACTGGAGCTTTGGAAATCAATTCTTTCAGGTCATTGAAACTTTGCACCATGCCTGCTGTCCATTCTAGCGTATGGTTGCTTCCTTGGGGCCCTGTAAGACTGGCCTTGTGTATGCTGCATAGTCCAGAATCTAGGCCCTGCAATAGTTACACAACCCCAGGAATGTCTACATGTCTTTCAATGTAACTGGTTTAGGCATGGCATGCACTGTCACGGCTATGTCAGGTATAATTGTCTTGCCGTACTCTGAAATGAGTTGCCTTAGATAGAGTACTTGAAGCTGGCAGCGTTGAAGCTTGACATTATCAATCTTATAACCCTTGTGGGCTAGTAGTTGCAGCAGGCCGATACAGCAGTCCTGCTCACTTTTACTGCACACCAATAAGTCATCTACGTATTGGATGACTGTGCTGGGCACATGGATGTGACCCAAGTCTTCGTGCAATATCCTGTTAAATATGCTAGGACTCTCACAATAACTTCGGGGAAAACAAGTGTGTTCGTAGCGCTTCCCGCCAAGTGTAAATGCTGTGAGATACTGCAAGTCTGGATGCAATGGTATTGAGAAAAAGGATTTCTTCAAGTCAACCGCTGTGAAGTGTGTTGCTTTTTCGGGAATGCTACACAAGATGGAGGCCGGGTTTGTAACGAGAGAAAATTCCTCATGTACTACGTCATTGAGGGGGCCGGAGATCCTGGATCATTCTCCAACTAACCTCTTGCTTTTTTAACAGGGTATATGGCAGTGTTGCATGGTGAGGTGGAGAGTACTATGATCCCTTGGTGTAGCAAAGCTTGCATTATGTCCTTTATCCCCTCTTCTGCCTCCCCCGAGAGTGGGTACTGTTTCAATCGGGGGTAATACCACTCCATTGTTTAGTGTTATTCTTACTGGGGTCCCTTCTTTTAGGAGCCCTACATCGTGTGGGTTAGTTGTCCACAACTGTATCGGCACATGTTGTAAGTCGCACTGGGTGAATGGGGGCAGAGCAACAATGGACTTTGCACTCGCCTATACTGCACCATGATGCCGCAGGGGATGCAAATCTCAGTATTATTTCCCCGTCCCTGTCATTATCCTCAAAAAGTCCTTTACCTGGTAATTTGAGGGGTAGAGTGGGATAAATGCACAGGATGGTGCGTCATTGGCATCCGTGAGTGTCCGTACCTAGAACCACATTCCTCTTCGCTGATACAAACAATCCCTGCAGATCTAGGGACAGTATGGTGCCTGCCACTAGCTCTGGGGACACTACAGGGTGGAAAATGAAATCAGTTGGCACTCTCCAGCAGGTTTTGGCAATATGCGGCACTGCTTGTGCAAGCACAGTTAAACCATAGATGAACATGTCTGGGTATATAGGGAAGCCTCACCCCCTCATGTCACGTGTCATGCGTGTATAATGAGCATTGCCCTCATTGAACACATGCCTGGAGCGGAGCACACAATTCTGTCGTCTCTGAATGAGATAGTCATGTTCAAATTGACAGGAGGGCTCTCCTACAATAGGGGGGCACGTACTACCCTTCCTCCCACTTTTACATCTAAATCTTTCCTATATGGAACAGTTAAAACAGCCCCAGAAAATCCCTGCATGTCGAGAGTTTTTCCAGATAGCGGGAAGTCACCTTCAATGATACACGTTTTCTCAGTGCCCGAGACTACCATAAAGATAAACTGTTTGTGGACTATCTATGTCCCCACTAGGGGTTCCTCTTGCGGGTTTAGGGTCATCGACAGGACTGGACACCAAGTGCTCTCTGTGTGCTGTCCTAGTCAGGGTAGGTGTCTGTTCCTGGGAACGAGAAACGATTTCCACCCACCACTGTAGCACTTTGAAACAGCACTACTGTACCATTGGGAGTGCTACCAAAGGCAATGGGGTGGGACTGGCACTGCTGCACTGCCTGTTGGGGATGTTGTAGCGGTGGAGGGCCTGGGTTTTGTGGGGGTAACAGTGTAATCTTGGTGTGTCCCATATGGCATGGTCTTTCTGGGGGACGGTCTTTGAGGGGTGCACTGAGGTGGCGGGCTTTAGTTCTGGCCGTAGCCATATGCCATAACTTGTCTGCTCCTGCACTCCCTCAATAAATCTCCCCACATGTCTAGCACTGCCCGAGCCTTCTTCTCCTGGGTCCCATTCCCCCAAACCCTCTGCCCCTTGATCCTCTGAACCCACCTTGTCCTCACTGCTGTCCTTGCAACTGTGGCCCAGAGAATCATGGGTTTCTGCCCACTGTCCTTAGTCTGGTGTTTGTAAGGCTCAGGGCATATCCTCCCTCCTCCATCTGGGTGGGCGTTGTTGGCTAATTTGTTCTGTACCAGTTTTGCTTCCTCTGCCTGTCTCCTCTGAAGCGTTTCTTTCTCTCGTTCTTTTATTCTCCTACATTGATGTACTATAATGCTCTAAATTTCAGGCCACCCTTTCACCTCGATCCCTACGATCTTGTTGAGCGCCTTTTGTATTTCTTGGGGCAGGCCTCGTTTTACTATAAAAGTTGAAAAAGGCATTACCCGTTTCCAGCCTCCACATCTCTTGGACTTTACGAATGAATTGTGAGGCAGCTTCACCGTCGCCCATTGTACATTGCATAATGGACTATAAATCTGGTGCATTCAAACCTTCGCCCTGATCTTGTTGAACGATAATCCATCGTGGGAGTCGTTGGACAGTTTTACTTCCGGGTACCCTGCCTTCACCCACACATCGGCAACCTGATCCCCAATTACGGCCACCAATAATCTTTATGTCTCCTATTGCTAAGGGTACTCCCGCTGTGTGTTTCTCAAAAGCATACATCCACTTCCCTGCACCCGCCGTGAGCGCTGGAAGCATCTTTATTAGGTTATTCTTGTCCATCTGTGACCACAGTACATATTGTGATCTCCTTGCCCCCTTGTGTATTGCAGGCATTTGCATTTTCACTCTGTTCCTTCCACCCTTGGTTACACTTCCCTTTTTTCGTTGCTACTGGCCTCTGACTAAACCTCTCCCTCAACCTGCCGTACCATAAACCCTCTACCCTCGGGGTGGGTTGGGGCGCCTATTCAGCCTCTCCATCTTCACTGTCCTCCACCTCATCGAACTCACTCCACTCGTCTTTGTCTACCCCACAGGATCCAACATTCTCATAACCCAAGCCATCTGTGTCGCCG
The DNA here is from genome assembly GCF_040938575.1 of Ambystoma mexicanum. Lineage (NCBI taxonomy): Eukaryota > Metazoa > Chordata > Amphibia > Caudata > Ambystomatidae > Ambystoma > Ambystoma mexicanum. The sequence continues at coordinate 596,081,980 of NC_090933.1, forward strand.
TCATGCTGTACGTGTATGGCTTTTATGGGCACACTGTCTATTCTAAATAAAAAATCTACTATATTCCATTCATCTATCGCCGGTGGCACCAGCGTGTTTGCCTTTGTTACATCACACGCCGCTCGTAGTCTGGCTAGTTCTGTTCATGACGAGGCTAGCGCTTTTTCACGGTCTCTTGAGCTCACATCGGTGTGTACTTTGACCCCTGCAAAGGGGGGGGGACATATGGGTGAGGGGGTGCGGTCACTGGTGTTGGTACATTTGAACCTGTTGACACATACATTGGGTGTGTATATCCCACCGTGGGGCGGGCTGCTAAAGAGTATGTTCCCTTGTGTCCCGTCGATGCCTTCTCACCTTCGTCTGGGCCTGTGCCTCTACTATCGTTGCACACCCCTTCTTCCCCCCGTGCTCCTCTGTATCCTCGAAAATCTTCCAGAGGTTCAATATTTCCCTCATGTTTTGTAAAGGTTTCCCTTTGTGGTTCGCCGTCAGAAATATGGACATGTGCTCTAGCATACGCCTGTCGAAGGAGCCCTGCTGAGGCCACGAGCGGGGCACCCCCACTTTACTTGTCTCAATCACCCACTGTGATATTTCTTGATCCTGTCACAGTGCAATGGCAGGGCCTTACACATGTATTCTATGGGCGTTCCTCACCCCTTGGTCGCGTCTCCTGTCTCCTCGCTTAATGGAGCTATGCCACAGTGGTCGCAAAAAAAACACAATTCAATTCCCCACCACCTCTTTACCCACACACCAAAAAAAAAAATATTCCCCTGCTCCCCACTCAAATTTCTGGTCTACCCAAACCACACTCCTCGCCCTCGCCCCCCCCCCACCCGGACACCCACCCACCCACACACAATGCCCCTCTTGGGCCTCCACCTAACACAATAAAATAAAAATAAAGGAATAAAACAATACTAAAACAACAAGCTATAACAACCACTACTATTTCCTAACTCTCTAACTATATGGAGCTCCTATGCATTTCCTCTTTTCCACCTTCATTAAACAATGGTCGTGGCGCCAGCTCCCGCCCCCCCGGCCTCCTCATTCGGGAAGGCTCCCTATCTTCCAGTTTCCTTTTCCTTTATTATCCTTAAAATATTAATAAAACCAAAAAAAACATACAATAAGCCACAAACATGCCACAGTCGCAATTGCATTTGCCACGTGTACACACTCTTTGCACTGCCCCACACACCCATCCCCAATTTGTTATCCCTTGCAAGATTATACTTCTGTGCGCGTGTTCACCCAAACTCCTCCATTCACGGGGTTCCAATACCGGCCTGTACCTCTCCTTGGGGCCACACCCCACGTGAAAGAGCAGGCAGGATTCTGCAAAGCCCTGCGCCTGCAAGGCCACCGAGAAATGTGTGGTTTTGGGGCTGGTAGCTTTATGGGAGCGTGGCCCTTCTGGAAAGGTCGCCTAGATACCTCCGCAGTTACGAGGGGTGCTGGGATCACAGGGTCATCAATTGAAGGCACGCCCCTGACAGGGCGCTAGAGAGCCGTCCAGGATGGCGGCCTCCCTGTGAGCTCCGTCGAGCTCCCCTGAAATCCTGAACAATCACAACCCCTGTGGTGCGTAAACGACCTGCTGCTGCCTCCCGGACATAGCTGAGGCGATTTCGCTCAGAACGCAGTAATTCATCTGCTGGTCCCCAGGCGCTCCGTCCAGGTTATTCGACAAAGAAGAGCCCCCCCCAACCCTGTGGGTGCGGAGCATGGCCGCCGGCGAAGGCGTAGGAGACCCCATGCGAGGAGGACAACTAACTGCGGGGCAGACCAGCGACGACAAGAAACATCCGAGGAGAGCCGGCTGTGCTGCGCCAGACCCCCGGGGAGTCAGCGGGCACGAGAACACAGCGTCGGGGAGAATCCCGCAGAGCCCCGAGAGACCGACGCGGGTGAGTGGGACTGCGCCGGACGCGCGTGGTCTAAGGACTGCTGCAGATCAGGTACGAGCGCCTCGCGCACCCGTGCAGACACTCGCCCACGGGGCAAGTCCAGCCCGCAACCCCGGTCCTCCCGAGTGACAGAGCTTCGGCAACCGCTGGGGCTCAGAAAATCCCCATACCGAGGCCCACGCGCACGGAATAGAAGCAAGGGCCAAGGCCGTACGGCCCGACGCCGCCCCCACAGTGTGACTCACAGCGCTGCAGTGCTTCTGGAGTGAGTGCTCCCAACGGGAATCCACAGCGGGTGGCCTGAATCAGAGCAGTGTGGCCCAAAGCTCACCAAAGGAGCGCTGTCCAGTAGGTCTGCAAGACAACTGCTACAACAGAACTGTGCAATATTTTATAACCATGGAAAGAGGGCAGGGGAATCCAGCATCCTTGTTGAATCTGGGCTTGGAGGACCCACACCAATCCGCTGAGCTCTAATGAAGGTGCCCTGAGCACCCCACAAAGCCCTATCACCAGCGCACTTCGTTTGTAAGGCCGCAGACTACCAGAGACCCCACTATCTTGCCTAAGAGTCAGCAGCAGAGTGCCCCAGAGGGTGACGACTTTGCTCTGCCGGAATCGATTGGGGACTCTGAATTAACACTGCTCTATCGCTGAGCAGACACTGGAGTGACGTGGCACTACCTACAACAGTGGCCCGACCCCACTCAGCACAACGTGGTGCCCAGCGCTAGGTAGATAAGTACCTCCGGCTGGCGTCCCCTGACCTGCCTCCCGCCGCCTCACTGACTGCACCTACGACGACCATGGGGAAAACCGACAGGTCGCAACGAAAGCTGAACTTTGAGGGCTGCTCTGCGACCAAAACAACTTCCTCGAACAGCAGATCACAAGCTCCCAACCATGCAACAGCCCAAGACGAAGAAGAGGTACACGACTGATATCAGAGAAATCCTCCTCGATCTTAAGGCAGGAATAGGAGGGCTAGGGAGCAAACTCGACACACTCTCCTCCAAAGTTGACTAGCTCCAACACCGGCTGGACAAGCACGCCGACAGGCTGGACACAGTCGAGCAGAGAGTATCGTACCTCGATGACGGCGCAACGGCCTTGACATCCAGAGTAGCTACACTAGAAGTACAAATGAAAGCGGTATGCGCAAAGAACGAGGATTTGGAAAGCCGCTCTCGGCGCTACAATATAAGGATAGTCGGAGTCGGAGAGCAACAACTCACCACAAAAATGGAGGATCACGTGGAAAAGATATGTTCGGACCTTTTCGGAACAGAGATCCTGTCCAAGTTGTTTGTCGTCGAGAGAGCTCACAGGGTCCCCAACATAAGACCAATCCCAGGGGCTAATACTCGCCCAATCATAGCGAAATTGCTAAACTACAAGGACCGAGACTCTATTCTGAGAGCGGCCAGAGAGAAAGGAGATCTCCAATATGATGGTGACAAGATCCAATTTTTCCCAGATTTCTCCCAGGCAGTCCAGGTGCAAAGACGTTCGTTCACGGCTGTGAAGCGCAGATTACAAGAAAATCAAATCCAATATTCCATGCTCTTCCCCAGGCTCGACAAATCCCATAAAACATCGGAGAATCCGTCCAAAGCTAGTACCCAGGTTCAAAAGATTTGTCAAACCTTCGACCTATCTGACACGTGGAGAAGACACAACCAAGACAGCAGAGACCATACCTTTTAGTCTTCCGTTCACAGCACCAGCTCCAGGATTGACTACATCTTGACATCAAACCACAGCCCATTCAACTGGGGAACATGCTAAATTCTCCCAAGATCATACTCAGATCACTCAATGGTCACACTGGAAGTCACCCTGGCGGGCACCACAACACCTGGACTCAATTGGAGGTTCAAACCCGGTTCACTCTCAGACGCCGTATTCGCAACAGAATTGCGCCAAGAAATAACCTCTTTCCTAGAAATTAACCAGAACTCAGTCGACTCAGCCAGCACGTTGGGAAACGCTCAAATGCTACGTGCGAGGAATATGCCTAGCAAAAGAAAACAGCTTATTGAAACTGATCCAGAGAGAGCTACACAAGAGCGAGCTTTGTTTGAAAGATCTAGAGCGCATATCCTCCACAGCCCCAGACCCACGCATCAAGGCTGAACTAAAAGAAGAACTTTTGAAGTTCAAAGGAACAGCGGATCGAGAATTAAAATTTCTTGGCCGCAGGCGACAGATCAGACAGTATGGCGAGGGACAAAAACCAGGCGCATTACTGGCCCGTCTACTTACGATAGATAAAACACCATCACGCATTGGTCACATTAAAGACGCGCAGGGTCAACTGGTATATACAGAAGAGAAAATCTCCAATGCATTTCGTGAATTCTATCACAACCTGTATAGCTCCAAAGGTGCCTCGGACCCTAACGTGATACAAGAGTACCTTAATGACACGGAACTATACTGGGTGAGCTCTGACCTACGTGAACCTCTAAATGCTCCTATAACGCTCGAAGAAATTCAAGCAGCAATAAAATCAATGCCAAACACTAAGGCTCCTGGGCCAGACAGGCTCAATGGAGAATTTTACAATGCACACGCAGAAATTGTGGCCCCCCTCCTACTTCGAGTCTATGAAGAATCGGTAGAGCGAGGAAAACTCCCCCCCCACAACGCACAAAGCCAACGTGATGGTGTTGCACAAAGCTGGCAAACCCGCAGAAGACTGCGCATTGTACAGGCCGATCTCCCTAATCAATCTGGACAACAAAATCCTCGCCAAAATTCTGGCAACCAGATTGCTCCCTCTAATGCCGGCCCTGGTGATGGGCGACCAGGCCGGGTTCATCCCAGGGCGCAGCACAATTTACGGCATCAGGAGGCTGTTCGGCGTCATTGAGGCCTTAGACCCAACTCAACAGGCAATAGCAGTGTTGCTGGACGCTGAGAAAGCATTTGACTCAGTGGAATGGCCCTTCATGTTCGCGACACTTAGGCAAATGGGCCTGGGCAAGTTCTTCCGAGTTAGTAGCCTTGTTATATAATGAGCCACGCTCATACATCACATTGGGAGGCACCAGATCTGGGGGTATCGCGCTAGAGCGCGGAACAAGACAAGGCTGCCCCCTCTCGGCCCTCATCTTTGCGTTGGTAATGGAATCCCTAGCCTCATGGTTGCGAGCCGAGCAGCGACACCGAGGGCTGAAGCTAGGTCCCCATAGATAGATTGTCTCCCTCTACGCCGACGACGTCATGTTTGTCAGCGACCCCCAAGTCAATCTTAATCCTGTAATGCGAGAAGTGATAAAATTCGGGCAAATGTCAGGCCTTAAAACCAACCACTCTAAATCAATAGCGTTCCCCTTGACCCCCAGCACAACGGAATTCGAGGATGATCACGGGTTTAAGTGGGAAAATTTGAAAGTGTTATCTGGGTATCTATATGTCCCGCAGTCATCATGAGATATTTAGAGACAACTATGTAACTACACTACACTCCATGCAAGAACGAATTCAGAGGTGGAAGTCTCTACCATTGACACTCTGGGGCAGGACCTCGCTGACGAAGATGGTCATCCTCCCTAAATTTCTCTACCTCTTCACAAATATTCCGCTACTCCTCCCTAAATCCTTTTTTCAAAAAATTAAGAGTATGATTCTAGAGCTGCTATGGGCAGGGAAACCTGCGCGAGTGGCCTACAACACTCTAACACTACCGACATCAAACGGCGGCCTGGCTCACCCAGACTTTGAAAAATACTACTGGGCAGCCCAAGCTCAATTCCTAAGCCACTGGTACTCAACCCACCTCATTAGACCACACGTGCAAGTGGAGCGAGCTCTGGCCTCCCCCGACCTGCTAAGAGCAGTCATAATAAGTCACATTCCCGTCCCGCTCAAAACGTTAAATACAGTCCTATCCACTTATGCGATATGGAAAAAGATTGCTAACGAATACGGAGTGGCTATACGATTCTCCCCCCTGTTACCAATAAAATGTATACCCGGCATTCCCCTCACAAATGAAAAAGTATTCCTGATATGGATAGACAAAATAGGGATCCAAGCTCTCGGCGACCTCTTCCCGGAGGGCACCTTCCTAACCCCTCAAATGGCCAAAGACAGGATGAGGAAATAACTCCCTAGACGTATTTCTCTACTTTAGACTACGCCACACCCTGCAAGGGATGTTTCCCACATTCCCCAAGCAACCTCCCACGTGGGATCTGTTACACAATGTAATCCTAGCACAAGGAGAAGGTGCACTGTACAAATCCCTACTAAGAGATACCCAGAAACTTAACCCTAAAGTACAACAAAAATGGGAATCGGCTATCCAAGAACCGATTCCTGTAGAAGACTGGTCCTATATTCGTCGTCAAACTCAAAAAGTCGCCCTAAATACTCGCTATAAGCTAATTCACTTTAACTTTGTACACCAAACTTACTACACCCCAGTCAAAAAAACAAGCATCACCCAGAAGCACCGGCCCAATGCGAAGGATGTGCATATGACGATGCAGGATTTCTTCAACTAGCATGGAGCTGTCCAGGCGTTCGCAGTTTCTGGACCTCTGTTATACAAATAACCACTGAGATCATAGGTGAACAGATGGCCCCTCTCCCTCTGGGACCACTCCTTGGTCTCACCAAATACCTGCAACCCGCGTCACGCAAGCTAGCAGCACTTCTCATGGTTCTAGCACGAAGAAGAATCGCAATGTCATGGGGCCGCGGCCCACTCCCCAAGATTGAAGACTGGAAAAGAGATGACATACTGCCAAGATATGGACACTGAATTTATACGAACACTGCCTCTGCATGCACGCCCCCCCCCGATATTTGGGGACCATACATAACATACCTACTAAACAGTGCCGAGTCTCGGATAATCCTAGTTCCTAAAAGGTAAAAGGGCCAGAGTGACTACGTAACACAATGGCAGCTCTGGAGTCATTGAGACGGACTCAGTCGAAGGAAAGAAGCCAGTATACACTTCAGTGGACACGAGGGGAAGGGGCGGGCGGGGAGAGGGGTGGTTGTAATCGGTTTTGCAAAAGGTGCACCCTGTTGGTGCAATGTCAATTGATGTATGCGAAATTCAATAAATAAATTTAAAAAAAAAATGTTAACACTGACAATCATAGAAGGCTGTTTCTTTTGTCACAGGCAAACGATTAGTAAAACATACAAGCATTAAAACAGATTACTTTTACATAAAAGACATGATACTCTGTCAAAGAGACCATTGATCTCCAAGGTACAGCAGCTTCCCTATCTTCAGTTCGCCATTTTGGCCATTTCAAGGAACACTCCCTAGGTCCTACATGGATGAGAGGATGATGGTAGTCATCTAGAATAAAATTGCTTTGTGAAAACCCTTATATTTCTCCTTTTGGAACGGCTGTTCATGCCATGCTCACATACAAAACCTAGGACAATACTTTGAGGAAATCGAACAGGAGAGAGGTAGGGGTGAAAGGGACCGCAAGGACTGAGGAAAGCCATCATCTCAGCAGTGCTGAACCCTAAGGTGGTATATGGAACATACCCTAGGACTCTATCCATTTCTAGCTTCTTATCTCAGTCCTCCCACATTTCCCCCCCCCCCCCCCCCCCAACACTGCGACTACAGATACAGATCACCCAACGTCATTCAGCAGTATCCCAAGCAGTACTAGAGTGGGAAACAAGGGGAGCTTAGGATGATGGAGACCGGGGGAGCCAAGCAGTAGAGTAGCCAGGTTAGAACCCGATCGCACTCTTGCCTAAAATCAGCTACAGCGGAAAACCCAGGGGAGACGGCAGGTTTATGCAGAACAACAAGATAGCAAGATGGAGAAGGCAAGCTGCACACCCATTCAACCGGGGCCCCATGGCGGGATGCGGTGGCCTCCTAGGAATGGCTACCTAATTCCAAGATGGCGGTTACTCGAGATAAAGCCTATGACCCCCAGAGCTGTGGGCCAACCCTGAGCACTATTAGGTTCACATTTAAAGGAGAAGGGCTTGTCAGCAATCACCAATCACATGTGTCTACTGGCAACAGGGCCCAGGACTTCCGACCCAAGAGGAAAGACCAGGGATAAGATGATGTTGGAGCAGAACAGATGTAAAAAGAGGAGAACAGATGAGAAAGAAGGAAGTTGGCAAGGAGACATGAATGGAAAGAGATGAAGGAGGAGGTCATTGGGAGAGGTTGGAGACTGAGGAGGAACACTGTGCAAGACAGGAAACCAGCATTAGCCAAGCAGGGAGGGCCGGGGACTGGAAGAAGTGCTAAAGTTAGACAGCCAGGCCAGTGGTCCCCAGCTCGTGGAAATCTAAAGTACAAGTGGCAGAGAGGTGGTGGGCTATGTCAACCAGGGCCCAGAAAGGGGTAGGGCCACAGAGCATATCAGGCCTCAAAACCTGCTCGCACTACTAGTGGTGGCTGGTTGATAGTTCACCATTTGTGATTAATAAATGATGTGCTGTATGCATCTGAAGAACTGGGATTCTTGCCAGGGGCCAAATACTATGTATGCCTGGCTAGTAACTTGCAACCTGAAATCCTTGTCTCTAATATTTAATGATCTGGGTTCCGGTGGAAAGCTGAAGACCACCATGCAAGCAGGCTTGTTGATCATCAGAGTCAGAAAGGCAGTCAATTCTGTAAAAGGGCCTATGCTTGTTGGTAGTTTCTATTGAAGGGTTCCCAACCTTGGGGAAGGAGAGGGGAGAGGGAAGAAGACCCTACATGAACTGAGAGCAACTTCATGCAATTCCTTCGGGGCAGTCTACACCTGGTCACAAACTGTTTAAACTAGGGGACTTGGACTTTGAAGCACAGCCCTTCTTTAGATTAGATTTTCAATTACTAACATCCCACTCACCTGTTTTGTTCTCCTTGAAGCATGATTATACAGAGATACATTCTTATTTGTTTATACCCTTGAGTGGGAATGTAATTGAGTAAAGCTTTTCTGTTACAAAAAAAAAAAAAAAAAAAGAAGGCACGCCCCTGTATGCTCACGCCTGAAGGAATACAACCCGCTAGGGAAAAAGGCCAAGAGATTGCTTGCAAGGATAAGTTTTAATCGCATAAAAAGTAAAGGTGCAAGCAAAGGATTCTAATGCTAGAGAACGTTCAGCCAGAGTCTTCATGAACAATACATAAGGGCACAAAGTCATCAGCGACATCATTATACAGTCGAAACATGCAAAACCGATTGGCGAGGCCCTATGCATGCACCTGCTCCAAAGGGAATGCCAGGCTATGATTGACTCCTGCCTCGTCCGCTTGCCTCTTCTCAGGTGAGGTCAGCTGGGCTCATCTCTCCAAGGACTGAAGGTCAGGCTTTTCACAAGTTGCCATTTCAGGGTTACTAATGTACAATACTACTACTACATCATTATGGCATGCACCTGGGAAATTTAGGGACTGGCACAGGGGGAGGAACACTGTCCTACTGACCCACATGTCCTCTGCTCGGTTCATATCGCAATCTACGCACCCAAGGCTTACACGCTCGTGAGCTATAATTTATTGCTCCCAGTACCTCATACTACAAAAGGTTTATTTATGGAATAAGGTGAAAAGGTCGTATTCGTTTAGATCTTTTATGGCCATTGGTTTTATTGCTGGTGGTCGGAGTCGCCCACCATCATGGAAGGCAGGGGTACTTGGACTGTCATTGGTGGGTGACATTACTCCTGAAGGGCTGGGTTTGGAGGTCTGCTGTTGGCTGGCTGTGATGAATGCGCAACGCAAAGAGCCTGGTGCTGTCTCCTGGCCTTGCAGTGTGCATTCCTTTCTGGGATAAGTAATTGCAACAGTTAAGGAACAAAGGGAAGTTTCTACGAGAATTAGCAGGGTGGGCTTATCTGCCCTTAGCGTTTGGGCCTGTTAAGGTTTCTCCGCCGGGCCTACGTTTACGAAGCAGCCATGTCGGACTGACTGTCTCCCATAACTATAAAATGGCGCATCTTTATATGGGCGCACCAAGTCTTTGCATCTATAATTCCTGTGATAGTGTATTCGTGCCGGGTTTCTTTGCACGGCCCTTTCCCACCCAGCGCATCGCTGGTCTATCTATGGGACTCGTCTCACTCTAAAGCACCCAGCGGGATTGGAAAGGCTCATTTCCTTCCCAACATCATTCGTTACCAGATATCGCGGGTCTAGCTAACTACCTGCCTATATGTTTGTCCCTCCTTTCCCCCCCCCTCCAAGTCTAGTTCAGGTCTGGGATAAATGTCATAGCTTTGAGACCGCGGATATTATCCTCCACCAAGAGTCTGGAATCAGCATCTCTGGGCGATTCTATCCTGCTTGCTATTCTCAAGGTCATTCACTCCATTTCACCTACTTTGACCTTAGGAGTCAACACATTCTACTGTAGAGTGGTCCCTTCCGTCCTCAAACACACGCTTGTTATTCCTCTTCTTAAAATCCTAATTTGGATCCTTCACTCCTTTCAAATTTCAGTGCTATTTCTCTGCTTTCCTTTCCTATGAAACTCATGGAGTCCTTTGTCACCCATCTCCTTCATTCCTTTTTGGAGAACTCTGGGTTCCTCAACCCTTTTCAGTCTGGCTTTTGACCCAGTCAGGTGATCCAGTCCGTGCTGGTTTCCGCCACGGAGAACCTGACCAAAATTGCAGATCTGTGCCGTGTCAGTGCCCTGATATTAGATCAGGTCAACAGCATTCAACAGTCAACCATGCCATCTTGTTTGATAGGCTCGCCTCGGCGGGCACTGCTGGCTCTGTCCTCGACTGGTTCCGTTCTTTCCTTTCTGATCGCTCGCAATCCCTCTATTGGTCTCCTTTTACCTCTCGTTAATTGCCCATCAACTGTGGTCTACATCAGGGTTCTGCTCTTTCTACTCTTCTCTTTAATATATATATATCCAGCCTTTGGTCAAACGTATTCACTCTTGGGTTTCTGTGTTATTCTTACACGGACAACACTCACATTCTGGTGCGCCTTGATCTTTCCCCTTCCTTCAACTGTATACCTCTGTCAAATCGGGTTTGTCTGCGGTCCATGCTTGGTATCTACCAACTGGCTTCGCCTGAACGGTGAAAAAACAGGTTCTTCTGATCGGGTCACCCGTTCACACCACTCTGTGGTCCACTGAATTCTAACCCCTGGAGACTGGTCCCTTGCCTGTTCCAGGATCGGTCATTAAAGAACTGGGGTGAGGCCCTCTGCTTCATTTTCCATGTAAGCTCAGGTGAGTGCAGTCGCCCAGGCTGTTCATTTTAAATGATTTGTTCTTTGGCAGGTTCTCCCCTACCTGCCCTACCAGCTTCACCCTCTGGTAGTTTCCTCTGACGGCTGGCTCGCTGGACTACCGCAATTCACTTTACCTTGCCCAGCGGTAATCCCTTCAACGCCTGCAGGTTCTGCATAATGTGGCAGCCGGTGTCACCCTTGAGGCCCCCCACCTTGCCTCAGCCACTTCTCTCCTTCACAGGTTACCCGTGACCCTGTGCATTGTTCACCAGGTTTTTTTATAAATCTGAGCCCGAATACTAGCAGGAGAAATTGCGTCCATATGTTCTATGAGGAACTCATGGTGACAACAAGTAAGACAGACGCAAGTGAGCACAGTTCAAGGGTGTTCAAGGGTGTTTATTGAACAACGAGTGCTGTGTGCAGGTTGGAAAAACTTCTAATCTAAACACAATTCTAAGATGGGAGCAAGCGTTGACCATCAAATGAAAAATAAGGCAGTCCTAGTGGCTTGGTGTCAAAATAAAAAGGGCCTTTACTAAGAAACCCATTGCCAAAACCTCACAACTAATACAAAAAGGGGTGTGTGAGTGTTCAAGGAAAGAAAGAAGTGTTCTCAAATAACATGTCAGGAGTCTTCCTTCCCCACGTTTCGAGCACGGTGCAAGACGGAAGCTTGGACCACAGTACAGTCTCGGGCTTCTCCAACAAGAGATGACAGTTCTGCTTTTAATTCTCAAGCTTTCCGTTATCAGGGCCTTTGATGGCCAAGTCTCGTTTCACTTGAAAAAGTCTCTTGCCTTCGAGGACCTAACGTGTTCAAACAACAAAACAAAAGTTACTTTAACAAATGAAGTTATTTTCCAGTCATTGCTGGGTGATCGGTTCACGCCTGTGTCTCCCTCTTCTGGGCGCGGGCCCTTTTTACTTGATTATCAAGGTTTCATGTAGGGTGATGACTTCACCCCTGGTCCCACTCTTCTGGGCATTGACCATCTACATACCCAATTTCATAATATATCTCAGTTCCTTTATCAATCAACTTTGGGTGGTAGCTTCAACTCTGGATCTCCCTCGGTCGGTCTCGTACCCCTCTTGACTTTAGCTGGATTCAATTCCCTTGGTTTCTCAATGTTTTCTCTCACTGTGGGATTCACTTCCCTTTCTTTCACACTGCTGGTAGATCAGTCTTTCGATTAAACAGGGATTTTGCTTGACCCTCTTTATGACCACTTTGACCTATTTCGCTGGCCCTCCTACAGCCTTCTGGCATCTGTAGTTTCTCACATATGGGGCTCGACCAGAGTCTCTTGAGTTGGCACTCATGTGGTGCTGGTTTCCCTCTGCCGCTGGTATCCCTTTCACACTTTTTACAGTTCATTCAAAGTTCATCGGCTTTAGTTAAGAAAAACTTGCCACTTTGCAATTCCTACTCAACACTGCCAGTTTCTTATCGATTCTCCCCTCAACTCATCGGCTGTGAGGAACCGCCTGGCTGTTGCATCTCTTGAGTCAAGGCCGGTACCACGAGCATGGGAGTTTCCCTCGCTCCTGCTTATCGGCAGAGGCTTGCCCCATGTACCGTTGATATCTGCTGCAGGACACTTGTGCTACTGTTGCAGTTTTAGGCTCTCTTCCACGAAGGCTCTGTGGGTGTGGGACGAAAAGGGCAATGTAATTTCTCTCCTCGCCATCCTCTATTTTTGCTGCCTTTCTCCTTCTCTTTAAGTGCTGCATGGTAGCCGTCTCGTTGTGCTGTCTGCTGTGCTTGCCTTGCTCATACTGTGCTCTCTGGCTCCACCTTTTATCCCTGTGGGGAAGGGAAAGGGCCATCAGGTGTGCGATTGTGATCAATTGCCGGACTTTGTCGGACCCTTGTGTTGGGACATGTGTTTTGCGAAAGTGTTAGAAACAGAAAAAGAGGTTTGGGCAGTGGTTTGGAATGTCCTATGTGAGAAGATGGGGAAAAGGTGCTAAAGTAAGGGGGATACCGTGTTTCACCCATCCGTGTCCCACTCCCGGAGGATCCCCGATCCAGTTTATCCTCCCTCAATGGTCCACCACTAGGCACTTGATCCAATAGCGTTTCTCACAGTTCCCACTCGTTGCCTTCGGTCTGCGGCTACTTGTAACATATCTGTCACTCACTTTAAGCAATCACGTTTCAGTGGTCGTTACTTTTCTGTTGCCGCATCGCTGCTGTGGGATTCTCTTCCTTCCTCGCTCCCGGACATTCGGGACCATCTGTTTTTCTGCCATGCGCTTAAGTCCTTTCTTTTCTACTTTTTTTTTTTTCCTCTTTCTTGTCCTGCTGGGTTCTGCAGCGCCAGGATGTCCTAGCTTGAGTAGGTTGCGCTTAAATGCTTTAACATAACAGAACAGTGAGGTGCAGGAGCACACTGACAACTAGAATGAACAGAGCTACAGACCACTTCTTTGCTGCAGGGATGGTGCTTGTGGGGGAATTGCACTGTAGAATACAAGCTCTGTACAGTGCAGTCTTGTGACTTTGCCTCTACTGCCAAATACTAGCGCACAGGACCAAGGCAACTCACAGTGAATTGTGTAGTGCCAGAGTACCGGAGTCCACAGCATGCCAACTACAAAGCCAAACAATCAAGGAAACCCTAGAACTAGGAAGCCACAACACCAAAACAGTGATTGGGGAATGGGACACATGGAGCAGGCTGGCAAAACGAATCCTGACAAACACTGGTGGGAATACGGAAATCACCCAACCAATGTACTATATCAGTCCCTTTAAGTAAAGCACAGCCCTAACAAATGGTGAGAACAGGCTGGGTCACACTTGAGCCCAGCAGGAGGGAGCTGCAGGAAGTGGACCAGATTCTAGGAGATGGCCAGGAAGAGATTCAGACACTAACAGGGAGGCAGACAACAAGAAAAAGGGAGATATTAGGGGCAAGCCAGGCGCAGGGACAAAAGCAGACCCTGGAAAGGAAACCAGGAGGAGAGCCAGAGGTACAACGAAGTCGACAGGAGGACCAAGTCTCTGACTCGAATGAAGATCATAGGTAAAAGGGGCAAGTGTCACAGAACCAGCTGTGGACTATTTTCTTGGTCTGTGGCTACCGCAAGGATAAGGGCTAGAAACCGCAGAGGACAACTAATCTCGTACCATAGAGTGCTCCACTGAGAGAAGGAGAAAGCACCGCCTACGGAGATCGCTGCTCAGAAACCAAGTGTTTATTATAAGCTCTGAAATGAACTAGAAACCAGAAAGCGCACAAGTATACCAACAGGACAGAGACCCTTGGCTGGTTTGTGAGTGCAAGTTCAGGGTGGCAAACATTTGGCAGCAGAGCAGTCAGGGAGTCGGAGGTTGAGGAAAAATAGGAAATCCTACCGGTAATATTCTTCGTTATCCTCTAAAGAAATGGGGATAAATATGTTCTTGTTGAAGGGTGTGGAATCAAAATGAACCTGATGCCTTAAAATGAGTGAAGGGAAAAGAATCTGGACCGGGCACCACAGCCTGTGAGGGACAGCAAATAGTGATGAGACTGGTGCTATATCCGTCAGAATGTGCGCTCTTAGAATAGGGGTGTTGGGAGATTGGGTTCTTCAGCTTAGACCCTTTATCACAACTTTAGTTTTTCCTCCTCCTACCATATTGAGGAAAGCTGTGCTTTTTTACAGTTGCAGTGAAGTGCCTAGGCCCTCTAGGGATTCATTCCAACCACTGTCCATTCAGTTTCGGAAGCTACAAGTTAGGGGACCAAACTTGCAACCCAGGACTTGTCGGAGGAAATCAGGAAGCTTAGAAGGAGTCTTCACTGCAAAGAGACCTACACTAGTATGTCAGCCAGCCTTCCCAGGTGATCTAGCTAAGCCAGACACGCAAGCCTGTTGTTTTTGATTCCCTAACCTATATTTGAGAGGTCTGCAACATGACTCCCATGATCCCCCACCACTGACTATGCAGGTAAAAGTTGATGGCTCTCGATGTTTTGTACAACTACCAGTTGCATGCTGATGTGGTAGATTGCAACCAAGAGCTGTAAGTTTCTGTGAAAATTAAACATGTTGAACCTTAGACTATAGAGGTTGTGTGTTCCGTTATCCCCCTATTTATCCTACCCCTCTTTCAGGAGCTCCAATCATGCTTCAGACAAGCCAATAGCAAAGAGTCTTCCCTTCACATTAATGGAAACCTACTCAAATCCCTTGACGCAAACTCCTGGGCAGCAGTGGTCCACCTCAATCTCTCCTTTGCCTTCGATACAGTGAACCACAACAGTCTCCTCAGTCACCTAAAAGAATTCTATGTGCTGTGCTGAAACGGCTCTGACCCCTCATGGGAATAACCTTTCCTCTCTGGGAAATCTGCCCAAGTTAACATGGCTTCATGCCAATCCTTGCCCTTCACTCTGAACTGTGTAGTCTCACAAGTAGCCGCTCTGACACCCTGAATTTTAAAATGCCCACCTCAAACCCATTGGCAATGTCTTTGCACCAAGAACTTCTGCATAATAAATGTATGCAGAAGACAAACCACTCTCCATCCACCTGAATATCAACAAAGATGCTAATACCCACATCACTGACTGTGAACTTCTTACCCAGGACTAGATTGATAACCAGCATTGATTAAATGCTTTCAAATAGAAAATACACGGACATACCACTTAAACTATTTCCAATACCGAACTGCTCCTAACCCCACTTTAGTTTTGCAAAATGAACCCCCAGACTGCCAGGTCAGCCCGGCGAAGATACTGGGTTTGAAACGGGACTCTGACCACTCCTTTTCCCCAAACAAACATTACCCAGAAACGCCATTAAACTCCACCTGCTAAATCCAAAAATGCTTCCCATTTTTTATAATGCCCACAACTGTGAAATAGGAACTATTCTCTCCCAAATGGACTAGTGAAACAGCCTCTTTCTTCGATCACCCAATAAGGCCATTCATTAACTACTGATAAACAAAAGTGGCTAGAATGTCCCTGGGCCTCGTCCAATGGGACAATTTCACTGTTGCTCTGAATTCACCAAAGTTATCTTCCTGAGAAATTGCTGCCGCTCAGCCGGACGCACAATACAATCTAGGTTGTTCTCCCCAGATACAGTGCTCCAAACTTCATGAAACATGCATATCCTCTCGCCCTCCAACAATTGTCACAAAGGGCAAAATTGATTCTGTCCTCCCTCCAAGTATAAGAGACTTGAACATGAAGGATGTTTACTTGCAGTTGTGAGTGCCATGCTCTTGCACAAGTTGAGCACTACTGTCGGATGTGATTCCAACTACGAGAGATTGAGAAAACTCCTGAAAATTGTACTTTTCCCCCTTAACCTCTCCCCATGCATCTCAGATCTGTAAGCTTCATTGCACTCTCACCCAACGTTTAGACACGCCCCCACCTCTCTGTACTAGAATCTTCAAGGTCTTCACTTCCCCTGCGGTTACCCACTTCTCTCCCCTTATAACCTCTTAGCACTTACTGCATTCTTATCATTTGACCTCTGGCCATACGTCCTGTCCTACCCTTAACCTGCTCACTTGTTTTGACCATCTATCTCCCTCTCCCATCATCCTTTGAGTACTTCCACCCCTCATTCCGTATGCTGCAATCCCTAGCCTTTGAATTTTAGCTTTCCTGGAATGTTTAGTATATTGGAACATGTGATATACAAATCACCAATAAAACCGATGTCAGGATTTGGCCAACATGGAGTTTAATTCCTGCTCCATAACCAAAAAAGTGATGGGTGGAAGCTTTTAAATAAATCTGAACCACTGGCACTGGTCTGGGCAAACCTTTTCACCACTGTTTTTTAGCCCATCTGCGCCATTGCAAAAGAGGTGCAGCCATACGCAAATCAGTCCGGTGTTGCCACCAATGGGATCATCCCAGCCCGAACTGCTAGGCCATGTCCCCTCTGCACAGAAACACAAGCAACCGCAGGCATGTTTTGGCCTTGTTGGGCCTCCTCAGTGAGGAACAGCTTAGTTCCCTGTGGTGCAGCGAGCAAGGGACCCACGTCTGGGCATACCCTCTCTCACATAGGGAGACAAACGATAACCAAAAAAGTGATGGTTGGAAGGTTTTGAACAAGTCTGAATGACTGTCACTGCTCATGGCAAACTTCCCCACCACCGTTTCTTTGCCAGTCTGCGCCATTGCAGAAGGCATGTGAACTAGCAGTTCAAGCTGGTCTGACTCTTTTTGGGTGGCACCAGGCCTGATTTCCATATGGTCTTTCCCCTGAAAAACAATGGTCTGGAGGGTTGCCCAAAGCAATGCCAGAGGTTAGGATTAACCTTCGAGCCATCACCTCTTGTTTTGCAGAATTCCTGCTCCATGCCCGAAATGTAGTTCAAGCCTTTAAAATATTTCTGGCACTATCAACATTTTACATGGGCTCCATCTTAATTTGGTTGGAAACCAGGCCAATCATCTAAGGCAAGGCATCAATTCGTTTTCAAACATTGATTTGCAGAGTTTACAAATTAAAATGGTCTTGATTAGCAAACAAACCCAATTGATTAGCAATGTTGTACTAATATTTTGAGTGTCACCAGAAGTTATTTGTACCCAAGACATAAAATGAGCAACAATACAGCAGTCTTGTGTTCGTTGAAGTAAGACATTATTGAGAGGAGTCAGGCCTTGCAAATTCTTTATATTGCCGCTAGACCTGCAGGTAAAGTAACTTAGTTTACCTACTCAACCCAAGAGACATGCACTCAACCCATGGCAACGGATGAAAAATGTAAGTGCGCTTTGTGTAAAATAGTGCATGTTAACACAAACCCACTGCGTTTGGCACACTGCCACCCAGAGGCCAGGCACAGTGAAACCTTTATTGGACATTACTGAAAACAAATGCAATGTTAAATAAATGTTTCAAACACCCCTGCAAATGGAACTCACCCATCCTAAATTCTACTCAACTATTCGAGTGGGCAAAAAGCAGTTCCATGTGTTAAAATCGTGGCAAAAATGACAGTGGACACAAAATATCGCAGCAACCCCTCGACCCATTATACCATTTAAGGGGAGCAGGGGACACCCCCGCAACCCTGTTCCCCTTAGATGGTGTAATGGGGTACACCTTTAACGGGTCAAACCATGGCATTTTTGCTGTGATTTTATGTACAGGCAACATTTTTGCCGCAATGTTATCACTGCATACCCAAAAAGCCTTTGAGCCCTGAATGAGTCTGTAAAATGGAAAAAGGTTAGCTGCACGATTGGACACAAATAAATACATATTTAATTTAATTTATTATTAATGTGTTACAGCTTATTATAAGCTTTTCACATAACATAAGAAATTACATTCTAACAAAAGAAAAAACAGTTAGTCATAAAAGTAAATACTGACATATAAAAAAAAGATAATAACATAAAAAGCAAATTTAGGAAAAATGAACACAAAGAAGAGAAAAAATAGAAAGATAAAAAGAGATTAAAAAAAGAGGATATAAACATTTTAAAAGTATAAAGTGAGATAAATTACATTCAGAGTTCCGAATTAAAAGAATATACACATGTATTCATAGCCCACCAATAGATGAGTATATAAATACATATAATAAAAAGGGTCTGAAAACCGTTTCTACAGCTCTTTCCTGCAGGTGCTAGTATATAATGTAATCATAATTATAGATCAAAGCAAGCTGGGAGGCAACTACAGTGTATGGCAGTGCAGTAGGTCTGTCGAAGTACAGGCTGGATAAACTATTGATCACTAATTTGCATAAACATCTAGTTAGATTTTTGTATTCATTATGTAAGGGGAAATAAAGTAAGACATTAAGCAGATTGGGTGGCATAGCAGGCAGATAACTGCTAACTAGGTGGAAAATTATAGTTTGAGGCCATCTCGCTTTCAGGGTAGCTGGTATAAACCACAGGGTGATGAGGATAGAATGTCAAGGAGTATGGGATCAGCTCATGGGTTGAGCACCAGTTGCACAGATGTATTCAACCAGCAAGTAACAGTATTAGGTTTGCCATCAAAGGCACGTGTGACCATGTATATTTTCAATAGTGTTCACTCGTCAATACGAATCATCTTCCCCAACAAAATCACACTATTAGATTTAGATACACTAACCTAACTTTAAAGCATGGAGATGAGGCAGTGCTATAGAGCATCAATACTGTAATTATGTAACAACTTTCATCTTTAGGACTGGAATTGCAGGAGTGTCTTTTAAAAAAAGAAATTGCACAAACTGGTCTTTGCCGGGCCATATATAGTTAGCTTAATACAATCATCATCACAATTACTTCAGGTTTGCAGTTATTTGAAAAATAATTCTTTCCTACCACTCACGCACAGGCCTTTGGTACTTAAGAGTGAATGAGACGATTACTGCTGCACACTCTCTCTCCATTAGCTACTTTGAAATTGCAGTGAACAGAGAGAAGAGGGTGAAGATATCGCTGAGGGCAAGAGAGGATTGAAGGGCGAGCTGTGCTTTCATTGAACAGGGTAAATTAAATAGCTAGCTTTGCTACACAAGTGCCAATTTGACTAGCAAACCTACAGAATTGCATAGCAAATTGCTTATTTTATGCCTTGTAAGGTATCCTTTAGTCTTAATATTTTCCGGAAGAAAGAAGGGAAAAAGAAGGGAGACGCGAGAAGCGAGAAGGAAGAAGGAGGTATGGGATCAAACTGTTATCTTTATACAACATCCCATACAGAAACAATTAACTGGGTTGGAGGTCTTCTTAAAGACAGACAAAAACATCCAGATACCCCTCCACTGTATCAATCTGCAAGCCCTACTGGGGCAAAAAGAGCAGGAAATTCAGAACAGTGGAGATCTGAGAAATCAAAAAGGCACAATCAAGTTTTCCCTGCACCAAGAAAAACATAGCAGTACACATCTGCAAGTGTAGATTGAATTGGTGGTAGGACCCCTGGCAAACAAAAAGAGTATGTCAAAGCCGTAATTTGGTAAATCCCATATTGTATACCTCGGCAGACAAGTGTAATGGTTGAGGCCTAGCCTCAGCTTGAGGATCTGCCACAAACTGGGCGAGCAGGGCCATCCTCAATGGAATGGAGGATTGGCATATCAAGTCATCCTCTGGGCCCAATTCAGAATAATCATTGTGTTGGTCTCGAACTTCTGCAGTCTCCTGAGAACCAGCAGAATCACCGAAATCAGATGGGACAGATAGGCATTAAGCTCCCCTCAGCAATGTGTCGCCCCAGCAGAGTAACTTTCACAGCTTGTTGACAGGGGAGCAGAGCCCAAAATGGAAAGATCTCATCCAGAACTTCATAGCAAGGCTCACAATTGTGGAAGACCAATGTCTGCCTGATCAAGGCATCCACAGCCATTTTCTCTATTCCAGCTAGTTGGGCAGCCAACAGATGTCATTTCCTACAACCACAGTTGCATCACTTTCTTGTACAGAAATAGCAATCACACATCACCTTGCTTGTTACTGTAATGCATGGCATCTGTCAATAGTCAGGATCAGGCCACACTTGTCCTGCACAAATGGGATGGAAGGCATTCCAGTAGAAAAATGTGCTCCTTTGAGTCAGCAGGGGCCTGCAGCCTACTCACCATCTGCTCGTCCAGTTGAGCACCCCACCCTTTCAGGGAGGCATCCATGGCAGCGATCAAGCGAGGCAGGGTGGCGAAAAAGCTCTCCCTTTAGCACACTGTCACATTGGGCAGACCACAGGAGATGGTACAATACTGTGGTTCTGACCTGCAATAGGTCTGTGTTACAGAAAATGCTCAGTCTTTGAGACAGTTCAAGGGCTTTTATTTTCTTTGTCGGGCCTAGAACCACCCACCCCTCGCACTCGTCTTGCCACGACAACCCCTGGCTGGGGCTACCAAATATTGACTCCTACTGTCTAAGGCTCCGACTTCTGCTAATGGCGGATCACTAAAATGACAGCTACTTAGTCCTACTCTCCATATTCTAGCATAAATGTAGTGTTCTAATGGGAGTTTGGAAAGTGTCTTGAACTTACTCTGTTGGATTCAAGCTGGTGTGGTCTCTCACACTTTTCTCTCTTCTAACTACTACTCCCTCCAACATACTCCCACTAGTCCTCTGTTAACTTAGCTCGAACATATGCACAACCACTTGATAAACAAGCAGTTCTTTCAGTGTGTTGCTTGGAAGACAGGAATACACTCAGTTGGAAAATTCTGTCTACCTTGCCTGCCGAAGTGCATTCCAAACTGTCAAACATGAAGCAACAAACCAGGTGGCTGACTGACATTTTATTTGCTGAAAGTATGTCTTGTGCGTATTATGCTCGCTGTGCTCCTTTTGTGGTAATCATGTGTCATGCAATCCTGCTGGTCAAAATGTATAAATATGGAGATTGTGTAACAAGATGACAAAGGGCCAAATGAAGCCGTTGCTCTCGTTCGCTTTCCGCTCTAGCGCATTCTGTATGAACACAATTTTGTTTGTAATACTAGCTCTGTGCCAGTATCTCATTCTTGGTGATTGTGTCCAGGAGCGGACATTACGAATGGGTAGTTTCCCACAAAAATGGCGACCCAGATGGGACCTCGTCTCGGATAGGATCCATTTGGACAGTGTGCCACGGTCAGGCAACAAGCAGTGGATGGTGCAAGACGTGCAGCAAACTGCACAAGGTTTCCTGCAGTCATGCCTTTCGCCCCCAGTCGATTTCCTAGACACGCTGATCCTCCGCGAACAAGGTCACCCCTTGTTGGACAGAGGGAAGCCGGCACAGACAACTGAAATGGATGAGACCGCTCTGTGTCCGGTATATGTATGATGTGATCTTAAGCGCTAGAATGTAGTATGGATGAATTGTGAATGAGTATGTAGTGCTGTATTATCTGTGGGAGCATTGTGTTAAATGAGCCATAGAGAGAGATGCACCTTGTGATCACAAGTTGAGACCATGGGTCCTTCGTGCACTAAAGTGATTTGTTTTGGGGTGAGATGTTGTAAGCCTTGTTCCAGTGTTCTGAAGCAGCGTGTTCAAACTCCGCTGGAAGGTAAGCCGGGGTCGGAATGGATGATGGGCTTGGGGGTGGTGGTACTCTTGCGAGAATGGCATAAATACAATGCCACCAACTCAGAGTTAAAGTTTCCTTTGCATGGATCTTTTGACCTGGAGAAAATAGGGTACCTAATAGAAGCATGCCGCTAAAGGTAATAAGGCAATTATACTGTTGCAATGGGAAACATCTATGCAATGGGAAGATTACACTAGACAAAAGCCTATGAGAGAGGCTCAAATTAAAAACAAGAAATCCCAGTCAAAAAGATGAGGCTTGTGCGTATGAGTACAAGCAAATGAAGGAGGAATGGAACCAAGGGAAACAAGAAGATAGAATACAAATAAAAGGAGATTGTGGCGAAAACTCCCTCAGCCCAGACTTCTCAAATGATGCCAGAAGAGGAGTCAGATCCACTATTGGAATGGCTGTTGGTCAAAAGACCCCCCTGTGCCCCCTTATGATGGGATTGATGATGCAGATTCTTCACATCCCGTACTCGTAGTATTGCGATTAAGGACATAGAGGCCGCAGAGAAAGCAGTGACGGAATGGATAAATAAAGGAGCAGAGAGGATAATGAGGGCGGATACTTATGTGCCCCAGAGCGAAGACACTTGTCCTCGCAATAGTGTTAGACATCAGTAAAAGGAAATGGAGGTTGCATAAAGAGCTAAATGACGAACAGGTGATACGTCTAATGTCTATCCATGAACGTTTACCATAAAGACGGATATTGACCAGTCTGATAAGATCGCGGAAATGACTTGGGAAAGAAAAGAAAAAAAAATTCAGCCGTTAGCGGTGTCCAAAGTACTCTTGCATGAACTTGTTATCGAAATGAGAAAACACTTTTTAAAAAAAATCTTTTATTGATTAAATACAAAATAAAAAAAATAAAAAAAGATACTCTTCCCGATCTACATTTGGATATAGACCAAGCGGTGTGGACCAATAAGCTTGATCCAAAACATTGTTAAAAAAAGTCCATGATTTTCTGAAATGGATCACTGAAGCCCCAAAAAAAACAGTTGTACAAGCATTTCCTATGAGGGAGGTTCCAAGGTTTGACAGTGACAACCCAAGACACCTAGATCATATGCCATGGAACAGATTGGTATTATTGCCCTTCAATAAAGATTACCCAGACATCAGGCAAAACCCAGAACAATACTACACCCAGACTGACTGAATCCTTAAACGGGTCCACCAACACTTGGCAACATAGACCAGCTGTTTTCCTGCATACTGCCAACAGATATGTGGCGCCAATGTGGAATGCAAGATAGTCTGGGCTGGCTATACAATGGGACAGCTAAACCCTGACGGCAACAGAGGGTCAGCCGGTGAATTAAATAAAGCGATATTAGCCCTTCCTACCTTACTTATGAACCGTATACAACAGATAGTGCCCACAAGCAAAAGAATTGGGATAAAATAAATGCCTGTAGACAAGAAGGGGAATCAGTTGAGAAATATTAAGCAAGAAAGGAAGGTGGTTTCACATCCTTCAGCAGAATGGATATATCCATTCCTGAAGGACAAAATGCATTTTGCTCCCATTTTGTAGATGGTCTGTTGCCCTATCTAAAGAACGATATTCAGACATATGAGTCCACCAGGCCAACCCAAAGTGCTGCTCAAATATTGATCATGGCTAGGTACTATGCAAACCGCCATGCTAAAGCCAAGGTGGAAAAAGGAAAAAAAGATGAGAGTTAAAAACCAGAGCATTAATGCACCAGGCTTTCCCCAAAATGTACAGAGGACGAGGAGGAAGCACACTACCAGGTGGTGAAACGCTAGTGGACACTGGTTGTCACCTTTGTAAGGTTGAGGACCATTGGAACCAGCAATGTCCACTGAAGGGGGAAGGTCGCGGCCGATCATGGGGTTGTGGCATGTTTAGGGGAGCATTTATAAAAGGCCTGGAGCAGAAGCGCACCACCATGTGGTGGAATGCTAGTGGACACTAGTTGTCACTTTGGTAAGGCTGAGGATCACTGGAGCCAGCAATGTCCAATAAACGGGAGAGGTTGCGGCCGATCATGGGGTCGTGGCATGTTTAGGGAGCATTTATAAAGGCCGGGAGTGGCTTTCAAACAAATAGTGGGACACCTGATGGAAATAACGAGCAGCACAATTATTTTGACCCACGGCAGGGTCAGCAGTACTTGGCTAGGGAATATAACAAGGATAACTATAAAATGGGTGATTATGTGGAAATCGGGCTTCCCAAGAGAGAGAAAGGGACGTATGTGTACCCCTGTAGATTCAAAGGAACCGTTTGTTGAAGTGGTGGTACACGGCAAGCAGGCTAAATTCCTCTCCTGGAATATTAATACATGAGTGAGATTCGCAAATGAACCTATTCAAAGTCCAATATCGGAACTAGTGTTAATCACTATTGGCCCTATCTCCTGTACGCCTCTGCCGTTGGTTACGGACAAATGTGCTTTGAACTTGTTGGGCATGGATTTACTTAGGCTCTCACATCCTAACATCTATTGCTCGCCTGATGAAGTATATTTGACATGTTGTGCAGTGTCCTTCTCGAAGTGCTTTGTTATTGCCACTAACTAATTATATCAAGTTGACCCTGTTTTCTGGACCAATGGTAGTGGAGCCGATCAGAATCAAAGTAAAACCAGGGGAGTTGTTACCCAGGGTGCCCCAATATAAGATAAAGGATGGTTGGAAGGGATCAAATCAGTAATACAGGACCTATTGGTGAAGGGGATATTAAAGGAAATAGTGGTTTGTCCCTGCAGCAGTCCCATTTTACCCATAAAAAAGCTTAGTGAAGGAAAACCAGACTCCCCTACTCAGTGGAGACTTATAATTAATCTCTGCACCATCAACAATCATGGTACCTCACTGCCCTGTGGTACCCCGACGGGGCTTCCCTTTTCACCAAGATTCCGCCCTCGGCAGAATATTTTACAGTCAATTATCTCAAGAACACTTTCTTTAGAATTCCAATCCACAAAGACAGTCAGCTAAGCCATAAAGACGGCATATGGAAACGAAGGCACAGTAACCATATACTATAATGACACGTCAAATGCGAGGTTCGTCGTTTTCCAAACAAGTCTGGTTTTATTCAAAGTTTCTCAGTCAGCGGACTGGGTCTCAACACCTCACGACGTGTGTTCCCAGACACCATGAGATGCGAGAGTGAACAGCGCTCAAGCAGCAATATATATATACATTATACATTATCTTTTGTTAAGGCAATTCGACCCGCCCTTATGCATGTCATACAGGCTAGGGGTCAGTGATTGACAATTATGACATGTTCTGACAAGTCTTCATTCAGTCTAAACATAGTTATTCTAGCAAAAGGCAGCAGAGACAGCTTTCTGTTATGGGGAACATGGAACATGGAGCTCTGGCTCGGTAAGGATATCTTGTTCTTAGCAGAGAAACATTCCATACAACGTTATCTGTGTGTTACGGCTCATGAGCTAAGGATCAGATAGTCCTGAAGCACCGAATACCATTCTCTGCGAAGGAGCACCGCTAGGAGAATAGAATTCATGTTTAACTGCCTTTTACAACAGTGCTTGCAAGAAAAACCGGCACTTGGACTACCGAATAGATGCGGCTTCTGCCCGACTTCAAGGATTTAGGGAGAGAGAAAAATAATGTATTTCTGTACAGTTTGACATTCCTGTCTGCGTTCGCATTTCAGCATTCAAGCCGTGGCCTCGCACTGTGTGCAAATCTAAAGCATAGAATATATTTGCAAAGCGTTTAACAGAAAAAGCAAAAAGCAAATGGCCGATATTTCACAAAATGGACGCCCTTTGGTTATATTGACGATTCTTGGATTGCGATGTTTGTCACATGATGCGATTTGCTTCTCATCTATCTTTAGACTATGGGATTACTTTTCTGGTCTAACAATTTTACCCATACAAAAGCGTAGTGAAGGAAAACCAGACTCCCCTACTCAGTGGAGACTTACAATTGCTCTCCGCACTATTAACAATCATGGTACCTCACTTCCCTGTGCTACCTGACGGGACTTGCCTTTTCACTAAGATTCCGCCCTCGGCAGAATATTTTACAGTCATTGACCTCAAGAACACTTTCTTTAGCATTCCAATCCACAAAGACAGTCAGTACCTATTTGCTTTTAATGTTGAAGGGTGATTGTATACTTTATGCAGAGCACCACAAGGATGAACTGAAAGTCCACGCATACATAGCCAAACTCAAGACAACATTGGACATGTTCACCCCAAACACTCATACGGTGCTTCTACAATATGTTGACGATCTTTTTATAGCAGCTAATACCCGAGAGCAATGTACAGATTGCACAGTGAGACTGTTGCTGTTTTGGTACGCTCACCTGGTATCCACGGGGACGCCACACGATACTGGATGGAGGTCTAAGCGCTATCCCGGACCCCTCTCTGCTTGGTTATGTGCCAGACGTTGGGTAGCGCCTATAAGAGGAGAATGGAGGTTTAAGATACTGGTTCTGTGATGGGTGGACTCCCACCTCCCTCTGGTCCAAATTCCCTCCCTTGGGGTTATTGCTCATCTTAGGTTTTTCTGCTTTGAACTCTCCATCCTGCGTCTCTGTGCAGGGGCACGTGGTTGGTGCGGGCGTTCCGTGGACCTAGTTGCTTCACGGTCCGTGTGCTCTTATGTCAGGTCCAGAACGGCTGGGACTCCGACTCTGCTTGCTGTCTTCCAGGTGAGTTATAAATATCGTCTTTTCCGTCTTTATTCTGTCTTTCTTTCCCTCTGTTTTCTCTGTCTTCTTGGCGTCTTGCGCCACTACGCTGTTCCCCAACAATGTCTTTTTGTTTTCACAGAGATGGTTGTGATCTCGCAGTTGCCGCGGTCATTCAACCACTAAGTGTATTCCTGTCTTTCAAGCGGCAGACTGAAAGAACTGCTTGTTCGCCAAGTGGTTATGCCGTATATTCGATCAAAGTCAATAAACTGCCCTTTGAAAATCAGTTCTTTCACCACCTATTGGAGCTGAGGAACCCTCAACTATGCACATAAGTGAATGGCTATGGCTATAATGTCCCTGTTGGCATTGTTCTGCATAATGAGGGCATTTGTGGTTGAATGACCGATGGTGAAGACCACGGTGAGTTATTGATGCGTGGAGCGCTGCACTATTTATTGGTGTTAATTGCGAACCTGTGTTCTCTGCTCTTTGTACAGGTTGCGGTGATGTTCGGGTGTGATGAGCGATCGAAGCGATGCTTGCCCAGGTAAGTGCTTTGTTAATGCTGACCTTGTTCCTTCTCCCTTGCAGGTTGCGGTGAAACCCGGAGATGGGCGAGGTAAGAGAAGCGCAGGTTGCTGCCAGGACTCGCTGCTTGCCCAGGTAAGAATTGTTATTAATGCTGTCCTTGTTTCTTTACCTTTGCAGGTTGCGGCGAACTCTGGAGATGGGCGAGGTAAGCGAAGCGCAGGATGGATTCAAGGCCGGTTACTTCACAGGTAAGTGTTGTTGCTCGCTAATGCTGTTCTCGTTCTTCCAGGTTATTAATGGAATCCGGATCTACGGCTTCAGGATTGGGCCTCTGGAGAGTTGAACACGGTGAGTGTTACGCTGCAGGAGTGCAGAATAACGCGAAGCGTGTTCTGCTGTCGAGTGTGGTTTAAATAGCCTAGGTAAAGTAGCTACAGGCCAAGTAGTTCCAGGCCAAGCCACACCCAAAACACTAGACCGCATGGCTTGGTTCTAAAGAACTGAGCTGTGCAATAGGCCTCCATGTTGGATTAAGGTCCAAAACTGGTATTGCTTTATTCCTGATAATGAGCCTGGCGCCAAAGGCGCCAGGACTGACTCCATGAATGTTTCTGATGGAGTTTTAAGGCCCTTGGGGCCAGTGTGAAGGGCTTTAGCCCCACTGCTGCCAGGGGGCTGTTATACCTGAGGGGGTCAGGGGCATGGATCGTGACATGTTCCTAGCACCCCGCGGGCATAAAGTATCCCCCAGCAAGTTAAAGTTTTGTAAAACACAGGTTACTTATTTGGGACATCTATTGTCAAAAAGGGAGAGACGCCTGCATCCACAGCGCTTGGAAGCCATTATGAGAATATCTGTTCC
Source organism: Ambystoma mexicanum (assembly GCF_040938575.1). Taxonomy (NCBI): domain Eukaryota; kingdom Metazoa; phylum Chordata; class Amphibia; order Caudata; family Ambystomatidae; genus Ambystoma; species Ambystoma mexicanum. Next base: position 596,110,185 of record NC_090933.1, read on the forward strand.
GACAACACAGCAAAAAGTCAAAGGGTTCTAGGGATGACCTCATTCTGTAGGCAATGGATCCCTAATTTTTCCCTCCTAGCTAAACCATTCCTAAAACTAACCTCAAACAACACTCCTGTTCCCTTACCATGGACTGTTGCTCACCGGCAGAGCTTTGACACATTAAAATCATCACTTTGCAACTCACCCGTTTTGGGGACTCCAGACTATGCAAAACCCTTCACTCGGTTTGTGCATGAAATCCAAGGCTGTGCATGGTCTGTACTGCCACAACCGCAAAGGGGTCAAAACAGGCTATGTGCGTACTTCTCCTCCACTTTGGATCCGGTGGCAAAGGCACTACAGTTGTATATGGGGTGTTGCTGCCACAGCATTATCCATGAAACATGCAGATGCCATATTGTTAAGATACCCTGTCACCCTTCGTCCCTCATGCTATAGACATTGATGAATAAAACCAAGACACAACATTTAATGAATGCCAGGCTCAGTAGGTATTAATTGACATTACTGGCACCTCATATCACTATTCAGCATTGTAATATCTTGAATCCGGCCACCCCGATACCTCCTCCCTTCTGATGGTTCTGTTGAAATGCAGGCTTGTGTACGGACCACTGATCAAGAAACAAAGGTATGTGTGGATCTGGTGGATGTCCCCGTCAAACAACCAGTCTGTACTATGAATGTAGATGGGTCTTGTTTTAAACTACCGGATGGCACATCTACAACAGCATATGCCATTACAACCTTAAAACAATAGTTGAAACATGTAGGATTCCCCAACACTCAGCCAAAATGATTGCCCTTACCCAAGCATTTGAACTCTGTGCAGGACTCACAGTAAACATATACACGAACAGCCAACATGTTTTTGGCCTAGCACATAATTTCGGTCACCTTTGTGCTGAAAGAGGGTTTCTGACTTCACATGGCACGAAAATACAAAATGGTTTATTGATCCTGAAATTACTTTACGTCCTGACATTGCCAAAGAAACTGGTCATCATTAAATGCAGTGCACACAAAACAATTGTGGATGATATAGGGAAAGGCAATGCTTTTGCAGATCAGCCAGCCAAAGCAACTGCTCAGTCCTCCATATAGCTCATGTATGTCTGCTACGCACAAAATGAAGGCACTGTGATGTTTGACAACACCACATATACAGTAAAACTAATTTGGTCTGAGGCCACTGCCCAAGTATTAGAAGAATGTAGGCAGACTGGGAAATGTATACATAATTGTTACACATGCAAGATGAGGGAAGGTGGAAATTGTCAAATATATACCATTGATGTTGTTCTATGCTCATGGCCCGTGTCAAGCGAGCGCAGAGGGAATGTACAAGTTGCTCACTACAGTGTGGAGAAACACCAAGCTAAGAACAGCCACTGTTGCTTTATGTAGGAATAGCCCAGTATGTGCTTCCTATAACATTGGTAAGGGTGTGGGAACCCCAAAAGGGCATTTTTGGCCACTTGAATTTCCCTTTGAAGAGTTTCAAATGGACTTCATTGAATTGCCTCCCAGTCAAGGAAGAACATGTGTTAGTGATAGTATGCATGTTTAGCAAATGGGTAGAAGCATTCCCCTTAAAGGATAATTCCACATTAAGTACTGCTAAAATACTTGTGAAGGAGTACCTCGATTTTTAGAAAAAAGTTGAAAACTTTCCTTTTCAAATTTAGGTGGAAAGTGCCAGTGCAGGTATTACTCGCCACTCAGACTGCAGTGAAGTGTGACAGCCACACGTATTGGATTCATGCCAGTCACATAAAATTAGCACCATCCTCCCTGTTACCTAAACCATTGACTGCTGTGTCTGGTGCCGAAGGCACCCCTTTGCCGATACTCACATCATTGGTGCTAGCCCCAAAGACATTGCCAGAGCAGTAGAAAGGCTGCAGAACAATCTACGACCATGAAAACTATAAAGAAGACCTTTTCCGGTAGGGACAGCTAACAGGCAGTCAAGACTGCCAACTTTAGTCGACTACTTGGGCGTGCAATAGCACAAAGACAATCCACAGAGCAATTAAGCTCAAGCCTTGCCTTGAAACCGGTCATGTTGCATTTTCTTTTTGGTGCGTTTTAAAAAATGTTTTACATACACCAGCCATGTCAAACCATGAGGGAACCGCTATTTTGCCTCAGAGGGTCTGTGCACAGAAATGTCGCTGTCAAAGAAAAAAACACTAAAAATGGTATTGTTCCAAGGGGTTTGTAAATGTTCTATTGTTAGGATTGATTGTGTGTTGGGTGGGTGGTTACTACTGGAATACTATGTAGCGCCATCTTTATTTGGTACAGTAATCCATGTCCCCAACGCCACCCTGTCTCCGATCCAACAGTATCACAGAGAGCGAGAGATTCATAGAGAAGAATGCCTTTATTTATCTGTTACATAACACACACACAAAATAATCAATAGGAGCAGCAGTTATCTCTGTTGATATTCACCAGCCATGATGAAGGCCTCCCGTTGCAGCAGATCCCTTTACCATGCTCCACCACATGTTACGCTCTACACATAGCTGGGGCCAGGGGAGGCCCCCTCCTTTTGCTAGCATATATGCTGTAATAGGTCACACAAGCACAACCCGCCAGAGGCCCTGTATCAGTATTGCTATGACAATGTTCTTAAAAAGGAGGGTTGTGAGGGAGTCACTATGCCCAATGGAGCATTCCTGCTAATGGACCGGTTCCCTAGGGACTGGCAGAAATGGTCTTTCCTTATGAATGTGTCATCATACAGCAATCAAGCCTCTCAGCAGCCTTGACATGCAGCTGCTCTCCATATAAGTAACACTGACTTAGGTAGTATATGCATCTCCAGCAATGGTACACAGGATATGGGCTTTACCTTGAACTGCAACTAGACACTGCACCTACCAGCTAAGATATTCAAAGGCCCTCTCTACGTATGGGAGTCGGTATACTTTATTTGTGCCACCAATGCATATTCTTTGTTGCCTTCTAACTGGGCAGGACGGTGCCGGATGGAGTTTGTGCTGCCTGCTATCGCGGTAAGAGAAAACCATTGGTCTCCTCTCTCATGATAAAAGCTTCATGTAATACAGGAGGATACTGGACCTCAGGTAATGGGAGATATCCTTAAGGCAATCATTGCCTCGTATGGCCCTTCTGTTAACTCCAGAGACATACGCCGGCTAGCAAGACTACTGGAGGCCACTATAGAAGAAACCACAAATGCCCTTGATAATATCACTATAGAACTACAGGCCGTACGCTTAGTGGCTCTCCAGAACAGAATTGTACTAGATTTATTTTATGTATGTATTTATTTTGTGCCGAAAGCCTGCAGACATCAGGGCGCCACAAAGAGGCAGATACAAGCACAAGAACTATAGCATGTGGAAGAACGAGACACTTGGCATTCCAAGACAGAGAGAGGGCTATTACTTAACTAAGGATCTGTCTTCATTTGAAAAGGAAAGGTTTCAACTTTTTTCTGAAAATGAGGCGATTGGGTTCCAGTCTCAGGTTCAGAGGGAGTTTGTTCCAGCTAGCCGCTAAGCGGTTGGGAAATGCTCTTCCCAAGCCATTTGCTTTCTTATGCGGGTTGACTATGATAAACCCCTGAGCTTCTGATCTGAGCACTCGGGCAGGCGTGTAGCTGACAATTTTTGATTTCAGATAAACTGGTGCTTTGCCATTCAAGCACTTGTGTGTCAGAGTCAGTGATTCGAACAAGATGCGGTCTTCAACCTTCAGCCAATGTAGATCCCATCTAGCATGCTGATATGGTCTTATCTTGCTTTTTGCTTGATAATTCCGACTGTTTTGAATGACTTGGTATTTTGTCAAGCATGGTTTATTGGCACCAAGTAAAAGCGCATTGCCATAGTGCAGGCGGGAAAGGATGGTTGCTCTGGCGATGGTGGTGCAATTTACTTTGTTGAGTAAAGGTTTGATTGCTGTAAGCATCCTGATCTAGTAGGAACAATTTTTGCTCACATACATGGCTTGGGCATCTGAAATCATGGAGGCTTCCAAGGTCATGCCCAAGGTTTTGACCTTGCCAACTACCTTGATGTGTGTCTTTGATCTCAAATGACTCATTCTGATGTATGTTTAGCCCTGGCCTGAATGCAGCCGAAGACCAGCAGCTGTGTGAGTAGCACAGAAGCCCGACTGCTGAGGATGCAAAATCTCATTGGTCTCTACGTATGCCTGTTGTGATGTGGCAATCTTGTCCATATCTTTCAGGGTGAAATTACAGTTGGCGACAGGTCTGAGGTTACCCAGCTCGCGTTGGTGAAGGTTGGGCTTTTTCACCAACGGAGTAATAGTAACCGTTTTGATGTTCTTTGGGACCATTTGGTCTCGAAACAAGGCACTAGTGGTGCAAAGATGTCAGAGTTTTCAAGAATTATTTTAGGGGGAAGTTTGTTCTCAGCACACGAAGATGGTTTCATAGAGACAAATGTCATTAGCATGTCCTCGATAGAGATCTCATGAAAGAAGAATGTATCTGGATGCTCGGATGGCCTAGTCAGGGGCGGTTGGTTAAGACTGGTCTTGTTGAGTTGGGCATGATACATCTGTTCCCTTGCTTTGATGATCTTATTGGTGAAACCAGCCTGCGCGTTATCACACTCTGCTTGGGATGGTATGAAAGTAGGGACCAAAGCAGCTGGTTTGTCAATGTATTGAGAATCTCAAAGAGTTTTTCTGGCGCGTTCGAATCAGATTGTATTTGAGCATCGAAATAATTCTTCTTTGCCTCAGTGATATTGTTTTTATATAACTTCTCTGATTCTTTCCAGCTTTCCTTATTGTGGGCTGAAGGATTCTTCTGCCATCTTGATTCTCTTTGCCTTTTTTTGCATCGAGAGGTCCAGAGTGTACCATTTTTGGTGCTTCGGGTTAGGTGCGACTAGTTTAGCTAAGAGTGGTGCTTTCTGGTCTATTAATGGCGTAAAATGCAGATCATATTTAGTTATGATAGTTTTGCATGAATCCTCTTCCTGAAATTCAGCCCAGATTTCTTAAATACAGAGTTCCAAGTGTGGTCGTTCAATTTTCTTAAATTACCGGGATATAACTTTTTAGCCTCATTTGCGCGTGTCTTTGCCGGAGTTGGCACTGACAGTGTGAATGACAATCTGTAGTGGTCTGTCCAAATACAGGGGGTAGTCACAAAACTATTTGTCTCCAAGTTGTTAGTTATGACCCAATCCAGCTGGTGTCCGTTGGCCATAGTAGGGCAGTAGTTCTTAACATGGAAATGTATGTTGAGTAGGGCTTTCTCGAGGCGTATGGCCTCTATCGTTTAGGTCCCCTCGCCATCGGTTAAGGTGGATGTATTAGGACCTTTCAGTAAGTTTGCTAGTTGTGGGGGTTCATCATTGAACTCAGTTGTGAGAGAAGGGGGGGGTCCATAGATAAGTACTATATTTACACAGTTATCTGTAGGACCGGGTTTCAGATTTAGTACTTCACATCCTTGACATGAAGGTGTGGGAAACATAGGGAGTGAGTCACACGTTATCGTGGCTACCCCGCCCCCTTTACCAGAGTCTCTGTTAGTGTAATGAATGGTATACCCTGCTAGAACTGCTATAGCGCATGTTGGGCCTATGGGGTTCTGCAACCAGGTCTCTGTGATGCACATAATGTCGATGATGTCCTGCAGTATGAGATCGTGTATACAAATGGAATGTTGATTAAGAGAACGCGTGTTCAACAAACAATGTTGGTAGTCAGATTCTGTTTGAGAGGTTGTTCGATATTTATACTTTTTTTTATTTATGCTTTTGTATCCTACCTTTAGGTGCTGGAGTCTTCGACGGGGAGAGCTCGGGTTTAATTGCAGTGTGGGGTGAAACATCAGAGGGCTGTAAACTTCCCGGTTCCACAACCCCCAACACGTGTTGTTGGATAGCTTCCATTCTAGATCGGATTCTGGCTGAAAAAGGTGTGTGGCGGGAGGGTAGCCAGGTTATCAGGTCCAGCTGTTCCTTTATACCCAACTTCGCCTCTGTACGTCATGCAATAGATGGCCTTCGAAGCATTGCTGCCCAAGCTCATGTCCCCACTAGCACATTGGACATAGATGCCTCCCTGTGGTCTATGTTCACCTCTTTTGGCTAGAAGTTGCTATCCATTCTCATGGTGGTATTAGCGATGTCCATGTATCAACTGCCTTCCTGCAATGTGCCAGACAATAACTGCATGCCTCAAACCACCTGCCACTTCTGTCGCAACCACAAATGCCCTCATTATGCAGAACAATGCCAACAGGGACATTATAGCCATAGCCATTCACTTATGTGCATAGTTGAGGGTTCCTCAGCTCCAATAGGTGGTGAAAGAACTGATTTTCAAAGGGCAGTTTATTGACTTTGATCGAATATACGGCATAACCACTTGGCGAACAAGCAGTTCTTTCAGTCTGCCGCTTGAAAGACAGGATTCGGGGTACCTTGCTTGCTAACATGCATTCCAAACTGTCAAACTTGAAGCAACAAACCAGATGGCTGACTGACACTGTGTGCTGAGAATATGTCTTGTGTGTATATGTTCACTGTGCTCCTTTTGTGGCAAGTATGTGTCATACAATGCTGCTGGTCAAAATGTATTAATATGAAGATTGTGTAACAAGAAGACAGTGGCTGGAACGAAGCCGTCGCTCTCGTTCGCTCTCCGCTTCAGCGCAATCTGTATGAATAAAACTGATTGTCATACTAGCTCTGTGCCGGTATCTCATTCTTGGTGTTTGTGTCCGCGAGCGGGCATTGTGAATGGGTAGTTTCCCACACCTCAATCCCTTAGATGTTTCACTGCTCCTACTCCACCCTTTGATATTACCACTCCTCCCACTCCAATACTCCAAACCTCCCACTACTACACGCCTTGTCCCACAACTACTAAAAACCCTCATTTCACCCATTATCATTCATTTCACATTCACTCCTTGCAATAACGTCCTGTATTCACTTGCTACACAAACACTCAAACTGCAGAACCACTTTCACTCCTAAGCCAATGCCTGCTCCAACAATAGCCTCCACAAGCCGCCACTCTTTCCTTCCTCCTTTTAGTCTCTGGGTCATCCTCTACCTCCGACCTCTCCCAAAAAAAACAGACTTCCTGCTTTCTGTACCCAGTTTAAGCATCCACTCCCCCTGTGGAGATGGGCCACGTTTCCATAAAAGTGCTTCAACCTATACTCTCCTTTGAGGATTGTAATACTCTCCTTTGAGGATTGTAAAAGGGAATTCACAGTGCAGGAAGGGTACGCGCAAATAAGGCATTGGGTGTTACACCCCGGGAACAGGGAAGCAGCGACCAGGGAAACAGAAATTTGAAAAATGGCTATCTAATGACAGGGCGAAGGGACTAATATCCAACCTTTATAAAATACTGGACAACGCAAATGCCAGACAACAGTTGATGTATATGCGAAGGTGGGAACGAGTCCTGGGGAGGGAGATCGAAGGGGAAGAATGGGAGAGGTTGTGGAGGAGGATCCCCAAGTTGGCAAAAGCTTCCCAGTTACAAGAAGCATGGTATAAGATCTTATTCGACTGGCACTACACACCGGCCCCCCTACACAGAATATATCCGGGAACCTCAGGGAACTGCTGGATGTGTTGCAGGATGGTGGGCACGGCAGAGCATAGCTGGTGGAGGTGTCCGAAAATTTAACCATTCTGGAGGGAGGTGCAGAGGGCGCAGGAACAGGCCTAAAGGCCGGCAGACCACCAGAACAGATCCTCTTGGGAATTAGAGGGGGGCTCGGGAGTGAGGGAACCTAGAACAAGGGAAAAAGCGAGAGTAATCCATCACTTGCGGCCATGATTATAATAGCACAAAGGTGGAAAAGACCAGGAGGTACCCATGATGCAGGACTGGCTGCGGAAGATATGGGAAATAATAGCCCTCGAATGGGCAACATATGTCATGGAAAACAATGTGCAGAACTTTGCAAAAGACTGGGGGGAAACGTTGGCCTTTCCTTTCTCAAAGATGATTTTAGGGTGATGTGGTGCCCGCAGCTCTTAAAACTGTTAGATCTACAATGAACTTTGGATATTGGTCCATGAGAGGAATGGGCCAGGGACAGAGCGGAAGGTGCCTGCGTGGGATGGGGGGGGGAAATGAATAATTAGGTTGTAAAAATTATTAAAGAGTTTAAAAAAAAAAAAAGAAAAAAAGTGCTTCAACATATAATCACAAATATGGACCTTTACCCAATACCAGTTATAAAAAAACAACAAAAATTCACACACATACGCTAAGATTCATGAAAAAAACAATGTAAAAAACACACTCCACAATAATACACATATGTATACACAAATAGTCAATAGTGGACATGATCTCAGCATCTCAATGACAAATGGTTTACAATCACTTCAATGTGTACATTTGTAGACAATTCTATTGACAGGTTCCTGTCTTAACAGCAAAATTAATATATGGACATTCATCAGGGGTTTGGATAACTTCTTTTTGTGCGATTTGTCTTTAGGTCAAAGCGTGGAATTAAACTTCTTGGGGCCCTGGTCTTCCTATAGATTGCTAATGGAAGGAAGGCACAATTTCAATATACTCAAAAAGTCTTTTAATTAGACCTCTAAATAACCCTGCCCCCTAGGATATGAGGTATAACTCCAGGTGAAATACCCACTTGTTAAGCTTGGACTTTATTTTCCAATCGCTCGGTGCAACCAATAAGTGTTGCTGAAACTGACATTCCCCATTAAGGAAGCAAGTCTTCCACCACTAACCTAGGAGAGAAAACACCCTTGGTTGTAGATTCTGGTGGTGTCTTAAAATACCTGTTCAAAAACCAAAAGAAAATCTCTAAAAATCTCAAGGCAACTTTGCCCTCCAAGTTTTAACTTCCAATTAATAGCAATGACCTCGGTCTGATAATGATGCTGGGCTTGGTGCTGTCATGGTGTCTTGCTCCTCAATCTAATGTGGAAGGAGACATATGAACACTAAGCTCTGGGTATCACTCCTCAACAGTAATCTACAATGCTGCAAAAACCAATAACCAAAATTGTTGGTGGACTTACTTGGAGTTCCAAAATAGTGTGCCACCAGGACTTCCTCAAATGCTGGACTTCATGTCTCACTCTGGCAAGGACCGGAGATCAATCACTCAAAGAGGGGGCAGGGAGGGGGGGCACTGGATGGCTAGCCACTGCAAACCAACATGCTAAGTATAACTGGTCTATTGGCCAATTATAATGCTCAATTCAAAAGAGGCAAGTTGCCAGTAAGCTTGTAGCGAAACTGTACCTGAGCAGAGTAGCTCCTAGCAGCAGTGTGCCATTTTTTCTGATTCGCAGAGGCATTTTGGCAACAAAATGGCCACCATTTACATGCCATCGCGCAATGACGTCATCAGCATGGCCTGTAACGGCCGTGAAACGCAAATGGCAAAATACTGAATAGATGTGGAGGGACAGCACAAGGCACAGGGTGGCCATGGAAGGTGATAAGATTGCCAAATTCCTAAGTAGATGTGGAGGGGCAGCATGAGGCCTATGGTGGCTATAAAAATTGGTGAAGCCATACAGAGCATGCACCTTTCTTGACTCAAGCAGAATAATGAGCCCATATTCCATATACAGATGCATATTCTCTTGATAAGAGTAACTGAATACATATATCTCATCCAGTTTTCTACAACCTTGACATTCAGCATAACGCAATATCAACTGATGCAATACACAAATAGTAAATACAAAATAGTGCAGAGATTTACAGGGTAGACCTTATTACATCTTTATCTGAATATTCAAACCAGAATGGCCAGCACAGGATTTACCTGGGGATATTATACCATTCCACATCCTCGTTGAGACCTCGGATGTGAATTTTTGTCATTAAAATACATTTTTGTTCAATACTAAGAAATTTCCTGTTCACCTCCTCTTGCCAGGCACCTTTGTTTTTTTAAGGATAACCCATTCAAAGTCCAAAGGAGTATGTCCTACCTCCAAAAAAAGCTTCACTAATGCGGCTTCTTCAGTCCTGTTCTTAATGCAGCCCCTGTGCTCAATCATTCTGGTTTTGCACTTTGCATTTATCTTATCAATGTAGATGTATCGACAAGGGCATGTGATTAAATATATAACATTCAGTATGGTCATTCAATTCCCAAGCTCGTTTTAAACCCAAATTTAATGACTAGGTTTTTTTTCGTGGACGAGCACAGGACACAATTGTCACATGGGTGATGGCCTATAACTCGGGGGACTCATCCCCCCCCCACAACCTGGCAACTATGGAGTTAAAATTGTGATTTCCTAGTACTAGACAAGATTACGAAGGGATCGAGCCAAGTACGGTAGAGTTTTGCATTTAAATGACAAAGTTACAGTGATTTAAAGAGGGCAGTTGTATTGAGCACTGAAACTGCGCAGAGTTGAAAGACAGAATGAGAGATCGGGACCTTTAGAAACCTTGTGCGAACAGAGAATCGCCTTGGATTTACAGTGATTGATGGAAAAGGAACGGTGGAAATGTGAAGGAATGATTTAATGAGGTTCAGATAAGTGTGGTATTGTGGAATTTCAGTCTGTGTTTGAAACTAAGAGCATCTTTAGCAAATTAATTTTAAAGTGTAGACACGTTTGTTTTGTAGATTGAAAAAAATTGTTTTGGGAACACAAGACAGAAAAATTATGTTATGTTTAGACTGCGGTTTTGTTAGAGAAATGCAGTGTTAAGAAACTCAGTTGGCATTTTGTTTATAAAGTGAAAAAAAACATTGTTGAATCTAAAGTCAGAGAAAACTGCTTAAAAGTGCACAGTTAAGAAACATGTGAGATTTAAAAGAGTGTTGCTATGTGCAAATTGAAGCGGGCCGATTGGCACACAAATAGCAATGGTGTTTTTGTTTTGCTTAAAAGCAAGGCAAGAGCTCAAACGAAAGGGCTTTGGCCAGGAATGCACATTGTCTGCCTCGACGATAACATTGCCCAGTTCAAGAAATTGGCCCATGTTGAAGGAATGCAGAATGCGCATCACGAGCCACATTTACAGAAAGATTTAATTATCAAAAGCATGTGCCAATTGCAGATTGTAGATACGAGGCGTTTGTTGAACGTTGTCGCGCATTTTTGAAACACTTGTCAGAGAAGAGAGTTGAAGTGGCCCGTGTTTGGTGGCCTACTTCTGGTGGATGCAGGGCTCGGATCTGGTTGGGTCATTACATTCTGCATTTATGTTTTATTATGACTCATGCTAGTCATTTTGTAGCAGGGCGGTGTAAAAAGACACATTAAAAGGAGCAAAGATGTCATGTCATGTTATTTGGCAGTCATATAGCACCTTACATATTCTTTGGTATTGCTTTAAAGCACCGATAGGTTGAACACCCCCGAGGACACGCAAGTCAAGAGAGACAATACTGCATAATGCATGGGCGTATCAGCTACGTGTACAGCTGGTGTAATTGTTAAGCTATTTTAGTGATCTGGAAAATGTTCGTGAGTGTGGGTTATACGTTGCATTTATTATAAAGTGCATTACATGCAAAATGAATGTGGTGCAGAGGACGAGTCAGTGAGTGTACATGTAGGCTCAGCAATATGCAAACACAGGATACACGGAGGCACCTGGGAATAAAAGGCATCAACCTAAAAATAAGAAATATTTTTGCAAAACAGAAAAATGAATGTGTTTCACAGTGGGACAGCTCCAGAGGATGATCAGATGGGTTTAAAAGAGTTAAGTGGCACTAGGGTTTTGAAATGCAAGGAGAAATATGGCAAGAAAAAATTATTTTTGGTCTAACACATTGGGACTGTATCCATGTAGCAAAGACAGCTTTTTAGATTGTAGATGTGGCATTGGGTTAGCAGTCTTTTGAGGAAAATGTGTCAGCTGTGGTTTGATTTCAACAGGCACATTTCAGTGGCAGTTATTTAAACGTGTAGGCGCACATTATCCCAGGGGCATTTTTTGGCGCGAGTACAGAGGATGCAATGGTGCAGGTACAGGAATACATTGAACAAGAGAAGGATTCGCACATGGATGGCATTGTCGTAGCCAGCTTAGCTATTCATCATGATGAGATCACGAAGAGGCTTGGTTAAACGATTGTTTTCAGCATTTTGAGGAGAGCAATGTAAGCTTCCTTCGTTTCCTAGTGCTGGTGGGAGGGCATTCCAGTTGTTGGAGCCTGATGGCTAGAGCTGGGCCCCCAGTTGTGGATTTTTAATGGCAGGCATATATATTGGACTGACCAGGAGGGTCTGATGGACTAACAAGAGTGATTCACTCTGATAAGTATGAAAGGGCATGGGCAAAAAGGCATCTTTTGTGTGCTGCCCAGGAGTTTAATAAAGGAATGCATTTGTTTACTGATAGTCAGTGCACTTTTCTCCTGGCTTATGGGAGGCTTCTGTATGGGAATATTCAGTATTGCCTAGAGGCATTATTCTGTGTGATACAGATTTTTTATTTTATTGAGGAGTTGTCCATGAGTGCCCAGAGAAGGGGCATTGTATTGATCCAATAATAGTGCCTACTGTAGTTTGACAAGGAATGGGCAATTCCTAGTAGAAAGGAAAGGCTTAAATGCATGCATGAAGACACAATGTCTTCAAGTGTTTAGCTGTTTTTCCCAAGATAGGTGAAATCCGGTGTGGAAAGAGTAGAAAATAGATGGCAACATGGCCATTTCAGACAACCACAGAAAACAGAAGTTAAATTGAAGGTAATTATTTTTGTGTTTATAATGTCAAAGAAGGTTGATGTGATAGTGGTATGCAATTATTAGAAGAGGCAAACATTGTTGGGTAAGATAAAAAATGGAGGCACATAGTAAGAATTGGTGCCATAGTCTCAAAAAACAAGGGTAGACCAGATTAAGTCCGGTAGGGACGGCGTGCAGCGAAACACCTCTGTTTTGTCTCCATAGGATGAATGCAAAAGCACAAGCAAAGGCCATGGCCCAACAGACAAGAAGAAAAGAGGAAGAATGGCTGCTAAGAAGCAAGTATTTACTGCTAAGGAGCAAGTGTTTACTGCTGAGCTGAGGAAGTATTTACTGCTAACCAAGGAAGCACGTGCAGCTAAGCTGAGCAAAGAACCTAGCCTAAACTAAGTATCCTGCGGCGTGGTTAGAAAATAGTTGTTTATGTGCACCAACGAATAGGGGAGAATGATCCAGAAAGTATTTTTTGATAGCAGAAAATGAAGAAAGGGTTGAAGTTGTGAAGAAAACCTGACCCCTTACCAGTGCTTGAATGGACTTTTGTCTCTATTTTGACTTTCTACAGACGACGGGAATCCCCAAGGATGTTTCTGTCACCTGCTACGGACGTGCCTAGAAGACCAGAAAAGAAGACCAAGTCTTTCTTTAATTGTTATTTTTGTCTCGTTAGGGTTGCATGTGTCAACCTCAAGAGTCTATTGTGTCCCATGAAGGATATGTATTGTATATTATTGAAAACAAAAAACTGGTTCTAGCCAGCTGACAAAGAGCGAAAGATGGGGGTGTATTTTGTTCTGAACCAAGAATGACCCATAAAAAGGAAATGTTTAAATGAAAATGTCTTGTAGCTTTTTCTAGAACGAAGGGGTGTTCAATAAGAGGGAATGTCTCCAGATTCTCAGGAAGTAGGGTATGAAAACCAATGTGAACAAGAGGGGTTTTAAGGAAATGGTTTGGTAGGACATGTGTTAAATAGAAGAGACATGTTTATTTTACAAAAGAATCTCATTCAGTTTTAGATTACAGGTATACATCGAGGGACCTGTATGCCTTGGGCAATTAATGTCGAACCGCATGAGAAAAGACGGAGGTTGTAGAGAAACCCAGTGGAAGCCCGACAAAGATGATGGTCTGAGCTGTGTCTGCAAAAGACTCCCCCCATCCCTGTGTCCCCCTGTGTCCCGATGCTGAAACGTCCCCTCTTTTGGACTCATTTGAACAATGTCTTTATTTAAAAAGAAACACGAGTAAATATGAACTCCTTGTGAAAAAGAAAGACAATGGACTCCTGGTCTAAGCATCAAAAGAACCTGGGAGACCGACTGTGAAAACAGTTAAAAAGAAAGGAGAAAGGACAAAGGAGACAGGACACAGACGGTCCACCAATGACAAACTAAAGACGAGTAAAGTGGAAGATACAGAAGAAGAAAATGTGTGGAACAAGAGGGAAAGACAGTTTGAAAAGGTTATATTTATATGCATGGGCAGAAGAAGATGATCAAGGAGAAATTTTATTTCGTTGGATGGGAGTTGCAGACAAAATATGACATACGAAGAGACAATGGGCTAATGGGTTATCTCAAAGCTTGACCAACCTCTCGAGGCTCACAATGGCTGTGAAGTTATCTAAGGCATACAGTTAGCTTAAAGCAAATGGAGACAGGAAGTGGGACTTAAATGGAAGAAGATAAAAATAGTTTAGACACACAAGAATAATAATACGTTAGTATGTGACAAATTGTAGGATTGTGATCGGATGTTTTTAGATAAGTATCATGGAGGGTGGACATGGACATGGTTGAAAGTCATTGTTTTAACAAACAAGAACTTTAAAAAGACGGGGAAGTGTAATGGAGGAACTGAAATGAAGATGAGGTACCAACAACTGAATGCAGAAGGGGCAGTCCACCCCTCTCCCCCACTTAAAGCCAGGCAGAGAAATTTGTATGTAATGATTTAGTATGGAAAATGTGTGAAAATAGACTAACAGGGTAAAAAGACATTAGTACCTTTAATAGTGTTATGTTTATAAGGTCGAAAATGCTTTTATCATGGTTTAGTAAATAGGCAAGGTACAGAATGCATAGTATAAAAATTGAGTAGGAAAATGATATAAGTGTTTTCCTATACGCAGACAGAAAAGAACTCTGCCATTTATGTAACCAACAATGCCTTTATACAAGTAACTCGCTACAGACAGTGGCAGCATAGTCAGCCCAGAGTTGAACAATTCAAGGTCACACTGGACTGTGAAAAACCAGATAAGCGCTGAAACCAGACAGTTAATAGGGCTGTGTCTGAAAATTTAGCTAAGGGAAACCGCTGCATGACCATATTTGGGGCAGTGCGGCCGGGAAAAACCTAGGATGTGTGCCAGAATGTATTTCATGTTGAAGGTTAAAAAAATTAAGGAATAATTGCTGTGTGCACGAATGTTCAAAGAGTTTTGCCTGGATATGTTTAGAAAAGGTGGGGGTTTGAATCCTCTTTCTCTGACAGTTATAAAAGGAAGCTCCGTTTTTAGCTGGCAGAGGTCGTGTACTTGATAACGATGATGTTTGTGTCAGCCTGGCATGAAATAAAACCTGATGAACTCGACTCTGCCTCCTTGCCTGCTGCTTGAATTGTTTTTGCTGAAATGCCAGAGGGTAACAGAGAGCCCCAGATAGCAACAGAGGGCCCCAGAGCGTCCAGTAGAGCGCGACAGAATGGAAGAGGTGAACAAGAGCACGATCAAGGTCTTAGCACTTCGAGATCACCCGCTTGACCAAATATATTTTATTTCGGCTCCGGCTGGGTTTATTCGCCATTTCTTTTTGTAAAAGTCTTTGTGTTTTACTCTGCGCGCCAAACCTTTGTTCACCGTCTTTTTGTGGGCTTCTACACAGAAGCCCTCCTTAAGGCGCCTGAAAGTCTGGGTAGGCATGATGTGAGGGAGGGGTCTTAGGACCCCTGCCATGGGTTCCCTTGGTAACCCAAGTCACACTCCTGTTTGATTGGCTAGGTGACTGTCCTTGCCAGGACAGCCACCCTGCTGTGTGATTGACAGCCAGGCTGTGTGAATGGGGGAAAACTGCATAAAAAGCAGGTTTCTGGGACTGAAAGAGTCACCACTGGAACGAAAGAACCGACGAGGAGCCGACAGAAGAAGACCTCTACAACTGCTGCAGGTCCGAATCTTCAAAGTCCAACGTCAGAGAGGATCCTGCAGGAATCTTCTTCCCTTGAGGTGGTGGGATCAACCATTTCGCCCAAACTTCAAGCCAGGACCCCTCCTCAGGTCGAAGTCACTGTACAGAGCTACAGTGGGGCGGATAGCCAGGAAGGTCGGACCCTGCTTGGGTTTTAGGGAGTGCACATTTTATTCGTTGCTTTGCTCTGCTGCTGGTTTCTTCCCTGGGTAGTGCAGGACCCTCCAGTCTTCTTCTTGTCAGTCTTGACAGTAGCTTCAGGAACTCGCCATTTTAAGGTACTGTGCAAATCCCGTTGTTTGTTTCCTTCAGCCGGGGTGAAAGTGTGTGAAATCTTTCTTCAATCTGAGGGTTTGTCCTTTTTTCTTAACATTGACTTTTCTGCCGACCAACTTCGTTCAGAACTCGTGGCACAAACTTTACAGCAAACTACCCTGAACCGTGTGATCTTGAGAAAAAGACTTTTGACCTATTGGCTTTTTTTTAACCTGATTCTATCACTGTAGTTCCTCTTGCTCAATTGCCCTGAGTACTTACCTGTTGGTGTGGTTCAGTTTTAATTTTGTCTTTCCCTCCCTTTTAAATTTCTGGAGTGCCATTTTGCTCCCACTTCATTTTGTGAGCTTAACTTGTATGGAACTTATTGGGAGTGCTGTGGTAGTATTAAGAGTGTGATTTTTAAACTGCTTTACTTTAGTGAGAGGTTATACAACTGATGTGTAAATAAATGTATATTCTTTTACTCAGAAACCTTGAGTCAGTATTTGTTTGAATCATAGTAATTGCTGTCCTTTGTGTAACTATTTGATACTGCTCACCTGCTCTTGAGATAAGTCTGGCTGCTCAGCCATCGCTACCACTTTTACTGTGTAGTACAGGCTTGTAGCAAAGGTGAATTTTTACTGTCACTTGTAGTCTTGTGTGTGGTGTTCTCGAAGGGTACTGCATATAATTCTGCCTAACACTCAGGAACAGCGAGATCTGCAGGAACAACTGCCTCAGCTACAGCTCTTCTTCACTTTAAAAAAGGTACTGTGCAAACTCGGTCCGGAAATCTTTTCGGCCATGGTGAAAGTTTGTGAAACTTTCCAGACTTAAAAAGCTTGTCCTTCCCTAAAACCAACATCTACCTTTTCGTCTGACCAAATTCTTCTAAGATCCGTGGCAAAGACTTAACTGTTTTCTACCAGAACTGTGCTATCCTATACATAGACTCTGAACCATTGACTTTGGCCCAGGCCTATGAACTGAATTGCTGGTGGTTGTTGTTAACTGAAACCCTTTGCCCCGCCTATGAAAGCGTGTGTGCTGTTGATTCTTATAACCTTGTCTTTTTTACCCCTTTTTAAAAGTAACTGAAGTGCCATTTTGCTCCCACTTCAGGGGAGCTGAACTTTCAGTAACTTATTGGTTGTGTATTTGTAGTATATTAGTATATGATATTGAGCTGCTCTTGCTAGTTTAATGTTTTCCAACTGACTGTGTAAATAAATGTATACTCTTTTACCAAGAAAGCTTGAGTGTTTGTTTGAATCACTGTATTTGTTGTTCCTTTGTGTAACTTGTCTACTGCTCACTCTACTCTTGAGATAAGTCTGGCTGCTCAGCCACTGCTACCACATTACTGTGTTGTACAGGCTTGTACCAAAGGTGAAATTGTACTGACACTTGTAGTCTTAATTGCATGTAGTGTTCCCCAAGGGTACTGCATGCGATTCTGCCTAATACAGAGTTATACCTCATACCCTATGCAGCATAATCTATAATCATAAAAATGAATGAAACCAACCCTTTCAGGGCAGCGGGACACCCCGAAACCAAGCCTGGTCGTATTTCCATACATGCAGGCCTGGAAGAGAGGCCTCCAGTTAGCTATTTCGCCATCCATCCCCAGAGTCCTGGTCTTGCATTTGGGTGAGAGCCCATAAACGCTTGAGGTGTACCGTTATTAAAAGAAAAATCCTATAAGGTTATGCTACAATGGTATCTCTCCCCCAGCGACTCCACAAAATAACCCCATGGTATTCACCCCTGTGCTGGGGAGGCTGTGAGCAGACAGGAACCCTAGAACATATGTGGTGGTCCTGCCATCAATCCCAATTGTTGATCTTCTTACGACATGGAACTGCATCTGCAATTCATAAATAAAGTTGAGTTGAGAAGAAAAAAAAAAAAAAAAACTGAAACCATGGACTTGGTTGCCAGCATAAACCCTAAACCCAAAAACCTCAGACTGGAGTAAGCGTGAAGGACAGACTCTGGCAGACTTGCTTGGGTGGGAAGCAAGGGAGTCAGGCAGGAAGAATAGGGGCTTCTGGTTTGGACAGTGATAGTTGAAGGAAATGGCTTTGAGTAGCACAGGGTTACAGCACTCTTCCAGAACCAGAGGTAGCAGGTTTCCTCACTTTATTGCTCACCAGCTGTGTTATTGCCAATCAGGTTTGTTGGTGCCACAAAGCTTTATCTTAGCCCACTTCCAGCACTCCAATACGATGACAATGCCAGAAATTGAGGGTAGAAGACAATGATTATAGTGTGTGCATGGCCAGCATATACTGGTATGGAGACAATGAGCATACAGTTGTTTGTGGGGATGTGCCTAATCTCAAAAATAGGCCCTTCCCCCTCGAGTGGAATGAACATTAATGGAAGCATAGGAGGCACAAAGACATAAAGGCAGGCAGTGGAGACCTGATGCAATGGTCTATTTAATAAACACATTTCAGGGCAAGGTGAAAAAACAGACATTTATCAACTTACCTGAGACTCATTATTCGCAATCTCGGCTTTTGAAAATGGCCTCACTCTCAAGTAAACTTTAAGCGGTTGACTAATTTGTTCATTCTGCATTTAAAAAAAAAAAAAAAAAAAAAAAAAAAATTGAAATTATTAAAGAAGTCCTAATTTTTAGAAAGGTGAACAAGTTTGTGGGTCGAATTCTTAGATTTGTTATGCATTAAAGCTACAGTAATGTGGCAGTAAATCAACTATACTGCCACCATGGCAGCAGTAGAATATAAGGTTGCATCAAACTTGTCTCCTGTTCATAAATGTTCAGATGCATGCGAAATTTGGTGATCTGGCCAAGCAGAAACTCCCATGTCAAATTTGATAATGTTTCCATTCCTTTTGCCTTGTAGTTTCCATCGAGGCAGAAAAAGGGCACTCAGCCTACGGTCTCAACATTGTCTGCTTCGATTTTCAAGATTTTAGGGGCAGACTTAAGTGGTGTATACCGCAGGATCAGCCAATCTCAAGATTCACTTTTTAATGTCAATATTTTTTGAACAAGCACAGAAGGCACAGAGGGACACAATGAATAAAGACACACGTCTCAAACACCAGACTACCCTATTCAGTAATTTGCAGCAAGGTCGGAGCAGCAAAATTAAATGAAAAAGTATGTCACTTAAAGAATTCCAGTCCTCAAAACATACAGGATTATCAGCCATACCAAACTAATAGGAAGAGCACTAAACCTGGGCAGTAGGTTAAGAGGGACAAGAACGAGAAAAAAAAATAAAGAAAATCTACAGCGAAAGGGAACTAAAGCAACATTTCACACTTGAAGGCACCGATAGAACAGAGTAATTCCATAAACTAGCAGTAGGCACGTAGGCCAAAGAAGAAGGAATACTATATACAAAAACACAAACATCCACAGCCCCCCAACAACAACACCCCAAGCCCTAAACAGCCTTGGGCGACAGGCTCACAAGATACCCTCCTATCCCCCCCCCGTCCCTGCGTCTGCGCGCTCACACAGATGCAGTTTTGTCAGAATGCTAAATCTAAATTAACAACATCAGGAAGTTGAATAGATACTGCATAACGTACAAGTTTACAGATTTGTGTTGAGTTTGCAGTAGATGGGTGAAACTCGAATACAAAATCGTACAATACTCCCAGAAATAAAAAGTGTGGAAAATAACTATCCCAGACTCTCATGCCCACAGTTCCGTCAACCCTACATTTGTTTCCATTAAGCACAGAACTGACTACTAGGAGATATTTGTATTGCATAGAGATGGGACGCTTTTAGGACAGAATTGCATAGGGGGGGGGAATGTGGGGGTGGGAAGGAAGGCAGTAGTCTGCTGTTCCATTTCATAGGACCTTTATACTTTTTGCTTTTTCCAGTTGATTTTCTCTTTTTGTCATCATTTGTGTGGGCAGGGGATACTTTTACTGAAGTCGCCCTACCAAGACAACCCTTGTTGATGTGCTCTCCCTATGGAAGGCCAAATAGCTCATAGGACACAGGAACATTTTAAGCAACCCATTTTGGTCCCTGGGAGATTCTACCATCCTTAATGATGTTGTGAAGTAGGGTAGCGTCAGCTTTATTTTAGTTTTGGCTTAACCTTGGGTGCAGCTGGTTTTACCGCATTAGTAGCTGAAAGCACCAATGTGGTAGCCTCAGGGAACCAACGCAATCAATAAACCCTACTCCTGGCCATTGTGTGTCTGACCAACCCTTCGTCTGTGGGGACCATGAGACAGGCCTAAAATGGCAGTTGTGCATACTGGGATGCTTCACTGGCCCAGATAGCCCAGTACAAGTCTAGTATGGGTGGACCAGAGTGATTGGTTGTTTTCAAAATCTGTGTGTTTTTTGCACATGCTAGCCCATAAGTGAATTTTCATAGCTAAGTGAGACCATAAGCATTTCTCAGATTAATTTGAGGATTATCTGCATTTCAAGAGGATTTGCCATGAAGCTAGGTTCCTGCTTTTCAAAGACCATGTTTGGACAGGTTAGCAGGGACCTAGGTCCATTGACTGCTTTCAAATTTCTTCTTTTGGATACTGGATATTCTTCCTTTGCTGCTCCCGGTCCTTGTTTCTAGCTGGCCTGGTTGTCCCGTGCTGAACAGTTTCTGGGCCATTCTCGTGTTGACTTCAAGTGTTCCCTTCCTGAACTTTGCGCATACTACCCTGGACAATGGAGAGCTCCGCATGAAATGCTGTATCCCGTGAGCGAGTGCGCATGCCTTTCTGCACCAATAGCTATGAAATGCATGCATTTCTTTGATTAAGTTTAATTGTTGTGCTTGCAAAAGCCCCTTGTCGCCCCATTCTCCAATAGTGTAAAACACTTCTGGGTGGTATAGAATTATAGCATCTGTTGAGCAGTAGTACCGTATCAATATATTTTGACGTTTTTTATCTTGGTCCATGGGCATGGACTGAAGTAAATCGGTGACACGTGATCAACCGTAAAGTGTGTGGACCGCGCCCATGGACAGATACTGTGTCGGTTAGGATACATGGTTTTACACCCTTCACCAGAGGTCTGTGGAAAACTCTCCTTAAGGGACCACAGGGTTCCAATCAAAAGACAGAACAAACTCTTCCGATTGATCGATCTGGCAGAGGAGTCAGCCTTCCTTCAAGGGAGGAAGGCAGGCCCATTCAGAGGTAGAGTTAGTCCCAAATAGAGATCCCTGCAGAATAAACTACACAGGTATACTGAAAAAGGCAAGCCCTTTAGCTAGAGAATTACAGACATTGCATCTAGTAGCTCAAATAATTAAATTGTGTTAGGCACAGCACAGAGCAAAACACAATGGGGCACATGTAAAGCGTCAGAGTTCAGGTAAGTACCCTTTTTAAGTCCCTTTAGGGGAAGCTTTGTAGTCGCAGAAAGCCCCCAGGATTAAATGGAACACATCTAATGGGTAGAGGTGCAGTTTTATCGTCCTTGTTCTATCCTACACATGCAGACCAAAGGAGCTACCAACACCACAGTATGCCATAGGATACCCTTTAAAGAGTTCCAGGGCCAGCTTTGAAAGCTAGCCAGTGAGTGGGAGGAAGCAAAGCAGGATTCAGCCCATGGTGTCCAACAACAAATTGCAGTGGAGGGAGGCCTAAAACACCCCACTAACTCCAGGACCCATAGGGCCCCTGCTGAGAAATCAGATTTCCTAAGCGAGGGCCACAGAACCCGGGTGGAGGTGAGGAAAAGACCTTAAGGCGCCAGATGCAGAGAACTTCTCCCGGGACAGTGAACCTACCCAGTGAGTAACATGCTTAATTGACATGACTCTAGTTAGGATCCAGTACCAAGGGATGATCACGACAACGCAAAATAAGAATCTACCCTCTCAAAAGAATGACCAACCAGCCAGGAAAAGCAACACTGATGAAGACCCCTAGAAAGAGTTGGGAATCACACCAACCAGATTTGGACAGCTCGAAGAGCAAAACTGGGAACCCAGCAGAAATCTGTGTGCTGGTAGAGGCACCCAGGAAGAAGCAGAGGCTGAACAGTGATGAAAACCCTACTCTTCTGCATGGTGTTTACTTCCTACTGCGAGGCTCACACCACTTTAACACTGCAAGAGTGTGTATATTTCCTTGCCCAGGATACCTACTCAACAGAGGGTATTCTGTATTATAAAAAGGGACATTGGAATTTTAAATACCCCCCACAACATCCCACACTTACATGGTCAAGGCTACAACATGAAGACTGCTAGGAAAATAAAATACTAATAGCACCTGCTTATGCTAAAGAAAATTTCTTTGGAGCATGGATTGGTGCACGCTAGGGCTACATTAGCTGGTGCTTCAATTGTCTGTCCTATGGCGTCACAGATGGCCTTGAGAAGGAATAACTCCCAGAGACCGTCAAGGGTTTTTATTTTAGTTTGTAAAAAAGGCTCCAAGGACCAACCATATTTCTCCTCAAGCAAGAAAGATCCCCTTCCTAGCCCAGACGTCCCTACACCCGAGGCCGGTCACTAAGAGATTGGTAACCCCCACTCTCTAAGAGCTATGTGGCTCAACATGAGGGCCTAAACACCTCATCCATATCGCCTCCCTGAGGGAACAATCTAGGGTTCCAATTTAAGGACTTGCCAATGGAAATGTATTCATGAGTTTGTGCCTTCCAGATACTCCGGTTCCACACATTCTTGTCCTTGTGCACTCTGAGGTTCCTCTCCCCATATCTTTGTCACCCCTCCCTTCCTCCTCCTCCTACTACTCCAGCCACTGTCTCTCATCTCCAACTTATGCTTCCTTTGCCATCCCTCGAATGTTCCTCTCAAATACCTACCTCTATTCCTCCCACCTCCACACAACAACTTTTCCCCACCACCTTCATGTAGCCCATTTTATTCCCTGGCCCGATAAGCAAATATTAAAGAAATACTCCGAATTAGGAACGGACCTCACTGGCACCACACCCACCATCCCAGACCAGCTGCTCTGGTGGGGTGCTTGGCAACCTGCAAATGAAAAAGGTTAGTAACTCAGGAGATGGCCCACACTACTGAGCTCCAGATGTTAATAATGCACATTACACTGGGGATGTGTTTTAGTGTCCTTAGAGACTTTTATATAAAACACATCACTTCTCTACTACCATTTCCCGTGAGAGTGCACCCCTTTCATTTTTCCCATTCACTCACTGTGCTAAAGACAAGGTAGAAGATAACATGAAGCACAGCCTTCCATCATATGAACTTTACCCAAGTTCCTAATTGAACATATCCTGAACCTTCACACTCCCATGCCAACCCTTCCATGAGCTCCCCACAAACATTTCATGCATTTCCTTTTTTCTCTGCAGACTGCCATTACTTGAACTTAAATCCCAGTCCTCATGTCAGTCTGTATCAGTCAGTCACCTCGCATAACATAGTGCACAGTACCTTCTTAGTGCTTTTTGAGCACTGGTGCTGTAGGTCATAGGGCTTTCAGAGCACTCACTTCCTCCCAGGGGCTTTGCTTTAAGAAAACCCTTTTATCCTAACCCATATCCTCTGTGACAGTGATTGTATTTGTGTTGGGGCTTTGGTAGTTCTAAATGTTTGAGGGCTTATAAGCCCACCTTGGCAACGTTGCTGTTAAACATTCCTTCGTGGCAGTGTGTATTTAGTTGGGGCTCTGCCAGTCCTAAATGTACCTTTGGGTGTATATGCCCATGCTGCATGATGGCAGCGTGGCGGTTAATGTTTTTATTTTGCTCTGTGGTGGTGCTTGCAGTGAGCGGGGAAAGTCCTTGTTGGACGCCGCCCAGGCCAGACCACCTCGGCGGAGTCAAAGCGCCCAGCCAACTCACTCTGCAATGAGCCCAGGCTGCTTAGGACGTTGCAGCCCGGGCTCCAGGTGAGTTCCGTTTCCTCACGCTCTCCCAGTCTGGCCCCGGGAGAGCGGATTGCCGGCAGGGCACCCCGGCAGTGCTTGCACTCTCGATGATACCACAGGGGTCTTCCTTTTTTCACCACCCGCCCGGCTACGGGCGGGCTTCCTCTGGCACGGGCAAGCTCTTAACACAGGCCGTACCGTGCATGCGGCCCGGGACCTCTACCTCTGGGTCACCCGGACTGGCCCCCGGACAACCTGAAGCCATGTCTTAGTCATGGCGTCACGTGGGCCGGGGTGATATTTTCAACCAGGCCGCACTGCACACACAGCCAAGGACTTTCTCTTCTTCTGGCCCGTCCAGGTTGGTCACCGGGTGGGCCGTTGCCTCGCAGGCCATGCTCACTCTGGGCCCACCCTGCACACCTGGCCCAGGCGTTTTAATTCACCCAAGCTGCTCCACACATGCAGCCTGGGGCTGTTTTCTTTTCCATGCCGGGCTACAGCAGATAGACGCAGCCCGGCTCAGCAAGTTCAGAGAGCCCGGGGGGGGGGGCACTGGAGGCAGTGAGCTCTTACTTGCTTTCTCCGACTATCTCTTTCTACTCCCTACTTCAGCTGTCATCTCGAACGCGTTTTCCTTCTCCAGAATGTTCTCCAGGTAAATCTATTGTTGCGGGCATGGGTGACCTGTCCTTTGTCCCACAGTCCAGTGTTTCAGGTGTCCCCCATGGTGGGGAACATGGTAACAGTCAGGTAATTCTATAAGTAAGCACACTTTTAAACTCCTTGTATCTTGTGGTCTCTCTAGATTTTATTTGGTCTCTCAATATGTTACTATTAACCCCCAACAGAGCCCCATTTGGACCTTGGTTTACATTCACACCACTGCTACTCCTCCCTACCTTCTCCTCAGTTATCTTCCCTTTACTCAGTCACCCAACCAATCACGCTCACAACTTTCTTGCACATTTTCACAACAGTACCATTTTCTCTCACCAACCAATACCTCACCTTATCTAGAAATCACTTACATTAGTCCCCAATGTCCTTCCTCCTTCCTGTGTCTTGGTCTGCTGCGTTCTTCGCTCTCCTCACTTGAACAACCCACAGCTTCCCATTTTACCATCAAGTCAGTTCTCCCCTGCTGGTTCCCTGTTGCAATCACTCCCGTCTTCCCTCTTTAAGCATCAAAACAAATAAAGTTAACGGGTTTCCAGACTCTGTCTCCACCCAACCATGTATCAACACATCATAGACAGAATCATTTTATTCTAAAGAGTTATTCCTCAAGCTTAAGTCCCTACAATTAATTAAATGTCCCTCCAAAGAAATTCTCACTATCCCTTGTAGAACTGTCCCTAGTTGGGTGCTGGTGTGTTTCCTATCTAGGTGAGGGGATAGTAGAGAAAACTGGCTCTAAACTAACTCACTACTTTCCTATTCTAGAAATGGGAGCGCACTGTTTGGAACTCAACGGGTTTATAACTCTATTTGTGTTGCTTCAATTCAGTGCGACTTATTGTTTTCGAATAAAAATTGCAGAGCAAGCGTGTGCCTAAACGCAAACACCTTGATCGCTGTGCTAGTAGAAATTTATGGATTTCAAGCTGGCTCACTTTCTATTATGTGAAACAAGTATGTCAGGTCATCACCCTGAGCTATCATATGTGAATATGATAGCTCAGGGTGATAACCTGAACACAGCGATCAAGGTGTTTGCAATTAGACACACGCTCCCTCTGCAATTTTTATTCAAAAACAATAAATCCCACTGAATGGAAGCAACACAAATAAAGAGATGTAAACCTGTTGACTTCCAAATAGTGCGCTCCCATTTTTAGGAAAATAGGAAAGTAGCGAGTTAGTTTTGGGCCAGTTTTCTCTACCATCACCTCACTTAAATAGGCGACACACAAGCGCCCAACTAGGGACAGTTCTACAAGGGATAGTGAGAAATTCTGTGGAGGGACATTCCCTCTCTAAACCCCACACCTTCCCCGCATGTGGGTTCACTGAAGTCCAACAAGGGCGGCCCGCTATGGTAAACATTCCAATTCATGTGACGGTTCCCACTGTCGGTGGGATTACAGTCTTTGTTGCGGGGACAACTCTGTTAAAGATGAGCGCCCGCGCAGTATTGAGCAGATTGCAGCATTCTACATATGTGCTGACACTTGCAATCAGCACTGCAGTGTGGAATTGCGGTTATCTTCATTGTGATGCCGGCTGGGGAGCACTGGAATGGGGCCTCTCTCTGGCAGCTCCTGTGGACGGTTTTCGTCTCCTGGAATCGGTGCTGATAATGGTGGTGGTGGTTTTCTGAAGAAAACCAAGAGAAACTGGCCAGCATCTTGCAACACAGGTGGCACTATTAACTATGCTGGCATATAAAGAAGGGACTGGGGCCCTCCAAAGGCCACCTTGCCTGTCTAGGGGAGGACAAGATCTGGCTTAGATCCTAGTAAGCCTCCCACACCCTTCGCTGAAAGTGATCCCCATCCCCCATTGACAGGGTTACTGACACGACAGATCATTAAAACAATCTTAAAGAGCAACTCCCAGCTACCTTCTAATCTGACAAACTTCAAAGAAGATCCAATAAGTCTGTCAACCCTTCGCCTCTTGTGTGGTGGTTTTGGTGCGATAAGCAGCTGTGCCTAGTTAGAATTGATAAATAGCTTTATCTAACTTGGACTATAAAAGTAGAGCCCTCCAGTTATGACCATATTATAAAAGCAAAGTTCAAACAAATAACCTAACCTCACAGAGCATGAGTAAATGCGGAGAGAGCGCTCTCGCTGGTGCTTGCCAAACGGAAATACATGCAAACCATGAGAGCCTCTGTCAGAAAATATGGAGTCGCATCTCTACATAGGCCAGAGCTTAGTTACATCAGCCTGGTACAACCATCACAGCAGCATTATATATTGCTTTGCTTTTAAACTCAGGAGGTAGCCGTCAACTAACAATGCATTTACTTAAACGCTTATATCTTCTGCACTAGTAAGTATTGGAGTCATGTTTGTACACTCCAAAACATTAACGCACTTTGATTAATTTAATGCAAACAAATGTTAAAAGAAATGTAAGGCTTAGTTGTATTCAAGGTGCACATCTGTATGTGTTCTAATGTAGACTCAAAACTCACCTGGAGTTTCTTGATTTGCCCGGCTTCAAAGAGACAGCTATTGTGTTAATTGGGGGAATAATTCAATCCTCTCCGGGACCAACTCAACACATGACTGCACATACTGAAAAGTGTATAAAACGTTTAGTGAAATTTGGGACAGGGTAGCAGTCCGATTACATGGGGGACCTGCATGTTCTTGTCCATGTTAATCCTGCAGTGCTGCTACTAAAGATTTACAAATCAACCTCAGCCAAGATATCCTTGTGTCTGTTTTCAGTGGCAAAATGTGTTGTCACTTGCCTCAGATTTCATTGGCTGAGGGGCGACAGTCAAAACTAATAAGCCTTTCAGGGATGCCCCAGGCCCACCAGTGAAAGTAAAATGCTTTGTCTTAATGGGAATCTTGCTGAAGGGAACTTCCGTGGGCAGTGGCGTAACAAAGTGTGGGGGGCCACCACGCATGATGATCATGCTGCTGCAGAGGCACGCTGCGCACTGTACAAGGTGAAAGATGCAAGTATGTGTTTTACTCAAACCTTAAATCTTTCACCGAATGTAAAACAAGGGTGCTGTGTCTGGCTCCAGAGTCCTGACACCCAAATGTACCAGCTACTTGTGCATGGTCAGCAATATTACGCACAGTAATCACATCAGAGGAAAACATGTTCAGGCTGGCACCATCAGTATATGCCAGTATCCCCATGTAACAAGGTCTTGTTGGCTGTGCGCTTAATGCCAGTAAAATCTTCTGCCACTGGAAGAAAACAAGCTATTGCTGCTGCACAAATGCTTGTCCAATCCCTGCACAAACCTGTAAGAATACTCAACCTATTGACTTTTCCATCAATGCCAGGAAAACCTACAATGCCACTGTGAGAAAACTTTCTGACTGCACAATTTCACTTGTCCTCACCATGTAAGAAAACCCCATCACAGTGGCTTTGCCCCTTAAGTGAGCAAAAAATGTCCTGCCACAGAAATAAAGCGGCACTGCCTGCCCCATTGTGCTTTAAATCCCCTCCATGTAATAAGTTCATGAAGTTGTAGTTGCCCAAAAATACCGGTAAAGCCTGTAAGAAAACTACCATGCTCAAATGCCTCTTGCTGGGGACCCAGCCTTGCATACACACATTCATACTACCAGCCATTCGCTAAGGCAGCTGGTGAATAATGGTTCTGGCTCATTTTTGTAGCGCAAGCCACAAAATTGCCAAAACCATTGTTACAAAAGAGGGGGAAATGGGGTTCTGAACTGAGAATATCTGGTTGCATAGCAACCAGCAATGCCAGGGCATGAAATGGCCAACTCCCTAAAATTTCCTCCACCGTGCTCCCGGACAACATTTACTCCGATCAGCAGCTTTGTAACAAGCAAGTCGGCTGTGCTTTCTATGTCCCAGTTGCGTTGTGATTTGCCTTATTGGACTACTTCCAGTGATTTTATTTCCTCCCAAGGCTACCTCTCTACCACCCACCCCATGCCCACTCTTCTCTACCCCACTGACCCCCCCCCCCCCCCCCCTGATAACATGTGCTGGTTGGGTTACATTTGGGCTACTTTTGACAAGTCCTCCAGATGCTGCTTTGTTGTTCATGTTACCTGCCCTACCCACATTACCACCGTGACTCACCCTACCCCACCTCACCCTACCCCCCTAACCCCCCACCCCCCACTCTCCCTGTATCCCCTCTATATCCTACCCCATCCAACATATCCCCACACTTTCTACAAACTCAATCCACCCACCCTACTCCCACTAATTCCACCGACACCCATTCCCTCTACCACCACCCACCCTACGCCCACTCACCCTACCCCCTCTGTATCCCCCCAACTTTCTCTACCCCCACTCTAACCCCCACCCACTACTGCACCTCCACTGTCCCTTGCCCCCACCTTAACCCTACCCATCCCAACCACCCTACCCCTAGTCATCCACCAAACCCTCCTCTCTACCCACACTCTCTCCCCCACCCAACCCCCACTATGTACCCCCACTTTCTGTACATTCACCCACCCAACCCCCCACTCTCTCTACCCCCACCAACATGTGCTGGTTGGGTTACTTTTGACAAGTCCTCCTGATGCTGCTTATTGTTCATGTTTCCTGCCCCCACCAAACTACCATCGCTCACCCGCCCTCACGCACCTTTCTACCCCCACCTACCCAACCCCCACTCTGTACCCCCACATTCTCCAACCAATCCATCCACCCTAGCCCCACTCTCCCTACCCTACCCCCACTCTGTACCCCCACTTTCTCTAACCCAATACACCCACCCTAACCCACTCTACAAACCACCCTACCCTCACTCTCTACTATCATCCATCCACCCTACCGAACTCTAAAAAAAACTCCCTCTACCCCCCCCCCCAACTCTACCTCCACCCACCCTACCAATGCTTTACCTCCACCCAACCATCTCTCCAACTCCACCCACACTACCCTCACCCTGTCTACCCCACCAAAACACCCTACCCCACCCACTTCTGCTTCTACCCCATCCACCCACCCTACACCCAGTCACCCATCCTCAACCCTACCTCCTCTCTTTACCCCACCACGTAACCCATCCCTCTTCTAGCCCAACCCACCACCCTTAATTTTCCCACCCAAACTACTCCCCTCTCCCCATCTGTCATCCTTCCTCTCTCTCTTACTCTTACTTTTACTTTATTTCTTACCCTCGCACGCTCACCCCCTCACTCATATTTCCTCTTGCTCATCAATAGCACCCTCCATCAAAGGTTTCCTCCCTTGCTTTATTCCCCTTCTCATTCTATTGGACACTGGCACCCCTCATCACATCCTCCTTTGAAACTTTGCACTCTACGCCTTGTGCCTATAAATGCAAAATGCAAAGAACAGCAGTAAACGCCCAAACTATAGCATTGCCAGTGCTCCTTTTAATTGGAGGGGCATAAAGTTAAAAGTTGGAATTTTCCATAAACCCTTTTAACTATTTTGTTGCACATTCATGAAAATGCTAGACTTTGAGTGAGGCTGGACATGCAGGGGTCTGTTTCGGGGGAAATCTCCACAGCGAGCGGATTAAGGCAGGGGTGTGTTCTTGCCCCCTGCCTTTTCAATTTGTATATCTCTAACCTAAACCTTAGAACCAACTTCTTACCCAAAATGGGTACGGTAAAATGGCCATGGCTCGGATACGCAGAGGTCACTGGCGTAATAGGGGACCCCTTGGAGTAAAAAAAATAATTTCTTTATCAATGTAGAGTGACTTTAGAAACTTTCTTTTTGAAGTCAGAGGGCAGTCAGAGGGCTCTCCATACCCCATGACACAGAAGCCTCTAGGTTGCAGCTCTATGACTTCAAAAAGAAATAGAAGTCAATCTCCCTTCATAAAGACGTTATTTCCATTATGGTTTGGTCCTTAACAGAAATAATTTCTTAATGAAGTCGAAGTGACTTAAAAAAAGAAACCATTCTTTTTGAAACAATAGGGCTCCCCTCAACCCCATGACGTGTGAGTGTATGGTGACAGGGTGCACACATAAATGCATGGGTGGCTGCCTGGGTGCGCCTGTATGGTGAATGGGTGCACACAAATGTATGGGTGGCTGCATGGGTCCACAATTCCATTTGGAAGCCTGTCTGAGATGCGAAGCGTAATAGGGAGGAGGTACCGAGGAGACCGCAGAGAACAAGGGGAACATTTGGAAGGAAGGCTGACAAGCCCTTAAAAAGGATCTGAAATATTTGTATCTGGAAGACAGCGGGAAGTGTTGGGATTTAAATACAAGAGGAGTCATGAACAGGTTAGCACATTCAGGAGAATAGTCAAAATAGTGTACAGAAATAAAAAAGTTTTGGGGGTGAACAGCGAGAAGCAGGACGCCGTCTCATTGTTGTAGAGCTGACCAAGAGGGCTCATAAAAACCAACACAAGCAGTTCACTAAAAGAGGCTGTCTTTTATTTAGAGATGTCAAAGGAGTGAATAATTAGCCCCCGAGAGTGTGGGGTAAGGGGATTACCGGCTTTAAACAGAGGGACGAAGGTGCGAGATTGTATGGCTCCCAGTAGAAGGAGAACTAGTCCCTGAAGAAGTTCTAGGGATTGATTGCAATATTGTGAGAACAAAACATGTTGAGCAGATGATGGGTAGATAGATTCACAATAGGATCTATAACATTTCTGCAGTAGATTCCAAGAAGACCGCTGTGAGTAGCCTTGTGTAAAACATTGCTCCCCTTCCCCCCCAGGACCCAATATAGCAGATTAAAGTGTAAAAACACCCTCCCCAAGCGAGGGAGAAGCTGGAGCGGAGAGGCCCACTGGCAGAAACCAGGTTGTAAAGTTAGCAAGACGCCCATCGCGCAATGGGTCAGGAGGCTTGGGTAACGTAAGAGGACCAGGGGGTCGAAACAAAAAGGAGGCCAACAGGGATTGGAACACTGTCGGAAGAAGCTCAACCACAAGAATGACAAGAGGGAATTTGTTCCCCTCCCTGCAAGTAAGGAAAGGGACGACCTCCTTCCCCTCGATCGTCAGAGCGGCATTGTGTAAAGCAGGGATTTGGGAGACTGGAGGGAGTTCCTCTTCCACCCCACCCCAAAAGGGTGAGCCCGGCCGGTACGGCTGGGGAGGGCTCTGAGAACACTATATCGGTACGCAGAGCTGCGTGATGAGAACGACGGGTAAAAGAGGGTGAGGTATTGGACACTCCCCCTCATCCCCTCCCCGGCAAGGGGAGGAAAAGCTGCAGGCGCACCGGGGCCTGTAATCACAGGGGACACAACCCAAAGCACACTAGAGAAGCGCATATGCATTAGGAAAGGCCCTGGATGGGGGCCAGCGCTTACGTTGTCGAAGATCCCCACAGAGCAAGCAAAACACAAAAACGGTGAGGGATAAGCAGCGCGTAAGCTGTCCCCCACGCCCTCTGGAACAGGCAGCGGATCCGGAAAGCTGATGAAGGTTGGCTGGGCAGTGTGAAGCAACAATGCAAATGCATAAAATACAGGTACCCAACCCAGGCATTTCCAATACTCCACCTGAGGGGGGGAAAGGAGTGGACAGAGACCGCAGAGAGCGGCCCGAGACTGGGTGGGGGCAAACCCAGGACCAGAGTGAAGAAGCAGCACACTAGGACAGGGAGCTTCAATAGAGGGGGAGAACAGTCATAGAAACAGCACAAGCCTCAACTGGGGATGAACAGAACCCGAGGGGTAGAGGGGAGAGCTTGGCAAAGAAGTGAGCACAGCACAATATTGCCATTTAAGAGTCCACGAGGGAGAGCAAGAGAAGGAGACCCCCATCCCCCCTCGACCTGATAGGATCGATCATATTGGCACCAACACCCTAGTGACAGCGGGAGGCAAGATGTCAAAAACTACAGGAAAAGAACCTCAAAACCCACCCAAATATGCAAAACAGTCCCAAGATAGCAACATTCAAAAAAGGTGGCGCAAAAACAGGGGGACTCAGCTGGAGGGAGAGCAGAACCCGGATGTACAAGTTGAAGAAAGACATCATGAAAGGATGGGGAACGAGTAGGTAGTCGCCCAAGAAGTCCTCCAGTGCTTTCAGGATTTTGGGGACAAAATAACAAATACCATTCAAACACAAAGGAACTAAATGAGAGAGGACTGACGGCCCTGCAAGAAGTCAAAGCGGACAAGAACTAACTGGAAGAAAGACTGGACGCCACTTAAAATGCAGCCCAGGAGACTGCGGACGACACAAAGAAAATTGACAAACTCGTTGAGCATCTGTCTAGGGTCACTCAAAATTTAGAGATCCAAAGTGAAGACCTTGAAAACCAGTCAAGGAGGTCCAATATATGGAATAAAAGGCCTGGCAGAAGGAGTGGGAGACAAGGACTTAAATTCGATGGCCAAATAAGTGTTTGCGGACCTGATCGATCTAGAAGAGGGCACCAGAATAAAAATAGATCGAGCGCACAGAGTCGGTCCAAAGAGAAACAAACCAGTAGCAAGACCCAGGGATGTGCTGTTTCCCTACATAACTACGAGCAAAAGGAGACTGCTATCAGTGGCAAGGAAGGCGGGAACAATTATGTGCAATGGGTCCAGCCTGCAACTTTATCAAGACCTGGCACAGATTACCCTAGCTAAGATACGGATGATGGGTCCAGTGGGCAGTTTAAGGAAGAAGGAGAAGAGTTACAAAGGGACCTTTCCCTGCGGGCTCTTGTTCGAATGGGAGGGGCATCAGTTCCGAATCACCACTTGCGAGGAAGGGATCAGAATCCTGGATACAAAAGAGGAGCAAGACCGCAGGGAGTCCCAAAAGCTAACAAAGGAACCAATCAAGAGAAAGCTTTGGAAATGGACAAAATGCACATCGAAGAACCCCAGGAAAAAAGTGACACCTAACGGCCCATCAGGAACTTCAGAGGTAGGGCCAGATGGGGGCGTGAACCCCAGGGCAGAGACAAGGAGCAGAGATAACAGATGAACAGAAGCCAGAGAGATGCAGAATAATTGCCACCTGGGGAAGGAGAACAGAAAGGCGGTTCCAGGGGAGGGCGGTGGGGATATAGACCAGACTCGAATCACTTTTGGGTCGGGGGGGGGGGTAACCGCACAAGAATCTGCTGTGGAGGTGCATGGGCTCAACTCCTGGTTTGGAAGTTCATCGGGCAGGGGGCTAGAGGCTGGTTGAACCCACCAAGTAGAGGAGGGAGCAGGGGAATAAGGGAGGGGGGGGCAGGAGGGTGGTCCCAACCAAAGACCACATTACGCTATATTTAATAGAATTACATACTACAACCAAGGCTAGAAGAGAAACACTTAAGATCATTTCCCTGAACATTAGGGGCATAAATTCCCTGGTGAAAATGAAGAAGTTGGAGTACTTTCTAGATCGGTAGGGGCCAGGGATACTAGCTATCCAGGAAACACATATCCATAAACTAGATAAACATAATGCAAGATTAAGGGGGACCCAACAAATATTCCAAGCCAACGCAGCAGGAAAGACTGGTGGGGTGTGGATAGCTATGTAAGACAATATGGACCTTCATGTCATCACCACAGACCGAGACCCAGAGGGTCGGTATTTAGCAGTAATCTTTCAAGGGAGGGTGGGGGTGGAGACATACACACTTGCAGCTGTATATGCACCCAACGTGGGGCAGGACAAGTTCCTAAAACTAACACTGAGAAAGCTTGAGGTCTTCATTTTGGTGGGGGATTTCAACATTGCCTGGGATCCCCAGGTAGATAAGAGTGCAAGGGTCTTCCATAACCAGGACAAACCCTTCAAGGAGCGATAAGATAGAATGACAAGTATGTCACTGTTTGACGGATGGAGGGAAAAGCAGGGGACTGCGAAAGGGTATACCTTCTACTCCCACGTAAACAGATCATTCTGAAGTATTACCTATGCCTGGTTGTCAAGGGCCTTATTGTGAGAGGTAATAGAAATAGAGGTGGGTGCGATAGCCCTGGCAGATCACACTCCCGTTACAGTGTCCATTAACATGGGGGATGGCTCGCCTGGGTTGTGGAGATGGCGATATCCGTCACATATTCTTAAAGAGGAGATTCTTAGGGCAGTATAGGATAGAATACTTTCACAATAACAGCTCAGAAGAAACAAGTCAACAAATGATACGGGACGCCTTCAAAGCCACCTTGAGAGGGACAATTGTAGCTTTCAAATCTGGAGGGATAGGCAAATGAGACAATTGGAATCGGAGCTAGAGGATAAACAAACAAATAATGATCCGCATGGCGGATGCAGCTGGAGAGGCCATTAGA
Source organism: Ambystoma mexicanum (assembly GCF_040938575.1). NCBI lineage: Eukaryota > Metazoa > Chordata > Amphibia > Caudata > Ambystomatidae > Ambystoma > Ambystoma mexicanum. The sequence goes on from NC_090933.1 coordinate 596,145,066, forward strand.
AGGGAGTACCGGCTGATAAGGGGCCAACTTGAGGTCTTCCAAACAAAAGCAGCCAAAACACAGCTGATCTACCTCAGGTAGTACATTAAGAAATAAGGTGGACCGCCTTTTGGCACGGGCCCGGAGGAAGATAGAAACCTCAAGAACAATATTGAGAATTAAAACAGAAGGGGCGAGGAGAGCTCTGCTCTTCCCGATATTATGAGGGCATTCACAAGATATTGCTCCGTTGTTTGGAAGACGAATTCCCCAACAGAACAGGCCCAAGAAGAATACCTCGATGCATGCCCATTAAATAAGGTCACCAGTTTGGAACGGGAGGAGTTAAGAGGTCAACATTACACCAGAGGAAGTAAGGGCGATCATAATAAGTCTACCTAGGGGAAAGACGCCGGGGCCAGACGGGTACTCAGCAGAGGTCTATAAAACTTGCAGGGAAATTCTAATGCCGTATCTGGTCCCGCTCTAAAACTGTTTTGGATGAACAGGAGAAATTACACCAACTATGGGAGAGGCCAAGGTAGTGTTGTTGCCGAAGCCAGGGAAATACCCAATGCAGTTTCTACAGACCGATTGCACTTATTAACATCGATGCAAAAATGTACACTGAAATATTGGCGAATCGGCTCCTCCCGGGGCTCATCGCTCCAGACCAATCTGGGATCATAAGAGGTACACAGACGTGCGACAACACACGAAGGGTCAGTCATCTCATTGAAAAAGTTAAGAAAACAGGCATCCCAGCACTTGTGCTGGCACTAGACAAAGAAAGCGTTTGATAGGGTTGAATGGGAGTTCCTATTTAAAACCATGGAAAGGATGGGGTTTGAGGTCAAATTTACAACAATGGTAAAAGCACATTATCATAACCCCGGACTACGACTGGCAATTAATGGCAGGCTCTCCAAGAGTTCCCAGTCTTGAGAGGGACGAAACAGGGGTGTCCCATTTCCTTGTTACCTATGCTATCCACCTGGAGCCCCTAATGGCCACTATTTGGACTTCTAAGAAGATAAAAAGGGATCCCTTTGGTGGAGAAGACTACAAAGTAGCAGCTTCACGAATGACCTGTTAATGGTCACAGTCCCAGAACTCTCTCTTCAAGCAGTTGACGGGGCTCTATGACAGTTTGAGGAGTTGGTAGACCTGAAAATGAATGCACAAAAATCAGAGGAGTTACACCAGACTGTTCAGTCGCAAGAGGCCCAGGAACTGCAAGAAGCTTTTCCATACAGGTGGGCTGAAACTGGTATAAACTACCAAGGGATAGTAATCACTAAAAAGATCAGCACGTTATTTGGTGCAAAATACCCGCTCATATTGGAAAAATATCAGACCACTATTAACCGACTGGGGATCCCTATCAATATAATGGTTGGGGAGGAGCAATGTGTTAAAAATGGTAATCCTACTGAATCTGCTCTATCAATTTATGGCACTGCCAATACGGGTACCCGATACTTCCTTTCGGGCCCTGCAAAACCACACGGGTGCATTCTTGTGGAACCACCAAAAAAACAGGGTGTCGAGACAAGTCATGAGAACCTTGAGGAGTAAAGAAGGGCTTGGAGAATCAGATTTCAGAGCCTACTACTTCGCATCAAAGATGAAAGTGATCAGGGACTGGCTTAGGTACGATAGGACAAAGGTGTGGAGACCCATGGACAGGGCAGTTGTGGGGGCCCCCCCATTCGAGAAGGTCCTATGGCGATGAAAGGAAGACAGGCCACCAAGCATTTACTGTAGTGAAATAGAGGGGTTAGTGGAAGAGGTGTGGGATAAATCGGTGCGACGGGCAGGGCTGACCTCTGTTGACAAATTCTCAATTCATAACCGCGTGGGGGGCAAAGAATGTGACAATTGACAGCAAGGGGGATGCAGGAAGGGACATGTTTGATGGGTTGGAGTTGAAATCTTTTAACCAACGCAAGCAGGACTTCGAATTTGTAGAGGGAGAACGATTCCACTACTTCAACTGCAAAACTGGCTACAACACCCCATGATTAAAAGAGCTGCAACTAGGGGGCTCATCCCCTTCGAAAAATATGTCACGTCAAACTCAGGGGACAGACACATTGTGGGGTCAATATATGGTATTATTAAAGAGTGGGAGGAACCTGGGCAAGGGTATATATACATGGGGCGGTGGGAACTGGTAGTGGGGCATCCCACTGAGGAGGAGCAATGGTCTATTTTATGGCTGCAGATCCCAAAGCTAGCTAGGGCAGTCTAAATACAAGAAATATGGACAAAGTTAATGGTTCAATTGCACCTTACCCCGGAGAAGCTACATAGATGCAATCAGGCGGTCCCAAATGGATGTTGTAGGAAATGCGGGGAGGTGGGGACAAGGAAACACAATTGGTGGGAGTGTCCATTCGTTCAATCATATTAGGCGATGATTGAATCAGCAATGGTAGAGACCTTTGATGTACAACAGAGGGGCTCACAGGGGGAAGCTATCTTGGGGTTGGGAGGAATCCTAGATGAGTTGCCAAGTAAATCGCAAAGAAAGGCTTATGTTACTCTGATGATGGCGGGAGCATTGGCGTTGGCCAAGAAATGGAGAAAGAAGGATCCACCCAACGAACATGAATGGGTGGGGAAGGTATGGAACTCTGTAGCTCTAGAGTGGGTTGTTTACTCCATTCAAGGAGATCACCAACGCTTTACTTGTTGAATGGGACTGGATTCTGAATTTTCTTCAGCAGGACTCGAGAGGAGCATGGTGCCCGAGGAAAATGAAACTTTTGTGGTGATTTTTTTCACAGATAGCTAGACGAGCACGCACAAAAGGGACTGCTGAGGCCCTGCACGGGGGATATGGTAAATACACAGGATATAATTGAAAGCTGCAAGGAGAACGGTGGAGAGGGTTGGGGTCGGAGAGGGTTACTGGGGACAAAGTGTGGGAGAAGCTTAGTGAGGAAATAGGCAGGGATTGCAATGGGTTACAGTTGGGACAGGGATGAAACTGAGTTAAAATGTCAATGAAAAACTTATTTTAAAATTATTTCTGCAGTTGTTGCACATGGTTGTAATTGACTTTTCACTAGCGAGTACACAAGACAGGGATTTTAGAGCACATTGCACTTTGATTTTATTACATGCGTTTTAAGATTGTGTTGTATTAAAGATGTTAAGGTCGCATGTAATGTCTCCTTTATGCTGAGCCTAAGGGTCAAAATGTGTCCTGTATACAGTGGTTTCAATTGTTTTTCGAAATAAATTCTTATGAGTAAAACAAATGGTGACCTCATCCTACATTTTGAATCTCGTGTACATTTGTATTGTAATTACGTTAACACATGTAATGCATCTTCTGTATGTAACCTCTGTATGTAACCTAAGCTTAAGTATTCTTGCAACGGCTGCGCCCAGCTACCCTTGGGTTTGGAGCTCATTATCAAATAATAAACTAAACATAAGCACTCAAGGCAGGTTTCAAGTGTTTAGAAGTATCAGTCCCCAGGAGTAACCCGACTGCTGCGTTAACAAATGTCCCTGGAATCTCCGAGTGTTTTGCAGGCTGCCTGTTTGCGGCAGGTGGGGGGTTCTGAAGCACAGCCAGCTCAATGGTGTTGCACCACTACTTGTGTTTAATCCTGTGGTCACTTATTGGTAATCTTCATTACTCATAGCCCTATTCTTCCTCGTCCCAGTACTTGTGTATGAGGCACTGACTCATACACAAGTACTGGGATGAGGTATAGGCACATGGAGATAATGCCTAGCTTAGTTAACTGGAATCTTCATTACGTCTAGTCCCACTCTTCCTCATCCCAGTACTTACATATGAGGCAAGGAGCCTCATATGTAAGCACTGGGACAAGTAAAAATGATGCAGAGGTAAATTATGGGCCGAGAAGCTGATTTTGGGGAAGGGGGTGGTGTGGAGGGGGTGTGGTGGGATAGGGATTGTGGGATAAATTGTAATGGTCATCCATGTCCAGGCTAAGCAGGCTTGCTATGTATGTGGTATTAGTGGCTAGAAATGCATTTTGGTGTAGCCTGTCTAGTCATTTCTTAGTTTGTCTTGATTTTTTTTTTTTTTAACTGTCATCTCTGATAAAGCAGTCCTGCTAAGTATAATTTATATAATATTTATATAATAGACTGGCATGTGCGTGCTGCCAGGCTAGCCGTTTCTTACAGCAGCATTGTCTATTTTTCTGGGAATCTGTGATAAAATAACCATCATATGTGGTTGTAGTGGCTAGAGAGGCATTTTGATGCAGCCAGTCTAGTCATTTCTTAGTTTGGTTTGAATTTTTTTTTAACTGGGAATCTCTGATAAAGCAGTCCTGCTAAGACTGCATTCCGGAGCTGCTAGTCTAACCGTTTCTTACTGCAGCATTGTATATTTTTCTGGTCAACTGTCATAAAATAATCATGAGAAGTGTTATTGCTTCAACTGCCATTTTGGTGCAACCAGTCTAGGTATGTCTAAATGTGGCCTGGCATGCTTTACTATAATATGTTAATACGTGTCTAGGGACACTACCCAAATAGGAATGCATGGGCTGCTAAATTGCTTCTATGACTATGCCATCGAGAACACATGGAATGTTAATTCGTCCAAATCGAACATACTGTGCTTTCGCAAAGTAGGGGTGAGGCGTTTTAATTCAATTGGACCCTCGGAGGAAATCAGTTGATCGTTGCTCAATCCATTAAACACTTGGTTTTTATACTAGTTACAGCCTCCAACAGAGAAGTTATTTGCGACAAATGAATTTAAAGTAGTACCCAATTTGTTGCACAAATGTCTTGTATTGCTCAGAAATACTGCCGCTTTATGTTAACCCGGCTGGTCAATTTTTATAATTTAAAAATTCTTCCTTCGCCATTGTAAGGTATGGAGAACAATTAGTTTTCTGAACTGTTTTGACTTCATAAAATTGGAACAGATTAATATGGAGAAAAGCCATCAATGTGCCCAGATGTGCGCCTATGGTTATTTTACGTTATGAGTTAGGATTAAAAATCTATGAAGTGTGTTGTAAGGTGGAAAGCCTTAGCTCTATATAGAAGGATAATAGTAGCAGCGCCCAATTGATTGCATTACTTGCTTGGGATTGAAATGGAGTCTTCACCTTTTGGCTGCGTATTTAATTTTAATACAGAAATGTCACAGGGTACTAGCGAAGGGGGATATCAGCTTGGACCCGTTCATTAATAACCCGATTGTTACAATGCCAACAGTTTGGGCGTTTGTGTGTATGGGAAAGGAACTTGCCAGGCACTGCCTTAGTGGTATTAACTGCACATTGATAGTACCAGGTACAAAATGGTGCGAGTGCCTGGGTATCCAATAGCAGTGCCTGCCATACACCCAATACTTGTAATGAAATCCAAAATGTTTAGCCTTGCCAATGCTTGTTTTTAGCAGTACTTCGGTGAAAGACACGCACAGTGCTTATAAATCGAGTGGCTGAAGGCAGAACATGGCAAGACATTTTTATTACACCAGAAGTGCGTTTACAACTCCAAATAAATCATTAACTCTCAGAAGACCGCTTTGAAAAAACACTGGCAGGTGTTAGAAGGCCACGCGGCTTTGCATGACGGTAGCCCCTGGGATCCCCACAGACCGACACTCGCACAGGTATTCAGCCTGGGCTCCGCCTGCACTCTGGGGCACATGCACAGGAATGCCTTTTCTTCTCCGCGACCCAGTTGCATCACTCAGTCGCAGGCGTAATGTGACCACGTCACTACAGCAGGCACTGCGAGTGCAAAGTTTGATGGTAAGGTGTGAATAAAGCAAGCTCAGAGTTCCCATGAGGAGGTATTCTGGGTGGGGAGGTATCGGAACTAGGTGGAAAAACTTTTTCCAGACTCATACCCTGCATTAATCCACTACCCGAAGTGAACTGTACCACCACCCACATACTAATTCAACGGCAATCAAGGACTTCTTTGTCCAAACTGACAAGATCAGAAAATACACTGACAACAGCAATTACTCTAACATCCTGCTCCAAATGGTGTGATTTTAGAACCATTTCGCTGGAAGGTTTATCCAACACAATCCGTTCCTAGTATCCTCATCGCTTGTTTGCAGCATCTCGGGCAAATACCTCAAGCCGCTCCTGCACATCATAAATGCCTCCCACATTCATGGTACTTCCCAGACATTTTAGGGACTGGCGACACCCTCCCTCTACTAAAAACGCCCTTTCGGTGACCTAGAAAACTGTCAGCCCACAAAAGTCCTGTTCTCATTGACATTTAAAAAAAAAAAAAAAACAAACCTGTATTTTTAGCTTAACAATCTCCTAAAGGACTATAAATTGGGTTTCAGTCCTAGAGGCAGTGCTGGAGAGACACCTAGGCAGGTCGATGAGCTTCTATGAATCCATAACTATACTGGTTCGCTTCATATCTCAACAGGCATCAACTCATCCAAAGGGCACCAAACTCTCACACTAGTCCTAATGTCCATATTAATTCTCATTTATTTATTTTGACAATTATAAAGTGCACCAAACCCATGGGCATCTAGGCACTAGGGGTTCAGTCAATAAATGCTATCCCTAAATTAGCAATCTGCAGCCTCAATATTGAAATCCTCCACTATGTGAGGCGACATGCAACTATTCATGAATATATCCTCTGCCCCAAACCCGGTCTCAACTAAATTCAATCATGTTTGCCTACTTCAAATTAAACCCAACCAAAGCTGTGTTCCTCCTCCTGGCCAACCACCGCTAGAAAAGCACAAATCCAGTCATGGGTGGCAGAAGTGCCACTTGATGCATTTTCTCCCATTTTAGCGCTGCATGTACAATGTCGTGGCTTTATCATTAGACAGCAGCATTTCATTCAATAGGACACTGCCTGCTACCATCACTCATGCCCGTACGGAAATAAAGTCTCATCCCACTGCGACATTTTTATTTTTAGCTTGGTTTGTTACAAATCTTTCACAAACAAATCCTAATTTCATTTTACCAGACCAACATCTTCATCATTATTACAATTGATACATTATTCCAATACAATTCATTCACACTTCCAATTCCAGCCTCCCCAACATTATTAAAACTTCAAAAAATTGCTAGCGTACACCCTTAAGGAAAAAGATTATCTCTGAAAAGACCAGCAATATATTCTCACCTGCTACAAACATGCTCCACCATTCCTCCAAAGTTAGTGAGGATACATGGTCAACAAATGTACTCAAATAAACCGACCTCTACTTTGTCAAGGCTGGCCATCGAGTCATTATGTGCATCAATGTCTCCACTATTCCTGCACCTAGACAGAATCTACATTCCTTGTCCTTCGATTGGAGGAATTCTTTCCAATGGTAAAGACTGGGGAACTTAATCAAATATCTAAAAATGACATTCATCGCTCGAGACACAAAACTAAGATTCAACTCTAGCCTTCTCTCTTACCCTGGGTATCAATCCAATGATGGTGTTTAAGCTTTTCTTTACAATGCTCAGAATTTTTATTAGATTCTCCATTGAAGTTTCTAGGGCCTTTAAGCAATCTATGCATTTCTGTTTCCAAGGACCAATAGGCCAAGTGACCTCTTCCCCAGTCCTATTTTTAAGATGTCATATGAGGCAGCAGACTCTTGCATGACATTTCTGCACCATGGAGAGGGATTTCCAAAGAGTCCCAGAATGCAGGGATTGCAATCCCAGTTCGTAGTGAATTATTGCCATAAGGAGACTCTTCGGAAGACATGGCACCCTCTTCCAAAAGGCTCTTTCCAGGACCTCCCATATTTGCCATGGTAGGTTTAAACCTGCCTTGGTTCCATAGGTCAGGAACGCTACAACCTTTTATTTATTAAAAGTTAAAATAGGTAGCATGGTTAACCTACCGTATCTTTCGTTTAGAGTAGACCCTTGTGCAGATAGCATCTTAAACTTTAAATTTTAAGTTTAGGGTTCGTTTCCCCCCCTCAATGTGCAAATAAATCTATATTTTCAATTTTTTAACATTAAGGTCATTGGCGATCACATAAGACTGCAGCTGGATCAATCTGTGTTGGAGCCCTATGGGAGTTCTATAAGGACCAAATCATCCGCACAGAGCATCCACAGTACACAATTCCCATTGACCTTTGGCAGGAAGGCCCTAGCTTCACCCATTAAACCTTCCATGTCCGACAAGTATAGGTTGAACAAAGTAGGTGCAAGTGGGCAGCCTTGCTTCAACCCTCTTTGGGTTTCTATTGGAATGGACATCAAGCCTTGTGAATTTAATCCAACCTGCATTGTGGTGTTGGAATATAAAGATTTAATAGCCTGTAGTAGGTCTCTGGAACAATTCCAGGCTGACAGTTTCCTCCATAAGCTGTCTCTATTTACGCTATCGTAAGCTTGCATCTACGAAAGCTAAATATAATTTTGTGCCGCTCTTGAATGATCTTATTTAAGACATTTATTATATAGCGGTTTAGGTCAGTGCCCACACCTTTCAAAAAACCTGTTTCACAGGGTTCTAGACAGCCTACTTCCTTTGCCCAAATAATGAGATGTAGAAAAATGGATGCAAAGATTTACCCAGAAGATCTAATAAAGCTATGGGCCTATAGATGCTTGGGTTCGACCTATCCCTTCTGGAAGATAGGATTATTACCTTCAAAAATCTGCTGATACAAAAAAAAAATGTAAACTTGGCCCATGATTTCGGATGCTTCTTTTAACATAAAATTAGACAGACCATCAGGTCCGGGGGCACATGACGGGCTCAGTCTTTTCTTTTCAAGACCTCCATCAACTTGTATCGACATCCAGGGATCATGCCCCCAGTGTTTGACCATCCTTATTTTCCACTGCTTAGTTGAGGGGGCAAATAGAGTTTTAAAATGGTTTAACCATCAGATTTCAGGCACCCCACTGGTCAAGAGGAAGGTCTTAATGCATCATTATTATTATTAGTTAGATCCCAAGTTCACACTTTTTTTGCAAATTGCCCTCAGCATTAATTTCGCCTCCTGTTATCTCATCATTCTAAATGAGATTACCCAATTCCTATATTTTTGCTTCCTTTTTTAATTTGGTATTTTGAAGATCTTGTTACGTCTCGTTTTAAGGTCGGCTTTCCATGCTTTCCTTTGTTCGATCACAACATTGCTATAGCAAAGCGTGGGTCGGAAATCAGACTTACTATGTCTTCCCACCATCTATTCCTATTGGCCAAGGATGGGGGCATATTCCAATCCCAGACTATACCCGTCCATGATCCCAATGTATTTAAACACAATTGAATCTACATCATTAGGTTGTATTCTTAATTTATTCTTCCCCTGCGTATTATAGAGAGTTCCCAAATTGTCCATTTCAGGGGGTCTCTTCCAGCTGTTCTATATCATTTATAAAAGAGAATGATCACTATTGTGAATCTAGCCCAAGCACAATGTGCAATTACTTAAAATGAACAAGCAGTTCTTTCAGAAAACAGGAAAACACTCTGGGCTGTCGTAAAAGACTCAAAAAAAGTCCGTTTGGAGCACACCATGGTGAGTAGAGAAACCTGCTCTTTAAAATTGTCTTTCAACGACTCAAACATTTTCAAAAATGGTGCTGAGGATATAGGTAATGTAGACAGAATACTATTTTGAAGTGGAAAAGCTGCTGCGCCGAAAGATTAACAGGCTGGATAGCTGGAGAGGCCAGGGAGAGAGATCCATTTGTAGATTTATAGTCAGAAGAATTTCATATGTTTCAGAGCTCAGGGGCAGAGGTGTCCAATCATTGTTCAACATCCGCACTACACTCCCAAGTTCGGCAGGCCATTTGTCTCTAATGAAGGATGTGGTGAAAAAACAAAGTAGTTGTTTCACTGCATAATGCCTGAGTTTTTTTAACTAAAATGTGAGTGTGGTCGGGGAGGACAGGCAGAAGCTCCTGAAGCATTTTGGATGATTTGTATCTTAATTTACACGATATTGCAGGAAAATTGAAGTCGAAAGGTCTTTACTTGTACCTCCGCCCCCTTATCCCTCATAAACCCCCTAGCTCACCATCCCCAATTTGAGCATGTGGCATCTTCGCGGGCCCCCACCTAAGCCCTTCTCGTAGTTGACACAGCAGAGTCAGCCAAGGTGAAAATCCGCCCCCCCACCAACGGATCACTACCAACAATTCCAGGTAGTAAATTGTTCAGCGAACTAGGCAGAATGTCCACTTCCAATATCTCTGCATCTGTTATAACCAAGTCGTTCGTCAGTGAAGAATGAACAATTAAAGCCTGTACCAAGAGCAGAGCCTGCAATAAAGACATGTGCAGCGACCTTCCAGTTCCATAGGAGCCATATATCAACAGCCAGCCACGCAAGTAGTCTTACCTTGCACTTTCCTCAGCGGGACTGGACTTGTTCACTGGACTTGCGTTCTGCGCGCCTGTGCCCAGCTAAACTAGAGGCAGTCCTTAGTTACTTAAAGGAATAGCAGCAAGTTAATAGGGGGGCAGATCCGCTAGAGCCACAGTGTGAGAAACCGGAGGGTATTCTCCAGAGTAGACCTTGATAATCCCTTATTCAGGTCGCCTGGGAAGGACTTGCACTCTCAGATCTCAACCCTGGGGATGGATGAGCGAGGGAGGCTCCCCTGGGTAGGGGACCCCGGGGTTATGCTTGGGGAAATTCCCCAGGTGAGACGCAGTATTATAACAGGGAAGAAGGTGAGGAGTAAACCTCCATTCCTCCCAATAAATCTCCCTTGCCTAAATCCAACAACCCCTCCGTATTTGGTAAATCCCCTAGGAACCCAAACTCCATTGCACTCGGAAACTACATCTCCCACAATCCTGGTTTCTCTGTGTCCTGCCCGAATACTCACAGTCATTCTCCTTCCTGTCCCTCCGATTATCATTTCCTGAACTCCCATTCTGCTCTGACAAAGCATCATTGTCCCCCCTATTTTACAAACCCTATCAAAAATCACCCTTCCGAAATCACCTACCCCACCCAGGACGAAGCCTATAATTCCTCATGACACCTTTTCCCCATACTACCCACCCCCCCCTTTTCCGACACAAACACTTTCACACCGTAGAAAACAACGGACTAACACTAGAGAGTCGTCCCTACACAAAGGTCAGGCAGAGTCAGGCAATCGACAGAAATCACACACAACTGACAGCCCTTTCTCCTCGACAGAAATCACACACAACTGACAGCCCTTTCTCTTCTCCACAGGAATAAAAAGGTGGAGCATGAGAGAACACAATGAGCAAGGCAGACCGCATGACGAGACAGCTATAACAGGGCAGCAATTCAAGAGGAGGAGAAAGGCGGCGAGAACCAAAAGTGGTGACAAGAAGAGAAGTGACCTTACCCTTTCCGAACCAGACCCGAAGTGTCCGTGGAAAGAAGCATAAGACCGCGAATAACAGCCAGCATGTGTTGCAGCAGATGTCAACAGAGCACGCCTACAATGGTAATCAGGACAGGGAGAGACGCTTGCTACCGTGGTACCATCCTCGTCTGCAGAAAAGAAAAGCCAAGCAGTTCATCACAGCCCGTGAGTCGAGGGGAGAACCGATAAGAAACCAAACTGTTGAACAAAATTAGCAGATGGCACATTGAGGGAAATTCAAAGAACTGTTAACATCTTAGGGGAAAACCAGCTGCATGGTGGTCCGGCACCACGTGGGCGCTCATTCATTTAACTATGGTTGATTCCCCCATTTGTTAAAACTACCGATACCAGAAGGTCTTAGGAGAGTTGCAAGCAAAAGGTGAAAGTGGTCATACAGCGGTCTACAAAATCCCCTGTACAGTCGGTCTTTGACCGGTACATAATAAAAAGACCAAGGGAAGTGAATCCCACATAGTAAGAAAGTAGAAAGAATTGCAAGGCTGGCAAACATGAACCCAATAGAGGGATGCCTGCAGAACGGAGCGAGTCATGATGCCCCAAAGAACATTGTGGTGACAAGAATGAACCCAACGGAGGTCCACAGTGGATTATTTAAAAAAGACATTAAGACTTGTGAATGTGAAAGTGAAATTGTTTTGGACATCAAGCAGTAATGAACTCGTCTGAGCCTGGAAGAGGGGAACCCAGGGATGAAGAATCATCATCCCAAGTGCAATCAGAAAGGAACTTTTGTTTATTATTTCGAACCCATCAGGTCCTCGGAGGCAAGGCACTTTTTGTAGAAAAAGAGACTTAACCACTGGAGGGCCCGATACCCAAGAACAGAACTGTAGTCTCCTGCTGGGAAAGCTTGAGCATGTGCTGTGCTCCGGAGTCCCGCCTTGTCCCGTGCTCAAAACGTGAGGAAGGGCGACCCCGGTTACCACATGCCGACTAATCATTTGTGAACACTTCTTCCTTTCTTTCTTGTGTACGCTATCCCATACTCTTTGTATTCAGTTTTAAAGATTGGCAATAATCCTTTTTTTTTTAGTATAGGCCCTTTTATTTGGCTCAACGCCGTTACGACTGCCTTATTATTTGATGGTCATAGCTTGCTCCCACGTTAGATTTAAGTTTAGATTAGGCGTTTTTCCAACCTACTTACACAGTTTAATAAACGCCCTTGAACTGTGATCACTTGTTTTTGTCTTTACTGTAGCCACCATGAGTTCCTTACAACAGCACGTCCGATTTCCTCACGGGCTGAAGTAAAACTGAAGCGATACTTGACTCGTTCACCAGACTCACGCTGCTAACATCAGAACTGCTGGCCAAGCCAGGATTGTCCAGTTGCAAAACCACTATGCGCCCCCCCCAAAATGCTGTCCACCAGTATTATACAGCTCAAAAGAATCCTGCCGCATCACCAAAATTCTGCCTCAAGTATGCCTCACCTTCAAAATGCCACAGCAATGTAGAGGAGCAGGTGGACAAATTCTCCTTAGTTATGGCCCCCTCATCCCGCCCTATTGGAATGATGGGTGAGCTAAATTAGGAACCCATGCATATGTTTATGTGAATTTCCATGCACCCCCCCCCCCCCATCAACTATATGAAAGACTATACGCACTTCGGCAGCAATTCAGAAGATACTGTGAGAAACCTAAGGTGTCCGTCATTCAGGAGGCCAGGACACGGCCATCGCTATTGGATCCAGTTCCTGGGGAGGTCACCTGGATGGGGGTCCTCGGGAGTAGGAATGGGACACCGATGGGTGGGACGCGGTATCCCCCTTCTTTCAACACATTTTCTGCACATCATACCATGTAGGACATTCAGAAGCACTACTTGCCCTGCAACCCCCTTTTCTGACACAAGCACTTTTCGGACGACACACAAGAGAACGGACTAACTTTATTTACCCAACATGTTCCAATACCAGGGTCAGGCAAAGTCAAGCAATTGGTCCTTTCCCTTCCCCACAGGGATAAAAGGTGGAGCAAGAGAGCACAGTACGAGCAAGGCAGACCGCCCGACGAGACTGCAATGCAGCCTCGGCAGTTCAAGAGGAGAAAGGCAGCGAATATCGAAAGGCTGATAAGGAGAGACACGACCTTGCCCTTTTCAACACAGACCCGCAAAACATCTGCAGAGGGAATCAAGAATGAGGACAATAGCCCAGGTGTGCTGCAACAGAAGTCAAAAGGTACACGGAGTGTGTCGCCACTGATAAGCGGTAGCAAGGGAGACTCCTGCTTCTGTGGTACCAGCCTTAACTCCAGTTACGAGAAAAGCCAAGCATTTGCTCACAACTGGCGAGTCGAGGGGAGAGCAGATAAGAGCGGGGCTGTGGTGAATAATAATCACAAAAGTGGCAAGTTTGAATCAAGTTCAAAGAACTGTAGAAGTGTTAAAAGGGGAGAAGGGCAGCAGAGGGAACCAGCACCGCATGGGTGCAAACTCGAGAGACTCTGGTCGATCCCCGTCTGAGTGAAACTACAAATACCAAAAGGCTGCAAGAAGGCCACCAAGATAGGTCAAAGTGGTCATACAGGAGGTTAAGCAAAATCCCTGTACAATCGAAAGACTTTGATCTGCAAACAGTTAAGTGAAAGGGAAGTGAATCCCACAATCCTTCTGAAAGTAAGGGACGTGAATCCTGCAGCATTGAAAGGAAAAGTATTGAAATTTGGGAAGGCTCTGAGCCCGAACGAGGGAGATCCAGGGTGAAGCTATCACGCAAGAGTCCTTTGAAGCCATAGTGAACCCACCAGGTCGAGGGAGGCAGAAAATAAAGAGGTTTAAACGGCAAGAGTGAACCCAAAGGAGGGAAGCCAGTAACGAGGGGCAAAGTCTGAAGTCCAAAGAAACAGTTTGGTGACAAACGTGAACCCGGCCGAGAGATGTCCATGGGAACTGTTTAAAAGGACTAAGATTTGTGACCCAGAAAAAGCCATAGTGAAACCGGCAAAGGGAGGCTGAAAGTAAAGAGGGGTCAACGTCCAGAAGAGGGTGACCCAGGGGGTGAAGAATCCTCACCCTAAGTGAACCAGGAAACGAACTGTCATTTCATTGAAGGAACTTTTTGTTTGTTGTTGTGTAAACCTATTAGGCCCTCGGAACTAAAAGGAACAACCACTGAAGCCCTGATACTGATAGGAACAATTTTGAGGATCCAAATCCAGAAGGTGAAAGAGTTATCCCCCAATAACACGAGGAACAAGGGTCAGCGCTCAGAAGAGGGGGACCCATGGGTGAAACCATCACCCAAAGAACTAAGCTTATTTTGTTTATTATTTTCCAATCCCCGAAGGCAAGAGACTTTCTTTTGTACAAGAGACTTGGCCATCGAGGCTCCTGCTGAGCTGGAACAGAACTGTTGCCTCATGCTCGGAAAGCACGAGTAGGTGCTGTGCTCCAAGACCCCACCTTTACCCATGCACAAAACGTGGCGAAGGAAGACCAAAGCTACCGCATCCCAACACATTATTTGCAAACACTTTTCTTTTCTTAAAACTATCCCTCACCCTTTTTGTACTAGTTGTAAGGTTTGGCAATAGGTTTCTCAAGTATAAGCCGTTTTTGTTTGACACAACGCCACTAGGACTGCCTTCTTTTCATTTGATGGTCGTCGATCGCTCCCATCTTAGGTTTAGATTAGGTGTTTTTCCAACCTGCATACAGTTCAATAAACACCCTTGAACTGTGATCACTTGTGTCTTCTCTTTACTGTTGCCACCATAAGTTCCTTACAATACCCTCAACTACCAAGAAGGATGTCCCTTGCCGAGTTGTCGAAATGCAGCCATGGATAAAATGGTGCGCAACATGAATGTAAGTTAAACAAAGTCTAATGACAGCAAAAGAGTCTCAAAGATATATGAACCTATGTTGAAACAATATGAAAATACATAAGAATGACTATGTAATTGGAGCACTAATCGAGACATTTACTCCACGATGCAGTATTTATGAATACAAAGAAGAATGAAGTGGTTCATGGGTCAAAATACGAGCCCAGAATCTTAACATGGAAAGATGATAAAGCTGTTTTCCTCAAGAAATAGAAGAGGACATTGGCTGAGAAACAAGGATGCTATTTCAAGAGATGAAGGAAAAAGCATGAAGGGAGTCTAAAGAGCAGACCATGGGGAAGGACATATTTCCCAAAGATTAGGAGGCACGAGAACATTTACGGATTCCAAATATTGTATAATTGAAAGGGCATAAAGTCAATATGGGATAAAGTGAACAAGTCTCTGAAGGCTAAAAGGAGAACTGCAGCCAGCATAATTGAATCAAATGGTGTTAAATGCACTGTCGAAATTAACAAATTCATGGTCTTGAAACACTTTGCGAGGAGCTCTCAAATAAGGGCTATACATTAGGCCTGGATCTGAGATAGCAGTGTTCCTACACTCCCTCGAATGACCGAAGACAGTGCAGACTGGAAAGGTCAGTCTTTAAACAGAAGACACTGGCATGAGGCCTACCGATCAGAGAGGGTAGCCTAATTGGGAAACAATGGGGGAGTGGACGCATCTCCAACCACCTGGGTTTCGTTTTTATGTACGTGCTGCTAACAAGCCGAATGTCCAAAGTTGGATTTGGGGTGCCAACCAATTAGAATAGCCTGCTATGCACTTTTACATTCAATGTTGCAAAGTATTTGTCCGATAGAATGAAGAATATAACAGTTTACACATTGCAGTTAATATGGGTAAATAAAAATTTGGAGAGAAGACAACTTTGCAAGTGACACTTGATCACAGCAAATAGGAGAAATTACAGTAAACTTGTTTTACAGGTTGCACAGGGTAAGTCGCAGTTACTCTGTATATATGCATTCATAGAAGAGGTATACATGTACAATACATGCCAATCCTCCCGATTTTGGCGGGAGACTCCAGATTTTTCTGTGAAAAATATTGTCATTTTTTTCACGTTCTCCCGCCGAAAATGCATCTTTGCCCAATACATTCTTATGACACAAGTGTTGTCTCCCGATTTTTCGGAGGAAACGTCCCTTCCAGGTGGGTCGGAATGTTGGCATGTATGATGTACTGTGCAAAAAATATTCATACCTGTACTTTGTGTTCATGCATGTGGATGTGCATGAATCTGCAAGTAGAAATGTTGGAGTTTACTAGTAGTTGCTGTAGGTGCTTTGCAGTTACAGCGCAATTGTACTCCGAGTGATCAACAATACATCTAAAGTGCTAAATTGTGACGGAGTTGGATGTAGAGGTCATGCATGTGATTCGTGGATGGTTGTGTGACTGCTATGCTCACCTGGTATCCAGGGAGAGCGCCACACGATACTGGATGGAGGTCTAAGCGCAATCCCAGACCCCTCGCTGCTTGGTTATGTGCCATACGTTGGGTAGTGCATATAGCAGGAGAATGGAGGGTTAAGACACTGGTTCTGTGATGGGTGGACTCCCACCTCCTTCTGGTCCAAATCCCCTCCCTTGGAGTTATTGCTCACCTTAGGTTTTTGTGCGTTGAACTCTCCGTCCTTCGTCTCTGTGCAGGGGCGTGTGGTTGGTGCAGGCATTCCGTGGACCTAGTTGCGTCACTTGTCCGTGTGCCATTATGACAAATCCGCACCGGCTGTGACTCCGACTCTGCTTGCTGTTGCTGTCTCCCAGGTGAGTTATGTCTTTTCCGTCTTTATTCTGTCTCTTTCTTTCCCTCCGTTTTCTCCGTCTTTCTCAGCATCTTGCTCCACTACGCTGTTCTCTAACAATGTCTCTTGTTTTCACAGGGATGGTTGCGATCTCGGAGTTGCCGCTCAGATGGCGAAGACCACGGTGAGTTATTGATGCACGGAGCTCTGCGCTATTTATTGGTGTTAATTGCTAACCTGTGTTCTCTTCTCTTCTTTGTACAGGTTGCGGTGATGTTCTGGAGTGATGAGTGATCGAAGCGCTGCTTGCCCAGTTAAGTGCTTTGTTAATGCTGACCTTGTTCCTTCTCCCTTGCAGGTTGTGGTGAAACCCGGAGATGGACGAGGCAAGAGAAGCGCAGGGTGCTGCCAGGACTCGCTACTTGCCCAGGTAAGAATGGTTATTCATGCTGTCCTTGTTTCTTTACCTTTGCAGGTTGCAGCGAACTTCAGAGATGGGGGAGGTAAGCGAAGCGCAGGATGGATTCAAGGCCAGTTACTTCACAGGTAAGTGTTCTTGCTTTCTAATGCTGTGCTTGTTCTTCCAGGTTATTAATGGAATCTGGATCTAGGGCTTCAGATCGGGCCGCCGGATAAGCAGGAACTGGACACTAAGCGTTACGCTGCAGGGGTGCAGAATAACGCAAAGCGTGTTCTGCCGTTTGGGTGTGGTTTAAATAGCCCAGGTAAAGTAGTTCCAAGCCAAGTAGTTCCAGGACCAGCCACACCCAAAACACTAGACCGCATGGCTTGGTTCTAAAGAACTGAGCTGTGTAATAGGCCTCCATGTTGGATTAAGGTCCAAAACTGGTATTACTTATTCCTGATAATGAGCCAAAGGCGCCAGGACTGACTCCATGTACGTTTCTGTGAAGTTTTAAGGCCGTTGGGGCCAGTGTGAAGGGCTTTAGCCCCACTGCTGCCAGGGGGCTGTTACACCTGAGGGGTTCAGGGGCATGGATCGGAACAGTGACTGCTTAAAAGTAGCCAATGAGGGAATGGTGCAGAGAGTGAAGTGGCAAGGGTAGAAGGGCTTCCCCAGTGTTACACGCTCCGTGAACAGCGCGGCTGTTCGCAGACAGGACATGCACATCCGGGGCTTCCGAGCATGAAATGGGAGTGTATTTTGAGGATTAGCCAATCAGGTTTTGTGGTTCCGCTTCGTATTGAGAGAGGCTGTGTGTAGTGAAGATGGCAGAGGTGGAGAAAGTCAGGGTGGTGGTGCTTGGAGAAATGTTTGCGAATGGTTTGAAGCAGTATGCAAAATGTAGGAATGTGGGAAACCATTTTGATGTAAAAAGGAGTGGAGGTGGTATGGAGTGCTGTGCCTGGTTTCAATTTGCAGGCAATGGTAGACGTTTGCCAAGATATGGCTATGTTCAACACCTACTTTGTTAAAACATCTAGAAAAGTTGGTTCAGGCAGTAATGAAACTACTTCCAAATGCCAGGGTAATTTTTTCTGGTTTGGTACCTAGGCAATATGGGACAATAGTTCTGTTTTTTTGTCCTCAGCAAAATATTGTTTAGGGCTTTAAATCAACCGAGGCATGTTTGCTTTTATGCTTAGAGCTGGCCTTTTCTTTTGCAACAATGGCAACATTGACTCTGGTAATGTTGATTACTTTAAAGAAGATGGCATGTCTATCTTTTATGGGAAATGCCATGCTGTTTTGGAACATAAGGGTTGCTTTGGAGAAGCTAATATGAAGATTTTTGGAGGAAAATAAGAAAAAAAGAAGCACAAAAAAAAAAAAAAGTAAACAAAAAATAAAAGGTTCTTTTCAGAGCCAACCTCAAAGGGGAAATGGGGCCCACTATTTCACTTTTAATTCCCCACGCTCAGATTTTACGATTTGTCCAGGGACAGCGCGTATTACATGCAGGATTTCTGAGGTTGAGAGGGATGCAAATGAGACGTAGCACAGCACAGGATTGGTCAATAGGGTTTACTGGGTGTGCTGTGTGAGCAGAGAGTTTGTTAGAAAGTATTTATCCTGAGAGGAGAGGAGATAGCTACGGCTGTGCGTTTCAGAAAGCGGATTGTCTGGATGTTGGGAGATTTGTGGATAAATTGGTTGAAGGTGCATGTAGATCACTGCGAGTGGCTGTACATCTTTGATTCCCTCATGTGGAAGTGCACTTGCGTGGAATGAAGTGGCTGGATTTGATACCTCTTTGTGCTACTTTGGTGACACAGGGGGTAATTCATAGAATTCAGCACAGAAGTAGCGCACGCGGGTAGCGCAGAGCGTGAGCATGCGCCAGCGTGCGTCTGCCGTGTGCCTGCCGTGTGCGCCAAACCGCATTCTGCTGCACCGCGTTTTCATGGATTTCCCAAGCCACTTCCAGCCGTGGTGCAGCGAACATCCCGCAGCGCCAGTTACGCCCCAAGAACGCTCCTTGCGCAAGGAAAAGCCATAGAAATCCCCACCACGACGAAAAGGGCAGCACTAACCCTGGACCAGTTTACAGGTCCCCTACACTGTAATCGCGTGAAAAACTATGCGTACCCCGCTTGTGGCAGACAAAAAGGCGTGAAAATGTACTCATGCACCCCCTACAATACACATACTCTGCCTGCGCCAGGCAAATTGCATAGAAAAAGTCCCCCCTGTGGTGTGGGCTGCCTGCGGGTCATGGTCAGGGGTGATGGGCTGCCTGCGGGTCATGGCCTGGGATCTAAGGGGGTGCCCTTGTAGTGTGGGAAGCCTGCGGGGCATGGCCAGGGGTGTAGGGTGGTCCCCTGTGGTGTGGGCCGCCTGCAGGGCATGGTCAGGGTGGATGGGCTGCCTGCGGGTCATGGCCTGGGATCTAAGGGGGTGCCCTTGTAGTGTGGGAAGCCTGCGGGGCATGGCCAGGGGTGTAGGGTGGTCCCCTGTGGTGTGGGCTGCCTGCAGGGCATGGTCTGGGTGGATGGGCTGCCTGCGGGGCATGGTCAGGAGTGTAGTGGGGGGGCCTTTGGTGTGGGCTGCCTGCAGGGCATGGTCAGGGGTGATGGGCTGGCTGCAGGTCATCATCAGGGGTATAAGGGGGGGGCCCCTGTGGTGCGGGCTGCCTGCATGGCATGGTCTGGGTGGATGGGCTGCCTTCGGGGCATGGTCAGGGGTGTAGTGGGGGAGCCTGTGGTGTGGGCTGCCTGTAGGGGGTGAATGTGGCTCCTCACCACACTGGTGTGGGAATTTGGGGGTACGCGAGAGCAGTCCATGCGATTTCACAGGCGTGAGCAGGATATGTGTATTCTGGGGTACGCGAGTGAGCTGTCCACGCGATTCCGCTGGCAGGACCGGGATACATATATTCCGGGGTATGCGAGTGAGCTGTCCACGCGATTTCACTGGCGCAAGCAGGGTATGTGTATTTCGGAGTACGCAAGTGCGCTTTACATGTGATTTCACCGGTGGGAGCGGGGTACGTGTATTCATGGGTACGCGAAAATCAGCACATGTGCGTGTAACTCGAGGAAAGGTCTTTAGTGCGTAAGTGATGTGACACGCGTAGGAGTTGCTGTGCGCAGGGGTTAAAGGGTCAGCGTAGTATGCCATTTTCTTGTACGTGCTTTTTGTGGAGAGCGAGCGTGTGATTCTTGTACTTCTTGTCAGTTGACACGCGATTACATCACAACGGTTGCAGTGCGCACTCCTCGTTTACTGAGGCAGAGCTCAATTCTTCTTTTGGGGGGGGAAGTTCCGTTCATTTTCCAGGCAGACGGTGAGTCGACAATGTATTTTTCCGCTCTGGTTGCCCCTGTGCGTTACATACCCATTCAGGAGGTAGCCTGCGTGTACCACACGTACGCATTTTTTGTGTTTCTGGGTGCCACAGTGTACGGTGGGTCCTTCATTCTACGCACGTGGGCTACCGAGGGGTCTTGCGCATGTTTGTTTTTGGGGTGCCCAAACGTTGCGTGACCAGTCACATTTCCCAACGGGTTGCAGACAGCCTTGCAAGAGCACATGGGTACCTAATCCATCTAGTACCCTGCCCCCTTCACCCCAATTGTTTTCTGCACCTCCCATTCGCACAAGTACATCAGTGCCATGGTTGGGAGGCGACCAAGTGCTTAGGGAGGCAAAGGTGGCCAACCTCCAAGAGGTGTCTGCGGTAGGGGACATGGCCAGGATGAGCAGGGTGGCCAGGGTGGCCAACGTGGGCAGGGTGGCCCAAGAGGGCAGTGTGTCCAGGACAATTCAGGGACACCTATGCCCCCCCCCAGTGGGTCAGGGAGATGCAGCCGACACCATCCCAGCTCAGGCCCTGCTAGCCCGGCCCGGATTGCAATGTCTTGCATTCTCCTTAGTTACCCCCCCCCTAACCCCCGTCCTATTGGAATGACGGAGGAAGAGCAACAATTGGGAACCCATGCATATGTTTATGCGTTATGTCCATACCCCGTCGACTATATGAAAGTCGATATACACTCAGGCAGCCATTCAGAAGATGCCCTCGTCTTGAAACAGTGGAAGAAAACTACCAAGAAGGATGTCCCTTGCTGAGTTGTCGAAATGCAGCCATGGATAAAAGGTGTGCGATGTGGATGTACGTTAAAGTACAAGGACAGCAAAAGAGTGTCCTAAAGAAGATATATGAACCTATGTTGAAACGATACGAAAATACCCAGGAATGACGATGTGAGAAACATGTACTCCATGATGCAGTATGTACAAATACAAAGAATAATAAAGTGGTTCAACTGGTCAATAACTGTAAATCTGCTGAAACACAAGGTAGAAACAATACATAGAAGCTTGCTTATAAAAATAAAAAAAAATAAAAAGTATATATTCAATGTTTAGGACTACCATCAGAAAAAAATGGATGACTTGAAGCAATCAACTGAACTACCTCAAAATATGAGGCCAGAATCTTAACATGGAAAGATAATGAAACAGCTGTTTTCCTTGCAAAATAGAGGAAGTAATTGGCTGAGAACCAAGGATGCCATTTCAAGAGATGAAGGAAAAAGAAGTAAGGGAGTCTAACGAGCAGACAATGGGCAAGGACAGATTTCCCAAAGATTAGGAGGAACAAGAACATTTACTGATGCCAACTATTCGATAATTAAAAGGGCATAAAGTCAATATGGGATAGAGTGAGCAAGTCTCTAAAGGGTAAAAGGAGAACTACACACAGAATAATTGAATCAAACTGTGTTAAATGTACAGTCAAAATGAACAAATTTATGGTCTTGCAACATGTGATGAGGAGCTTGCAAACAAGGGATATTCATTGGGCCTGGAGCCAAGATAGGAGTGTAGTCACACTGCTTCAAATGTCCTGAGACAGTGCAGACTGGCAAAGTCAGTCTTCAAACAGAAGACACTGGCATTAGGCCTACAGATCAGAGAGAGTGGCCTAATTGGGAAACAAGGATAGAGCGGACGCATCTCCAACCACCTGGGTTTCGTTTCTATGTAAGTGTGCTAACAAGCCGAATGTCCACGATTGGATTTGGGTTGCCAACCAATTAGAATAGCCTGCCATGCACTTTTACATTCAATATTGCAAAGTATTAGTCCATTGCCACATTTTCTGCTCTAACGAGTACCCTACATAACATGTTTAGAAGTAGCTCAGGGTGTGCCTCACAGAAAAGAGACCACCAATGAGAGACTAACATGCACATTTTCAATAGGTAGATATAATCCCCCTAATCCAATCCCCACCACTCGATGGGTTTTTACTGTTTGCCACCTAGGATAACGTTATAGAGGATGCATCTAGAATTATACAAGCTAAAACGAATGAGAAGACAGTGTGATCTTGCATGAGTCGATTTGAGGAATGTTTATTTGCCTGCCCACCTTTACATTTTGAGATTAAAGCAGTATTTTACCATCTCCTTTGAGTCTGTCGGGTTGAGTCTTAAAGATTTTACTGGTAATTGCATCTAGCACAACAGATGCTACAAGGTGCTAGAGCACAGCGACACACGGTCGAACCTGTCCAAGAAACTCAAAATGTCGGAAGGCATTTGCAAAACATCACCCTGGGCACCTCAGACTCAAAAGAGAATTTCAGGATGCAAAAGACAAGGGACCATGATTTTTCCTGCCTGCTGCAAACCTACTCAACTGAATAGTCAGCCAACCTGCATTAGGCAAACGCCTGCCGTCCTAACTTGAAGATAGACTTGGCCAACTCCTCTTCAGACAGATATTGCTCAACCCTGGTACTCCCTGATTTCGCCCAATGTATGCTCCATCTTGTTCCTTTATAGTAGTGTGCCGCTTGTTACTAGTCAGAACTGGCTTTATGTTTATGTTATGCTATTTGATATTTATAAAGCACTGAACTGCCACTTGTATGTGTTTGTAGCGCTAAGTGATCATTTAGTAGTGCACTGTTCCACAATATGTTCTACAGAAAATCCATTTTGGTGCAATATACAATGCACTTATGACATAATAATTAACATGGTTCATTAATGTTATCAATATACTACAAGCGGTGTCTATGCATAGGGTCATGGTGTAAAGTATGGGAGCTAAACCTATAGCCAGTGTTGGTTGGATGCACATTTAATATGGCACGAGAGCTAGAGAGAAGTTGAGCAAGAGGAGAGGTGTTAGTGTGCTTAGTGCCCAGACAAAACTGTTTGCAAATTGTTGTAAACACTTTTCGTCGCTTATACCAATGAATTGATTACAGATAACAAGGATACGGAATAGGGCTGTCCTTGTCGCTATACGTTGGTTAGATTACCAGGGCGTATCATGGAAATGCCTTGCATGTGGAGTACATGAGCATAAAACGACAATACCTGGCATATGGTGGCCATAACTGGGCACCCAATGACAATCCTTGACATGGGAGTATCTGGGCAGATGACAAGGTCTGCTACAAAACCTGGCATTTGGTGAGCGCACCTAGACATGTGTGCATATCTGGTTAGTGTATGTGGGCAATTACATGTGTTTGCTCTGCATGTGCGATTTGTGCATCCAAATGGATGCATGTGTATCTGTGCGAGTATATGTGCTACGTACATGACAAGAACCATGATTTTCAGGAGATACCCAAGACCTGTTTTTTGCCTTACATTCCGGGACTTTTAGTTTTGATTTTGCCATTGGAAATCCAGGACTGCACATCCCACAATGGAAAGGAAGAAACAGGACTGGAGGAGCCGTTTCTGAATTACGTGGCATGGTGACAGGTCTGTCGCTTGAATGTGATGTGTGTGTGAATGAATACATATGCTGTCTGCGTGCACATAGTGATAGCAGCTAAGCCGCCCCATGCGATGCAAAAACACATTTTTTTGGCAGTCCTGGCTTTTTACTTTGAAAGCTGGGCGGTGTAGGCCCATACTTAAATAGGAGAAACGAAACCATTCCTGGTATGCAAAGGGAGGGGGAAAAAAACAGGACTTGCTAAGGGCGTCATGCGCGATATTGTGACACTTGTCAGCTATGGTCTGCCTGTTCCTTTGTCTATATGTGCATACACTTCATCACACAACAAATATTATCTTTGTGTATTTATTAAAGAATGTACAAAAAAAACTAATCTTAAAAAAAAAGGTACCCTAGTGCTCCCAGAAAGTGGCGTCACATCCATGCCCTCTGCCCTTCCTCTCAAAATATGCTTTGAAAAATCCAACCCTATCCTTATTTTGTCCACAATAATTTAAGTAAAATGGTCTTCGGCTCACAGTCCCTGACAAGGGAAGCAGGGTGTGGCGCCAGCAAATCAGAGCATTAGGGTTCCAAGGGTTCCCAGGGCTTTTATGAATGGGCTCTGCGGCACCTAGTGGACACGTCTGGTACTGTACAGAATTACAGTTATACAAAATCGAACAGGGGAATCCTACAAAAGAAACTAGACGTAGGGACAAAAAGAGAATACTGTATTTGCAGCACTACATTATGACAACTGTATAAGCACGAGTGTATAGTATGTAATGTATGATGGCGAAAGGTCACATAAAAACAATTCCTAAATGTCAAGTCACCATAGTGGCAGCTTACCAAAACTATCCATCATTTCATTGTAAATCAAAACAAGATCCCAGAATGCAAATTACTTTAGCTATTTTAAACAATGTATCATTTTATTTGGAAGATGTATGGCTTTTTTCCCCATTCAAAGATGGCCGCTTGTTTCCGGGGAGCTTCCTTAGAGACAGTCATCCAAGATGGCTGCAGCTGAAAGAGCTCAGAGTTCCAGGATAGGTAGGAATTGGTGGAATTAGTCATAGGGATTAGCATGGCTAAATTCGAGTAATGGGAGGGATTCAATAACTGAACATCTGTGTATCACTCCTCAAACGTCATCTCCAATGGAAAAGCATTACAGACCCTCATTCAAAGCCCATATTTGAAGCTGGAGTTAAAGCGCTAATTTTAAGGACAATAGTTTTCATTTCAAAAGCTAGCCCTTTCAGCTCCACCTAATAGCCAAACTAATAATTATTTTGATTCAGACTGGAGTAATACGTGTTATAAGAGGTGCCTATATAAATTGTTCGGAGATCTGTGAAGGGGAAATAAAGGTAGAGGTACACTGCCAGTCTATATTTCACAGTGCCGAGATGGACGGGTAATGAGAACATTTATGAAAATAAGGTCGAATCTCATTTATACCAGGCAGATTCTCTTTGAGAAGGAAATGTCTGGACAATCCATGTAGGTGGAATCATTTAAGCATCTTTTTATTTTGTACCCTGTTTTACAGCAGAAAAGGGAACTTTTCTTTTTAAATGTGTAATACTTTCTCTTTTATAATGGAAGTGAATGTTTTATGCATAATTGTGGATTTATTGCATTTTATATTGATATGGTACAATGTTATGTTGGTTTCTTTTTTAAACTGTAGAAGGTTTTTATAAACTTAAACAATAAATAATATGGCACCCACTATAAATGGCTTCCTCCTGTGCTTTAGTCCCCTTCTCATTCTATTGCACACCTGCACCCCTTATTGCATCCTCCTTTGAAATGTTGCCCTCTCCGCTGTGTGCTTATAAATGCATAATGCAAAGAGAACAGCAGTAAAAGCCAAAAGTATGGCAGTGCCAAGGCTTGTTTTAATTGGAGGGGCGTCAACATTTCCCACAATTATGCAAGAGTGACTGAGCGAGCGTGCATAATAATGGGTGAACATTGTGCATTATACATCTGTTTGCAATCGGTTTTGTAGGGTAACTCCAATCCAACCATCCGATAGACCCAACTCAACAACTGTGTACAGTAGCATTTCAATGATGCGTTTCCGGCAAAATATATGCCAGTTTAATAAAAACAGGTTATCATGCTGGCGGTGCCGGTATTTCCATATAATAACTTAAGCAGGTTTGTTTTGCGCATAATGTCAGTACCAAGACTATAAAACATGTCCACACTGTCTCTGCCAATATGGCAGTATCCCCACATATTCCTGTTGGTTTTGCCATTAAAAATGCCATGCTGCAATAAGAAAACAATGTCCAAACTGGCTGCACCAAAATCCCTGCCTAGCCTCATAACATTTATCATGCTTACTTTATCAAAGATGCCGATAACAAAATGCCATGCTACAGTAAGAAATGGCTAGACTGACTGCACCAAAATGCCAGTCTAGCCACATACCCTAACACAAATTCTTTATCAAGGATGGATGCCCATAAAATAAATGCACACGTAGTACATACAACCCACCCACCAACCCTCACCTGCTAAAATCAGCTGCTCAAAGCCAGCCCAAATACACACAACCATTCACTCACCAATTCACACATGTGCATGCTGCCACCCATACACCATACACTCAGACATAACACTTATACATGCACACACCAAAAGAAAAAAAAAAGATTTCAAAAAAATAAATAAATACATTTTTAAAAAAATGGTATATATATTTTCTTACCTGCTGTTTTCAAATCACTCTTTCCAGAGGGACCCCTCTGCAGAAAAGTCTGGCAGCCGGTTCCCATGCTCCAACCTCCAATACGCCGACAGGAAACAGAGCGAACTTCCTGGTTCTCATCGTGCGTAGTGGAGCCAGAGCGCCATATGGCAATGGGAACATTCGTTTCTGAATTCAGAGTGCATGCACTCGGACTTTAGAAAGAAATAGGAAAACAACACACACATTGGTTCAGGGAAGAGTTGACGTCAGTATTAAGCACTTGGATCTGGTTTTAGGAAGGGTTTTCATAAGGAAGACAGTGTTGTTGTATGAATGTTACTTGGTTGAATCAGAAAAATGTGGTAGCCTGTGCATAATTCAGAACCGTTGCACAGCCTCAAACCCAAAAAGTCCCACACATGTCAAAACTGCAACTAGGCTGTTGTATAGTGTCAGCGGCAGAAAATACCGTACATGTGTTGAAAAGTGACCATGTGAAAGTCAGTCTACACTTTCCAAACCCAAGTCATTTGTGCAGTTCTAGTCGTGATGCTTAGACATATGCGGCTTTGGTGAACACCATTTCTTTTCTCATCGCCTCAGTTCTGGTGTAAGCACCAGTGAGATGGAGGTATTACCCAAATTGACCTTTTACATTTGACCTTCTGCACAATTGACCTTTATATTATTTTAGTTATTTTATATAAGTATTGGGTTGGGTTTGGATTATAAATAATATAAGGTGATTGGGTCAGGGGTTGCGGGGTTTTTTGGATTGGGTGGAGTTTCCCCCCCGCATATATGTCCTAATTGACCTTCTAAATTAGGTCAATTCTCCCAAGGTCAATTCTCCCGAGGTCAATTGTAAAAAGGTCAATTAGTATAAAACCGAGAGGGACACATTCGAATCACCTCACTTCCTGCGGCTTTTGTAAAGAAGGTACCTAGTAACAAACACTGAGAAACCTGACAGTATTCCCCCCTCCCCCGTCTACTCCCTCAGGATCTTCCATTCTGGTGGACAAGGAAGGCCCATCGCTTTTGGATCCAGACCGTAGGAGTGGACAAGTAAAGGAAGAACCAGAAGGAAGAATCAGAGTGGAGGGTCCCGAGAGATTGGGATAATACCCAACAGCGAGACATGGTATTTCCCCATTCCCAATAATAGCCCAACCCACTCTCTCGCCCATCTCCCCCCTAGCAATTTCCAACAAATACTAAGACGAGGACGATGCAACTAAGATCAATGAAGATTTCCCACAGGAACAACATGGGGAGTGTAAGGGAAACGGGCTCTAGAAAACTGTCCCACTGATAGTCAGGAAAAGTCAGGAATTTACAAATTATCATGCACCTCTAACTCGACTGGAGTATATTCACAACTATAAAAAGGTGTAGTCTTTTTCCAAAGAGCGAGCGAGCTGGGGATGTTTTCTGGACCAGAGAGGCCAAGGAGCAGAGAGCAGCAGGACCTGAAGCCTCCTTCTATATGTATGGTATTCCTAGCCTAACAGTAGGATCAGATTAGGCTAATCTGCTTTTCTCGTGCGTGTACATGTAGAAACCCGTCTCGTTTCCTACCCAATCTCTGGGAATCTATTTGCGGTCTTGACATTATAGTGTGGGCTGTGGTAGTCATGAGCCGTGGTCAGGGCTGGCACTGTCTCAGCACTATTGCACAGTGCCTTGTGTAGAGTGGCCTGGGTTTCCTCCTAAGCCTATTGTTTGCTTAACTTAACACAAATAAGTAGCTCAAGACATAAATTCCTTGATCAATGTCACCAATTGGCTACAGGTGATACCACAAACTAGTCCCATAGGAACGTACATTTGATCTCGATAGAATTGCTCTATGGTCCATCAAAGACAGTGGCATGGCTTCTTGTATTTGCAAGCAGAGGCTACCAATGACCCGAGCCCTGAAAGATCACAAAAGGTAAAAATCAAAGAGAAGCTGAAGGAGTTAAAGACAACAAGAGGAAATGTGGCCAAGTTGAAGACAACAAGAGGAAATGTGGCCGAGTTGAAGACAACAAGAGGAAATGTGGCCGAGTTGAAGACAAGAGGAAATGTGGCCGCACCTAAAATCAGAACCCGACATAGCAGACTTCAACCAGCACACCAAGGGGTGACCCACTGACAGAATCTTCATTAGATGGTTTAGAATCCTGCTAAATTGAATTTTGAACCCATCAAGCACCTGATCAACCCCATCAGGTGGGCAGGTCTGATGTTGGTGCCCAGATTAATCGCTCAGTGAACCCCTTGTATGTAATCCATCTCTGTACAATCATTTTCAGCTACTGATGCTCTACGTGACAGATGGCAAATCTCCAATCCCATTGGCGCTTAACCTCCCAAAAGAGAGTCATTGACTTTCGTGGGGTTTTCTAATAATCCTCCACAAGTGGATGCCATGTCATTCCCCTTAAAAATGTTTAATATGCAACCCCTGGTCAGGGGATACAGGAAAGGTTTCCCTGGTGCGTGAAGCCACGCCGGGAATCCCGAAATAAAAAGAGAAACGGATTCCCGACCAAGCCGCACCAGGGACCCGGAAGAATGAAAAAGGTGCTCTAAAAAGAAGAAAAATAAAAAAAAAAAAATAATGAGTCACTGCCGGTGACAGTTAGAGAAACCCTTTAACTGCTCAGCGCGATGGTGAAAGCCCAGCTCAGGCCTTTATATTGGCACTCCCCGATTAGCAGGGGAGTACCTATAATAAGTGCTGTCCCGCAGGTGGCCCTCATTCTGGGGCATATTTAATTACTGGTGCTCCCCATAGCAGTGGGGCGCCTTGAATGTGTTTTAGCCCTTCTGGGGGCTTAAATTAAGAATAAGGGCCACCTCCCTTACAGGTGGCCCACCAGAACTCCCTGGGCCACACCTGGCAGACCTGGCCCAGGTGGAGCAAGTAGTGTGAGGCCCTCCACGCTGCCTCCGAGTGCTGGGCTGCACCCGACATACACAGCCCAGCCTACATAAAGACAAAGCCTTTGGGGCCCCACACACATTTGCTGGTGCTGCCGCCTCTCACCTACTGCCCAGAGAGTCAGCATCAAAGAGCGCCGGAAGAAAAAAGGAAAGAAGATCAAGCGAGCAGCAAGGACCTTGAGAAAGCCCTGGCCAGGTTGTTTTACAAGTAAGGTCAACTCACAAAACCCTGCTGTTGTACTGGGAAAGTATATAAGAAAGCTTAAAACAACTAACAAGAACCGTACACCAGCATTCCTTTTGTCCACCTCTCCTTGTGTACTTGAGCTACCCTAAACTTGCGTTTCCTCCTTAGGGGTATTTGGGTAACCTCCTTGCCCTAAACGCTTGATCTTCCATAACCCTTACCTTCTGCCCATCAAAGTACACCGGGGTGATCTCAAACCCTGGAGAGCGGGGTTTGGAAACAGGTAAGAGGCAGGTCAAGATATAAGTGAAGGGTTAAGTTGTATATTGTGTGCCAGCCTACACCTGTCTCCCTATGGAGTGCGTTGGTGGGGGGGGGGGGGGGGGGGGGGGGGGGTGAAATCACCCCACTACATTTTTTGGAGATCACCTATGGTGTGCCTATACCCTCCCTATCCTACCTACTTCCCATATATATGCCTTTTTCCCTTTGTTAGTTTGCTAGCGTAAGTTTCAGTTATTTTGTTTTGCTATCAGTTTTTGTGCAAGTTTTGGATAGGGATTTCTATATAGTATTATAAATCAGTGTTTTTTTTTATTTTACTGGATTTGCCACCTTAATTGACAGACAAATACCATCCTCATGGATCGGCTTCAGGTAGCCAGCTGGGATGAGGCGGTTAAGTCCAATCACTGCTTTATCATAGGTGACGTCCCTTGGAGCACACCATTGCATCGGATGCTCAGGTTGACAGTCCCTAGAGTCCCTCACTGGCCAGGTTAAATGCCTTGGTAAAGCCCCTGACCTAGCAAAAACAAGTATCCTGGTCTGCTATGTGTCTAAGGAAGTTGATCCTGAGACATTGCCCCTTACAAACTATGGGGAGACGAGACCCAATAGTACCCTATACTCTATGGACATTGAACACATGGACAGGGTTGCAGGCTAGTGCACCACTCGCACCACCTATGCTTGGCCCAAATCCTGCCTTGCCTAGCGCTGCACCCCATCACCCTGCAGAGCCCAGTGTAAATACCATCATAGCTGTGCAGTAAGCACCCCTATTCTACCCGGGCTCAGAGCGTGTGTCAGAGGATGAAAGTATCACTTCCTCCACGGCGGATGCTTTCAATGACGTGTTCAAAGAGGCCACCACGACACCATCTGAGCAGGGCCCCTATGTCGGCCGAAGACCCTTATCTGGGGAGAAACCAACCCAGAGGGGTAAAGTGTACCACCAACTTCGGGTGGACCAGACCAACCAGATGATACATGACTGGAGGGCTGTCGAGCGTCAATGAGAGTTTGCGCGGTCCTGCATGGAGTCATTCAGGCGTCTGTGCCACGCATCCAGACCCCATAACAATGGGCATCATGTACACGCTGGATGGAGCCACCAAGTCTGGTGTGGAGCTCATGGTGAAGTACTACGCCCCCACCTCCAACAGGGTGCCTCTCTGAATATCTCGCGAGCACCAAGCCTATTCTTCAGCTGGCTTTGCAACAGCTGGGGATTAAGCCGAACAACCTGAAACTGGTCAGGCTGCAAAAAGGTCATGCGCAGAGCCAAATCTCTGCCCCTGTTACTTCGCAGCTACGACTCACAGAACGGACCCAGAGACCACCAACCTTTGATGAATTGGTCCGAGGTGCGTACTCTGGAGGGCAAGATGGAGGACACAGTGTAAAGTTTACCAACTCTACTGGGGTCCCCATTTGCTGCCCCGGAGTATGATCTGCGACATCAAGTAGAGGGGTTCCGCCAAACCATCCAAGCGATGCAGCTGCAGAGGGTGCAGGCCAAGCCACCGCCTGTAATGACATCCATGCCGCCAGAGCGTGGAACAGGATCTACTTTGCCCTCTCTCTTTTTTTGTAAAAAACTCACAATACCCTGCTTGTGTACTGGGAAAGTATATAAGAAAGCTTAAAGAAACTAAAGAACTGTACACCAGCATTCCTTTTGTGCTCCAGCTACTCCGACCTTGTGCTTCCTCTATAGGGGTATTTGGGGAACCTACTTGCCCTAACTTCTTGATCTTCCCTACCCTTACCTTCTGCCTTTCAAAGTACACATGTGTGATCTTGAACCCAGGAGAGCGGGGTTTGGAGACACGCAAGAGGCGGTTTAAGGTATAAGTGAAGGGTTAAGTTGTATATTGTGTGCCCGCCTTCACCAGTCTTCTTATAAGGTGCGTTGGAGGATCACCCCGCTACACATATTTTTCAGAGGTTTTCTAAAAAGGTGAAGATCCTGGGAAGTAAAACAAAAAATGCTAATATTAATAGATTGCTATAATCCCAGTTGTGTTAATATTGCTCCAGACACATTTACTTTGTTACGACAGAAAGGTGATCATTGCAAGAACTCCTACGAGCTCATTTAAGAGTTCAGCAATACATTTCTCTGTACCATTGGAGAAATCTGCTCAGAAAGGACAGATTGGACCAAGAAGAATTGCTGTAAAAAATAATAAAATGTTTAAAAAAGAAACATGGAGTGAGAATCCAGTGGATTATTGGGACTTGGGAAGCTAAGAATTTTACTGAGGCAATCACGGAGTGGAAGTTTCATGAGGCAACTAAGTCATGGGCCTTCGAGGTTTCCCCCTCTGCTTCCAGCACACATCCCAATGTTCCTCTGACCGGCTCTTCCCTCTCCCCTGATCTCCCCACATCGCCAAGGCAAGCAACCCAAGAGTCCTTTTCACCAGTGATATCAATTGTCATTGTATTACTGCTACCTCAACTACTGCCAGGATTAACCTACTCAATATTGGGAAAATATGCCCTCTGCTCATCAATCTTTTACCCAAAACCCTTAACCTAACTGTGGAATGCAGTCACCTTTACTATTCTGCAGATGTCTTCCAGTACTCCTTCTCCCAACTAGACAAGATACTAATTCTCCCCACAAACTCTCCCTGTCCTGCTCTTCTCCCACTTGCCAACACTGTAACCCGGCTGGATGGCTCACCAAAAACAAAAACAAAAAAAGAAATCCATCCCTTTTCAAATCTCTACTGCTTGTCTTTAAATCAATTCATGAGATCTCCTTTACCCACAGCTAAAATGATTGCTACTGTCCTCCCCACGACCACTGCTCCAACACATTCCTGAAACTCTGCATTCCGTGACCACACTGTGCATTCTCTTGCTTGAATTCCTTTCCCCACCTTCCCCCTTAGCACGAGAACTCCTTATCCAGTCAGGTCACACCAAAAGCACCTCCTACTATTCAACAATATTTACATAATTCATTACAATTGTAGGACCTCACTTAATTACCATTTTCTAACTCGCATCACAGGCAGTTTAAATATATCACTATTGAAATAGCCTGAGGTCATTAAAAACAATATTTGGTACCTATTTACAATGCACACAACACTTTTATATGGCTTAGGATCCATCTTTGGCACAAGAAGCTACAAGGCCTTACTTCCTTTTATCCATGCCCTAGGAGCATATTTAGAAACACAATGCACCACCTTTCAAATCAATCTGATGTCCTTTTACAAAACAACAACATATCCCTAACTGTTGAAATGTGAAATAACTGGAAAAGGGGTTTTAGGTACCTTAGTCTAAGCTCATTCAGGTTTTCACAGATCAACAAAAAATGTGCTGTTGTTTCAGCTCCCCTACCACACCAATGGGCAGTCAGAACTCCCACTCCCGTCCAAATTACTTTTGCTATCATGGGCTGGTAAACAGCCTAAATCGCAGCATCATATACAGCACTCGGGCGAATGCTGGTTCGATTATATTGAAGTTGTTTGCAGCACGAAAAGCATAGCAGCATTAACCTGCCTCTGGTGAGCGCCTCAGATAAGTTTCCTACATCCTGAGGACTTCGTACTCCTGGAATAGTGTTCCAATCATTGGACCATTTATTAGATTATTCACATCGTGCGACTTAACGCCAGATCTACACAGATGGACACCTGCAAAGCTCGGCCCATAAAACATCCAGCCTGAGCGGAAGTGCCCGCCAGAAGTGCCTACCTGTTACGCCTGGGGAACGCTGTGCTTGGATGCATCATTAACTGAATATGAGAACTGTTACTATTGGACTACAGGGTGCGACATATATTGTATGCAAAGTTTCTTTATTATTAAAAGTAACGGCCTCTTCAAGTGGTGTAACTGCCTCTCCTCCTTATTGCAGGGCCACGCCCCTTTCTTCTGCAAAGCTCGCCCCATAAAACATCCGGCCCACGCGCGCCCCCGAGCGGAAGTGCCTGCCAGAAGTTCCAGCCCGTTACGCCTGTTAAACCTGGGGACGGGGGCGGAGGTCCCTTTTTCTTCTTTTCTTTAATCAATGCAAAACTATACAGGAGGTAATAGGAATTTCTAAATATCTGTAAGAAATCTAAAAGTGGAGAAATGTCTAGAAGGCGGACTAGTATAGAATATGTATATGCTCGCCCAATTTCAGCTGGTCCAGCAAGAAGTTCTATGAATCAGGGGGGCTTTATGAGGATATACTATCCGCGCCCCTCGTATTTACCCCCCCGTAAAAAACACGATGCAAATGGCCATGAATATGCCTCTGCCCCCTTCTCCTCCTGAACCTAGTGACTCATTAATCCTGGAGTCAAAGGATATAGCCCACTGCTCTATGCCCTCCATGCGTGAGCAACCGCAAATTCAGCAGGAAGAATCATTGAGTTCATGTCTTCTTGCCACTCAATCCGAAAAAAACATTCCTGTGGCATCTGACGAGTCTTTTCTGGATACTCCGCTGGATTTTTTCTCAGTGGATCCCGTGTTAATGGATCCGTCTCAGCATCCACATGGCCCCCAAAGCCAAACAGGCCAACAGACTTTCTCACAGACAGCTGCCCTTGCAGGTACACTCTTCTCAATCCTGCACAAGCTCATTCAACATGCTATTTTGAAATAAGAATTTTGATGGAACGTATTGTAGCGTCATCAAAAGTGGGGTTAGATATCTTGGAATCTCTACTGGGAAAACTTGTCAATCATTTGTGTGAAGCGTTTAAGAGGGAGGATTACAAACCAGAGGAGAAGCAAAAGGCTACTGCCTCACAGCCCAATTTTATACAAGCTTCACCATTACCCGAATTGCAGTCACTTTAAAAAAATAAATAATAAAAATAATTTACCGGAGAGCAACAAAAAAGCCCCAAAAAATAAGAACAAAATTACTACTTTCTTTATGTAATCGTAGAAACAAGGTCTCTTAAAATACCGGCAAAACTATTAGGGAAGAAAAGGACCAAATGTATCTCATAGAAGAACAGGAAGTGGCAGAGGATCACACAAGCAAACTCAAGCATTGGGGCATACTCTATTCCGACAAATACTCTCTCTGAGGCAATGCATCATAAACGATAACGCCAAAGACGGCCTCAGTGTTTAAACAAAAGGAACAGACTAATGCACCTGATAGGTTAAAGTCACAGACTAAGAAAAATATATTGCAGCCCGGGGAACAGAGAACATTACGGCCTATTTTGAAAGGCGAAGCTGTCAAAGAATGCAAAATTGACCACTTTGCCCACAGACCAATCTCTCCCCCCTTAACTGAATGTGCCCGACCTACCCCCCCTTAAAGGAGATAACCTTGGGGGAAAACGTGCCTGCACCTAAAGGCCCAGGTTGAGAAAGTGGGCCTTCCAGTGATACTGGACTTCACATCAGATAAGACACCTCCAGGAAAACAAACAGGGATTAAGGGCGAAAAACGAATATCCACAGACGGACAATTAGGATTACTCATTCGCTCGACCGTGGCAGACATACTAAAGGCAGGGAGCGTAGCAGTAAATACTGCTAATATGGAGGATCAGCAATCTACTATCCCTCGTCTTCCTCCGATGGATCCATGGGAACAAATAAAAGAAAGGGAACCAGTGGGTGGGAACGGGGGGGGGGGGGTTATTAACATCGAAGAGCCTATTGTCCCTGGGCTTCCTCGGAAACCACAGGTCCAAATACAAATATCTCATTCCTTTTCTTCTCCCCCTCCCCCAATTCCGAAACTTGATACGTTTGGCTCCTCACAACCAAAAACGAACTTAGGGAAAATAAACAACACCTTCCCCAAAAACTATTTGGATACATAACTGACATCACGTGGAGGAAATTTCACTTTATGGATTTCCCGAGTATTTTATTGTTTCCACTATTTGATTGTTGGAATCATCCCCCCCAATGAATAGGGCAAGATCTTTGCAACTCTAATGATATACGCTCCCTTGGAACTCTGTCCTCTGCGGACATTAAAGAGGATAGACTTTATCCATCCAAGTGCTTTGACCGTGTTAGAGTTGTCTTTCACTCAAAAATGGTCTATCAAAAAGTTGTGGCAGAATTGGACCATTTCAACAGCAGGGGATTTGACATTTTAGTTTTTGGGGAGGGTTACTCACATCCAGATGGAAATAACAAAAATGAAGCCTTTTCCTCACATGGTATGGCTGTGAAACCTCAACAAAAGGAAGCAATTGACATTCCAAGCGAGGAAACGAGTTGGAGATGGCTGGTCCTGTCCCCAAGGGACTCAATATTTCACCTCCAATCAATGAAACAGCAACTTTAACCAAGATCACAAATTAACTGTATTATATGCTGGAACTCTCGTGGTAATTCATATTTCTTATCCTCCAATCAACTGAGTAGCAAGTTGAGAACTAAAAGTGTACTGTGCATACAAGAAACAAGGCTGATGACCACAGCCCAGCTAGAAAGTTTCGAAAGTTGTCATCTTCTAACCACTAAGGGGCTTAGAAGGGTTTTGCCCATTGGGGGCCTTCCTCATTGCAATCAGGCTGGGCTCGGGTCGCCACTTAATTGTAACATTTACGATCTGTCCTCATGTTCTGGGGGTGTTGGTGAAATTTGAGCATAATGGCATTTCTCACCTTTTAATTCTGAATGTTTACTGGTCTCTTGGATCTAACCTCTATGAATTATTACAAAGAATGGAAGACATAATGATGAATTGCTCCTCTAAATGTTCAGCTCTCCAGATCCTCATTATGGGAGACTTAAATACCAACATTAAACTTGCAATTGACTGTCCTGTTGTTGCTCCTGATGCAGCTATGGATGTGAATACGGACTTTTTGGGTGACCATACTGCAAAATTCTGGGGA
Organism: Ambystoma mexicanum; assembly: GCF_040938575.1. Taxonomy (NCBI): domain Eukaryota; kingdom Metazoa; phylum Chordata; class Amphibia; order Caudata; family Ambystomatidae; genus Ambystoma; species Ambystoma mexicanum. The sequence continues at coordinate 596,182,148 of NC_090933.1, forward strand.
GCAGTAAATAAGAAAAGTGATTAGTTTTTGTGGAACATATTGTTTAACTCCTGAGGCCTTAAGTCGCTGCACACTATCCGGGAGCCAGGGGAAGAATACATTACATGGTCACTGGGTAATAGGAGGTCAGCAATTGCTTATATATTCACCTCTAGCTTGGTTATTAATTTAGTAGAATCATTCGCTATAAACTTTACTACAATGAGCGATCATAGGATGCTGGAAGCCACCTTTAGGATAGAGAAAGGACTCCTTTCAATTCAACGTAGAAGCTTGTACCAACTTGCTCTGGATTGACCATGATACCACAACATATGAAGAAAAGCAAACCAGATTTAGACATTGTCATTTCACCCCTTATGTTAAGAGCCTCATAGATAACTCTATAAAACAAATAGATAAGAAACATACAAGTAAATTACATACCCGTAGATATGATAATACAGTACGAATAAGCAAAATCCTACTTCGTAGAGCCCTAAGGTAGCTTAAACTCTTAATTTCCGAAAAATCTAAGAAAGAAGGCGGAAGATATATGCACCTGTTATACAAAAATTGGATAAGAGGTCACAAACATTCAATGATCCAAGCAGATGAACAAATGCTGCTTGCATTGAAGGACAACTCCTCACTGCAATTTTTCACGCCTTATTAGTAGGAGTGCTTCTAGGAATATAAATTCCACATTAAATCCAATCAATGAACAAACCTGGGCTGGACATTTTTCCGCCCTGTATGCTACGAGAGCACCTCCCTTTGTAATTACTAAAGCTCTTCATCTATTCAGTGGAATTGTAGCTTCTCTGCTGCACAAATCCGCGAAAAAATGATTTTGGCAAGCTCTTCCAGAGCAGTGGGTCTGAATGGACTCTCAAACATAGTATTGAGGGCTGACCCCGATACCTGGTCCAAAGCATTATCGATTCCGTTTGCCGATATTGGCCGTACTAAGAACATTCCACATTCATGAAATATATCTTTTTTAATTCCTATTTATAAGAAAGGCGATAGAGTGTTGCCTTTAAACTATCGTCCGATAACTTTATTAGATGTAGAGTCAAAAAAATGTGCAAGTCTTCTTCTTCAGCAATTGGAGGATTGGTCTATGACAAATACAGTCATTTCAACAGCGCAGTTTGGTTTTGGGAAAGGAGTGGGGACCGCTGCTGGGGGGCTCATAATTTCTCCCTTACAAGAAATGGGAAGCTCCTCCAATATATTTAGCAAGCATGGATTTATCATTTAGCTTTCAACATGGACGATCGAGCTATATTATGGAGGAAACTGGACCTTTTGGCTATTCTGAAAGAGCTTCTGGTGATAGGGATTCATCTACATGAAGGGTCCAAAATACAAATACGTTTAAATAACGAAGGCCTCCTCACCTTTCCTATTCCAAAGCACGAGCTAAGACAGGGGTGTATTTTCGTCCCTGCATTGTATAATTTGTATACTTCCAATATTGGCCCCCGTTTAAAGAGGGCAGCATTTATTCAACTGACTCGTGAAGGTAAAACAATTTGCTGGTGCTCATGTGCAGACGATTTCTTTCTATTTGATAAAACCCTACAGGGCCTCCAGCAGTTATTCCTTTGCGTCCTGTATGGCCATAAATGGACTCATCCTAAATGCGCAAAAAACCCACGTGATTCGATTCCGTAGAAGAAAGAAGCAGCCTATAGAGCAATGGTTTTTGAATTCCAATAAACTGAGTATTAAGCACTCAATGGTATATCTTGGTTTCCTAGTAACTGACACCACAAACAAACAAGCTTGGAATTTCTATCTTATGAAAATAAAACAAAGTATTATTCAAATGCGAGTTGATCGAAAATTTGGCACCTACTCAAGTTTACTGATATTCAAGTATTACAAAATAAATAATCATACCAAAAATCTCGTATGGTTTAGAATGTATGTTTATAGCAGGTAGAATAGACTTGAATAAATTAGAAGTCAGCATGCTAAGAGCGATGGTCTATTGCTTACCAAAATGTGTCCCTTTACCCGCTTTGCGGTATGAATTTGGACTCCAAGTCACTACAAAGCATTATTGAATGGAGATGTCTTTCCCTTTATCGAAATCAGAGAAAACGGGGTTACCTTGTATTCTGATTTGGCCTGTCATTTGAAACAAGATATATCAAAATCTGCCTCTCATTAAACTATTAGTTATATGTAATCAACTGCTAAAAATGGTGGGAGTAACAATTAGCACATTATTAAATAATCCCAAAAAAGTTAAGCAATTGCTACAGAATGGAGATTGGGACAACACAATTCAAAAATGTACCAATTGTAAATTATATGCCCATATGGGCTCACATTTCAGAGGTATGGGTTCCCCGGAACCATACCTCATCCGTTTTCCTAATAAAATCTGAGGAAACATCTTTATGAGATTTCATTTTAACGTACTACTTACTGGTGAAATCTTAACACGTGACAAACGACTAGCTGCCACCTTCTTATGCAGACATTGTAAGAAGGAAGGTGTCATATAATCATTGAAACATCTTTTGATAGATTGCTCAGCTTTATCTCAAATTCGTCCATTATACTTTAGTCGCTTTGTAATGGAGCTGAATAGTGTTGATCTTCAACTATTATGGAAATGGATGTTGTTTGATAAGACAACTCTGGAATTGGCAGTAGAATGTGATTTAGTTTACTTTTTATATATCATGTGAAGCATTTTAGGGAAAGATAATTTTCTGTCTGACCTTCAATTGTATCATGTATGTTTTTAATTTTCAGCTGAATTTTATAAATTGCGACTTTATGAATTAGGCTATTAGGACTCCTTAGTGATGTAATTAGGTAAATGTGTGGGAGAAATACTGTTGTGCTTTGTTTTTTGTATTTGTATAATTTTCTGCTTTGTATATTTGGTAAAGGTTTTTTATATATACCATATACAAATAACAAAAATAAACAATTATATTTAAAAACACTTTGCCAAGATTGTGTTTTAGCTCCCACCCTGTTCAACCTGTACCCTTCAGGTCTAGGGGAAATATTGGATCAATACAACTTGTTCCCCATAAAGTTCAGCCTACTCAATTATTGTGGCACACGTATGCCAACAACGTTATCCTATTTGAAGCAACTCAAACAAGGCTTCAAAAAGGAAGGGCTTTCCAGCAGTATGCTACGATGAACAACTAATTTGATACCGACATGCGAGTTGGTGGGTTCAAGTGTGGGACTGATCAGAGATATCAGAACATGTTGGCTTTGTGGCTGGGCCCATTAGAGTCCATCAAACATTAACTGATTGTGTGGGCATAGTCAGTGGTGTAACAAAATGTGGGGGCCCCCCTGTGAGCCATGCTGAGGGGACCCCCCCCCTCTCCCATCTCGGCAACAAATCACGGTTGTGCCACACTCTGGGCCGGCCTAGAATATCACGCTTGTACAATACGCATGAACGTGCTGCTGAAGGTTATGCCGCACACTGTACTAGGAGAAAGATATAAATATGTGTTTTAATGCAACATACAGCATACTTTCTGAGAATAATTGGCCAAAAGGCCAGAGTGTTTGCAATTGTTTTGTAGGGTAACACCAATCCAATATATGCAAGTCACCAACGGTGCACAGGAACATTTATGCTTTGCTATAAAAATGCCATGCCACATTGAAAACATGCCCCACTGGCTGCACAATATAGACCAGTGTAGACGCATTATGAAATTGCAGTAAAGCATGCCAGGCCACATTTATAAAGACCTAGACTGGATGCACAAAAATACCAGTCGAATCAATAACACTCATCAAGAAGAGAGCATACATTGAAGCCCGGGTCTCTGCTGCCTCGAACAACACGGCCAAACTCTTTAAAATCTTCATGGAACTGGTCAATCCTGTTGCGGTCTCCACCTCTCCGGTTCCCTCGCAGGCCCTCTGTATGGCTCTGGCCTCTCACTTCTCAGCTAAAACTCAGGACATCCTGTCCACTATCTCCACATCCTCTCCCTCTCTCGGCCCCCCTTTGGCCATCTCTACCTGTCCTCCTCCTTTCTCCTCTTTCTCTCTGACAACACCAGACAAGTCCGATCCATGAAAGTGTCGTCCAAACAGGTGCTCCCCTGCTCCTCCAGAACCATCAAGGGCCATATTGACACCATCGCTGCACCTTGGCCAATTTCTGTAATAACTCTTTCACCACTGTAACGTTCCCCTCTCCCCTTAAGCACTCCCTTGAGCACCCACTCCTCAAGAAGCAGTCTGCCGATCCTACCTGTCCGGCAAACTATCGCCCAATCTCCATCACACCTTTCCTGGGAAAGCTCTTGGAAAAAAGCTGGCAATCTCCCAGCTTACTCTCCACGTTGAATCTGTTGGTTGTCTCCATGACCATAAGTCTAGCTCCAGAGCTGCCAGAGGCACAGAAACATCTCTCCTGAATACCTGTGATGATCTGCTCTCTAACCTTGATTCCAGCATTCCTTCTGTCCTAATCCTCCGTGATCTTTCCTCGACTTTCGACACAGTCAACCTCGACACAGTCAACCGCGCCATCCTGATCAATTGACTACGTGAGAACCTGGGCATCACGGATAAGGGTCTCGAGTGGCTGACCTTCCTCTTGGACTGCCCCTCCCAGGTCCAACTTGGTCCCTTTTTTTTCCATCACCTCTCTCTCTCTTCCTGTGGCATTCCTCAGGGCTCTCTATTCTCACCCTGGTTTTTCAACCTCTACTTGGCCCCCTTTGGCCCACCTGATCTCTACCTTCTCCTCTAACTTTCAGTGTTATGCGAATGGCACTCAGCTTTCCTTTAGGCTCCTCATCTCTTGCTCATTCCTGACTGTCTATCTGTGATTCAGGATTGGTGGACCTCCAACGATATCGACGTTAGTGCCATTAAGATGGAGATCCTTCTCATTGGGACCCCTGCCCCGGCTTTCCCTCTCTCACTCTGGCCACCCACCTTGGGCCCTCTTCCTTCGCCTTCCTGCGAGGCAAAAAACCTTTTGTGTCATCTTCGACTCTACTCGCATCTCGGACGTCACCAAGAGGTCCCACTACCTACAGCTGCTCCTTCTCAAAGGGACTCTTCCCTTTCTCACTTTCCCCCAGAAGTTCACTGTTTCCAGAGCCCCGTTTCTCTCTAGACTGGACTACTGCAACAGCCTCTTTCTCAAGCTACCTTCCTCTACTCTCCGCCCTCTGCAACTAATCCAGAACAGGACTGCAAGACTTATCCTTGGAGAGATTGTATCTCTCCAGCCCTTAAATTTCTCTGTTGGCTCCCGGAGGCTGCAAGGATCAAGTTCAAGACCGTTTGCATTGACCACAAGGCTGCTGGGGTTGGGGCCCACACTACATCCAATACTCTCTTCCAAAATACCTCACTTCTTGAGCCCTTCCCCCAGCTACCTCCAACTCTCTAAGGGTTAGTCGCTTCTCCAGGCAGAGAGTGGGGGGTAGATCTCTCTCCTCTGCAGGTGCCTCCCTCTGGAATGGCCTCCCTGCCCCCCCTCAAACTTTAGCAGACCACCTGATGTTCGGAAGCAGCTCAAAAAACTTTCTTCTTCTCCTCTGCTTTTCCTCTCTTCCCTCCCCTGCGGACCTAGCTGTCTGCTGTACCGACTGGTTGCTTGGCTACCCTCAGAGTCTCACCGAGTCCAGGCTCTTTCTTGATCAGTCACCCTTGCACTGCCGATGGCCTACCACGCACTTAGGGACTGTAACTGTAACCCTACAGTCCCTTGTTCTCCTTGCACTACCCAGGGCTGCACTTACTCAGAGCATTACAGCCCTGTTTTCCCCGCCATTCTGCCTTGCACTCCCCACCCTCCCTTTCCCCTTGCATTTCTCATTCTCGCACGATTTGAAAGACAAGGCCTAGTAAGTTCATTTGTATTGTCACTCCCTCTATCTTCACTCCATTGCTTGTCGCGCCAAGAATCACTTGTGCACAGGCGTGTTATAATAGACTTCAATCATATCATTTTATCACAGATGCTAAAAAAAAATATACAATGCTGCAGTGAGAAATGGCTAGACTGGCAGCACCCAAATGCCAATCTAGCCAGATAATTACACTCAGGACTGCTTTACCAGAAATGCGCAGTTAAAAAAAAGTCATACCAAATTGAGGAATAACTAGACTGGCTGCACCAAAATGCCCCTCTAGCCACTAATACCACATATCATGCCCGCTTAGCCTGGACAACCATTATGATTTATCGCACAATCCCACCTCCCACACATGCCCTCTCCCTCCCATGCCCCACCATAACCTCCAAAATCAGCTCCTTGGCCCAGAATTTCCGTCACGTCCCTCCTCCTTGTCACAGAGCTTACGTTTGAGGCTCCTGGCCTCATAGGTAAGTACTGGGATGAGAAAGAGCGGGATTAGGAGTAATGAAGATACAGGTAGCTAAGTCAGGCATTACCTCTGTGTACCTCTACCTCATCCCAGTGCTTGTGTATGAGGCAAGTACTGCCTCATACACAATTATAGGGACAAGGAAGAATAGGGCTAGGAGTAATGACGATTACCAATAAGTAATTAAGGCATTAAACACAAGTAGGGTTTTAACAATATTTAGTTGACTGGGCTGCAGCACTCGCCCCCAGTAATTTCGGGTTATGTTGACTCAACCTGGCTGACCTTCAGAGCAGTTGCCGGACAGAACAGGACACCGATGTTAAACGACACCTGGGTTAACAAGGGCCAAGCAGTTACTAAAGTAAAGCATTTCACTGTTAGTACCTGCATTCAAATGCCAAATATTTTAGGCAATTGAAACTGTGATGTGTGTTTAGCACTTTCATAGTAGGGAAGTGATTGGAAGTGTAGAAAGGGAACAGCAGACCGTTTATTCTCACAACAGTTCATACGTGGGTGCTTTCACACTTAAAGGAGAGAGTTAACTGCTTGTAACATTGAAGCTGCACTAGAATAGTCAAATTAAAATGCATAAAGAAGTTAGATGCCCCCACACAAAAAAGTTTGCCTCCCCCACCACCCGTGAAGTTAGCCCTCCCCCAACATTTGAAGCATCAGCCCCCTGAAATGTAGGTTTTGTTGCGGCCCTGAGCACAAGCACAAACACCATTCACCATATACACCAGCCATCCTTATATTTAAGTGTGCACTCTTTCACCATGCAGGCACACCCAGGCAGCCACTCATACATTTAAGTGTGCACCCTTTCATCGTACACATGCACACCCAGTCACCCATACATTTGTGTGCACCCTTTCACCATACACACACACACGTCATGGGGTTGAGAAGAGCCCTATTACTTCAAAAAGAATTTGGGCCTCAGTATAAGTTTGCCGGTCCGGTAACAACGGTACCGGTAAGCTTGCCGGTACTGTTGTTACCAGACCGGCAAACTGAGTTTTGCTCGAGGGTGCCTTCCCGCCCGCCCGGTCTGACCTGGCGGGTGTACCGGCACCCGTTAGCAGAGCATGTCGGGTGCACCGGCATCATTATGAATGGTGCCGGTACATCCAATCTCCTCATTCCCATTGAACCCTATGGGGATCAAATGGGAATGGGGAGCTTTTTTTTCCGCCGCCCGCAAATGGGCAATTACCAGGTCCGGCGGGGCCCTAATCACTCGGTAATTGCCCATTCGCGGATGCTGGAAAAAAGCGCATGTTTGGCGGCAGCCTGGCGGTTTTACCGGCAAGGCTAAAGCCAAACTTTTAATGAGACTGATTGACTTCATAAAGACATTATTTCTGTTACAGAAATAATTTCTTTATGAAGGCAAAGTGATTTAAAAAAGAAATAAAAAAAATAATATTTTGAAAAACTATTTTTTCAAGTAGGGCCCCCTCCCAGAACATGTGCTAGCGGGGCCCCCTGCACCGTGGGGCCTGCGGGGGCCCCTGTTACGCCAGTGGGCATAGCTGATCCGATTAGTAAGCACTTTAGCAAAAGTATGATGGGCATAACGCCACTTTAAAAAATTGGTTCCATGAAAATTCCCTTTAAACTACTGTTCAGTTATCTTTAAAATGCATCACTGTGTAAAGCCCTTTAAGATGCGCAAATATTTTTGCAAAAAGGAAAAATAGTACACGTACTGAATCTTATAATGAATTTTAAAAGGAATATTATGAATGTTAACTAATTGAAGTATGTGTATGCCGATTGTTGAAGGCTTGTATTGTTAAATGTAAATCAAATGGTGAAATCGCCAATACAAAAGAAATGCATTTGAAGAATATAAAAATAATGAAATTTAAAAAAAGATATTCCGTGAAAAAAAAAAACACTAAAACTGTATTCATACAACATGCCAGCAATAGGTATTATAGTTACACATGTTGGGAAGCAGGGGCGATCGCCCCAGGCCCCCCAAGATGTTCTGGATGCAGAGGAAGCTTGTGTTGTAGATGCTGGGGGAGGTTCTCGGGTGGATGGGGTGTCAATAGAAGCTGCATTATGGGTAGATTATTATGTAGATCGCACTAGAAAACAAAACGCCATCTTAGAAAACAAAAAGCCATCTTGTAATCGAGGCCTGGTGCTGCACTGCAGCAAGGACAGTAGGCCCGGGCACTTAACATAGAAATGTGAGTTTGAATGCAGGAGCGGTTTGTAGCTTGGGCAGCAGTGGGAAAGGCCAAATCCATTGGGGTTCATAAACCTCTCATTGTCTCATACTAACTCAGAAAGAATGCCCCACAAGGACATAAGGGGACCGAGAGGTTCCTTTGAGCAGTTATCCCACGAGAAGGACACAAGTCTCTGACCTCCCCCAGCCCAAACCCCAAGTTATAGTGTCAAGATGTCCCCGTCTAAAGACCCAAACATTCCAGAGTGCAGTTAATTCCCTGACCACTGACCATAAATTTGTTAGAGCGCCAATATATCAGAAAGAGAATTGCTGAGTATCCTAGGCCCCTCTGGTTTGTGCTGCGGAGTACCAGGGAGAGAAACTAACAAATCTAAGCCTGGGGTGGGAATAACTGGAATTGTCAGAGGGAGTGCGAGTAGAGGCAACAGGGGAAGGAAAGTAAAGGACTGGTAGGAACACATGAGACAAATTGCATTTTTGTATATGAGAATATAAAGATTGTCAATATGGGGATGGTCACTCCATTGGGGTACATGTGTAGTGCATTGCTGCTGAATAAGAGTAAGATTGAAAACTACCATTGGCAGTGGGTGATGGAAACATCCTGCCCATGGCCAGAGCAGTGCACAAATGATAGAGGGATAGTGGAACACATGTCCACGTTTTTACGGCCAAATAGAAAGGTAAAAAGCTTCAGAGGAGGAAAGAGATGAGTTATGGAAAATGGTAGAGGACAATGATGAGTGCAAGTCCCAGTGTGGAGAGTGTAGGTCAACCAACAGCCCCAGGGGGAACACCGTTGCCCCGAGGGGGGTGGGCTCTACCGGCTCGCCACCCTTCCCGTCACATATCTGCCTTTACTGCCACAGCACCACCCCCATATCACACGACACCCAACACCACCACACGTCAGGATACCAAGCCGCATAAAGATGTAGAGGAGGCATTACAAGCAGCAAGGTAGAGGGACGATTGGAGGGCCAGAGATATTTTGTTTAGCTTGGACAGCACTGCCATAAAGGATGTGCATAGTGAGAAGGGGAAGGGGAAGGGTAGCGACCGAAGAGCGCAGGGCCAGTGAGGTCGGGCGGAGATGCAGACAGACTTGCGGGAAGGAGAATGGCACATCATGGATGAATTAGGAGGGCAAAGAAGAGGGACAGGAGGCACCAGAAACGCAGGGTAGACGCTTGTGGTCTCCGCAGTTGAGTAACAGGTTTGGGCGGGTCGCAATGGCCTGGAAAAAGGGAAGTGATGGATGGAATGCAAAGTGAGGAATGGGCACGTAGTTGCCATTATTGCATAAAGGCCCAGGGAGGGCGCAGTATGTACTCTGGGCCCAGATTGACAAGAACAGCTGGATTATGGCGCTCCCGCTCCTCACTGCGGGGACAGGGAAATGGATATATGCATTTGAGAAGCAGACAGTTGCTGTGGGAGACATAAAAAAAACTTACTTGTGGGGGACCAGGCTAGGGACGGGTGGGATAAGGCTGTGTATTCAGGAGTTAAGCTAGATGATACACATGATGGAGCACCTATATCAGAATCAGAATATCAGAGCACAGGTGTGTGATGCCTTGCAGTGGGCATACCCTGGCACAGTGGACTTGCAGTCCATAATGCAATACACCATGGGGGATGACGAAGTCCCCACTCTGTACATTTTGGAAATGCAGGAGATGTGGAGAGTGGAGACCTGTGGCACCGATCAGTTCCTCTTTTTATTTTGTTATCAAAACGGGATTGCCAAGGAGGCAAATGTCAGGATTCCTACCCCTCATGTCCCCAGCCCTCCAAGATGTCAGGCTGGAGCCAGGCCACGACCACCTACATGGCCCTCAAGGGCCTCTCCATCCCTCCAAAGACCCACTTGAAGTCAGACTTGGCGCTTGTGGCACCAGACTCACTCACTCCCATAGGATAACATTGGGGATTGGACTTGTAGTGTATTGATGGGGACAGGATGGATGTCCCCACAGAACTGCATGTGCGGTCTAGTCTTTTGGGTGTGGTTCAGCCCAGAGACACCTGGGATACCCAGAGACTATTTAAGGCACACCCAGGCTGAGAAACATGCTTTGCATTTTCTGCATCTGCAGTGTGACACTCGCCATGTTCGGATCGGTCTCCAGTAGGCCTGCATCTTTCTTCTGCGCTCAGCTCCTGCAAGAACACCGTTAGGAACAACCTTACCTTGCAGCGCTTCTGCCCATCATTCATCGCTCCTTCTGTTCTGCAGGCATCTTCGGCGGCGTCATTCCCATCCCGGCACGCTGCTTCCTAAGGAAAAGGGAAAAGAACAGAAAAAAAAGGCATTAGTAAGTATTCTGCAAATCTTCGCTTATTTTTAAATACTGTTCGAGCTTCAAACGCTTACCTGAATCCCAGCCGCTGTGGGGGGAACTCTGTCTCCGGAACTTCTCATCCATCTTCAAGAGGGAAAAGATACTCCAGGTTAGCGTGGAAACATCTAGAGGCGCCGCAGACCGCACTTACCCACCGCATTTGTTCTTCATAACCGCATAATCGGCATCCACGCTGAAAATGTCACGGCACCTAAAAGACACAGAAAAGAAAGAACTCAGTTCAATGCAAATACGAAAGGGGTGCATCGCGCTCTCACTCACCTTCAGCGCTACTCATCTCAGCAGCACGCCGCCATCCCCGGATGCCGGCCATCATCTAAGGAAGGAAACAAAGTTAGAGAACTGTTCAAAAGAATCATTATACTTACCTGTCGGACTCTTGCCAGTGAAGTAACTAGACAGCAACGAGCCCGCATCAATCAACGCTCCCCTGCGCTGAAAGCAGGACGGAGAGCACACTATCCAAGAAAACAAGGTGAGCTGTGGATCAAAGGGAAGGGTTGGACCCCGGGGGAAGAAGGGGTTCAAGCACACAGAGACAAAAGGGAGTTAACTCTACCAATCCTGTGTTTCAGGCCCAGTCTCCAGTCGAATAGCCTCCAGGAAAGGGTTTGAGGTCGTAAGAGGTCAGAACAGGCTGAATGAAGTCCCCGTGGATACCAGGTGAGCGTTACAGCAAAGGCACTTGAGAAGATAGTGGGCATCGAGACCAAGGGGTGGACAGAAATAAAGAGGATAATTATACATCACTACAACAGTTTAAGAGAGATAAAAAGGAAACGGTGCAAAGGTTGCAGGCTGAGGAAGTGAAACTGGTACAGAAAAAGCTAGCAAAAATAGCACTTGAAGGGGTAGCAACAGCAGTGACACAAACAGTCAGCAGCGCGCATCTGGCCAGGCGGAGGGCAAGGGCAATGGTTAATGGAACGGTGGACCTCAGCAGCAGTATCCAGAGTGGTATCAAGGAAGTCAACAGTGCAGAAGAGGAGGGACCAAAGGGGGCTTTGGAGGGGAAGGTGGCGCTGAGAGGGGGAGCAGGGCCAGTTCAGTGTTGGGGGGTGCAGGAAATGGGGTCATTTCGCAAGGAAATGTAGAAGTAGGGAGGGTGGGATACAATTTATATGCCCCTGCTAGCCCAGTGCAACAACAGCAACACTTCCCCGCACCCCCAATGGCCATATCCATACCATACAAAATACACCAGGCATGCACACAGATGCCTTTGTGGCCTCCCCTGGCACAGTTGCCTGCCCGTCCAATTTCCAAATGCAAACAACCCTGCAAATAAAGTCATATGGGGGGGCCTGCGCCTACAAATAAAGCCGTTCCGAATGGGACAGTGGCACTGTATTGGGGAGGAAACCCCTTCACGTTCCTGGGTGCCAATACATATCGTGACTAAAACAGCCCACAGAAAGCCCTTGCGTTGCCAGTCCTGTCAACGACTACCCACCCTGACAAGGAACCCTTGGTGGGTGCCGAGATAGGTAACAAGCAATTCATCTTTATGGTCGACACGGGTGCCACCAAACCCTGCATCAGTGGGAAACTTCCCACTATCTCGTGAAACTCTCGACACAAAAGGCTTCTCTAGGGTTGTTGCAACAGTTAAGCACACAGAAGAGGTAGCTATTTAAATAGTAGGAAAAATGGTGCATGCACCCTTATTGTATTCATAAACCTCCCCAGTAAATCTGCTGCACCACAATCTGTTGGGAAGATTGAATATGACCATTTCCTTTGAATATCGTGGAATAGTGTGTGCCACCCCAGGAATGTGTGCCACAAAGGCAATGTGGATAATATGGGTTGGAGATGGTGTTTCGAGGCATCCCTGTTGACCCCCGATATGCTTGTGTATGGGATCACAGTTTTACTCAATGCAGTGGCCCAAATTGGCAAGGCATTTGGTGCATAATATCCAATTTCATCTTTAGGCCCCTCATGGCCCCAGAGCTTGTGGCTGGGACTATACTTGGTTGGATTTGCAGGGCTTGGTGGTATCAGCAAAAAGGATTGTTGTGACAGATTCAGAAGGGTGTGAATGGCTCGCTGTGTTGTCCGACAGTACCTCAAAGAAGTGAGAGATGCAGAATTGTTTGAGGACCGGGTTAACAATGGTAAAATAGTACTGGCTATTTGCATCCCCTGTGAAATTATGGTGCAATATCGTAAAGTGATATGATAGTTTATTTATATAGCGCCTATACACAATGTGTTTGAAAGCACTTCAAGGCAAGGGAGGGAACAAGGGAAAATACAACGACATTCTTACAGGCCATGAACAGTAAGGATGTGAAATTAACTATCGTACTCGGCCTGACGACATTTCATGCAAGAGCTAAGACAGAGATAAGGAAGGGAGGGGGAAGGAAATGGAAACAGACAGGCGACTACCGTACTAGGCCCGACAACATTTCTGGTAGAGCTAGAGAAAACAAAAGGTGAGGGAGAGAGGTGCAGAAAGGGAGGGGGAGGAACAAAACAAGAGACTATCGTATTAGGCCTGACAACATTTCTGATAGTGCTGGGGGGGTGGGGAGGTAACAGTAAGGGGATGGGGGAGCGACAGACGAGGTTGCTATCATACTAGGCCCAGGGACAATTCCGATAGAGTAAATGCATAGAAGTAAGGGGAGACGGGGAGGAGAAAGGAAAAGGGAGAGGGGGTGGGAGAACAGAGAGTAAACAGTCAAAAAAGAGTGGAGGAGCAAGAGGGTAGAGGGAATACAATTTCAGAAGTCAGTAGTAACACACTTACACCTGCTCTCCAGCTGCAAAGGAAAAGAGGCTGGAGGGCTCCTTAAGTAGGGAAAAGAGCGGCAAGCAGGAAGGCACTAGGTGGACGGGGCTTGCTAAGGTGAAAAAGAGCGGCAACCAGGAAGGCACCAGGTGGGTGGGAAGGCCAGGTGACCTAGATCCACTTACACCTGCTCCCCAGCTGTAAAGGAACAGAGGCTGGAGGGCTCCTTAAGTAGGGAAAAGAGCAGCAAGCAGGAAGCCACCAGGTGAGCGGGGCTTGCTAAGTGGTGAAAAAGAGCGGCAACTAGGAAGGCACAAGGTGGGCAGGGCTTAGGCCAGGTGACTTAGATCCACTTACACCTGCTCCGCAGCTGCAATGTTCTTTGATGGCCCTTTTCACCACACCCTCTTTCACCGACAAAGATTTGGAGCAGGTCTCAGAGAGGTAATGGACAATCAGTGCCAACGATTTAGGGTTCTTGAAGGGAGTGGGACCCATACAAATAACACTGAAACCTGGCGCTGTGTTGCCTCAGGCAAAACAATATCCACTGTCCAAAGAAGCGGAAGAGGGGATGCGAGACACCATCTCTGCACTCCTAACTCAGGGAATTCTAGTACCCTCCACCTCCCCATGTAACACAGCTATATATCTGATAAAAATGGCAAAAGTGGAGTGGGAGGGAGTTTAAGTATGATCCAGGATCTCCACCCCCTAAATGACTAGGCAGAATTTCCTGTAGCTCCTAACCCTACAACCATGTTGTGCAGTATCCCTAAAGCAACACACTGCACTATTGTGGATTTAAATAATGTATTCTTTTCCATACCATTGCACGCAGACTTGCAATACCGCACTGTGTTCACGCATGGTGGTTCAAACACACAGGATTACCACAAGGGTACTGCAAATCCCCCAGTATATTTAAGAGAATATTACATGCTGCTGTAGGGAACATCCAAGTGCCCAGTACTATCATTCAATATGTGGATGATCTGCTAGTGTGCGGCGACACCAAATAGTGCTGAGTGACTGTCACTCTCTTGCAGCTGTTAGTATACAAGGGGTACACAACAGTAGAGAAAGCTACAGTACCGTCTCCAGGAAAAATCATACCCGAATGCGCCACATCAGTGCGCAGCATGCCCCAGCCAATAACGGTTAAAGGAATGCAGTAATTCCTTAGACCGTGTAATTATTGCAGGGCATGGAATTTAGATTATGCGGCATACACCAGGCCTGTTACAGGGCCTCAAAGAAGCAGAGAAGAAAGAATATGGATGGAAAAAATGCTTATGAGCTTTAATGAACTAAAACAGGCCATCTGTACTCCAGTGCTAGCAGCAAACCCAGACTACACTCAAGAATTGTATTTGTTTTTCCAACCTCGTTCACCAACATCCACCCAATGAAACGAGTGTCAGCTGCTGCATTCGCTTCACTTTCATTCCCCCCTCACACCCTACCTCAAATTCTACCTCTGACTCTGCACTCAGCAATTTTCACCTTTCAATCACCAATACTCCTGACATTCTTGCCCCAGTCATGAGGATCCGCCTGAAACCTGCCTCTAAGCGTAACAATTTTAGATTTTTAACGGACCGGTTTGTTGGTGGTCCTATTCCTTGTAACGTGCAAGTAAGGACGGTCCTCTCTGGCTGCCAGGACTCCCTGAGGTGATACAGAGTGAACCGGCCACCAGAGAGGCCAGTCCCCCGAGGTGAAAAAACCCCTGCCATGGGGTAAAAAACCTGTTTTGCCTGGTGGTAGTTATAAATGTAGATAACACTGGCAATATGCAGACTGGGATAGCAGCAGGATTCCAAAGAAGGAGAATGAATGACTGGAAGCAGGATCCAAAGGAGTGCAAATAAGAACGAAAGCAAGGAACCCAAGGCAGAGCAGCCACGGGTAACACAGAGCGAAGAGGTAGAGTGAATTTGAGCAGCAAAGATGGAAAATAAGGAGCGAGGAGCTCAGAGGAACAGAGCGGGCAAGTAAACAATACAACGCGTGGCAAACTAGCGTATAAACAGCAACAAAGTTGCAAAGCATCGGGGGCGTGGCTAAGGAGCCATGGACTAGGTCGTGTTTCTGTACTGCTCCTGTTGATCCTACAATGATCCTGCATGGGCATCCTGTGGCTCTTGAAATATAAACTTAACTGCTGATGTGTGAACTTGGGATGCACATGCTGAGCACACCCCGATAAAGGACGGTGGACCAGAACTATAATTATTGTGCGAAATTGCCCAGGAGAAGCTCCAATATGAAAAACCCCAAAATGGCACCCGTGTGACAAGAAAGGAAGCTTGGTGTAACAACGGAGCGGACAGTAGCTGTGGACTGCTGCGGGCACCTCATATTGGCAGTGGGCTGCGCCCGTACGTGCTGGCGAGCAACCAAGTACAGTGCACGCCCAAATGGCACCCGTGTGACAACAAAGGAAGCTTGGTGTAACGACGGAGCGGACAGTAGCTGTGAACTGCTGCGGGCACCTCATATTGGCAGGGGGATGCGCCCGTACGTGCTGGCGAGCAACCAAGTACAGTGCACGCCCGGGGGAGAACGAAAGAGGACAGTGTACCGAACCCTTACTTTAAAGTGGAGCTGGGATGCGCGACAGAGGACTGGATCCCTGTGATGGTGTGGAATAAAATGCTGCCGGCATGTGTAGAGGCACCAACGGAATCTAAGTGACACGCTTGATGAGAGACCTGCTGCAGCGGTGCGCAGGAGACGGCACCCGGCGCGGCTTGCTATGGAATAATGGCACCGTAATGCGTGAACGAAAAGGGCTCTCCCCTTCGTTCTTATCACCAGAAGTGCCTGCCCGCAGGATGCTCTGAACGGCTGTGGCCGCTCCCCAGCTGGTGAGCAGAAGACTGCAACAAGTCTCGCTGTATAACCGCGGCACCACAGATACATAAACACGCTGGAATCCCGGGGATCATTGAACCACAGATAAACGCGCACCAGCATGAGATACATTGCATCATGCTCAGAGCAGCGCAGCGAATGATCAGAACCTGCCACACAGACGAGGTCTGTGAAGTAAACCTACGGTGCTTGCAAGTAGCAACCGTGCGCCCGCATACTGTGTATGATTGCACACTCATGTGATAAGTGGGGCCCATACACAGAGAGGTGAAGGCCCCGAGAGAGCCACACCCATAGTGATCCTGGTGCACAAGTGCTACAGTAGACCGAGTGCCCCGTAAGTAGTGACAAAACTGGAGACTATATAATTGAACTTAGACGGCATATGGTGCCAGCATGCACAACTGGTGAAGAGCAAATAAGGAGAAAGGCTGCAGTTGATGGGGAGCGCTCTAAGCGCAGGTGCCATTGACATGCAGCCCATGTAAACGAATATACTGGAAGTCCCCCCGGGTACTTGACATTGATGAGACATGGCGCACGATTGAACCTGTGGGCTGAAGTTCAGGGTGCATTGTGGAAAGTCCTCAAGCCACTGACGGGACGACTGAGGGGTGCCAAGATAGGTGCAGGAGAGACCCACGAGCCCGGACTATAGCGTCACAGGCTAGAGGGCCATTGGACGGGTGACGCAGACCCTACGCACAGTGGACCTGCACCCTAAGTGGAAGAAGCGAGTGGAAGATCATACCATTGGGGGCCCCTGCACACATACGGTGTGATAGCTAGTGCTCAGTATAAGAACTTGTGCTGCATGGCGGCCATGTGACTGAGCAACAGGCAAGCCAGGCCGGCGATGAAGAGGGCAATGGCGCTCAGAAGAGGCAAAAGCAAACATGCAACGATGGACTTATTCGCCAAATCACAGCAGTCCCCTATCACTCTGCCGCCGGTCGTAGCCACCGCACTTGCGGACGCCGCCTCGCAGAGAGATGACCACGAGATCCTGGCAGCCATTGCTGAACTAAAATCCTCATGGGGGGGGGGGGGAATCAGCAATGGCGGACTTAAAAGCGGCATTGGAAACCAAAATTGACGCAGTTGGGATAGAGGTTAACCTATTAAGGCAGGATGTGAGAGCGCTAGCAGAAAGGACAAGCGGCTTAGAAAGTGCTGTACAAATGAACACGGAGGCCAGCACGAGTAATGCAAAGGAGATCCACGTACTGAAGCAGCAAGTGTCCAACCTGGAAAACCGTGCAGAGGACGCGCAATATTCAACATCCGCATGGTCGGCCTAGCGGAAGGAGAGGAGGGTCACAACCCTACGGACTAGGTGGAGAACATGATCATCCAGGAACTAGGAGCGGGGAAGCTCTCCCAGGGATTTGCGATTGAACGTGAGCACAGGGCCCTGATGACAAGGCCCTAATCCAGGGCCCCCCCTCGGGCAATCATAGCTAAGATCCTGAACTACAGAGACAGGGAGAAGATTTTGGAATTCTTCCGGAAAGGTGGAACAATAACAAGGGCATCAGCGACCATCACCGCATACCCGGACTACACGATGGGGGTGCAAAGACAACGCTACAGCTATGTGGAGGTCAAGAGAAGACTACGCACAGCCGGATACAAATACATGCTCCTGTACCCTGCAAAGCTTAAGGTCCTACGCAACGGTAGAGCGCATTTTTTTTTTATACCCCGGAAGACGCAGCGAATTGGCTGGACGCTCAGGGCTGCCCGGCGCAGAAAGAGGCCCAGGATCAGTACGGACAGGATAAGTGACACAGCGTTATGTATGATGTGGTAGGGTGGGATGGGATTGCAGTCAAGACACTGGAGGGGAATGTAAGAAGGCAGAGGTAGATGCGAACATTGTGCATCGTCACACTTAGCATGTGGACTTGAATATAGTCGGCAACAATAAAGATGTGCGCAATAGGTGCGCTGCGCTTGATGGTTAATACAGGAGACATAGACGGAGACGACCTACCCCCCAGTAGGTGGAATAGTAGAAGCGCCACTAGGGCAACATCTCCCTGCAGGGCCTGGAGTAGGGACAAGCGCCAAGAAAAAGGCCAGATGCAGGGGGGCCCGAGATCCAATATTGGCGCTGGGCAACAGTTGGGGAGGCAGAGGGGTGGGAGACACAAGAGGGAGTTGGGCAATAAGTTGGGGGTATGGAAGGGAGAGGGGAGGGGAGGGAGTTGGGGAAGTTGTGGGGTTAGAGGTTAAGAGGGTTTGAGTTTGGGGATGAGCCTACAGAGGCGAGCACAGGAGCCTGAGGACGGGATCAAGGGAACGCACAGGGGGGAGAGGGAAACTACCGAAATATGGGAAACCTTAAGATAATTTCATGGAATGTCAGGGGTTTGAACAGTTATCTTAAAAGAAATAAGGTCATGATGTACCTTAGACAGCAGAAAATAGATATAGCCTTACTACAGGAGACCCACCTCACGAAAAACAAACTAGAAGTGGTCCGGGGAAAATGGAAATGGACTCTTATCGGGGCAACTTACTCAACCTATGCTAGGGGGGTGCTTACCTGGGTGGCACCACATGTCCCATTTCAGCTGCTGCATTCCATGGTGGAAGTGGACGGGAGAATGGTGGTAGTCCGGGGACTAGTGGAAAATAAAGAAATATGTATCGTGAACACTTATGCCCCCACCCAAGATACATTGACATATTTCAAAACCTTATATAAGAAGCTATGCCCGTGTCTGGGAAGGAATGTGCACACTAAACCCGAAAGTAGATAGGTCGGATGGAAGACAAGATAAACCCACCCCCGCTGCCAAAGCTCTGAAGACGGTTGTCGGATTTTCAGCTGGATGACGCATGGAAGGTGCACCACCCACAAGTCAGACAATATCGCATTACTCAGCCCCACAAAATGTGTACACAAGACTCAATTACAGGTTTGTTACACAAGAGGTAATCGTAGAAACAGTGCTGGTTGAATATAAGGCGAGGGTTCTATCGGACCACTCACCATTGGTGCCAACATGGCAATATCAGCCCCAGAGGGCCCGTATCCCCACCTGGCCGCTTAGAGCGGAAGCATTAAAAGGACTTAGCATTCAGGGAGGACATGAGGGATGGGATTGTAAACTACTTTGATACGGGAACAATATGGGAAGCCTTTAAGGTGGTGGTGAGGGGAATAGCGATGGCCAAATCTAAGGGGTTACAGGGGGGAATATTGAGAGACTTGTGGGAGGCCGAAATTAAGCTGGAAGCTCAGGAAAGGGGGGGGGCACCACGGAGGAGGACGCCGTAACCATAAGCCAACTTCCAACTGAGATGCGGGTGGAGACAAACCTGGGAGGATGCTGGCCTGGCTATATAAAAAGGGAGACCCCCCCCAAACCCACGATTAGAGTAATACAAGGAACAGACGGGCAACTAATAGATACACAAGAAGGGGTAAACCTGGAATTCCTCAACTACTACCGCGCCTTATACAGGGACATAGAAGGGTGCGACAGTAAGGAGATACAAGACACGCTTGAAGATATAGGCTTGCCACAAATAAGCACAGAAGAGTAGGAAGACCTAGATGCCCCAATTACCCTAGAAGAGCTGGAGGAGGTGGTAACGCAGCTGCCCACTAGCAAGACCCCAGGCGCTGATGGACTCTCCAGTGAATATTGTAAGATGTATAGGAAAGAAGTGCTACCCCCCCATTGCTGGCCATGCTGAATGAAGCGTATGAGGTTGGAAGGTTGCCGGAATCCCTGAGAGAGGCAGTTATCATCCCACTCCCCAAACATAATAAGCCAGGATCAGAGTGCGAATCTTACAGACCGCTATCGATGTTAAATCAGGATAGTAAAATACTAACGGCAGTGTTAGCAAATAATGAAACGGGTCATTACCAAATTGATACACCCGGCCCAAATGGGCTATGTACCACATAGGAACATCTCGGATAACTTTAGGCGGCTCCACGAGTAATGGAGCATACGAGAGGAAATCCTCGCGATTGTGTCGCTAGACACAATGACAGGCTTTGACTCAGTTAAATGGCCCTGGCTGATGGCCGCTCCGGCCCACTACGGTATAAGACCAGGATACCTCAAATGGGTCGAGCTGCTATACAGTGCTCGCTTGCTAGGGTGAAGACGGGAGCGGTTCTCTCTGAAAAGAGAGAAATGAGCAGAGGAACCAAACAAGGGCGCCCCTGGTCTCCGACGTTATACATTCTAGCACTGGAGCCCCAGGCAATATATCTGAGACAGCAATACAGAGGGATAGGGATTAGCACAAAAGGTGAGCTGCACCTGGTCTCCCTATAAGCGGACGACATGCTGCTCTACATAAGATACCCTGAGGAGAACCTCCAAGACATTCTGGAAGCGATTGAGAGGTTTGCGGAGCTGTCCAGTATATCAGTGAACCCCCGGAAATCATGCATATTCCCACTAGGAAGGTATGTAGGAGTCTCGCCAAATCAACTCCCAATCTTACAAACGCCATGGGCGGTAGAAACGTTCAGATACCTGGGAATAGACATTTATCATACGGTAGAGGCAGAACACTGACATAATACAGTGAAGGCAGTACAGGGTGTCGAAAACAGCATGAGGGTTTGGTCCAAACTCCCTCTGGCAATGATGGGGAGAGGGTCGCTATTGAAGATGGTCGTTTTACCTAGACTATTGCACTTCTTTGGGAATATCCCACACCCGATACCTAGGCGATTTTTTATTAAACTACAAAGCACATGTAGGAATTCCTGTGGCACGGGACACGAAATAGAATAGCCCTGTGGAAACTACAGAATACACATGATAAAGGGGGGATAAAACTCCCGAACTATGAGATTTATTATATAACTAGCCAACTACAATATGTGGCTAAATGGCTATCAGAAGACCTGATCCCAGAATCGAGATGGTTAGGAACAGAATGCGCCCCATACTTCCTGAAAGAGATGATCTGGCTGCCCAAACTAGAAGTTAAACACTGCTCAAAGATGTTGTTACTGGGATGGCAGATGTGGCAGGGCCTGTCGGGCCATGGAGAACCCGGCCCTGTGGTCCCCACAGGTACCGCTGGTGGCATTAACAGGAGAAGATAAGCAGCTACTGATGGCGATTAGGAAGCATTGGGAGCCTGTGGGGATAGCGACGCTGGGGGACATATGGCAGGAGGGAGAGATACAGACATTTGGGACGCTGGTGTATGAAACTCGGTTACACGGGGGGCAATATATAATAGAATAGTACAGTGGATTAGAGACACATGGTCGGAAGTGACGCTAGCAGAGCAGCCGGACGCGGCCATAGATAACATACGATATAGGCGATGGAGGGCACGAGACATCCAGGATATATGAGCTACTGATGACCAAGGTGGGGAAGGAGGTGGCACTACTGAGATCGGACTGGGAGGAGGAGGTTGGAATACCCATGAGTGATGGAGTGTGGGAACGTGCCCAACAGTATCATAAGTAAGTATCTAGGAACACAAGGCTGCAGCAAATACATCTATACATAACCCACAGGGCATATATGACACCCCAGAGGATAGCTAGGTTCAAGAACGCAGGCAGACAAATTTGCCCCAAGCATGGTGAGGAGAATGCATGGATGGTGCATATGTTCATGGCATGCCCCGAAATTAGGAAGTTCTGGCAAGAAGTAGCCCACCGGCTTGAGGAGAAAGGGATTAAGATAGATGTTGAATCAGTGTGGGCAGGCTTGGTAAGGGGATTTCCCAGGCCGCGTAAATTAAAACATGTTAATAAATTAAAGGACCTAGCATACATATTTGCAAAGCGCCGAATAGCTATGAGGTGGAAAGAGTGTGGCAGACCCAGCATTGAGGCCTGGTGGGGAGACCTCCAGAAATGGACCCTGGCTGAGACAGCAGTATGGAAGAAATGAGTCAGAGGGGGTGAGGAAGAAGCAGATACTCTGATAGCCTGGAGACACTTAGTGGCCACATTGCACAGATCCACCCAGGACTGGTCGAGCGATCAGGACTCAGCGGGGGATTTCGGAAAAGAAACCCCTGAAGGAGATGAAGATGCGGAAGGCATAGTGCAGTAGGCTCATATGGGGTGGGTGGAGGGACTGGGGTAAGCAGTATACGCTCAAGAATACATTAACATGGTTACATTATGATGTATGCTGCAAAGTTTGGTTGCATGTTTGGAATTAAAATTAATAAAACTGTTTTTTAAAAAAAAGTTGCAAAGCGTCAAGCTGGCGTTTTAGCTCAGTATTTGTTTGCAATGACTAGGGCCTTCCTTACAAAGTGTAGAGTACGTGGCGGCCATCTTGGGATTGGCCGATCTGGAACTGGAGGAATTGTAGGCGACCATGGAAAGATTGGCAAGGCAATTCAAGTAAGGTGAGAGGGGCTCGGATACCACGCTCTGGCAGACCATTCTCTCAGAACTTGTTGGTGGTCTCCACGAGCATCAATCTGGATTCTGATCAGCCAGAGGCATGGAAACTGCTCTGCTAAACACCTGTGAAGAACTGCTCACATCCCTGGAATCTAACTCCCCAGCTGTGCTCATTCTTCTCGATCTCTCCTCTGCCTTTGACACAATCAACCATTCCATCCTCACACAAAGGCTCCACAATATCGTTGGTATCAGAACTGGTACTGAACTAGCCGACATCCTTCCTAACTGACCGCTCTTCCCAAGTCATCCTGGGACCTTCTCTCCTCCTCTCCTACTTCCTTCTCCATCTGTGGTGTCCCCCCAGGATTCTAAACTCTCCCTTTGGCTCTTTAACATCTACCTTGCTCAACTTGCACACCTCATCTCCTCCAATGTCCAGTGTTACGCAGACAACACACAGCTTCCTGCTGCCCCTCTGGCACCCTGCATCATCGCCGACTGCCATTTTGCCATCCAGACCTGGGGCACCTCCAATGATCTCTACCTCAACGCCTGTACCACCGAGTCCCTTCCCATTGGGTCCCCAGCTCCCTCCTTCTTCCCTTCACTCTGGCCTTCCTCCTTGGGCTCTCCCCCCAATCCTTTTTCTGAAGCCAGGAACCTTGGAGTCATCTTCGATTCCTCTCTCTCTCCCCTTCCTCCCTCACATGGAGGACATTGCCATGAAGTCCCACTTTCAGCTCTTCCTTCGCAAAGGAAGTCTCCTTTTTCTCACTTTCCCCGCATAGACTCAATGTTACCCGAACCCTGGTTCCATCTAGACTTGACTTTTGCAATATCCTCCTTCTGAATCTACCTTCTTCCATTCTGAGCCCCTCCAGCTAATCCAGAATCGGTCAACAAGACTTATCCTTGGCCTCAAGCCCAGGGACCACATCTCTCCTGCCCTAAAAAGTCTTCACTGGCTCTCAGTTGCTGCCCGGATTAAGTTCAAATCCCTCTGCATCATCCACAAGGCTGGCTGGGCCCAGAGACCGCACTATCTTCAACTTGATCTCACGAAATACTCTCCCTCTAGACCACTATGTTCCTCTGGCGCAAACTCTTTGTGTATCAAACATTCGCTAAACAGAGGATAGGTGGTTAATCACTTTCCTCAGCTGGCTCCCTCCTATGGAACAGCCTCCCCCTACCTCTGCACCTCGAGCAGGACTTTCTTAAATTCCGGAGCTCCTCAAGACTTTCCTCTTTACCTCTCCTTTCCCCTTCTTCTCTCCTCTGCTAACCCCACAGTTGCTGCGATTGGTGTCTGGTGCCCTTATGCATCCTTATGCTTCTATGGAGCCCCTGAGGTCCCACACACAATCTGCCCAGTTCCTGTTGAACAGACCACCACCAAGATGACCCAGACCAGTGAGCAGTGAAACTAGCAGTGACGCCACAACAAGTGGGGGAGATACACAATACTACACACCCCACTGATAACGTCATACTAGGTACAGATACCGTACCAGTACTACTTGGCAGATTAAACTTATACAAGGGGAATATACCTTCTACTTCACTATTGACAGTTAAAAACTAGACGCAGCACAAAGAAATCTAAGGTCCAAAAACAAGCAACTAAACAGCTAGACGTTAACATCTCTAGCAAACAATTGTCGAAGTCACAGATGGATGTGTTGAAATGAGGCCTCATTTACACCCACTCAAATTTTAAATTTCTTTGAAGAAAGAGTCAATCTCTTCATACTCATTCATAAGATGAGAAAATATCTTTTGACCTACAACCTCCAAAAGATGAGCAAATAAGTGCATTTGATTATCTAGAGATGCAACCTAAAAGTAACGTTGACCCACAGATAATATAGCACGAGATATTTGAAAATAAAATGAAGACCTGAAGAAGATAAATTACTCCAAGATCAAAAACTATTATATATCTCAATACTATAGTATATATATAATATACGGAAGCATCAAATTACCTTGATCAGACAGCTAGCAAATGATACTACACTACTTCAAAATCTGCAGACAAAGGGGGGGGGGGGGGGCAATAGTCATTGTGGACACCCAATTTTACAATGCACGCTGTAGAGAACCTATAGAGGACACCAATACCTAAATCAAGATTAATAATGAACCTTCCCTGATCATTTCAGCACTTATGAAAGCCGACAATAGAAAAATACAGCCCAGGAACAAATGGATCAACTCCAAGACAAACATGTTTCTGACCAAAGAATTTCCAATCACTCCTGTATTTTATGGCCTTCCTAAAATACACAAAGATGTAAGGAATCCCCCTCCGAGACCTATAATAGCGGATACAGAGAACATATTTGACCCTCTAGCTATCTATCGGGACAGGGTATTACTGCCCATCATCCAGGGGACCTCCACATACCCAAGGGATACATCTGATTTTATTAAATGTATCAAGGTATTAGGTACATTACCACCAGACTGCATCTTAGTTTCCTTCGACGTACATTGTCTATACACCTCTATCCCACACTTAGATGCTCTAAAATGGGCCTTATTAAGAGAAGAGATTTGTCAGGCAGCCAACATTTTTGTTCTAGAGCCAACCAAAATAATCCTGCATAACAACATCTTTTGCTTTGACTCACAATTTTTTCTACAAGCATCTGGTACATTGACGGGGCCAGCTATGACCCCTGCATATGCAAACATGTTCACATCTCTTTTTTTTTTTAAACCTTTAATTTTAACTGGCAATTTAACGGGCACAAAAGAGGGTGCATGGCATCTCACAATTAGTGTACATCCATAACAAGCATAAGAACCTCTTATACCGGGTTATATCACATATAGGAGTTGGCAATCTGCTTTGTCATGGAGTACATCGGCTCGGATCTCATTCCCTAGCTGCAATTCGAGCCAGGTAGGAACAGTAATCCGCTCAGATGTCGCGAGGTCTGGCTGCAATGGGGAGGGTACAAGCATATTGTTCCTCATTCTCCTGGGCCCATGTAACTGCAAGCAGCCATTTTTTCTCTCCTGGGGTTCCCATTCCTCCGGTTTAGAAGTATAGTTCTTTTGGCAATCATGCATCCCATGTTGACGAGCGCCCTGGGGGCTTTGCTCTGAATATTAGTCAACAGGCCGAAAAGTGCTCCGAGTGCATTCTTCTCCACCAGGGAGCCTACCACATCAGACACGACACCAAGGGTTTTTATTCGAGAACGCATCCAATTTAGGGCATCCCAAAAATATTTGGAGGTGGTCTGCTGGTGCTAGGTGGCTTCTGGGGCAGTACTGTTGTGTATGTGGGGTTATTTTGGAAAGCCTTGCCGAGGTATAGTAAAGCCTAGGAAGTATCTTAAATTGCATAAATTTAAACCTGAAATTAAGAGACACCTTCTTAGTCCGAGTTCACATACGTGACCATTGAGGTGAGCATCTATGAGGTCTGTGTCAATTTCATCAGACCAGCAGGCCTGTGCTCGTGAAGTGGGGGAGTGGGGTGACATTTTCTCTGGTATCATTTTGTATAAAGAGGAAAGAATATGCTTAAAGTCCCCAGAGTTGGCCATGTACGCCAGTACGGGTGATTCAGCAGATTCACAGGGGTAGTCAGGCCATCATCGCTGAGCAGATTCTGTAGTATTGGAATCTATCCCTCCAAAAACAACCTGACCAGACCCCCAGGTCTCAAGTGCGATTCCCATTCGGAAATCGGTCTGCCAGAGCGTGGTATCCCAGCCCCTCTCACCTTACTTGAATTGCCTTATCCCATAGTGGATGTAGCCTGTGGAAATTCCATATAGGAAGCCACTGGTAATAAGGGTGGTTGGCCCCAATAAGAGCAAAAATTAAGCGCCACGCTTTCAGCGTAGTGGAGACCGGGTCCAGTGGGGATGGGGGGGGGGGGTCTTTATATTGCCTATTAAGCACCAGTGTCTTGAGATCAGTGCCCCCTGCCACCAGTGATTCTAGTTTGACATGTGGGGGCAGTCGCTCGGTAACATACCAAAATGAAGAGAATTACGCTTGGTAAGCTACCCAATAGAATTCCAGATGGGGTGCAGAGAACCCTCCCTTCCCATATGGGGGTGTCAGGTGCACCCATTTCTTTCGGACCGCACTGGAGTGCCAAAGGAATTGTGCAAAGAGCGAGTGTAGTTTGGCGAAGTAGGGTCTCCCAGACCATATCGGGACATTAGTGAAAATGTCAAAGAGCAGGAACGTCATTTTGATCAGGGAGAGTTAAGCAACAGCGGAAGACACTGCCACCTCTGTAATTCGTTTTCCAATTGATGTAGCTGCAGTGTAATTGTCTCGTAGCAACGTAGTGCCGGTCCTGGATATCATCACCCCCAAGTATTGGATGTGAGAGGGAGACCAACGCAAGGGGAAGTGTCCCCGGTATTCGTGGGTATTATTCGTAAGAGGAAATATTTTGGATGTGGACAAGTTTATTGTAAAACCAGAGAAGTCGACAATTTGTTAACTATCTTGTAGAATGGCATCAAGATTCAAGTGTGGGTCTCTGACATACAGCAAGACGTTATCCGCGTATAGGGATATTATCTCCGGCAGGCCAATCAAACAGATTCCATGTTGCCTGTGGTGCTCTCTGATGAAGTCAGCCATGGACTCGATGGCCAGGGCAACAGGATCGGGGGAGGCTGAGGGGGCAGCCCTAACGAGTGCCTCTACTCAGCGGAATTTGCTCGGATGTGCAGGAGTTAGCTGCCATTCTAGCTAATGGTTGTGTGTATAGTAATTTGATATACCATATCATGTTCGGACCTACACCCATATTTTCAAACGTCACCCACAGGAACTCCCAAGACACCATATGGAATGCATTTTGAGCAAAGATAGTGACCACAACTGCCCGCGCCTCAGGGTCCAATCTGGTCATGACATTGAATAATCGCCTAATATTGAGGGCCGTGGATCTTCCGGGGCTGAACCCGGCTTGGTATGGATGGATCAGGTGCAGCATCAGAGGAAGAAGGCAGTTAGCGAGGACCTTTGCAAATATTTTCGTATCACAGTTCATCAGTGATAGAGGCCTGTAGGACCCACACTGATCACTCGGCTTCTCTTGTTTGAGGAGTACCGTAATCAGCGCCTCCGTAGCAATTCAGGGATCAGTGATTCTCTCAGGGATTCCTCCCATACACAAAAGAAGAATAGGGGCCATCATCGCCGCATATTCCCAGTAAAACTCTGCCGTGAGGCTATCTGGCTCAGGGGCCTTCTCCTTAGGTAAATCGGAAACGACCGTCATAATCTCTTCGAGCGTGATGGGGTCGTCTAGAGTTTCCCTGGTTTGAGAATTAAGGCGTGATCGACCCCTTTCCATCAGCACCAACCTTGACAATGTTCTCCCCGGCCTGGCGCCTTCCCCTTTTTTCTGGCCGACTGCAGTCGGGAGACGTAGCGCACCTCCATCGTTGCATGCACCTGAAATGTCTCAAGTTCCATACGTATTTGAAATAGTGTTGGTGGATCAGGGGGAAATCAGAAATATTTTATCTAGAGCCTCTTAAGGGCCAGTTTTTTCTAGATCCCTCTGTATGCTCTTAAGTACTCCCGCCACCCTGGATATCACCATCCCTCCAATATAGACCATAAAGGCTTGCCACCTGACACCCTGGAGTGTGGATCCTGCCGCTTTGCAGTCAAAGAAGGCGTCAATAACGGCCTTGATCTCCGCCCGGAACACTGCATCCTCTAGTGCAGATGATTTCAACCTCCATGAGCAGTCTGCCCGCGATCTGTAACGTCAAGGACACCAGGGAGTACGGACAGTGCACGTGGTATGATATCCCTGTCTGTAACCTTCCCAGTGAGCCAGTTTTGTTGAGCGAAAGATCCAGTATTAAATTCATGTCACCTCCCCAAATCAAAGGTATCCCATAATTTGCAAATATGGGCTTCTCAAAAGGAATCAAGAAACTCTCGGGAGCCAATATTGGGACAGTATGTATTGGCAAGGATCAGTTCAGTACCTTCTAGACAGCAATGAATCACCACATACCTCCCTTCAGGGTCAATGTGTACTTTTTTCTCCACAAATCTAGGTACTTAGACACAAGTATCATTACTCCCATGGACTGGCAAGAGTAGGAAGTAAAATATATGTTCTTTCCCCATGTAGGGGCCATACTTCGACACACCTTCCCTGGCATGTGTTTCTTGTAGGAACAGCACATTTGCTTTGTCGCCGCCCGCATAGAACATTATCTTACGCATTTTAGTAAAGTTACCAAGGCCCCTGACATTCTAGCTCTTTATTTCTATCTGCTGTGCCATGACCCATGTATGAACAATGTGTACACAATGTGATACTTTAGCCCAGTATGTGATGCACCATGATATCCACCCTCCAGAGTACTCGCTTGTCAATCTTTTTGAAGTTTTCCCCCCCTTTGTGTTGCCCAGAAGTGCGCAACGGTCGCACCATCTCCTATTGGGCCATATCTTAATACCCGTGCCCTGTCCTCCCTCCCCCACTGCCACCCCCAACCTAGCAGTGCATCCACCCCTCCCACCTCCACCCCAAACAACACCCTCGGTCCAACAGGGAACTGGGGCATATTTAACACTTAAAACATAGATAGCAATGCAAGGGGATACACTGTTGCCGCATGGCAGCTTTGTGTTTGGGGTATTCTTCCCAACATATATATAGCAAAGAGGTGGCCGTTACATAATAAGCGCCACTTCCAACACTTGTAATGTCAGGGATTACCGATCACGGACAAGGACATAGGAACCAAGCGCCATCAGTCCGGTAGGTTACCCTGAGCCGGGTCAACGGCTGGTTTGTCCAACGGTCTCTGTGCTTCAATAAATTTCACAGCCTCACTCAGGACCGTGAAAAAAGTAGAGTTTGCCTCTGAACTGGAGGTTCAGCTGTGCCGGGAACAGCATGGCATATTGGACGTTCATCTCTCTGAGCATCGTCTTCATTCCAATAAATTGTTGTGTGGCACTGAGGAAGAAAAGTCAGGGAAAATCTGGATGTTTGGGGCCCAGCCTCATTTTCTACCTTTCTCAGGCTAGTCGAAGAAAATGGTCACCGTCTCGGTAGCTTAGTATTTTTGCTATAATAGACCTAGGGAAGTCACCAGTTTTGGGCCGGGGGGCAAGAGCACAGTGGATCCACTCCACTGCAACGAAAGGGGACAGATCTGGGCTCCGTAGGAGATCTTCGAGTAGGTTCTTGACAGCCAATTCCATTATTCCCATAAGTGCATCCTCAAGGACCCCAACAATGCGTATATTATTCCTTCGAGAGTGCGACTCAAGGTCATCACATTTGCTTTTTACAAATTCCATATCTCTGGTCAGGGTGGCGACAGTGTCTTGGAGAGCATGCAGGCTATCCTCATTGGCCCCTATCCTGGTCTCAGCCTCCGTAATCCGGGCACCCTCGTGGGCCAATTGGGATCTCATTGATGCCACATTTGCTTTAATATCATCTAGTTTCTCGTGTACCGCCGAAAATCCCTTCGCCATAGCCTCCATCATACTGGTCAGATCGGCAGGGAAGGATTGGAGGGATGGCCTGGGCTTGATGCGGAAAGGCTCCAATAGAGCTTGGCTCGTATGTCCCTGCTCGGACCTGGGAGCAGATTTTGTGAATCTATCAATTGCTCTGGACTTTTTAACCGCACCGGCGCCCTTGTTCATGATCAGTGCTCAGGTCTTAACCCAGGAAGTCTGATAATACGGGGAGGGCTCCAGTCAGAACGTGCGCTGTAGTATGTCGAATCCAGGCCCCCGCAAGTAACTGGTGGCTGTTGTCTCAGGGTCAAGCAGGGCAGGTTGTGGGATCAAAAGTAGATCTATCTACAACTGGGTGTAGTCTGCCAAAGTGGTGGAGCCTTAGTAGGTGCTTGGGAATAGCTCCCAATAGTTGAAGGGACACCCGAGATTTTATGTAAATGATAGAGGCTACATCCCAATGATCAGCGTTCAAGCTTACGCAGCACAGTACCCAGGGGCTGCCATTTCAAGGTCAGCTCCCGAATCATCGGGGGAGTGAATGTTTTATGGCCTCAGGGGCCCGTACCTACGTCTATAGGCGATATTGATCCTGCAGTATTGTGGTGGGGATGGACCAGTGCAGGTTCCCTGGCTTCAGTGAACCACCGTGTCCACTAGTGGTCTTCAAGGTTAGGCCGGGGTAGAGGGGGGGGGGGCAGCCAGGGCCCAGCGGTCACCCTCAGTATAGAGGTACAGCACAGGGCAGAACGCTCCTCACCTCAGCGGTGTCTGCATTGGGGGAAAGGGGTTCTCACCGAACCTCCTTTGCCCACCCAATTCACCGCCCGCAGCCCAGGCAATCAGGGTATATCCAGTCCCCCACCCTCCCCAGGGGGGTACCGCCACAGCGCAGGCCACGACCCACTGCCATTTTCCCTCATGATACGGAGGGTGGGACCCGTCGGCCTGCCTGGATCACCCCGAGAGTCAGGGACGTAGAAACTCCACTGGGAGCAGGATGTCAGATCCAACCTAGAAGGAGCAGGCACCGAACGCCGCCGGCTTTCAAATATAGAGCACCACCTCTTCCGTGCCAGCTGCTCCTGCAGCGTGACCCCAAGACTCTCAGCATGCAGGAGGGACGAATCCAAGGATGCAGTTGCTCCCCAGGCAGACCGCCTCAGCAATGGTACAAGTCACCCCCACAGCATGGCCCAAGCAGCTAAAGCAGGGAGCAAGGTCAGGGCAGCGGATAGCTTGCACTCGCCCGCCAACGGGTTATCAATGTGGGGGCCGCCTCAGCCATAACACTGGTTGCCTTCGCAACCCGGGCCCGCTAATGCACGGCTCACCAAATTTCCGCTCACGCTACTCGTACAATGTTCCTCTAAATAAAATTACCTGGAAGAGGTACATCAATGAGATTTTTGCCATATTGGGTGGTACAATTGAAGAAAGGAAGTTTCTAGAATACCTGAACTCTATACATGATCAGATTAAATTCACAATGGAATGAGGTGACCCGAAACTACACTTTTTGGATGTATAGATTGAGATATGAATTATCCACTACCATCTTCAGAAAACCAACACCTTACATTACTAAGTCAGCATCTGAGACATCTAAAAGACAACTTACCGTACAGTCCGTTTTTGAGATTACGTTGAATAAGATCAGAAGCACAAATATTTGAAAATGAATGAGACATACTCACAGTAAGAAATCAGGAGGGGGTATCCTATTGGCACATTAGAAGAAGCTCGCACCAAAGCGAGCGCCAGAACACGGGACGATTTGTTGACCCCAAAACAGAAGAACAGGGATACGCTGTTCATATACACCATGAGATATTACAGCCAGAGTCACCACATATACAAGATTGCAAAGAGAAACTGGAGGCTGGTTCAACTAGATACACAGCTTAATAAACGTTTTCCCACTCCACCAATGATTGCCTACAATAGATCAATCTTTTGTGACCACCTTGTAAAGGCAGAAAAGATCAAAACACACAACCAAACAGTCTAAACGTAAGAACGGCACCTTCCCTTGCTTAAGCTGCAATAACATAATAAAAAGGCACGTATATAAAAAAGGCATCCTCGCAATGGGGTGAAGATTAAATTGAAAGATTTTGCAACGTGCGACTCAAGTAATATCATCTATGGACTGAGTTGCCCATGTGGCATCTTCTATGTAGGATACTCCACTAGGCACGCCAAGGGAAGATGGAATGAACACAAGAGTAACATTAGAACTTTTAACACCAAGTCACCAGTTGCTAGACATTTTACTGAGAGGAGACATACAGTGGCACAGCTATGTTATATAATACTTGAGGTGGTACATAAGCCTCCAAGAGATGGGAACATAGACACCATGAGTTGGCTTGTGTTGACAAACTGGATCGCCTACATCCAACAGGGATGAAAGAAGAATTTCTATTTGGGAGCTTTCTTGTGATCAATCAAATTGTGACAAATACCAACCCATGGATGCAACGTAAAACCTTTTACTGACTAGTTCATGCCTGCTATATGAATTTACAGCTATCACAGAGATCATGTGTGCTCTATAGGTGGAACCACTGAGACTAGTTAGACAATATCATTAAGAATGTTAATGCACAGTCTAAGATCTATACATCTATGGATTTATAATTATCACTGGGGTCCGGAGTCCATTAGATTGTTACTGTATTGAAGGGTCACTATCCAATTGGATTGCATATTTTGTAGCATGTGCTTCTACTTCTGGGACAGTATATTTACGAGTATGTTATGTCCCGCCCCCATAATCCTACCCCTCACCTTGTGGCTCTCTTTTGCCTTGTTGAGCATCCCATGTTAATTGTGAATTGTTAATTTCTTATCAATTGTCAATAATCTTTACATTACATTGTGGTGCTTGACTCAGTTACATACCCTTATGGTTACGGTTACCTGGAACGCATCAACATTGAGCAATGTTTACATTAGGACGTCATCACGTTAGCGCGATAATGTCATGCATCACGTTTTGTTTAAAAGGCAGCCATCTTGGGCAGTCCGCGTTCTTACTTGTTGGAAACACTCCAACAACTCTTGATAACTCGCGGTGGCGAGTTGGGATCTTGATTTGTGTGGTTACCTCATTCTACATTAGGACAGAAGAGGCATATTAGAGCAGTGACCTTTTCCACCTAGATCTTTATCATTTCAGCAGTAGATACCTCATCTGCTGAACCTTACTGATACCAATCCTGACTTTACATTGACCTGTACAGGCACCCGACATCCCTACAAGAGGAGGATTTTCTTTCATGCTACCTTGTTCTTTACTTGTTATCTAATACATTAGAAAATAATTCAGGTATAATACTGACATTGAGTTTTGTGTGACCATCTAGATCAGTCGTTTTGACCCCAAAACCTTGGATGTTTCAGTACATTGCTTTCTAATCTAGGTAAGATACCTACCCATTTCTGATTAATTGTAAACCCTGAACTCCTTGTTCCTCATTTGACAATGGCCTTGAAGCGTTTATCTTAGAACTTCCGCCAGAAATATGGTTTGTTACTCTTCCACAGATAGCACATAATTGTGATGGAGAGTAGATGCTGAGGAGTTGTCCTCCTGATGAGAATCTCAGTCTGGTTCACTTAAACTGTCCACCATTGGAATCAAGGTGAATAGGGACCCTTAAAATAGAAGTTTGACTTTTCAATAATTGCAGCAATTTATCTATTTATTATTGAAGTTTGGAATTTGAGTACATATATGCTAATACACTGTGTTTACCTTATAGCAGGGGTCTGCAATGTGTGGCTAGCCAGATGTTTTGGACTATTACTCCCATAATCACTCACCATTCACCATGTCAGCTAGGGCTGATGGGAACTGCAGTCCAAAACGCCTAGAGAGTTAAAGGTTGCAGACCGATGCCTTATAGTAATGGAAGATTGAATCGGTTGAATTGATCACCTAATTCAGCTACTGATGAATGGGATTACCCAAAATGCATAGAGCTCTGTATTTATCCATTTGTTTGACCACATTACTAAATGAACATTTTGTGAAAGTGCATATCAATTAATGTTCTGTTGACAAATGTGTTTACTTATGAATTTTGCTTAAAATCTTGAAGAATTTTGGACTGTCCTCAGTTTATTGGTTGTGGAGGGGACACAAGGGTCCTTACATATGACTCTTTCCTTTTGCAGCTCCCGTCTACCCTCAGCACACCCTCTTCCCTAGAGGTTCGCACTTACACCTAACGTGGCTCCAGGCTGTGTAGCACTCATAAACCCAAGCACTTCCAACTGGGGCTCGAGCTCAGATTCCCCAGCACTTACCCCCTCTGCCCTCTTCCTTGCTGCGCTTGCACATTCTGAATACTCACAAGGCATAGTAGGTTTGCCCTTTTGTCATTTTCCCCCTCCACTGCTCTTATTAAATATTGTGTTTTGTAATGTATTTCATTCCCATGTTCCCTCCCCTCGCCCTGTGTGCTCTTTGAAACAGTATTCTACTTGCTGTAGAAGCACCTAACAAGCAAACAAATAAGTTCCAATGGCCAAATGACGACTGCGGTGCTCATGCAGAAAAGCACTATGGGTCACAATCCATTGGCCTACTACAGTGGAGCGCTAGATTCAGTGATGCAGGGCCAGTTTCCATGTGAACAGGTGCTTGCTGCTGCTATGTTTGCCATTGTAAAGAGTTCCACAATTGTTATGGGCTGTTGTATAACACTGAACATGGAACATGCAGTATTTGCCATCCTCGAGTGGCCAGAAGAACTCTCACCACAAAGCGGGTATCCGCATACAAGGTCATTTTGTCCAGTCCACACGTACACATAGTATGATGGAAGACTTAACCCTTCCACCATCTTTACAGAACTGTGTACTGACGAAGACCTTTCAGAGCAGGACTGTGACATTCGAGGGGAAGAAGACGACGTACCAAAAGCAAAAAAACAGCCTGCTCAAAGGGGGTGTGGAGATTCTCTTTGTTGACAGGTCAGCAACCATTGACCAGGGGACTGGTCCGATGCTAACTGGTGCAGTGGTGGGCAACCTGGTGGAAGGAAAATATGAAGCTATTGTGCAAAAGAGACTGCCCATGTACTATTCAGCCCAAGCGACAGACCTTATAGGGTTTACTGAGGCACTTCTAGCATCTCAGGGGTGCCACATGACTGTTTGTTCTGACTCAGCCTATGTCACCACCACAGTGCATTCCGTGCTGGCATGATGGAAGCGGAAAGGGTTTAGGTGGGCCGACGGGTCCCCAATACAACATGCAGCACTGTTGGATAAACTAATAGATGCGCTTTCCCCAACCCTCCATGATGGTGGTGATGAAATGCATCACCCATACTAACGACACAGACTAGGTCTCACTCGGCAACGCCGCCGCTGTGGATGCCAAGTAGCATATCTCCCCATGCCCAGTGTTTCAGAATACCCAGTGATAGTACAGGGACAAGTGCAATTACTCGACTCCTACAACTCGTTACCAATTGCACAGATTATTGAATTGCAGGGCTGCACCCCACAGGAAGAGAAGGACCTGTGGCAGAAAAGAGGAGGCAATCAGCCCCCCGGCAGATTTATTGTAGCAGCAAATAACAGGCAAAGTGGTCATGCCGCATGAGCCGATACTCATCCCATTTGCCAGCTGCACCATCCATCTCACGTGTCGAAATATATTGCTGCAGATTTACAGGAGGACTGGTTTGTACCCAATCTGCAGGAGATACTCACTAAAATGGTAATTAAGTGCACTACCTGTCAATCTTACAGTACCGGTCACACCTTGAGAACTATTGGAAGTACTCTGCCCCGCAATAACTAGACTATTATGCGAGTTGCACACCGACTATGCGGACATGGGTGAAAGATGTAACGAGTATCGCCATATGATTGCGATCGTGTATCCCTTCTACTGATGGGTGGAGGCAGGTCCTTGTGCACATCCAGATGCCAAATGTGCAACCACATTTTTGATCAGAGAGGTTTTCCCTCACTGGTTAGTATGTGATGTATGAAGACCCAGCTTTGTTTAGCATGCGCACCCAGCCCTGAAAAGACCACCATTTATCACCACATGAGGTGGTAACGGGGTGGTGAATGCACACGCCCCCATCAGGAGAGCTTCAGATGCCGACAGTGCTATGTCCATTCTAGGGGACGAGTTCCGAGATTACATTGCTGCCTTAACAAAAGCAATAAAATGTATTTTTCAACAGCTAGCACCACATCTACCTCAGTGACGTCCCCACGACTCCAGCTCTTACAAGGTGACCTGATTAACGTCAAGAATTTCATCTGCATGTGGGGTGAGCCTAGGTACAACAGTCCCTTCACCGTTGTCTATGCCACTCCTCTGGCGGTTAAGGGTAGGAAGCTGCGATATTGGATACACCTTTCGGGTGTCCAGAACGCCCCTCATGCCACACCCCAGGAACAGGTTCAGTAAAAATGTCATGTGTGAAACCTGGAACACTGACTGATTTATCACATATTTTGATGCTCTTGAGCCGATGTACATAACAAGTTACATCTCCCCATTGTTTTACAATATTAGATTTTATAACCTATTCATTTATATAAATTGTTGATGGCGCTACACACAATTCGCACCTTTGTTTCATCTTTACCTTGATTTTTTTCAGCTTTTTCCCCCCTCTCCATTTCTTTTTGATTCACATCGGTCTTCCTTTTATTGATGTAATGCAGGCCCATACAAATTTATTTGGAAAAGAGCAATATTCACATTTGCCTAAACACTGAGGCTGCCACATTTTTCTCTACCTACCCCCTGTCATGCATTGTGTCGCAGGACTGTTTGCTCTATTTATGTTTGGATTGGGGATACATTTTTATAGGGGGGGCATATAAAAAGGGGGAACGGGGAAAGTCTCAATACAACTCATTTTTTTCATCAAATGTCAATATTGCCATTTCTTCAAAATATTGGAATGACAACAACGCTGGTAGAGAAGCAAAGGCAACGGTTATTAACAAATGTTATCTGGGAGCAAATGGGAAGTTCACTAAATTAGCTAGGTCGATATTATTTCCCAATGTGTTTCATAGCATTACTGCTAAATTAAATGCTTCACACGTTATCACATCTAAACGTTTCAAAAGACAATTGAAAAGAGCCAAGTATGACGAGTATAGAGGGTTGGGTTTGGATGTGATATTATGTGCACCACCCAGAACAGAATAACAGTTGGTGCGCAAAGGGTTAATGGGAGCGGTTACATTTGTTCCTCGATACCACACGTGTCAGGGTCCGCCAAGGTAATAATGCTGCAAGAAACTCTGCTTTTGGAGGCTCAATGTTTGATCCATCTGACATTATGAAGGTTGTGAATCACTTTCCAGGCACAGAGCATACAAATCGTAATGATGGACCCAGATGAACTACAGTGTGACTGCAATCCTAGATTAACATTATGCACAAGCAGAGGAATGTTTACGTCCTGTGTGTAAAGCAGGGGTACCAAAAGATGGAACATTGCCATATTTGGAAGCAGAGACTGTAAAGGGAGAAAATAGAAAAGGTGGACCGAGAGAGGCTGACATGGCACTTTGTTAATGTGGGATTAATGAAAGGTGGGAATGCTGGGAAGCAGTAGCGAACGACCCAGGTCCCCCACACCCCCCAAGAGGTTCTGAATGCGATAGAGGCCTAACAGTGTGTTGTAGATCCTTGGGGAGGTTGTAGAGATGAGGGAGTGTAAATAGAAGCTGCATTATGGGTAGATGATGTGATGGAGTGTAGATTCCACTAGAAAACGAAACCACAACTTAGAAAATAGCAGCCATCTTCAAATCGAGGCCTTGCACTGTGCTGCAGGCAGGACAGTAGGCCCAGGCACGAAACATAGAAATGTGTGTGTGAATGCAGGTGCGGTTTGTAGCTTGGGCACAAGTGGGAAAGGCCAGATCCACAGGGATTCATTAACATATCATTGTGTCATACTAGCTGCATGTGTAACTCACAGAAATAATGCGCCCCGCAAGGCCATGAGGTGGCCAAGAGCTCCCTGTGAGCAGTTATCCCACGAGAAGGAGGGCGCAAGCCTCTGACCTTCCCCAGCCCAAACCCCAAGTTATAGTGTCCAGATACCTGGGGGGGCGTGGCCTGGAGCTCATGGCGAGTGGAAGCTGAGTCGCCGTGCTCCGGCCGAGGCGCCGTTTCCAGATCCTTTTGCCTACTTAAAATCGCACCTGAGATAGAAAGAATCGGTTCCGAGGGGAGGGGAACCGACCCCGGACACGCTGCAGAGGTCTTCCCCTGGATCCGGGCCCCCGAGCCCACGGATTCGTCCCGATAACGGCCCCCCCCCTTGGCGGGACCCAAGATGGCGGCCATCTTACGAAACTAATGTCGCAGGAGAACGCCGGCCGCTCTTGCAGCCAAACCGACCTATCAACTTCTGCTGCGACTGCATCGGGAGTGAGGAGCCTCTACCTCTATCCGGCCCTGCTGAGTTGAACCAACCAGAGCCCCCGGCCGGGGAAACCAAACCGGGGCTCAGACCCACACCACCGAGCACGGCCCCGGCCATCGACAACAGACGACGGTGGCGGTGGGGAGAGCGCCGGGCATGAGCGCGAACGACCTGATAAATACCCCACTGTACACCCTCTTGAAAACTTGAGCCTGGACCACCCTGCTTCCGACAAATAACCCCGGCGCCTGTCTCCACACGATTGAGTGGCGCCAATATGGCGTCCAGGAACAAGACAAAGGCAAGCACCATGGACACCTACGTGTCCGCTAAAGCGAAGACTCCTCCGCAGCCAAGCGCTTCCACTCCTGAACCCCCCCCGAGCGCAACCAACAGGTTCCCCAGAAAACCAAGCACAAGTACTGGAGGCGATTGAATCATTGCGTGCGTTCATAGACATGAGAATTGGGGAGTTCAAATCTGAGCTCCAGCTTGTGCGCCAGGACGCCCGCAACTTGACGGAAAGGGTGACCTCCGCCGAATCCACCATTAAAGAGACGTCGGGAGACACAACGGAGCTGAAGGCCAAGGTGACGGACCTAGAATGGAAGGTACTCACACTTGAAGCCAGGGCCGAAGAGGCCGAGGGCCGAGCCAGACGCGCCAACATCCGAATACTGGGGGTACCGGAGGGAAGCGAGGGCCCGAATCCGACGGCCTATGTGGAATCCCTGATACAACAGGAGGTGGGCGCAGGAAAGCTGACGCAGGGATTCTCGATTGAAAGGGCGCACAGATCGCTGCAGAAGAAACCCCCGCCGGGCTCGCGCCCCCGCCCTATAATTGCCAAAGTTCTGAACTTCCGAGATAGGGAGATTATCCTCCGACACTCCAGAGAGGAGGGCCCTATCGAACGCAACGACTCTAAGATCACGATCTACCCTGATTACACCCCGAAAGTTCAACAGGAGAGGAACTCATTCGTGCCGATCAAGGCTCGGCTCAGACAACTAGACCTAAAATATATGTTGCTCTACCCCTCCAGACTAAAAGTGATCCACAAGGGCAGGGCGATCTTCTTGGAATCCCCGGCAGCGGCGACCATGTGGCTAGAGGACAACAATCTAGCA
Organism: Ambystoma mexicanum; assembly: GCF_040938575.1. Lineage (NCBI taxonomy): Eukaryota > Metazoa > Chordata > Amphibia > Caudata > Ambystomatidae > Ambystoma > Ambystoma mexicanum. The sequence continues at coordinate 596,222,123 of NC_090933.1, forward strand.
GCGGACAATGACTCTCAACTTACCGCGAATTGACGACCCCCTCGCCCGATGCGAAGATGTCATGCCTCATATACTCAACTCAGACGTTAGGCACACGATCTAAGAAGAAGGTAACATCACCCAATAGTTCGCAAAGATGAAACGGCCCTCGCTCGGCCCCCGCCAGGCACAGGGCCCCACCCCCCACGAACAGAATAGGTCAGGCCAGTTGCCTGCCCGACCTTCCTCGTGCCCGATACCCGGATGGGTCCAGACGGTACGAGAGCGCCTGAGCACCCGCAAGACTCTGTCGTTGCTGGGCGCACCAGTTTTAGTTTTGTTATTTGTTTTTGTTCACACCACAGCCCTCAGACTACTAATGAAGCAGAAAAATGGGACCGGAGGCTCTTGGGGGCGGCGGATGGGACGTCGCCAGACCCTGAGGGGGATAATATACCGCCCGGAGGCGGGGGAGGCGTGGAAGACGAGGCTGAAACAATAACTCCATGGCGTCCCAAATCAAGGTGATGACGTGGAATGTGAGGGGCATGGGCACGTACATGAGGAGGAATCGGATCCACTCCTATCTGCGTAGGAAAAAGATATCAATAGCAATGCTCCAAGAAACCCACCTCACGGACGAAGCAACGGCCAAACTCTCCGATAAGTGGGGAGGTACTGGGAAAGGGGCGCCTTATTCCAAATTCGCCAGAGGAGTGTTCACGTGGGTGAGCCCAACTGTCCCCTTCCACCTGTTGGGCCACAAAGCCGATAAGGAGGGCAGATATCTAATATTATGGGGCACCATCGATTCCATACCGGTGTGCCTGGTGAACTCATATTTCCCGCAACAAGGAATACCCTCACACCTCGCAATGCTCACTGCCAAAATCATTCCCAGGAGAGAGAGCGCTTTCATATGGGGCGTCGACTTCAATTCCGTCAGGAACGGCGCTCTGGACAGGTCGGTCCCCCCCCGTTCCCTGAACAACCTCGCGTCTAACGCGCTGAACACGGCAATAGAACAGCTCGACCTGGTGGATATCTGGAGGGAACAACATCGCATCGAGAGGAGCTACTCCTATTACTCGGCCCCCCACAAGGTCCACACGAGAATAGACTATGTGTTCATTGATCGTGCGCTGGCTCAGCAGGTGGACGACACACTTTACCTAGGTAGAACCATATCTGATCACTCACCGCTGATCATGCAATGGACCCCTAGAGGACCCAGGCCACCAATCCCGCTATGGAGAATGCCACCCGCAGCACTCACGGACCACGCATTCAGGGAGGAACTGGGTACCAAACTTGAAGATTATCTCGACATTAATACAGGTTCAGTATCACGCTGGAGCACACTTTGGGAGGCCATGAAAGTTGTCACAAGAGGCGAAGTTATATCAGGTGCCGGAGGTATTCGCAAGCAACTGAGACTGAAACTGGAGAAATTAGAAGACAGGATCACCCACCTTGAATCCGAACTCAATAATGCGCCCGATGCCGAAACAGAGTTGAAGGACATCCGGGAGGAGTGCCTATTGGCATGGAACAGACTGTCCAAATTCGACTACGCGACCTACATAGCCAGAACTCACAAAGAAGCGGATAAGCCTGGTAGAATGCTTGCCTGGCTGTGTGGGCGCGAGTTTCCAAGACACCTCCCAACCGAAATAACGGATGAAAGGGGGACGACTCACCGGACGCAACGAGATATCAACTCAGCTTTTGCGGCCTTCTACTCCAGGTTGTACGCCCATGACGCCAAAATACCAGTGGACGACATCAGGACCACACTGGCCGAGATTGAGCTCCCAAGTCTGACGGAGGCCCAGAGAGAGTCATTGGATGCAGAGATCACCGCTGAGGACGTGACATATGCGATCCAGTCGCTGACCACTTGTAAAACCCCCAGGAGCGATGGACTCCCGCCCGAATTCTACAAAGCCTACGCAGCGACCCTTGCCCCGACACTCCACAGGGTCTATATGGAGGCATTTGAAACTGGGACCTTACCTGACTCCATGAAAGAGACAATTATTATCCCTATACTCAAACCTAACAAACCCGCCAACAACTGCGAATCATACCGCCCGATTGCCATGCTGAACTACGACTGTAAAATTCTGACCACAATTTTAGCTAAAAGGCTGGCGAAGGTGATTGGAACCTTGATCCATGAAGACCAGAATGGTTTTGTGCCAGGTCGCAACACCACTGCGAACCTGAGGAGGCTCCAACATATCATGGCGGAGACCCACGACCGAGATGAAGACCTCGCTGTACTCTCTCTGGATGCCATAAAAGCTTTTGATTCCATCTATTGGGAGTGGTTGATTGAAGTACTAAAGGAATTCGGCTTTGGAGCGAGCTTCGTGAGGTGGATCGAGGTACTGTACAACACCCGGACAGCGAGGGTGAAGACTGGAACGACGATGTCCGAGGCCTGGCCGATACAGCGCGGCACCCGACAAGGATGCCCACTATCCCCAATGTTATATATACTGGGCCTGGAGCCAGTGGCTGCCTACTTCAGGGCACAACATTTTGACGCGGGCATCGGGCTGGGCAGGGACTATGCCATAATATCCATGTATGCGGACGATGTCCTCCTGTACTTGAATAACCCCCGGCTCAACGCACACGTCGCGCTCGATATCCTCGACAACTACTCCCGATACTCCGGAATAACATTCAGCAAACTGAAGTCTTGTGCGTTCCCGCTGGCGAGACTTAGGGGCCTGGCTGAGTCAGACCTCCCAGACGTCGGGATTCGATGGCAACTAGAGCACTTTAAATACCTGGGAATTGACGTGTGCCATACCCCAGCTCTCACGCATGACCATAACATGGAAAAAGCTGTTAGGACCCTTCGCAAATCCATGAACTTTTGGTCGAAGCTACCACTGGCGGTAATGGGCAGAGCCGCAATAGTCAAAATGATAATTCTCCCCCGCCTCTTGTACCACTTCACGAACGTATGCTTCTACATCAAGCCGCCTTTCTTCAAAAAACTGGACTCTCTCATCAAGGACTTCATATGGGGGTCCTCCAGACACAAGATCTCCCTCCCCACACTCACGCTCCCGCACAAAGAAGGTGGGATACAACTACCGGATTTGCAAAGGTACTATCTGGCCGCACAGCTCAGTCACATAACGAAATGGCTTTCTGATGAACTTTCGTCGGAAACGAAGCTCCTCCGTAACCAGACTTCCAAGCTGTTCCCCAAGGAGATGCTTTGGAACCCGATGAAACAAGCTTCAGGAGTCCCCATGATTGTCACCTTGGGCCGGCAGGTGTGGGCCAGAACCGGCTTTCTCCGACACCTGGAGCACCCCTACAATCCCAGTGCCCCCATCCTGGCTGACGTGTGCAAGACCCACGCAGACTTAGCGACAGCGAGACAATGGGAGAGAGCTGGAATCTACACATGGGGAGATCTGTTCGAAGACGGCATGTTCAGAGAACTCGAATCCTTACAAGCCAACGAAGGCATTTCAAACGCCCAGTTCTTGTGGTACCACCGCCTCAAGCGGACGGCAAAGGCACAATGGCCCGTCTGGCCAGAGGAACCCCCACCGGACCCCCTTCTTCAGGAGATGTATGACCTAGCAGATGGCTGGAGACCGGTCTCCCGCTTATACGCCAAGCTGAACGACAGACCCAACCCAAAAAGCGCGCCCCTGAGACAAAAATGGGAATCCGACCTGGGGGTCCCGCTCACCGACGGCGAATGGGAGCGAATACTTCTATACCCCAAGGAGGTGTCGAGGAATACCAGATTTAAACAAGTCCAGTTAAATGTCCTATACCGGACATACATGACCCCGCTAAGAGTTGCCACCTTCAACAATCGTGCACTCCCGTACTGCCCCTGGTGCGGTAACGACAAGGCGGACTTGATCCATATGTTTTGGACCTGCACCAAAACTGCGTACTTCTGGTCCATGGTGGAACGTACTTGCACTGAGGCGGGGCTTACAAGATACGAGTGGAACCCAAAGGAATGCCTGCTGGGAGCCCATCCCAGACCCAGCAAACACAAGCATCAGGTCAAATTAATGGACCTTGCTTGCATCCTTGCGAAGAGGTCCGTAGCGATGGCATGGAAATCCCCAAGGGGCCCTAGACACGGACGTTGGCTCAAAGACCTGGAAAAGTGGACGGAGGCGGAGACTAGGGCCTGGCAGGATGGTATCCGCTCGAACGATGATGACTCCAATGAAGCTCTGGACTCATGGAAGGCCCTGGTGCGTGACATTCAAATTTGCCTCCGACCACAAACCCCCCTGAATTTTCGCTCCTAACAGAATACCGCCTGTGACTGGTTTCCAAGAATGGCCAACACCATACCCAGCCCCCCACGACCACGGATTTGCTGCACACCGACCCCCCCCCCCGCCCCCCATCACGGACGATACATTGCTCTATGAAGGCTGTGGAAGTTAAGTAGTTAATTAGTTAATTTGTTTTAAGTTGTTTGCTAAGTCACTGTTTGTTGTTTGTTTCGCACTTTTACAAATGCCAATAAAATGTTTTAAAAAAAAAAAAATAGTGTCCAGATACCTGTACCCAAAGACCCCAACATTCCAGAGTGCAAGTCAGTCACAGACCAGCAACCATAAAGCTGTTAGATCCCCAACCTATCAGAAAGATCAGAGTATCCTAGGCCCCTCTAATTTGTGCTGCAGAGTGCCAGGGAGGGAAAGTAACAAATCTAAGCCTGGGGTGGGAAGAAAAACTGTGCTGACACGTCTGGGATTGAGCTGTTTGTAAGATAGTGGGACCTCAAAAGTATACTCTGCGTCCATTTCTGCAGTAACAGGTGCACATTATAAATTGCCAATAGGAGCTGTGTCCCTCGATGACGTGCTACGAAGAACCCCACATGGAAGAAGACGGACAAGAGAAGCTGGGACAAATGACCTGGCATCCACTATGGAGCAGGCTGCCTATGTTATAGGTTCGCACCAACCAGGTGCATGGATTTCTAACCTATGTGATGAACATCAGTTGTGATGCTGCTTTCTTTTATAGCTATCGTCCATGTTGATTTCGTCAGAGCGCTCCGTGGCAACAGAGTTCTTTGCGATTGCATACTTGTCTGTTTGAGAATAAACCTTGTTCTCCTTGCAAGAGGTGTGCTGGACCTTTTTCCCTAGTGAGTTCTATTTTTTCTGCTGTGAGCATTGAGGGACTTCTATACATACAAATGGTGGCAGGTATAACCATGCGGGAAGCCAAGTGAGTGGGCACCACTATGGAGTGAATCCACTTATTTCCGGTCTTCAAAATTTGTAATTGGAAAAAAATCCTTTAAAAAAATATTCGTGCATAAAACTTATAAAGGAGCAGGCTGTAAAAAGGTTTGGAGACACCCAAGCCAAGCAAAAGACAAAATAAACTACCAAGTCATACAACCGCTCTCTAGTGTACCCAACCTGGGTAGTGGTAACTTCCAAGATTTGTGCTAGTTCAAATTGAATCTCTGTTTCAAGTCTCAAAAAAATTCGAAGAATCCGTTATTTTTTCAAAATCATATTTATCTTCAACAATGATATAAAAAAAATGAGTAGTCACTAATAATTTCTTAGTGAGGAAGAGTTTGCCACAATTGACTAATCAATCAGACCAAGTTATGCCAATGCATTTCGGAAAAAAACTCCATCAGGGCCAGTCTAATCATGATTCATACCAAAACATGTATTAAGTTAGCAGTGCAGAATAATAATGCAGGAAAAACAATTTCGAGGAAACAATTGTAAGAAATTATAGTAGTAAAGCACATACAATGAAAAATAAGAATAAAAAACATACCAACAATTCACGGTTGCAGTAGCAGGAGAGTGCAGCAGAAGAAAACAAAAAGAGAAAGCGAAAATGACTCATCAATCGCTATAGCCCAACAGTATGTGTGTATATAACCATAAGTTACCATAAGTATGGTGCCAACAAGTAATGAATTACCTGGGGCAGGTGGATATCAGGTAACACGTGGCAAACTACAGACGATCCAGTTCGGACAACAAGTCCCTCATCACAAGCACTTTCTACTTCATCTTTTTTAGGCGCCCGTCGAAAAGAACCCGCAGGGGGAGGAGGAAACACAAAACAAAACCCAGACAAGACTGCAGCAGAAGAAAACTTAGTTATTAACATATCTGAGAGGAGATTAAGCAAGTCCAAGGAAGATACACTTCAAAAAGGTCTTAGTTTTGTACCCACTTACGGAACCACCTTGTTCGACACAAAGATCGAACTTTATAAATTTGTTAGAAAACAAAGTCTTTTTTGAAGAATTGGAAACCCAAGACAGTCCGGTTAAGACCCCGGATCTCCAGGAATTCAGAATAAAAAGCAGGTTTGTCCCACCTATCACAGTTCCATCTATTGATATTTTCCAGAAATTAGTAACCCGTGATTTGGAACGTATCAGCTACAAAACTCCTCCACATAGGAATCTCAAACCTCACGAGATGAGACTCATAAGGGATCTGTTCAGCGACAAAGACATCACCATCTGCCCTGCTGACAAAGGGGGTGCCTTGGTTATCCAGAACACAATTCATTATGATGCTGAATGCACCAGACAGCTCCGAGATCACACCACATATGCTCTTTTGGACCATGACCCTACACTTTCCATCAAACTAAATTTGGAAAGCCTACTAGCTAAAGCACTTGAATTGGAATGGATCAATGAGCATACACAGAAATTTCTTCTGAAAAGCCATCCTAGGATCCCGAACTTTTACACGTTACCAAAGATCCACAAGGATAGCACCAAACCACCAGGCAGACCTATTGTTGCAGGGATGGAGAGCATTAATCAACCTCTGGGTATCTACATCGATTTCTTTTTGCAGCCTTTAATCCAACAAACCTCCACTTACACCTGTGACACTACCCATTTCCTGCAGAAACTTAATTCCATCACGCCTCAACAGGACGATTTGATGTTCACCATCGATGTAAGGAGCCTGTACACCTCTATACCACACGATTTGGGGATTGAATCAGTTGAATGGCTACTGTTAGAGACATTGGAAATCCGAGCGTAGAAGGAATTTATACTAGCTCTCCTACAGTTTATCGCTTAGAATTCGTACTTTCAATATTGTACCCAATTCTACTTGCAGACATCAGGGACATCGATGGGGGCCACCATGGCACCCACATAAGCGAACTGTTTTATGCACAAGTTTGAGACTGATAATGTATTGAGTAAACAGGTATGGAACAAGAATATCCGCCTGTGGACGCGGTACATTGATGATATCTTTGGAGTGTGGAAAGGTACCATGGAATCCTTTGAGATCTTTTTTGAATACCTCAATAACATAGACCAACGGATTCAATTCACAAGAGAGATCTCGTACGACACTATCACCTTCCTGATGTCCTGGTTAAAAAACAACTGGCTACAGTACTTCTCTGTTTCGCAAAACAAACAGATTGCAATAACCTTCTACGCCGTCTCAGCTTTCACCAACCCAGCCTACTCAGAAATCTGCCATACAGCCAACTGTTACGAGTCAAAAAGATAGTGAGTGATCCTGAGGACTGTCTGACAACAAATGGAGAAGAGAAATTTCTTGCACGGGGCTATAAAAATGATGAACTGGAGATGGCATCTCCCAGGGTTACCGCCCTGTCACGTGAGACCCTACTATCGACTCAAAATCCCAAAAAGAAAAGAGAATTGAAGTCACCGGTATACATATCTAAATTCTCTGTTCAGAGTAACAAAATTAAAAAAACCATCAAAAAACACTGGTGGGGATCTTCAAGAATGACATCAGAGTACAGAGTTTGTTCAGTGAATTACCGGTGTTTGCCTACCAACGCAGTAGGAACCTGAGAGATGAACTGGTTCAGACGAAACCTTCACCCAAAGGACCAACAACTCAACGTACGGGAACATTTCCTTGGCTCCATTGCGTTAACTGTAACTCTGTCATTAAGGGCAACACCATCAATCACCCCAGAATAGGGGAGAAGATTCCGCTCAAGACATTTGGTACCTGTGACAGCATCAACACTATCTACGGCATTAAGTGCCCATGCAGCAAATTTTATGTTGGGCAATCGACAAGAACAGTTAAGACAAGGTAGAATGAGCACCGATCCTGCATTCGAAATACTAACACCAACTCGGCCGTAGCACAACATTGGGCTGAGAATAGACACAATGTGACACAAATAAGATTTGTTATCCTAGAGGTACTGGTGAAAAACAGTCTACATGAAGACTTGGGCCAACAGCTGAACCGTAGAGAGACCTTCTGGATAGACAAACTCGGCAGCTTGACACCTCATGGACTCAACGAGGAGATTAATTATCATCGTTTTCTGTGATTTCTGGTTACACTCACTGTTTGATATGTTCCTGAGCACACTTGATATAGCGTGACCTGGGCTCTTTGAATGTGAAGGTTTATAGTAATGTATCAAAATGTTAAACTTAGACCCATGGTACCACCATTTGATACTGGAAATCATGTACACGGTTGTAGGATGTATACCACTTTTGACCTAAACGCTGCATTCCCCGGACCTTGCGTCTAGGACCCAAGGTGTCGCCTGTTTGACGACACCAGTAGCAGCGGAGTTTGACACTATGAATGGTTATCTGCTTTTGTTGTTTTCCAGTATTTTTTCTAACCATAGTATTTCTTTTGTGTTCATTGTTTGATTTTTGTATTTTTTACTCTTTGATTATTCCTCTTTTTTCCTGGGGAGGCCCTATAATTATTTTATCTAGCCATGCTTTAGCCCTTTGGTCTGTGCACAATACAGTATTTCTTCTCTTTCGATTCCCTATGATATTTTACACTTAATGTTATTTGCATCACCATTTTTTCTGTTAACACACTAGGAGACCTGACAATTTAATTTTAGCTCTTAATCCTAGCCGCAGGGCTGGAATGCTGCCTAGGTTTCTAGCCGCCCTTCGAGCGAGTCACGTGTCGTATTTAAGCACGTTGCTTTGGCAACGCGCCGATGCGAGGACGGCAGTCTGCTTCTTGCAGACCTCGAGCGAACTGCTCCGCTCCCGCTTTCCATACAGTGAGCCCATTTTACTCCTCCTAACTCCGTCATTTACTGACACCAATAGTTTATTTTCCTGCTTACAGCCATTGCGTTGCAGGCTTACGAACTGCGCTGATTTCTTACGGACAGTGCATTTGGTCACCATCTGATAAGCCTCACTGTACTTTGCCACGTTTACCCGATATCCACCTGCCCCAGGTAATTCATTACTTCTTGGCACCATACTTATGGTTATATACACACATACTGTTGGGCTATAACGATTGAGGAGTCATTTTCGCTTTCTCTTTTCGTTTTCTTCTGCTGCACTCTCCTGCTACTGCAACCACAAATTGTTGGTATGTTTTTCATTCTCATTTTTCATTGTATGTACTTTACTACTATAATTTCTTACAATTGTTTCCTCAGAATTGTTTTTCCTGCATGGTTATTATTCTGCACTGCTAACTTAATACATGTTTTGGTATGAATCATGATTAGACTGGCCCTGATGAAGGATTTATTTCCGAAATGCATTGGCATAACTTGGTCTGATTGATTAGTCAATTGTGGCAAACTCTTCCTCACTAATTATTAGTGACTACTCATTTTTTTGATATCATTGTTGAAGATAAATAGGATTTTGAAAAAATAAAGGATTCTTCGAATTTTTTTGAGACTTGAAACAGAGATTCAATTCGAACTAGCACAAATCTTGGAAGTTAGCACTACCCAGGTTGGGTACACTAGAGAGCGGCTGTATGACTTGGTAGTTTACCTTGTCTTTTGCTTCACAGGTATAACCATGCGCCCACATCCTCATTAATGGTCAGGTATTGCCATTCTATGTAGGCGTTACACAAATGGCCATCTTCTGCCAAAGCACGGCAGGCACTGATTGATTGAGTAACTGGTCATATCATGCCAATGTTCCCCTTAGTGCCATTTGGGGAAGGAGAGACTCGGGAAGAAGCACAGGGAATGCTACATGAAAACAGACACAGACACACACAAGAACGATAAGTAATTCATAGTAGCCCAACTTATTGGATACAAAAAGATTTTTAAAATGACGACTAATATCTTACTAAAGTAATTTCATAGAATCCTCTGAGCTGAAGCACTGGAGGGAACAGGTGCCTTATTTCTGTTGCACTTTACACCAGTAACCTCTGAACTTGCCAAGGCTCCACAAAGGAAGTAGGGAAAAGACACTGAAAGGTATGAGAGGCCATTGTGAGCTGCATTTACTTTGAAAGGTAAACTTGTACTACCCACGGTCATGTTACAATTATTAACAGCCATAGGTATTGCACCGAGATCCCACTCAAACGTACGTCTTGAACACGTACTAACATAACCTACATGAAAGTATTCACATTTAAAATTAAAACCATACTACAGTTTTAGGTGATCTGCCCGATACACAGAGCAATCCATAGGCCGGCTTCAATACACCAAACTGCTATCAACTAACCAGATACCCAAGGTCTGCTTCCTAGAACCCCCTTCATTAAATCCATCCTAGACATGCCTAAGACGTTCCTCTCTCTGAAATGTTGCCATAAACCTGACCATACGAATTTCAGAAGAGCATTCAAAACGTATCTGTTCAATTTTAAACTGGAATTGGTATTACTGTACCGTCTTTCTGCATGTTCAATCTGTCATAACGTTCACACAGTGATGCGAATATACCAACTGGCAATACTACACAAAGGACACAATTAAAACATGTGAAGAAATAGAACTACAATTCTACTAATAATTGCACGCATCGGAAACGGGTCGCAACCCCCAAAATGTTCAAATCAATTTCACTGCCATTTTCAGGTTAAACAAATTAATGATTTTCACACTGGCACTCCCAAGCATGTTTAAACATAAGATTTCACGCCTGGGCAGCATTAGAAAAACAATTGAACTTGTCGTACTTTGACGTGTGAAAAACTACGAGCAAAGACAGATCCACGGACAAAAATGTAGAAAACGTAAACGTGCTTTATTGAAATACAAGAACAGACGTTAGAGTCTCGAAACAAATGCGTATCGATCGAAAAGTTTCTCCAAGCATTTAGCATTTTAATACCGCACCCAAAAAGTTTTTCGCCGTTAATTCACGGCCCAATCTTACCCCACACGAAGCCCACGGATTCAAACATGCTCACCGCATGGGTGGCTCGGCAGAGGCCGCCCCCCTTTGTAGTTTGCGACACGACCAGTGCCTCGGTGTTGGCCGCCAAACGTCATTGAAAGTTCTCCCAAACGTGCCGTATTCATATTACAACATAAAGGGAACTTAAAAAATAAGTTCGTATGCGTTTATCAACCGCGTAGAAGACAAATATGTTAGGCGGAGAACATTATTGTGTAGATTCTCCGTGCACTTAAAAAAAGTGCTCAAGCTACCGCAGCTGGTGGATATTAACGCCCGATACTTGCTTACAGCAGAAAACACTAACCAATTAAAACGATTAAAAATAAAGTAGAACGTATACTTCTAAAAGATTTCGAAATCGGACACAAATCTAAACGGTTTTGATGCATAAACACTGGGAATGCCGGCAAAATGAAAGGATGCCTTTTCCCTGCAGTTTCTATTAAATCAGTTTTCGACATGTCACTTTCTAGCTCGTAATTCAGTACATTCCCTAAACTCCCTTTCCTTTCTCAAAAACGGGTGTTTGCAAATGTTGGCATGTATGTCATGTGAAGGGAAGGTGCGTGTAGTACACAGCTCCTGTCTGTCCGCAGCGGATTACCTGTTGGAGCGACGGTTCCGAGCACACCAACAGGGCGATCTTGCCATCATCTTCAAAACACTCCGACGCAGGGCTGCCGACGCTCTCCTCCTGCTCCATTGGGGCTTCACGTACAACACCGGCCTGTGGTGTAGACATTAGGAGGCTGTGTATTTGATCCCGCCTACTCCGTGCCCCCTCCTCCATCCCCGCCCTAGGCAAATTATGTCTCCCAAACACCCTACGACTGCAAAGATATTAGAGAACAAGAAAAGTTATCTAAAAGAAATAAGGACCTGTCACCTTTAATTGTAAAGCATGAAGGTGAACGGGGCCGGTCACTGGGTACGTTGCAGGTAACGTGCTCTGAAGACAGGACGTCTGCTGTACAAGCCCGACACACCTTGAATACAGCCACTGGCGACTTCTTTCGGCACGTGGAACCATTCAGCCAGGATCTAACTGGAAGCCTACTGTATAGCTCAGCTCATGCAAGAAGGCCCCTCCACTTTTACATTTGCCGTGAATCAGGTTTGCTGGCTTCAGAACTAATAAAATTACATAAAAGAGATTGAGCCTTGGGTCAGTCAGCTGCTCTGGCATGTATAACTAGAGCATCCTGCTGAAAGCTTTCTTACTACAGCTGGCAATTCTATATCAGTCGGTGAAACTGCCTTCATTGGGGAGACATTTGTTAAATGCTGCTTTTAAGAGATTATTGTTATGCTTAATATATTGATGTTTTCCATATGATCAGTGCTAATCATTGGGCCGGCTCTCGGTGGATCCGAGATCCGGTACCAGATATGGAGCCTGATCTCAGGATCCGGCGAGTCAGCCGCTCAAGCCCATGAACCACGCTGGAATACTTAAAAAAAAAGGAAAAAAAAGCGCCCGCGACGGCAGCTTTGCCTTTACCGCGGGTTTGGCACTGGTGTGTAATGCAGAATGCTCGCTACATGTACAACTGACTGATTCCTTTCAGTTGTACATGTACCTGTATTGCTCTCCCCTGAAAAGTGCACGGAACAACCATAAATCACCAATGCAATTATAGAGCAAATACTTCAACCCATAAACAGACAGACACAATAACTCACAGCCACGCACTCTTTAGAAGATAATCAGCTCTTTACGGCTATTTATTCAAAGATTGCAAGTACATAGAAATAACTCATAAAACTAACATGGACATAGATAAGAAGTCAAAGAAGTCAAAAGAAATACACCGTGAGCGCAATTCTTGTCCTCATCTCGTACAGAAGCGGCTGGAAGACTCTGGGGGCAGCCAGGCCGAGAGTGCCACAGCTCACAGGAAGGCCAGACGGAGCGTCCTTCTCTGGCTGAAGTCTCACCTGACCCCTCCGGGTTTCCGCATATATAGGACCTCCACAAAAAGGGAGTTCATTCTCGAACCTTCTGGAATTGCACCTGCGCAGTTGAGGACCATCCGTCGGTTGCCAGCTGGGTCAATCGAGAGCTCCCCCCAAGGAACGCAGGGCCTCCCTGCTCTAAAAACATGCTCCACGGAGAACAGTAGCAAGTCAAAACAACATGAGCTTTTCCCAGCAGAAATGGCCTTGACTGCATACCAAGTTTCAAAAAGCATGTTTGTCTCAGCACTGTGAATGTAACACTTCAGCAAAAATGTGTGCAGCCTTTCACTGCGGAGTGAAGTAAATATCCAACATGGCTCCGAGCGCTCCCAGAATGCATTGCGCACCCGCGCCATTTTGAACCAAGCATAAACCAAGCAGAACAATTCCACCCTTTGGATATTTATCTTCCGTAGCCAGCTGGCACTGGAACTGGTCTCTGAAACCTACGAAATGTTAAAACTAAATTGGGAACACATTCAGGGGCGTTGCTAGGGGGGGGCTAAGAGGGCTATAGCCCCTGATCTTTTGGTTGTAGCCCCGGATAGAATCTCAGGAGCTACAGCCAAAAGACTAGCTAGCCCCCAGTCCCAACAGTTCCGACATCAGCTTAGCCCCAGGTCTTTTCCAGACCTAGCAACTCCCCTGAACACATTGAAGGCAACAACAACAAGCAATTATGTTATGTTATGTTACCTGGACTTGTAAAGCGCACGGTCGCCCAAGGGCATCATGGCGCTGGTGAGGAAGCTAACGAGCAGGAAGAACAGTGGTAGCCAGAGAGCTAAAATAGAGTTGTTTTCAGGGCATTATAATAGACAGAATAATAAAAATGCAAGCAAAAATATAACGTAGTGTACCCCCAATATCAGGTATCCATGAAAATAACCAATCCCACCAGTTTTTGTTCTGATCTTGAGACACTTGAGAAATGAGATCCCTCAAACCTCGAATATGACTTTCAATGGATCGTGAGTGGTCACTCAAATTGAAGCAACACATACCTTCAAAGGCATTACACCCTAAATTATGTTTCAGCAATAGATAATCAACAGCAGGTCTGTTCTGCAAAGTAGCTTTTCTAATAACTTGACTATCAAGGAGTAATTCTTCTAAAGCTTGCGAAGTATGATTAAGACTTTTAACTACTAAACACGCTAATCTCATCAAAGATTTGTAACCTCCAGCAGCTAAACCCCAAACGCCTACTAATGAAAGGGTTAATGCTGAAACCTCAGCTTCTGATAGCAAATGTACATGTGAATCACAGTCAGGAGATAGTCCCATAGATTCAAAGGTTGACCTTTTACCTCTAGTTATCGCTGAGTGTAAAGGAAACATCATTAGTCCTAATTGAGTCAAAGCACATGGACCTCCAGAAATGTTAGCTGGAATATAAGCATATGTAATGTTACCACATGAAAAGAGCCATCCTGTTGGAAGTTTCACATGATTGAAATGACTAGCAGTTATCACTGTATGATTGCAAGACATGGGCATCATTACACGGTAGGCGCTAAAAAATGTGATTTACCGTCATGGCGCTATTAGCGTGTCCGCCATCGTAGGAGACCGCTAATAGCGTTCCATTACGAGTTAGCGGACACGCGCATAGGGCCATGACGGTAAATGACCCCACCGCCATGGCGGAAAAGCACCTTACCGGCTCCGACCAAAGTGCTGATAGCACCTCCGCCCTCATGCTGCACGCTATTAGCGGCCACCGCTGTTAGCGTTCACTGCTATTAGCGGTCACTGCTATTAGCGGTCACCGTAAAACACCGGAACCAGAAATAGCGTCATCGCACCGGAACGGGAAAGAGCCCGGCGGCCATCTTTAAAAACACAATCCATTGCCATCCCCTGCACTCAGGACCTGCAGCAACACCACGACTGGCAAAACCACATCCCAGAAGAACAAACAATGCCCAAGGCCCTAAAGAAAGCTGATGCGCGCCAGCGCAAAGAACGCTTCTCAAACGAGGAATTGAAAATGCTGGCAGACACCCTGGCTGCAAATGCAGACGTAGTGTTCGCTAGCGACATGCGGCGCCCGGCACTCCTGAGAAAAAAGGAAATCTGGGCTGAGGTGGCGCAGAAAGTCAGTGCGGTGGGCTCCACCCCCCGCACCGTAAAGGACGTGCGCAAGCGGTGGGATGATCTGCGCCTCCGTGTACGCAGCATTTTATCGGCCAACAGGAATCTGGCCATGGGCACAGGAGGTGGATCCCCGATGAAGATGCAGGAGTGGGAGGAGACATGTGCCAGCACCATTGGCATAGAATCCATCGAGGGAGTGGGCCGAATGGAGTGTGGTGTGGCAACAACGTCAGACGGAGGTGAGTGACCACGCAAGACACAGCAATGCCAAGCATGAGTCCCTCCCCCAAATGTGAATTGGGAATCAGCTAATGGATGGGGTCATCACACACACATGTACACAACCCTGCATATATGCCCTGCACATCCCCACACAACCACATGCATGCAGCACCTCACACACGTGTCACCCTGACACATGTCCGGATGACCCACCCATCTGGCCAACAACCTGCAGGCCCAAAGTAGATGTCCAAATCCAAAGAACTGCAGCAACAACAACATATGCATGATGCACGTTGACCCCATCACTGATGTTATCCCTGTCTTGCTCCCCCACAGGGTCACAATCTGACAGTGAGGAGCTGGACTCTGCAACGCAGCCCCCACCACCCAAAAAGCAGGCCAAGGGAAAGGATGCAGGCACCAGGCCCAGTACATCGAGGGGCACTGGGATATCTGGAGTGGCCCAGCGTTCAAAAGCCACCCACGCAACGACCACACCAAGGGTCGAAATGCCATCCGACACTGTGGCAGCACCCCCACCACCCACCCCCACCACTCAGGAGCCAGTGCCAGAAGGCACGCCGTCCGCAGCCAATAGCTCCGTTGGGGAAGCAGCAGCCACGGCACCTATGAGTGATGTGGACGACCCATGTCCGACACCGGAAGGGCAGCGTACACCCAGCCCGCAGCTGTCCCCACTCCACAGCCCATGCAACACATCCATTGGCAGCATCCATGAGGTGCATGCCGGAGATGCAATGGATGGGTCATTCAGTCCCGTGGCGAGCTCACCTGATGTCGGCCACATGCAGCAAGCTGCGCCGAGGAGTAACAGGGGCAGGGCCGCAGACGACACCATGAGCCTGATACGCCAGCGCCAGGAGGAGCTCAATGCCCTGGTTGCCCGGCAAGTGAGCGAGGCTGCCTCGACCAGGGAGGAGATCCGGGTGTTGTCAAGGGACATGAAAGCTGCCATGGACAGCAACACGACGCGCCTATGTGACGAGATGGCCGCTGTGAGGCAGGTCCTAACGCACATTGCTGAGGCGATGGAGAGCATGCGTCACTCACAGGGAGCAGATCAACCAGCCACGCCCTCGTCTACTAGCTCCGACCAGACAACCATCCTGCGCAGGTCCAGCCGGTCCTTGCGGCGGTCAGACTCACAACCCCCCAATGGTGGTAGTGGAGGAGGGAAGTAGGGCCAGCCTGTCCCTGTTGACACTTGGGAACTAATGCAGCACTGATGTGCACACCATGTTCGGTGGAGTTGTGGGGGGAGGGGGGTGAGGGTGTTCGGTGGAGTTGTGGGGGGAGGGGGGTGAGGGTGTTCGGCGGAGTTGTGGGGGGAGGGGGGTGAGGGTGTTCGGCGGAGTTGTGGGGGAGGGGGGTGAGGGTGTTCGGCGGAGTTGTGGGGGGAGGGGGGTGAGGGTGTTCGGCGGAGTTGTGGGGGGAGGGTGGGGGGTGTTCGGCGGAGTTGTGGGGGGAGGGGGGTGAGGGTGTTCGGCGGAGTTGTGGGGGGAGGGGGGTGAGGGTTGTTGGGGTGGAGGGTACATGCACGTTTGAATGTCATAATGCTCAATACACACGTAATGGCATGGATAATCACATGACTGGACATTGATAATTGTGTATGTGTGCCTTATTGTTGAAGGGTGCACTGTGATTATGTCCTCCATACACCCCGTGCCCTGAGCTGAACACCAATTGCACCCTCCTAATCCATGTGCATCAGAAACAATGGTCTATCAGGTGCTGCCGCACAGCACGTCCCTCATGGGCATCGCCACCTGCATGACCTGCAGCCCCCTCTCCTCCATCCTCATCCCCGTCATCATCCACAGACGGTGGTCGCAGTTCTATGTCAGGGGGCATTGGCACATTCCGTCTGATACACATATTGTGAAGCATGACACATGCCATGGTGATCTTGGCCACCTTCTCATGCCCGTACAGGAGTGCCCCGCCCGACCTGCTGAGGCACCGGAAGCGTTCCTTCAATAGGCCGAATGTCTGCTCGATCACCACGCGGGTACGGGTGTGTGCATGATTGTAGTCCTCTTCGTGCCTGTTCTGTGGGTTCCGCACAGGGGTAAGGAGCCACCTCTTCAGGGGATAACCTGCATCACCTGCATGGGTGCAACAATGGGTATGTGTAAGTGTCTACATAATGTGGAGCGTGCACATATCACACAAACAAACATTGCATATTCAACGACATCCACTGATCCAAGCACGCATGGCAATCAGGGTAACTGCAATGTGGGAAGGTGAGGTGGTCCTTGCAAGTGGACATGCACCATGCATGCATACAGCAGGGATTGCCATGTCCCGCCAGAGTTTAAGTGATTTGTGTTTCCTGGCCCTGGCAACGTTAGTGCCACACTGCTAGTACACTGCCATTCCTTAGTTGATGTCCCCATACTGTTTGATGGCAATTCTGTGGTGGGGTACGGGTGTGCCTCACCACAATGGCTACAGGGGATCCATTTGTATGCACTCATGTGCGCGGACCATTTCTGATGTTGTTCAGCGTACATTTCAGTTGTGATTTTGATATGCATGTTGCTGATTTGTGTAATGGGGGAATGGTGTGTTGTGCGGTGTGCATGTTGTTTGGAATGGCCTGTTTGGCGTAATGGATTGATATGTTTGCCGTGGCACTCACTTCCGGCATGTGGTTTTGTCTCTGGTCCATTGTGGGCTGCCTCACTGTACAGTGATGCAAATATGTATGTCCATTCTTCTCATGACACAAGTTCACGCCCAGTTGGAGTATGCATCTCCCCCCCCCCATTCACGCCCAGTTGGAGTATGCATCCTCCCCCCCCCATTCACGGCCAGTTGGAGTATGCATCCCCCCCCATTCACGGCCAGTTGGAGTATGCATCCCCCCCCCCATTCACGGCCAGTTGGAGTATGCATCCCCCCCCCCCATTCACGCCCAGTTGGAGTATGCATCTCCCCCCCCACTCACAATCCACATCACACTGACATGTGGTCGGCCTGCTACTCACCAAGTAGCCACGAACGTTGTCCAGCATGTCGCTCCATGTATCGTGGTATTGTCGAGTTCCGCAGGACCATTGCATCATGGGTTGAACCGGGATATCGGGCACAGCAATGTGTGATGATCTTATTGGAGTCACATACCATTTGGACGTTGATGGAGTGGTATTGCTTTCTGTTACGGTACACTACCTCATTGGCATGTGGGACCAGCAGTTCTACATGGGTACAGTCGATGGCCCCGATGCAACTTGGGATGCCTGCCAGTGAATGGAAGCCAACTTTGGTGTTGGAGATCTCCTGGGCAGTCCGTGGCATGTATATGTGTTGACTTGTGTGCTGCAGGAGGGCATCGAGCACCTGGTTCAGTGTGCGTGAGAATACTGGTTGTGATATGCCATGCATCTGACCTACCGTATGCTGGTAGGTGCCTGTGGCCAAGAAGTGGAGCACTGTTACTACCTTCAGTAGAGGGGGGATGGCAGTACGGATGTCAATGAGACTCACAATGTCGTTGTATATCATGTCTACTATGGTGGTGATGGTATCCCAGTCCAGACGGTACAGGGTGTGTATCTGCTCAGGGGTTAGGTTGACTGGACTGGCTCTGATCCTGGGAATTGGTGGCTGCCTCTGTGGTATCACTAGGTGCACTGGTGGTGCTTGCTGCGCCTGTCTTGCCCTCCTCCTCCTCCTCCTGCGTCTCCTCTGTGCTGCCTGTTGTTGTAGCTGCTGCACAGCAATCATGTCCTCTAGCCCATGTAATGCTAGTATTGCATCCATCTTGGTGTGGGAATGGGTGTGGGGAGGGGTGTGGTGTGCTCTTATGTGCTGCCAGTCTCCATTGCCTCCACCTGTGCTGATTTTGTCCACCTGTGGCAGGTGGGAACTCTGCTGTGCTCTTTTAACGTGTGGTTCGCGATGCCGGTATTAGCGCCTTGCCGGTAAGGGTTCTTTGGGTCTACTACATGCCGGTATTTCCATGTACGCATGGCTCGTGATGCCGTGATATTAGCGCTATACCGCTATTTCCGGTCTGAGGGGCCGCGCGCTCATGGACTTGCCGCTAATAGTGCCACCGTACTTTGCGGTGCCGCTAATAGCGGTATGTCCGGTTCGTGATTGGGGAGGGGATTTACTGATACCGGTAATCCCTTACCGGTAACGGTATGTCCCTACCGCCTACCGTGTAATGAGGCCCATAGTGTTATTTACACTGGTGCATTTGCGTGACCTTCGTGAACACAGTCTCCTCTCGAATGTAGTATGATTATCTGCATTTACCAATTGCAGACTCTATTTGTCTGCATTTACCAATTTCTTGTGCTTTGCACATCATAATATAACACACATCACCTTGGGTTACGTTGTACGTAATCACACGTGTCAAATTTCTCAACTTCTTGTCGGTTTCTTGGCAGAACCTGCAGTACTCATAGACTGCAAAAGATTTTCTAATGTCTGAGTCTTGAAGTAAAGAATCATTATGTATGACGCCGAAAATATGCTTTAAAACCGGAACAGGCGTCGGCACCGCTACTAAACATGTAGTCAATAAAGCTTCAGCATTGGGCACATCAGTTAAACAAAAATGTGATATATTCAGTACTTGCTGTGCTAAATAGATCCACATATTTTCTTCTTGAGTTATCATAGGAGAGTGTTTCCTCCGTCCTACAAAGGGCTCCTGCACAACTGGCATCAAGGTTGTTTTCACTTGCTTCTTATGTGTTTGTCGCAATTCACGGATCCATGTCTTCGGCCTGGCGGGCTTGTCGGCACTGGCATAGGGTTGCTTGTGGACAACATTATTCATCACTATCAGTATCCCTTTGATCACTGGCACAGATGTGACATTTTTTGCAGGTGACAGAAGACCGCTTAACCCTTCCAAATGGAGTCCATTTAGTGACACAGTCACACCAACCAGACCCAGGAGCTACAAAGCAAACCCTGAAAAGAGATATCAGTGTTGCACATCACTCTCTTAGGTAACATTTGTCTGCGGGTACATATTGCCATTTCCTTCTACTAGGCTCCATTACTAAAACCACTTGATCTTTGCCTGATGCAATGACATCTGCTGGCACTGGTGAACCACTTGGCTGTTCCACCCACACCTTTGCACCCGGTACCATGCTGTCTGAAGAGCCAAAACCGCAATCCCCACGGGTAGGCTCCCCTTTCTTAATCAGGGACAACTTAATGGGAATGACTATCAATTGGGCCACTCGATCACCCTTGTGGATTGATAACAATTGATCCCCACTATTCATTAGGATGACTTTAATCTCGCCTTGGTAATCAGCATCAATTACCCCTCCCAACACTTGAACTCCCTTCAATGCTAGGCCAGATCTAGGGGCAATCCATCCCATATGCTCTGGGGGAATCTTCTACTCCAATCCCTGTTTCAATGACAACTATTCCTCTTGGGTCTAATCTGATTTCTTCATTGGAATGCAAGGCTACCCCTGCTGACTCTGGAGTTGCTCGATAGGGAGCTAAAGAACCTGGTGTAATTTCCCAGTATAACAGTGTTTCTCTGACTGAATTGGGTTGAACCTGCAAATTAGGAGTCATTAATCGCATCAAAGGAGTTTCATGTTCATACACAGGCCTATTGTTCAGCACTTGCACCGCATCAAAAACACGATCACACCAGCCTGCCAAACTGCCGGATTTGCGCAACTGTTCTTTCAGTAACCCATTCATTCGTTCAATTAGCCCTGCTGCAGCTGAGTGGTAGAGAATATGATATACCCACTCAATGCTCTTTTCCTGACAAAATTCTTGCACTAATTTGCCTTTGAAATTTGACCCATTGTCACTTTGAATCTGCAAAGGCACTCCATAATGTAATATGATCTGATCTAACAACCTGATGGTATTCAATTGGGTTGCACGTTTGCACGGCAAAACCATCAAATATCCCGAGTAGGTATCCACAATAGTGCATGCATACTGACAACCTCTGCTGATTGGCATAGGACCGATATAATCAATCTGCCAAATTTGGCAGATATTTTATATACATTGAGAAGAGGTAATTTTCCTCTTCTCAATGTACCTCGAACAATCTGAGGTATAGGTCTATGCAATTGGTGTTGGCACACGGGACACTGCAAAATAATGGTTTTCACTACTTCTAAAGGAACACTGATGCCTTGAGCTTGTGCCCACCTGATAGTAGCCTTTTCTCCAAGGTGCCCACATTTCTGATGGGCCCATTTGGCCAAACCCTCCATATCGTCCTCCCGAGCCTCTGCATCCACTGAGGCAATCTTGGTGTGTTCATCTGCTACAGAATTAAACCAAAGTTCTAATGAATCTGTGGCACAATGCGCATCCACATGATATACAGTGACTTCACTTTGTAACAACATTTCTGCAATATCTTGCCACAGTTCTTTTCCCCACAACTCTTTTGAATGAATCTTCCATCCATTCTTTTCCCAAGTTGGCAACCACACTGCCAATCCATTCGCCACTGACCATGAATCTGTGTACTGTAACGCTCACTTGATTCCCACGGAGGCGCAGATCTTGACTGGGTTGTTACAGTGTCTTCAATTGTAAAGCGCAGGACTCGGCTGGTTCCCTGGGCTGGGCCTCTTCTCACGGTATGCCTGACTTGAAGAGTGAGGTCTCTGCAGGCAGAAGAACAAGGGGTTAATGAACGGTGGTTGGACGGACTTCTCTTCCTCACTCTCTCTTTCCTTGAGGCCCAAAGGATAGGTGCGCTCACCTTAAGTAGGTGAATGCTGGGCTCTCCATCCTGCGACTGGTGCAGGGGCGTGGGTACCAGTTACTCCACTGGTGATATTGTAAACTTCTTACTTGCAGAGGACAACTTTGAGCGCGAGGCCGTCGTTAACTGCACGATCGGTTCCTTATATGTATCTGAACACCTTTAATTAAGTCCTTTTCTCTTACAGGCTTTGGATGCGGTAGGTGTTGTTTAATGGACGCCAAAGTACGTGCAAGCGCGTAAGTAGGTGGATGGCGCGCGTGAAGGCACGTAAGTTGAATGGCTGCTGATGGTTTTAAATGCACTCTTTAATGTCTCTTTTTCTCTTGCAGGTTTTGGATGCGGTAGGCGTTGGTTCATGGACGCCAAAGTTCGTGCAAGCGCGTAAGTAGGAAGATGGCACGCGTGAAGGCACGTAAGTAGAATGGCGGCTGATGGTTTTAAAAGCGCTCCTTACTGTCTTTCTTTATTTGCAGGTGCGGGTATGCAGCGCTTGTTGGAATCCGGAGCGTGCGTCGCACAGGTAAGCAGATCAAAATATGCAAAATGACTGATCAATGTTCTTTGCCTTTACAGGGATCGATGGACTGCCAAGGAATGCGGGGTGAGGATAGGAAGATGCCGATGGATCGGGTTAGTAAACATGGTGGCTTTTGGCTTTAAGTTGGCTTTTGCTAACCTGTTGTTTTTTTTGTGCTGGCAGGTGCGGCTGAAGACAGGATCCCAGGAAGGTAAGAGTTTGTTCCCACAGGTGCTGGAGCTGGAGTTTTCACTGGAAGACTGGAGCTGACTCGGTGAGCGTCCTGCTGCTGATGCAGAATAACGTGAAGCACGTTGCATCAATCGGGCGTGGTTTAAATAGTGTGCAGGAGTGCTTAGGCGTCTTCTTCCACTGCCTCGCCTAGGTAAGGAAAGAGTTCCAGTATCCAGAAGAGTCCCAGTGTTCCTGATCCAAGGAGTGGAGCCTGCCCCACCCAGGTAAGAAAGTAGTCCCTGTCAGAAGAGGATGTGGACGTCATCTTGTTGGTGAGTATGCAGCATGGGGTGCTGTAGGTAGGTCCACCCAAGCACTTGTACACATCTTATGAGCCCGACGCTTCCAGTGCCGGGACTGATGATCTTTATGAGCCTGGCGCCACCGGCGCCAGGACAAGGTCCAAAAGGTCACAATAGGGGCCGGCTGGTGCCCGGAATGAAGGTTATGAGCCTGCTTCCAAGGATGTTGGGCAGGTCCTGCATTCTTGGAAGTAGTGATCATGACAGCACCCCCCCCCTCAAGGCCCCTCCCAAGCTTGTCTTCTCCGGGGGTTTTGGTTTGTTGGGGAAAGTTCGATGAAACCTTTTGATCAGCCGAGGTGCGTGGACATGTTCTGAAGGTTCCCAAGACCTTTCCTGGGGACCGTAACCTTTCCAGTCTATCAGATAGTATAGCTTCGAGTTGGAAATCTTGGAGTCCAGGATATTTTTAACTTCGTATTCAAGTTCTCCATTAACTTGAATAGGTTCTGGAGATCTGGTCAGTCGGGTCTCCGGTTGCATAGGTTTTAGGAGGGATACATGGAAAACTGGATGTATCTTCATGTGGGAAGGTAGGCCCAATTTAACTGCCACTGGATTTATTATGGCTGTGATAGGATAGGGTCCCAGGTATTTCGGGTTGAAGGTGCGTGGTCCTTTTAATGGTAAATGTTTAGTGGACAACCAGACTTGGTCTCCCACTAGATATTGGGGGGCCTCTTTTCGATGTTGGTCTGCTCCTTTTTTGTATTGCTCCTTAGCCCGTTGAAGATGAGTAGTGGCTTCCTTAAAGGCTTGAGTGATAGCAGAATGTAGATGGTCTACGGTGGGCGTTCCGAGATCCTGGGGTGGATCAAGGTTGGAGGTTCGAGGATGGATTCCATATAAGAGGAAAAAAGGGGTCTTTCCGGTTCCAGAATGGATTGAATTATTATAAGCGTACTCGGCGATCCAAAGGATGTCCTTCCAAGTGCCTTCTGACTGCTGCAGCATGCAGCGTAAATACTGTTCCAGAGTTTGGTTAGTCCTCTCGGTCTGTCCGTCGGTCTGGGGGTGGTGGCTGGTTGAAAGCCTTACGTCAATTTGAGCTAGTCGACAGCAATTTCGCCAAAAGTGGGAGATAAACTGACTTCCTCTATCAGAGACCAACACTGAGGGGAAGCCGTGCAACCGAACGATGTTTTCGAGGAATTCTCGGGCCAGAACTGAAGCTGATGGAAGACCTTTCAGTGGGATGAAGTGAGCCATCTTGGAGAATAGATCCACAACTACTAAAATTGTGTTATATCCGGAGCACGGAGGTAAGTCAGTGATAAAATCCATGGAGAGGGTTTGCCAGGGACATGGTGGAATGTCTAATGGATGTAAGAGGCCTGCTGGTCTTTCCTTCAGACTCTTATTTTGGGCGCACACACCACAGGAAATTACGAAGTCTCTAATGTCCTTCCTCCAAGACGGCCACCAGAAGTGTCTTTTGATTTTCTCGGAGGTTTTGGCAATACCGGGATGCCCTTCCATTAAGGAATCATGATAACAAGAGATTACCTGTTTTTGTAACTCTGCACAAGGTAGATATAGTTGTTCTTGGAAGTACAGTAGGTTCTTATTCACCGTGAAGCTTTCTCCTTTAAGTGGCCAGTTCTGTAAATCTGCCGGAGTTACGAGTTGTTTGACTTTTGCTTCAACATCTTCAATGGATTGCGCGACGACCAGACCTAGAATTCTTTGTTCGGGAATTATAGGTACGGGTTCAGGATTGACCATGTGTTCATCAACTCCGATCCGGGAAAGGGCATCAGCTTTGCCGTTCTTGTTGCCTGGTCGATAAGTGATCACAAAGTCAAACTCAGCGAAAAATAGCACCCAGCGGAGTTGTCTCGAGGATTGAGCTTTGGCGGTCTTTAGATACTGTAAATTGCGGTGATCTGTGATTACTGTGACTGTGTGTTTGTCTCCCAGAAGGTAATGCCGCCAAGCCTTGAAGGCGGACTTAATAGCCAAAAGTTCTTTATCTGTGATGGTGTAGTTGATTTCGGGAGCCGAGAACTTGCGGGACCAAAACGCCACGGGGTGTAACTGGTTAGTTTCTGGATCTCTCTGCGATAGCACTGCCCCCATTGCAAGACTGGAGGCGTCAGTCTCAACGATGTAAGGAAGCTCCGGGCGGGGATATTTTAAAACCGGTGCGGAGGTAAACTTGGCTTTTAGTTCCTGAAAAGCTTGCTCCGCTTCTGCAGACCACTCGAAACGTTTGTTTTTTCTTAAAAGGGCTGTAATGGGCTGGACTACTTGGGAAAAGTCTGGAATAAATCTGCGGTAGAAGTTGGCGAAACCCAACATGCTTTGGACTCCTTTTACAGAAGTTGGTGAAGGCCACTTGATGATTGCGTCAACTTTTCTTGAATCCATGTGGACTCCGTTGGGTGATAGAATAAATCCCAAAAATTCGACCTCGGTAACATGGAAAACGCACTTTTCCAGCTTGGCAAAAAGTTTATGTTGGCGAAGCCTTTCAAGAACTGCTCTGATGTGTTTCCGATGGTCTGCCTCAGAGGATGAGTATACAAGGATGTCGTCAATGTAAACAACTACACACATGTCTATAAGTTCCCTAAAGACGTCATTCATGAAGTACTGAAAGGCGGCCGGTGCGTTGCATAAGCCAAAGGGCATTACTTGATATTCAAACAGCCCATACTTGGTGCGAAAGGCCGTCTTCCATTCATCGCCCTCTTTAATTCGTACCAAGTGGTAAGCTCCTCTGAGATCTAACTTCGTATAGATACAGGCGCCTTTAACTTGGTCAAGGAGTTCAGGGATCAACGGCAGAGGATATCTGTTCTTTACAGTGATCTGGTTCAGGGCACGGTAATCTATACAGGTTCTAAGGTCCCCTTCATTTTTCAGGACGAAGAACAGAGCTGAAGAGGCTGGGGACTTTGAAGGACGGATGAACCCGTTAGCCAGATACTGGTCCAAATACTGTCTCAGGTGAAGATTTTCTGGCTCGGTAAGGGCATAAATTCTACTGCAAGGAGGAGTGGATCCGGGTATCAGATCTATTTGACAGTCGTAAGACCTGTGAGGAGGTAGAGAGTTAGTTTGATCTTTCTGGAAGACGTCTTGGAATTCCCTGTAGTCTGGAGGTAGTTGGGGATCCTCGGAAGTAGTTGCTGCCAGCTTAATGTCGAGCCGAGGATAACAAGTGGGGACACACTCCGGAAACCGAATTGTCTTTGCTCGCCAATCAATTTGGGGATTGTGTTTCTCTAACCAAGGAATTCCCAGGATAACTTGAAACTGAGGGGCCTTGATCACATCAAACACGATCACCTCACAATGTCCATCTTGGCTTAACAACGTCACTTCCGAGGTGGTACGAGTTACTGGCCCGGAAGCTATTTCCGTGCCATCCACTGTGGTAATAACGTCTTTAATTGCCTTGGGACAAAGAGGCAAATTCATCCTGGATGCCATTTCGCGGTCCACATAATTACCGATTGCTCCGCTGTCAATGTATGCTTTAATAGCATGCAAACGATCTGGTCGCTCTGGGCTTATGAGGACCATTGACACTATGAAATGCGAGGTCAAAGAACTGGTTTTTACGCTCGGCAAGCGGACCTCTACACTTGTCGGGCGAGGTTGTTTCCCGGCTCTGGCTTTTCGGTACCTTTATCGGAAGCACCCACTGTCTTCATCGAAGGTTTCACTGGGCATTCTCGAAGGAAATGTCCTGAGTTTCTGCAATAGAGGCACAATTGCAGTTGTCTTCTTCTGTCTCGTTCCTTTTGGGTTAATGGTCCTTTTACAACCCCTATTTGCATAGGTTCTACGGTATCAACTCCTTTGGTGGAACTCTGTGGTCTTGAAAAAACTTGAGCTTCGAACCTGGAATGATCTGCTTTCCTATTCTGTAATCTGTGGTCCAGTTGAACCACCAAGTCAATATATTCAGAACAGTCTTGTGGAGGATTCACTACCTGGGCTAGAACATCTTTGAGTTCTCCATGCAAACCTCTGTAGAAAAGCGTAATCCTCTTATCCTCGGGCCATCTGGTTTCAACTACTAGTCTGTTGAATGACACAATATAAAGAAAAGGAGATCCTGATTACCCTGTCGTAATGAAAGGAGTTCATTATCCAAGGCCTGCCCCTGTGAGTGTCTTGCAAACAGTCTCTCCATACTGGTCTGGAAGGCCTGGAAATTACGGAGAATTGGGTCATCCTGTGTTACCAGAGGAATTGACCAGTCTGCAGCACTGCCACTAAGATATGAAAGCACGAAAGCTACCTTAGTCTGGTCCGGTGGAAAAGCAGCTGGTCTACACAGAAAGTGCAAGCGGCACTAATTGATGAACACTGCAAACTTTTTTGGATCACCTGAGAAGCGTTCGGGCGGAGCCAAAAGCATATTTCCGGGTAGATTAATTTGTACCGGATTAGGTGAGGTTGCTGAAGTATAACTTCCCCCCGAAGAAGGCAGGGGTGTTTGACCCGCTTGCGTTTGTAACAGCTGTCTAGCGAGATCATCTGTTCGCTCTTTGGATATAATTAACTCTCTCCTCAGAGCATTTGTTTCCTGACGGGCTGCCTGTACTTCTGCTCTTAATTCCCCTAATAACTGGGCTAGTTGGTCAGTGTCTGAGGTTTCCATTGCGCCCGGGTGGGAGATTTGCGGTGGGCTTCGCGTTCTGTAACGCTCACCTGATTCCCACGGAGGCGCAGATCTTGACTGGGTTGTTACCGTGTCTTCAATTGTAAAGCGCGGGACTCGGCTGGTTCCCTGGGCTGGACCTCTTCTCACGGTATGCCTGACTTGAAGAGTGAGGTGTCTGCAGGCAGAAGAACAAGGGGTTAATGAACGGTGGTTGGACGGAGTTCTCTTCCTCACTCTCTCTTTCCTTGAGGCCCAAAGGATAGGTGTGCTCACCTTAAGTAGGTGAATGCTGGGCTCTCCATCCTGCGACTGGTGCAGGGGCGCGGGTACCAGTTACTCCACTGGTGATATTGTAAACCTCTTACTTGCAGAGGACAACTTTGAGCGTGAGGCCGTTGTTAACTGCACGATCGGTTCCTTATATGCATCTGAACACCTTTAATGAAGTCCTTTTCTCTTACAGGCTTTGGATGCGGTAGGCGTTGTTTAATGGACGCCAAAGTACGTGCAAGCGCGTAAGTTGGTTGATGGCGCCCGTGAAGGCACGTAAGTTGAATGGCTGCTGATGGTTTTAAATGCACTCTTTAATCTCTCTTTTTCTCTTGCAGGTTTTGGATGCGGTAGGCGTTGCTTCATGGACGCCAAAGTTCGTGCAAGCGCCTAAGTAGGAAGGTGGCACGCGTGAAGGCACGTAAGTAGAATGGCGGCTGATGGTTTTAAAAGCGCTCCTTACTGTCTTTCTTTATTTGCAGGTGCGGGTATGCAGCGCTTGTTGGAATCCGGAGCGTGCGTCGCACAGGTAAGCAGATCAAAATATGCAAAATGACTGATCAATGTTCTTTGCCTTTACAGAGATCGATGGACTGCCAAAGAATGCGGCGTGAGGATTGGAAGATGCCGATGGATCGGGTTAGTAAACATGCTGGCTTTTGGCTTTAAATTGGCTTTTGCTAACCTGTTGTTTTTTTTTGTGCTGGCTGGTGCGGCTGAAGACAGGATCCCAGGAAGGAAGGAGTTTGTTCCCACAGGTGCTGGAGCTGGAGTTTTCACTGGATGACTGGAGCTGACTCGGTGAGCGTCCTGCTGCTGATGCAGAATAACGGGAAGCACGTTGCATCAATCGGGCGTGGTTTAAATAGTGTGCAGGAGTGCTTAGGCGTCTTCTTCCACTGCCTCGCCTAGGTAAGGAAAGAGTTCCAGTTTCCAGAAGAGTCCCAGTGTTCCTGATCCAAGGAGTGGAGCCTGCCCCACCCAGGTAAGAAAGTAGTCCCTGTCAGAAGAGGATGTGGACGTCATCTTGTTGGTGAGTATGGAGCATGGTCTGCTGTAGGTAGGTCCACCCAAGCACTTTTACCCATCTTATGAGCCCGACGCTTCCAGTGCCACCGGCGCCAGGACAAGGTCCAAAAGGTCCCAATAGGGGCCGGCTGGTGCCCGAAATGAAGGTTATGAGCCTGCTTCCAAGGATGTTGGTCAGGTCCTGCATTCTTGGAAGTAGTGATCATGACATGTACACTTAATATTGACCAGGGGTCTCTTGTTTCAATGCTTGGTAAACTGCGTAAAGTTCTGAGAACTGACTGCTCTTTCCTTTCCCTGTCGTTGTCAACATCTTTTTGGTTTTGGGATTGTACGACACTGCTTTCCAGTACCGCTCAGTTCCCACGTATTGGGCAGAACCATCCGCGAACCAAGCATGCTCTGTTTGTTCCACGGTCAACTCGCTGTAAGGTACTCCCCATTTCACGGGAGACTCACGTTTTTCAGGCACTTCCGGTGGTATGTAATCTGAGGGCGGTATGTTGGCTACTTGCTCATGTAATTTTGCCACTCCGCCCTTTCCTGATTTGGCTCTGTCTTGAATGTACCATTTCCATTTAATTATGCTGGCTTCTTGAGCATGTGCTATGCTATGTGTTTTAGGAGAGCTCAGTACCCATTGCATGATTGGTATTTCTGGCCTCATCAATACATCATGGCCCACCGTCATTTGCTCGGTATCAACAAGAGCCCAATAACATGCCAGCAATTGCTTCTCAAGCGGAGTATATGCGTTACCAGCATCGGGCAACTTACGACTCCAAAACCCTAATGGCACACGTTTCCTGTCTTGTTTCTGCCACACACTCCAGTTAGCATAATTGTCTTGTACAGACAAATTTAATTCCACTTCGCCTTCCTTCAAGGGCCATAAATCAAGCACCTTCTGCACGGTGTCTTTCGCCATCTCAAAGGCTCTCTGCTGCTCTTCCCCCCACTGAAACTCATATTTCTTTCGTGTCACCTTGTAGAGGGGGCCAATATCTGCCCTAAATGGGGAATGTGCTGTCTCCAAAACCCAAACAGTCTTATAAACTGCTGAGCTTGCTTTTTGTTCGTTGGAGTGGTGAATTCAAGTATTTTCTGTCGAGCTTTTGGCACCATTTCTCGATGCTCATGATGCCCAGTGATCTTTAGAAATATAACTGTTTCAGCTGGACCTTGAATTTTACTCGGATTAATCTCCCACGCTTCCTTTTTCAATCCTTCCATAAGGACATCTAACTGACTTTGCACGCTGTGCTCATCCTTGCCCTGAATCAAAATGTCATCAATGTAATGAGAAATTTGTATGTCAGGTTTACACGGTATCTTGTCTAAGTGCTCTGCCACCAACCGGTGACAGATAGTCGGACTGTGCATGTACCCGATGGGTAGTCTCGTGAAAGTGTACTGACGTCCACCCCACGTAAATGCAAACTCCTCTTGACACTTTTCAGCAATTGGCACGGAGGAAAATACATTAGCTAAATCTATCACTGCATACCAAGTCCCCTCGAACTTTTGGACTTTTTCAATCAAAGTAATGGCATCTGGGACTGCGGGCACTAAGGGAGGAGTGTGTTTATTCAACTCCCTGTAATCCATCGTCCACGACCCATCCCCCTTTTTAATGGGCCAGAGCGGATTGTTCCATGATGTGGTAATAGGGCGTAATACACCCGCCTCCACGTACTCTTTGATGGTGTCGGAAATTTCCTTGTGCCCCCCAAGAATGCGGTATTGTTTCATTGCTACCCACTTGGTTGCTATTGGCATTTGCACTGGGGGCATCTTCAATTTGCCTACAGTAATGGGGGTACAAATCAATGCACTCACCCCAAACTGGTACGTTTTACCGGCAAGTCCCAAGGTTAGCCATTCCAAAATGTCAAAGCCAATTATATACTCAGGTATCGGGACAATCAACACTTGGTATTTCTGCCTCTTTAAATTGCCTATTTTCTTCACCACTCGCGTTTACACTGCGGGGGTCTCCTTTCCCCCTAAACCTGTGATCGTAAACTGTTTGCCTTTAAATCGTGTTGGATTACCATGAATCAAAGAGGCCTCCGCCCCGGTGTTTATCAATGCTCGCACCCCTTGTGTATTTCCTGGCCCCCAAAAATTCTTAGCATCAACATGAGGCCGCCTATCCACTTTTATGCGGGCAGACGCTGCCGGAGCTTGGCCGAAGCCCTAGTCAAACTTTGAATGAGTGTGACTTGACTCCGCCTCTAGCATTGCACTCACCACCTTTCTCAAATCAGCGTATGTCGGCTGGTACGGGGAAGGTGTCCCCATAGACCCTTCATCTTGTTCTTCTGCAGGGGGAGCAGAAGGTGAGGCATCCCCCTGTGGTGTGGTGACTACTTGTTTCTTAACCTGTTTATAGCGCTCTTTTGCTGCAAGCCCTCGTTTTTTGTATAATTCATACATTACTCTGGTTTCAATGCCATCAATTTCTTCATGTGGCACACCATCTTTTAACAAAGCCCAAAACATGTCTTTTGGGGACACGGGGGAGTCTCTGCTATCTTGCCTCCTGCCTTCAGTTCTTCTCTCACTACGCCCCTCTCTCTCCCGTGACTTATTATCACTCTTGTCCCACTCTCCCAAATCTGCAAGTTGCCTAATGGCATCTGCTACCTCACCAGTAGCCTTGCCCGTCATACCTACGAGCAAAGTCATAATGATATTTTTGTATGCGGGTGGCGCATTTCTAATCACCATGTTGCGAGTTGAAACTGAGAGCGGCACGGCTCCCATGTGATCAGGAGCATCTATGTGAATCGCCTCTTTCATAGCATGCTCTCTGACTTTTTGAATTGCTTCTCTCAATGTATACCACTTTGTTTCTTCACTAAGCCAGCCTGTGGTAATGGGGTATTTACGGTTACATGCTTGGGCTATCAGGTGCAACAAAGACACCTGCGTATCTTGACCATTTGCCTCAGGGGGTGGTCCTGCTCTTAAGACCTCCTGTACATTGGTGTTAATTCACAGGGGTAAAAAACGCGGTGAATCAGTAGAATCTACCAACAACCCTGCAGCACCCCCATCTAGCAATCTCACCATCCATGTCAATAAAGCTTCCCCTGATTTTTGCCTCAAACGGGTAATAATTTCCCCAACCTACTGTTGTGTGTAATCCTCCAGGGTGGTTAAATCCACCATACCACCACCAGGATTCTGCAGATGTGGTCCGGCTCGCCGCCTTCTAACAGGCTTCGCCGCCACTGTTTTCTGTTTCACCTCTGGTTTGGGGTCAGACTCTTCTGCAGAATTACTTTCTAGACTGGTCGAATCAAAAATATCAACATCCCACTTGTCTGGATCCCAGTCTGCGCCAGCGGTAGCGATTACAGTTGCCACCTTTCTTTTGTTGACCCCTCCCTGTCTTTTCCTATACTTATAACGAGCTACTCTGACTGCTGCCCTCTCGGCCACCGCCTGATATGTATCGGCCTTATCTTTAAACAGTTTCATTTGAATCTGCGGCATTAAGGCAGTCTGCCGTTCTGCAGCCAGCTCTCTCTCTAATCTCAAAACCTCATTTTTCATATCCATTTGCCTCTGATGTATTTTCCTATAAGCATGCAAAAGAACCCAACCTCGCCTGCATAATGCCGCACATTCTTTACCACGTTCTACTGAAACTTGTTGCAAGCATGCAATTACATCAGCCGGATCGGCATCCCCCAATCCTTGATTCCAAGTCTCACTGAGCCCGGCACCACAGGCCCATGCCTGAGCCAACTTAACATATGGACTCTTAGTCCACCCTGGAATAGTAATATCAGAGCATTCACCGCCAGCGGGAACACTCTTTTTCCTGAACAAACTATTCATTACTGCAAAATGGTACAAAACCTCTTTATATCTATATATTATTTTTTCTCACTGCAATCACTCCCACAAGCACGCACACACCAGCAAGGAAGGGAAAAAAAAAACAACTTAACACAATTCAACACTCACTGCCAAATTACTTTCGCTTGCAAGATAACCGAAGCCTATCTACATTCAAAACAGATTCTTGAATATTTGGAACACTTCATCACAAATAACCCTGCTCACAGCGCCATAATGTATTGCTCTCCCCTGAAAAGTCCACGGAACAACCATAAATCACCAATGTAATTATAGAGCAAATACTTCAACCCATAAACAGACAGATACAATAACTCACAGCCACGCACTCTTTAGAAGATAGTCAGCTCTTTACGGCTATTTATTCAAAGATTACAAGTACATAGAAATAACTCATAAAACTAACATGGACATAGATAAGAAGTCAAAGAAGTCAAAAGAAATACTTCACCGTGAGCGCAATTCTTGTCCTCATCTCGTCCAGAAGCGGCTGAAAGACTCCGGGGGCAGCCAGGCCGAGAGTGCCACAGCTCACAGGAAGGCCAGACGGAGCGTCCTTCTCTGGCTGAAGTCTCACCTGACCCCTCTGGGTTTCTGCATATATAGGAACTCCACAAAAAGGGAGTTAATTCTTGAACCTTCTGGAATTGCACCTGTGTAGTTCAGGAACAGCCGTCGGTTGCCAGCTGGGTCAATCGAGAGCTCCCCCCAAGGAACGCAGGGCCTCCCTGCTCTAAAAACATGCTCCACGGAGAACAGTAGCAAGTCATAACAACATGAGCTTTTCCCAGCAGAAATGGCCTTGACTGCATACCAAGTTTCAAAAAGCATGTTTGTCCCAGAACTGTGAATCTAACACTTCAGCAAAAATGTGTGCAGCCTTTCACTGCGGAGTGAAGTAAATATCCAACATGGCTCCGAGCGCTCCCAGAATGCATTGCGCGCCCGCGCCATTTTGAACCAATCATAAACCAAGCAGAACAGTAGCGAGCATAGTGCGTTATTTTTTTTAAGTATTCCAGCATTGCTGGATGTCCACTACGAGCACCGCCCCTCTAGACCACGTCCCCTCGGGCACCGCCCCCCAAACTCCTCCCCCACCCGGCCCTTGTGTTGCGGGATCCCCCACCACATTTTTCCATTTCCAACACTGCATATGATGTTGCATTACATAGTGTTTCTATTTTTATTGTCATCTTGGTCTCGGGTGAAAAAGAGAGGTTTACCAGCGCCATTTTGGTTAAAGGCCTGTCTGTTCCCCGGAGGCATTGTACCATGGTCCAGCTTCTTTGCAGGACGAATTGAAGCAGCACCACTTCGGAAGGCTTCGGGTTCACGTAAGTGCACTAAGTGCACTTTTGGGCGGTAAAGCAAGAGGGGAAATATGGGGAAAAGGGTTGTTTCTTTGATTTAAGGGAGTGTGTGTGTGGAGTTAGTCAAGGTTACAGGAATTGAAAGGGTGAATGCTTTGAAGGAGTAAGTGAACTGTTTTACATTGTAAGTCCTTTGTATATATTTTTACCTAGTTCGTTATTTTAGAGGTATGAGGTGGTATCCCGCTGTCATGATGCAGCCCTGGAAGCTATGGAGTCCCTGGAGACTCCATTGACATCCCCATTACGTTCCTTTCCTGAACGTAAGTAGAGGTCTAGTTTCCATCCAAGATGGCCACCGCAAGCTTATGCCGGCTTTCCCTCATTCAGTTGGTGCGTTGCAACCCCTACCAGAGCTCCTGGGTAAGACGCGCCGTAGTTTACTCTATCCTTGCTTCTCTTGACTCCATTTTTCCTTACTAGTTCCGTTTTCAAATACCCAACAGCCAAACCACTGGGTCTCTTGCAACAAAAACCTCCTCCTTCAGGTCCCTGGCAGCATCTCTCAACTGATTTCATTGTCGATCTTCCCCCCTCAGAGGAATTGACCAACATCATGGTCACTATAGATTCCTTTAGCAAATTGGCTAATTTGTCTCACTTAATTGCACTTCCTTCAGGTTCCACAACTGCTAATGTGTTCCTGAGGGATGTTGCAATACTTCACAGACTCCCTCTCACCATTGTGTCAGACAGAGGAACGCAATTTACCTCAAAATTATGGTCCACCCTCTGCAAACAACTAATTATCCATCGGGCCCTGTCCTCGGGATACCTTCCACAGAGTTATGGACAAACGGAAAGACTCAATGCCAACCTGGAGCATTACCTGAGATGTTTTTGCAATAAAGAACAAGACAAGCTTCTTCCACTTGCAGAGTTTGCATACAACAACACCAAGCACACAGCAATCGGGATGAGCCCATTTTTCTGCACATACGGCTATCATCCTAAACATAAACCCACAACTGGTTTCCCCCTTCTAAAGTGCCCACAGTGGACCAGCTCTTGGAAACCTTAAGAAATACACATAAGGATGCATAGCTGAATCTGTAAACAAGCAAGCAGACCTACAAGGTGTGGTCCGACAAGGGAAGGAGACAAAACCCCTCATGGGATGTAGGTTCAAAGGTATGGCTGTCCATCAGGTATCTCCCTCAGTGGGTGCATCCAGGAACGTTCTCTCCTCGTTTCATTGTGCCGTATTCCATTGAAGCAAAGGTCAATCCGGTAGCCTTTCATTTAAGACTATCACACCGCTTGAGAAAGGTCCATCCAGTGTTCCATACATCCTTCCTCGAAACCTAGCTACCTGACCCTTACTCTTGTAAAATAAGAAGACACGGAAGCCCCACTGATGATGAAACCAAGGAATATGAGGTATCCAGGCTTATTGATTCTTGTTACATGAAGGGTGTATTTCAGTACTTGGTTCTTTGGAAGGGCTATCCCGAAGTATGAGGGGTCATACCGTCATGATGCAGCCCTGTAAGGTATGGAGTCGCTGGAGACTCCATTGACATCCCCATCACGTTCCATTCCTGAACTTGGCCAGCGGGCTAGTTTCCATCCAAGATGGCTGCCGCAAGCTTATACCGGCTTTCCCTCATTCAGTCGGTGCATTGCAACCCTTGCCACAACTCAGGGTAAGACGCTCTGTAGTTTACGCCATCCTTGCTTCTCTTTACTCTGTTTTTCCTTCCTAGATCTGTTTTCCGAGGCACTGCTTTGTTTATGTTTGTGCTGGTCCCTCCTCGCAGCTTCAGGCTGCAGCTTTCCTCCGTGCTTTTCTTCCCGCTGTCTTTCCAACACGCAGCCATGCTGTACCTTTTTCCCTGCCACCTTTTCCTCCCAGTTGCATTCTGGTTCCTGCAGTCCAGTCTTCCATACCTGACAGTTCACTGTTGTTCTGTTTTCTCGCACTTACTGTGCATCCACTCTGTGTGATACGCAGATATTTCCTTCTGCTGGTCTTACCTGTCATTAAGAATCCTGGTCTATCCTTTATCATTCCTCACTTCTTCTGTAAATCATCTGCTCGCCAAGATTGCGGGGATCTTATGACGCATTCTAGGAAGACCATCCTGGACACATCCAGCACGACTCAAGACCTCCAGGGTTTTTCTGCCTCACAGCTTTTCCCTGGGTTGGGGTTGGCTCCCCAGAGACTCCATTGCCTGGCAGATTGCAATTAAGGCAAAGTGGCTTCTGGGGGAGCTCACCCTTATCTCTTCCAGAAAAAGGGCAAAAAGACTGACTCTAGAAGAAGAAAGAAGAAGGACGAATCACCAGACGAGTCCTCAGAAGATCCAGGTGAGGAGACAGATAAGGAAGAATCTATAGAATCTGAGACTCACCCAGCATGTCCATTGTGAGGTTTGTCTTTCTACCCTTCAGTTTGCTTGTCTGGTTGGCTGGAGCCTTCACCTAGGTGTGAGGTGGAATCTTATGATAAGTGTTGGAAAGGGGCGGTGCTCATCCCAGGCCCCCAAGAGTTTCCGGATGAAGCAGAGACCTATGAGTGAGTTGTAGGTAACTTGGAAGGGGGAAGGTGGTGTTGATAGATGCTGCCTTATGGGTAGATATTATCTGTTTAGGTATTACTTGCGCTGGGAGTGAAACGCCATCTTAGAAAATAGCTGCCATTTTGAAATCGAGGCCTAGTGCCCCGTTGCAGCTGGGGCAGTAGGCCCAGTCTCAGAACATAGAGATAGGCGAGTGCATGCAGGGTCGGGTTGCAGCATAAGCAGTAGTGAAAAAGACCAAATACACAGACGGTCATAAACCCTTCTTTGTTTAATTCCTATCCTAGATGGAATGCAACCTGTAAGGCCATGAGGGGGCCGGGAGCTCCCTGCAAGAAGTTATCCCACAAGAAGGGGGGCACAAGCCTCCAACCTTCACAGCACAAACCCTAAGTTATAGTGCCCAGATGCCCCTGTCTCAAGTCCCCAGCATTACAGCGTACCGCCATTCCCAGACCACCGATCATAAAACTGTTAGATCACCAATTTCACAGAAAGATCACAGCTGAATATCCTGGACCCCTGTGATTTATGCTGTGAGGTGCCAGGCAGGGAAAGTAACAAATGTAAGCCCGGGGTGGGAAGAACTGGAACGGCGCTGACACATCTGGGATCGAGCAGGGGTTTAGAGTTATTGTGCCCTCAAAAGTAGCCTGTGCATCCATGTCTGCAGTACCATGTGGACATTAGGCCACAGATAGGATATGGAAGGTGTAGGCCGATATTGGGACACTGTGACGGACGAGCTTGTGTGAACACGCAGATGTAAGTACACCATTTGCAGGCAACAACAACGGGGGCTGACGCTGAGTGAGAAGTGGGGGAACGAGGACAACAGCGTGTGGATTTGTGTCTGTGAAGGTAGTGCAACAGGGTTGCATCGTATATTGGTGTATATTTGAATAGGATAATGGGGGAAGGCCACCTGGCAGTTTTTAAATTATTATTGTTGTTATAAGTATATGAGAAGAGAAACAGAGAAGTGGGTTTTTGTCTGAGCTAGGGAAGAAGGTGGTGCCATATTTTATATGTGTGAAAAAAGGATACAAAAGTAGGGGCTCTGTATAGAGAGCTTGTATTCCTGTGCCCGATATATCGCGAGTGGTGGAATGAGACAAAGTAGTGGTTGTTGTTTTAGCTCATTATTTTAGTTTGTTGCTTTAGTGTATTCAATATTATTGTGTAGTAGGTGGAGGCCAAGGGGAGGGCCTGTGGGAGTAGTGTGAGTGTTGGGTGTGAGGAGTGAGTGAATGTGCATGGGATGTGAGAGTGGGGACGGGTGGCAACTGGGGAGCGGGAACAGAGGACTAGTAGTGACATTAATGAAAAATTGTGCGTGACATATAACGTAAGAGTTTCTGAACATGACGAACGTCAACATGGGGATAATGGCCCTCATTATGACATTGGCAGCAAGTGAAAAACGATGCCGGTAAAGGATTACCGGCATCGCTTCCCGCTAGGTCCTATTATGAGCCGAGTAACTGCAATTAGCGGCACCATAGTTAACGGTGCCGCTAACAGCACCAAAGGCGCGGGCACGCGATCCCCCATGCCGGAAATAGCGGCATAGCGCAAATTGGGGAACATGACGAATCGAGCGGACATGCTCTTAACGCCCTGGCGAAGGAGGTAAAGTATCTTACCACCATGGTTCTAATACTGCCATCGCGAACCAACCGTAAATGGCCATGTGCAGTGTTCACAGGTGCACACAATCAGCACAGGTGGAGGCAATACAGACTGGCCAAGTACAAAAGGAGCACACCCCACCCCTTCCCACACCCAGTCCCAGTCACACTCCATAATGATTCCAATACGACTAGCGATGTTGGGGCTGGAGGACCTGATTGCAATGGTAGAGCTACAGCAACAACAGCTACTACATCAACAAGCAGCACAGAGGAGACGCAGGAGGAGAAGGAGGGCAAGGCAGGGCCAGCAAGCCCCACCAGCACAGCCAGTGCTACCACCCAGGCAGCCCCCAATCCCACGCATCAGAGCCAGTCCATTCAACCTCAGATCCACACCCTGTACCGTTTGGACCGGGACACCATCACCACCATCGTGGACATGATACACAACGACATCGTCAGCATGATTGAAACACCCACTGCCACCTCCCCCCCTACTGAAGGTAGTGTCCGTGCTCCACTTCCTGGCCACAGGCACCTACCAGCACACAGTGGGGCACTTGCATGGCATTTCACAACCATTATTCTCACGTACGCTGAACCAAGTGCTCAATTCCCTCCTCAAGCACACAGACGACTACATTTCCTTACCACTGTCTGCCCAGGAGATCGCAAACACCAAAGTGGGTTTCCATGCACTGGCCGGCATACCTGGTTGCATTGGTGCCATCGACTGCACCCATGTGGAATTGGTGGTCCCACATGCCATGGAGGTAGCGTACCGCAACCGTAAGCAATACCACTCAATCAACGTACAAATGGTATGTGACTCAAACAGGATCATCACACATTGTTGTGCCCGATACCCCGGATCAACCCATGATTCAATGGTCCTGCGGAACTCCACAATACCACGCTACATGGAGCGACAAGCAGGGCCGAGATCCTGGCTACTTGGTGAGTCTCATGTCATGGCCATGGAATTGTGATGTGGATAGGTGATTGACGTACCAATGCATACTTTACCTGGCTGACAGGGGCGGGGGGAGGATGCATACTTCATCTGGCTGACAGGGGGGGGAGGATGCATACTTCATCTGGCTGACAGGGGAGGGAGGATGCATACTTCATCTGGCTGACAGGGGGGGAAGGATGCATACTTCATCTGGCTGACAGGGGGTGGATGCATACTTCATCTGGCTGCGAGTAGCAGAGGTAATGGAGCCAGCTCATACCCTAAAGCAGTGCAGACATCAGCTGACACCTGACCACATAATGCCAGATGTAGGCAGCCCTACCATGTGAATGAAGATGTGTCCCAATCATGACCCAACCAAATGCATGTGCACTGTACAAAATCAGACCGGATCCAGCTCAAAGAAATGCACCTACATGCAATGACTTCAGCCAATACACGGCACCAAACACTATCAACTGAAAGGCCAGTCTACCATAACTGCGCACAAAGGAGCCACATGACGGACATGAACATCAAAACACCAATACATGGACATAGAGGCCCAAATGAATTGCATGACAACATTTTTAGTGCTCAGTGAGGTCATCGTGAGGCTGACAGCAATGGTGCCATGATGAGAGCATTGATAACACATGGACATTGGCCAGATCACCAAAACAACCGCTATGTACTAACACAGTGAATGGGCACTCATGAGGTACTGGACCCCCCTGCATACAGTGGTTGAAGGCATGCAAAACAGTCCATAAGAGGAATACACATATAGCGGTCACATCGTGTGACTGCATCCGTGCATGGAAATGGGGTTCAAAGGAAGAGAAGAATGCATGCCATGGTGTGACCTCATGATTTGAAATCTGATGTCATGATTGACACACACATTGTTGCCCACATACAGGTGATGCAGGCTATCCCTTGAAAAGGAGGCTCCTTACCCCAGTCCGGAACCCACAGAAGGCACGAGGAGGACTTTAATCGTGCACATACCTGTACCCGTGTGGTGATTGAGCAGACATTTGGCCTCTTGAAGGCACGGTTTCGCTGCCTCAGCAGGTCTGGTGGGGCACTCCTGTACCGCCATGAGAAGGTGGCAAAGATCGTCATGGCATGTGTAATGCTACACAATATGTGCATCAGACGGAATGTGCCCCTGCCCCCTGACGCTGAACTGCAACCACCTGACGATGAGGATGAGGAGGTTGGGGATGGGGCAGCACCACAGGGTGGAAGCAATGCACAGGAAGGATGTGCCATGCATCAGACTCTAATTAACCAATGCTTCTAGCACACTTGGACGGTGGGTGTCACATGGAGATGGCACTTGGGGCACTGTGTGTGTCTGGGACATGCACACTGTGGACCGTTCACAAATAAAGCACAGGTACACAATGATCAATGTCCACACATGTGATTTGTGCTTAACCATAGACTGTATTGATTAGGTGATTTGACTGAACACAACCCGTCCCCCCTCCCCCCTCAACTCCCCAACACACCCCATCCCCCTCCCCCCTCAACTCCCCAACACACCCTGCCCCTCCCCCTCAACTCCCCAACACACCCCCTCCCCCCTACCCCCTCAACTTCCCAACACACCCCTCCCCCCTCAACTTCCCACAAAAGTGTGTGGATGCCTGTGGTCTAGTGCATCATGTGGGATTGTCCCACTGGGCGGACTCTATTGCCCCCCCCCTCCCTGCACGCGGGGCACCCCTGCCTGTACTCCGCAGGTTCCTGGCCGATCTGTGGACGGGGCTGGATGGGGCAGAACTGGCAGCCGAGGAGGTACTTGGCCCCTCACAAGGACGCATGTCCCTCAAAACCTGAACAAGGTCTGAGAGCACGAGCCGCACCGCGGCTTATTCTGTACATATGTCCTTGGATGTGGATACTATTGCTGCCTTCACTGTCTCTGCACATTGTTGCATTTCGGCCCTAGCACTCCCACATTCGGTCACATGCTGGTTCATTAGTGAGGACAGTTGTTGTTGGCGCTGGATTATTTGTTCCATTGACTCCTGGTTTCCCTGGGCTGACGATAATGCCAGTGGCGTGTCGAATGTGCTGCTCTCCTCCTGCACATTTTCAACTGGGGATGGAGTGGCTGGCCAAGAGTTATCAGGGGATTGCCCCTGTATGTCTTCATCATGCTGGCTGCATTGGCACAGGTAGGGTATTGAAGGTGGCCAGTGGGGGGACCTACAACTACATCTGCATTCCCTGCATCATCGTCCGAGCCACCTGCGGTGGCAGCAGTCTCGCCTATTGTGCTGCTTCCGGCAGTCCCAGTGCTTTCGGTGGGCAACACTTGCTGGGTGTGTGATGCTGGTGTTACCATGGTGCTTGGCCTGGTGCACATCTGTGACCTGGCCTGTGTTGTGGCCGTTGATTTTGGCTGCAGAGGGATTTTGGTTTTTCCAGCAGAGGTGGAGGGTTGTTGTGTGGGGACATCGGGCCTGGCCTTCTTTGCAGGTGTGGTGGCAGTGTCTTCCTCGTCACTCTCCGAATGAGAGCCTGTGGTGGAGGAAAGGGGGAAAGGGTTAGTGATGCCTCTGTGGACATTGAGCAGGCATTGTGATGGCTGCATTCATTTTGATTGGTACATGTACCACATTGGAGGCAGTGACAAACTTTTAGGTGGTAGAAGCATGGAGGCATGTGGGTGGCTACGGAAAGGGTGTGCATACTGGAAAGGGTGTGCATACTGCATGTGTACAAGTTGGAGGTCAGAACTGCCTGCAGGCAGTATTATGCATATGTGTTGTGTTAACCCTGTCAGGCATCATTGCAATTCCCATCAATCTGGACTTCAGAGTTTGGCATGGCTGGATTAGAGGCACCTACCTGCGTCACATGAAGTCGGGACTCCTCTCTCCATGTCTCCGACCCCCTCGATGCTTTCGGTGCCAATGAGTGTGGCACATGTCTCCTCACACGGCTGCATTTTTATTGGTGACTGTGCTCCTCCACCAGTTTCCATGGCCAGGTTTCTGTTGGCAGAAAGAATACTCCTTACGCGGAGCCGTAGGTCAACCCACCTCTTCCTGCACTGTCGTGCATTGCGGGGTGTAGTGCCAACTGCACTGACCCTCTGTGCGACCATGGCCCATATGGCCTTCTTACGGGCTATTGCCGGTCTTGACATCTCGTTCGAGAACACCACGTCGGCATGTTCCTGTAGTGTGTCTGTCAACATGTTAAGCTCCTCCTTAGAGAAGCGCTCCTGCCGCAGCCGCTCTCGAGTTTTTTTCACAGCTTTTGGCATTGTGAGGATGGATTAATGTAGATGAAGCTTTGCAGAGGTTGTGAGGGTCAGGTGTCCACTGGTTGAGGCGGATGGCAATGGATTGTGTTTTTGAAGATGGCCTCCGTGCTCTTTCCCGTTCCTGTGCGTTGACGCAACTTCCGGTTCTGCTTATTTGCGGTCACTATTTGCGGCCACCGCTAATGGCGGTAATCGTTAATATCGATGGCTGAGGTGGCGGACGCGCTATTTGCACGTCATACGATGCCGGTAAGTAGCGTTTTTGGTACTTTTGCGCCATGGCGGTTGTTACATTACAGGCATGGCGCAATGCTCGTGCCCGAGAGGTCATAATGTGCCGCTTTTAGCGGTATCTGGCCAGCACGGACACGTTAATTGCGCCATGCCGGTAATGTCCGCAAATTACCCCCAGGGTCGTAATGAGGCCCAATTTCTCTGTTGGGGTATATGTACAGTGCATTGCCATTGTATAAAGATAAGATTGAGAAGTATCACAAGCATTGGGTAGCAGAGACACGGTGGGAATGTTGCGCCCATGGCCAGAGAAGGCACGAATGATAGAGGGATATTGGAACACATGTCCATGTTTTTAGCAGCCAAATACAAAGGTAAACATTCCAACTTCAAAGGAGGAAAGAGATTTTAGATTTATGGAAAATGGTAGTGGACATAGAGGACAATAATGAGTGCAAGTCCCAGTGTGATGGCAGCCCCGCCCCAAGTGTAGCGAAAACAACAGCCCCAGGGGGAACACAGTAGCCCTCGCCACAAGGGGGGGCTTTACCCTCTCGCCACCCTCCCAGCGACGGGATATACGAACCCAACATATGTGCTCAGGGATGGCATTAGAAGCAGAACAAGTAGAATTGGCATGGTTGAGGGCCCTCAAGGAAGGGGGAGCAAACCGCGGTGTGGCCTGGATGAGTGGAGGGCCGGAGATATTTTGTTTGGATTGGACAGCACTGCAATAAAAGAGGTGCATATCGAGAAGGGGAAGAAGAGTAGCGACCGAGGAGCAGAGAGTGTAGGTTATTGGACAGTGAGGTCAGACAGAAACGCAGACAGAGATTTGCAGGAAGTAAAATGGGACACCATGGATGATTTAGAGGATGAAGAGGAGGTACAGGAGGCACCAGAAATGACCCCAAGGGTAGAGAGCTTGTGGACTCCGCAGTTGAGGAACATATTTGGGTGGGTAGCAATAGTCAGGCAAAAGGGAAGTGACGGACGGAAAGCAAAGCGAGGAATGGGCACGCAGTTGCCATTATTGCATAAGGGCCCCCAGAGGGCGCAGTATGTACCCTGGGCCCAGATGGATAAGAACAATTTGATTAAAGCACTCCCACCCCTCTCTGTTGGGGCTGGGAAATGGATATATGCATTTGAGAAACAAACCACTGCGATCCCCTTAGCTGTGGGAGACATAAACAACCTTGCTTGTAGCAATTGTGGGAGATCAGGCTGGGGATGTTTGGGTTAAGGCTAGATATCCAGGAGTTAAGCTAGAGGATGATACACATGATGGGGCACCCTTTAACAATATCAGCGCGCAGGTGTGGGATGCATTTCGGCAGGCATACCCCGACACACCGTACCTACAGTCCATGATGCAATATACAATGGGGGAAGGGTGATGAAGATGCCGCTCAGTACATTTTGAAAGT
The DNA here is from genome assembly GCF_040938575.1 of Ambystoma mexicanum. NCBI lineage: Eukaryota > Metazoa > Chordata > Amphibia > Caudata > Ambystomatidae > Ambystoma > Ambystoma mexicanum. Next base: position 596,266,629 of record NC_090933.1, read on the forward strand.
GCACAAGATGTGGAGAGCGGAGATGGGAGACCGATGGGACTGATCAGTTCCTCTTTTCTATTTTGTTATCAGCAGGGGATTGCTCAAAGAGGTGCCAAAGACACTCGAGAAGATAGTGGGCATTGAGGTGAAGGGGTGGGCTGAGATACAGACTATAATTATACAACACTGTAAATGGATAAAAGAGAGAGAAAAGAAAACAGCGCAAAGGTTACAGGCTGAGTAGGTAAAACTGGTACATAATAAATTGGCAAAAATAGCAGTTGAAGGGGCCGTAACGGCTATCACTCAAACGGAACAGCAGGGCAGGTAGCAGCACGAACGGATCCGAGAATAGCGGTGCTCTGGCCAGGCAGAGGACAAGGGCATTGGAACGGAGGACCCCATCCCCAGTAATCTGAATGGTATCTAGGAGGTCAGCAACATGGAAGAGAAGGGTTTCCAAGGAGGCAGAAGGGGATTTGGAGGGATGGGTTAGAGATGCGGGGCGGGACCAGTTCAGTGTTGGTAATGCGAGAACTGGGGTCATTTTGTAAGGCAATGCAGAAGTAGGATGGGAGTGGGATACCATCCATATGCCCCTGCCGGCCCAGTGCAACAACAGCAACACTTCCCTGCACCCCCAATGGCCACATCCATACCATATCAAATACGCTAGGTATACAAGCAGTTACCAATACAACCCCCACAAACGCAACTGCCAACCCCATCAGGCACCCCAAATCAAGCTGCACCACTGAATCAATCATACGACACTCCCGTGCCTGGAAGCAATGCGGTCCCAAATGGGACAGTGGCACCTTATCGGGTGTGAGTGTGTTATGAGGTAACCCTTTCACCTTCCCGGGAACCAAGACATATCCTAGTTAGGACAGCCCACAGAGAGCTCTTGCGTGCCTGGTCCTGTTTATGACTACCCACCCTGATGAGGAACCCTTAGTGGGTGCTGGGATAGGAAATAAACAATTCATCTTCATGGTCAACACAAGTGCCACTAAATTATGCAACAGTGAAGGAAACCTCCCATTACCAGGTGAAACTCTCGACATGCGGGGAGTCTCTGGGGCTGTAGCAACGGTTCTGTTTACAGAAGAGGTAGCTATCAAGATAGGAAGAAAAGTGGTTATATTCAGAAAACTCCCTAGTGAATTTGCTAGGGTGTGGCTTCCTTAGTAGATTGAACATGACCATTGCCTTTATAGATCAGAGAATAGTTTGTGCTATGTAAGGAACTCATTGTGGCGACAGTAAAGACAGACACGTGATCACAGTTCAACAGTGTTTATTAAACTGTGTAATGGGTGAGAAAAACACCTGATCTAACCCAAATCAAAGATGGGAGCAAGCTATGACCATCAAATAATAATAAGGCAGTCCTAGTTGTGTCTTGTCAAATAAAAAGAGCCTATACTAAAAAAAAAAAACTAATGCCAATCCTTACAACTAAATTACAAAGTTGTGTGGGATAATGTTTACAAAAAAAGTGGTCACCAAATTATAAATCAGGATGGTAGGGCTGGGGTCTCCCTAACCCACGTTTTTAGCACGGGACAAGCCAGGACCTTTGAGCACAGCACACTCCTGGGCCTCGCCAGCACAAGGTTACAGTTCCTTTCAATGATGCCAGGACCTTGTGGGGCCAAGTCTCTTTCCTGCAAAGTCTCTTGCCTTGGAAGTCCTGCAGTACCATAAACAATAAACAAACAAAAGCTCCTTGGGTAATCTTTCACGTTGGACGATTGCTCTTCACCCCTTTGCAACCCCCTCAGCCGGGCTCTGATCCTTCTTCCAATTTTAGCCTCCCTCAATCGGGTGCACTAAGGCCTTTCACTTAAAAGGCATCATTCAACAAGTTTCAATGTCCTTTTGAACAACTATCCATTGTGGACATCCCTCTGCCGGGTTCACACTTGCCAGTTAACACTATTCATTGTAGACATTTCTTGTAGTATCAACAAACACGACCCATAAATGCTTCAGTCAGAGTCCTTCGGATGAGTATCCCATGACGCTTGACTACTCTGCTTCTGAACCTTCTACTGGGGTTTCCTTAAAGTTCAATTAAACAAGTTCAATTACACAAGGTTGCCGCCTGCAAACTTGGGCCCTGCAGAGTTCGTCTTTTACTATATGTCTTCTCTGACTCACCGGCTGTGCTGGACTGTTGGAGCTTCTTGTCTCGGGAGTCAAGGTTGTCACCACGGCGGCAAGCGCTTCTTCCTACTTTGCTATCAGTGCAAGAGGGCTATGTGTGCCGTTGACACCTGTCACACCACACACCAGCTGAAATTCCCGGTTTTAGGATTTCCCTTTTGTAGGCTTCATGTATCTGAGTTGAAAAGGGCAAGGGCAATTCCCTCCTTGTCTTACTACCAGGGATCTCTGCCTTTCTCCTCCGTTTGAACTGCCGGTCCGGATAAGCAGCTTTCTCTTGCGTTCGGCCTCACTCCAAGTTTGCTCTCATGCTTTGCCTTTTATCCCTGTGTGGAAGGGAAAGGGCTGCCAGGTGTGCGTAGTTATGGTCAATGGCCTGACTCTGCCTGACCCTTGTTTTGGGACCTGTCGGGTAAACGGCTCAGGTGTTAGTCCATTGTCTGTCACAGTGTAGGAAGGTTTTAGTGTTGGAAAGGGAGGGGGTAGAACATCTGAATATGCTACGGGGTAGGATGGGGAAAAGGTGTCATAGAAAGGGGGCGGTTGGTCAACTCGGAAAAGTGAGCTTTGTAGGGTTTGTGAATGGAGGCTGTGGGAAGGGTAGTGTTTTGTCAAAACAAACTGGGAGTTCGGGAAATAATAATCAGAGGGACGGGGAGGAGAATGACTGGTAGTAGTTGGGTAGGAAACAGAAAAACAGGCATTCTGTAAGAGATGGTTTCCGAGTGCAACAGGGGTTGGGATCCTAGGGGATTTGTCATATACGGAGGGGTCATTGGATCTGGGCAAGAGAGATTCATTTGGTGGAAAGGAGGCAGCTGTTGTACAGCCCACAAAGGTCTCAGGGATCCGCCCTCTTCTCCTTCTTCCCTGGTATAATACCTCGTCTCACCTGGGTTATTCCCCTGACTACAACCCAAGGCTCCGATATCCAGGGGATCCTCTCTCGCTCCAGGGTTGGGATCTGAGAGCGTCAGCCCTTCCGTGGCCACCTGAAAAAGGAATTTTTGAGGTCTGACCGGGAGAATACCCTCAGGTTTCCCACAGCTACCCCAGGGATGTGTGCCATGAGAGCGATGGTGATAATACATGCAATGGGAGGAGAGGTGGTGGTTCGAGGCATCCCCTTCAACACTGACATATTTGTGTATGGGATCAAAGTTTTGCTTGATGCAGTACCTCAGATTCGAAAGGCATGTTGGCGTATACCCTCTGATTTCATCTTTAGGCCTGTTGTAACACCAGAGCTTGTGACAGGTACAATATTGTCATTGGATCTGCAAGGGTTGGTGGTGTCCGCAAAAAGGATTGTTATGGTGGGAACTGATGCAGATAGGTGTACTTGGCGCACTGTATTTTGTATTGAGCCAACCGTGCCCCTAAAAGAAGTGACAGATGCAGAATTGTTTGAGGATTCGGTTAATGATGGAGACATTGGGCCTCATTACACGGTATGCGGTAAAAAACGGAATTTACCGGCATGGCGCTATTAGCGTGTACGCCCTCACAAGAGGGCGGCAATAGCGTACCATTACGAGTTTGCGGACACAAGCATAGCACCATGCCGGTAAACCCCCTACCGCCATGGCGTTAAAGACCCAATAAAGTCACCTACCGCCCTCGACCAATGTGCTGATTGCACCTCTGCCCTCCTGCTGCATGGAAATATCGGTCACCGCTATTAGCGGTGATCGTTATTTTGCGGAACCGGAAATAGCGTCATCGCACCGGAACGGGAAATAGCATGGCAGCCATCTTCAAAAACACAATCCATTGCCATCCTCTGCCCCCTGGACCTGTTACGAGTTGCTCAGAGTTGGAAATCATCCTGTACACCTGCATCATGCCCAAGGCCTTCAAAAAAAGCGCTGACAGGCAGCGCAAGGAGAAATTCACTCCTGAGGAATTGAATATGCTCACACAGACCCTGGCTGAGAATGCTGATGTCGTTTTTGCTAATGACATGCGGCGGCCCACAATACTGAAGAAGAAAGCCATCTGGGAACAAGTGGCTGTAAAAGTCAGTGCAGTCGGCTCCAGCACCTGCACAGTGCGTGAGTGCCGGAAAAGGTGGGACGACCTCAGGCTGCGGGTAAGGGGCATCCTTGCAGAGAACCACCGGATTGCCAGTGAAGGAGGAGCTGGTTCACCCATCCTACTCAAAGAATGGGAGGAGACCTGTGGGAACCTCATAGCAGTTGAATCCATCGAGGGAGTAGGCAGCATGGAGGTCGGCGTGGGTACCACTTCGGATGCAGGTGAGTGTACACATGACAGAATGCGATGTGAATGTACTGTTTGACCCATATGTCAGCACAGACTCCTCTCATGCATGGATACACATCCACACATGCATCCATCCCTCCCCATGTCAGTGTCAGAGCCAAACACACACACATGCGCACATCACCAGTCACAAGTTCCAAATACAACCATGCATGGATGAGGCACTGAACTGGCACATCACCTGCATCCACAACCACTAAGTCAAAATGGCCACAACTGCATCATTGATGTCAACTGCATTAAGTATATTGAAAACCAACCAATGCCATCCCCCTTCTTGTCCCTGACAGGCTCACACACAGATGGCGAGGATGCCGCTGATGCATCCCTGGCACCAGCGACTAGTATGAGGCCAAGGGCCCAGGAATCGGAGGACACCCCCACAACTTCCAGGGGCAAGGGGGGAAGGTCACACCTGATGACCATGAAATACCGACAAAGTGCTACTGTCAGGGCAGCAGTAGCTGTACCACAAACTGCAGCCACTCCACTGGAGGAGATCCCACAGGCACCAATAGCAGCCACCGAGGGCCCACCATCAGCTGCGGCAAGCTCCGCTGGTGAGGCAGCTGCCACTGCCCCCCTGTCTGATTGTGAGGACACCATAGTTGACCCAATGGGGATGCACACCCCAAGCCCCCCTAGTACCGCAGAGCCTGCACCATTCCAGACCCCAGGGTCTGATGTGACTGTTGAAGAGAACAATCCTGCCATCATGTCCCCCATGGTGGCTTCACCAGCTGCAGTGGATGCTTCTGAGGGCACTGCATCCAGTGCACAATCACCCAGCACTGCCCTCCAACTGACCACCATCCTGGAGGTCCTATCTCGCATGGCTGACGCCATGGGCCACCACTTCTTGCAACAAGGACAGTCTGCCCCATCATCATCTTCAGGATCAAGACAGACAAGCCCCCTCCGGCGTTCAACACGCACCACCAGGTGCTCGTCTGCCCATTCTCAAAATGCTGCCACAGACAATGACAAATAGGGGGTTGATGGAAATTCCACTGCGTGCATGGCCAAATGCATACATGGCAGGCACATGAGGAACTGTTGTGGGGGGTGGGGGGAAGGGTGTTATGGGTGTGTCGTAGGGGGTGGGGGGAAGGGTGTTATGGGTGTGTTGTGGGGGGTGGGGGGAAGGGAGTTATGGGTGTGTTGTGGGGGTGGGGGGAAGGGTGTTGGGATGTTCAGAGACTTGCACTTTTTCACCTTTTCATTACTCAATACACTGGTTTATGTTCAAAACTCAGGCCTGGACATCCTCATTGTGTCTGTGTACTTTATTGGCAACAGGGTCCATTGCGTGCTCACAAACATACACCAGTGCATTACTAACAATATCCATGTGACAGTACGAAAACATATTCCTCCGAATATTTGGTTGATCAGATGCTGTCTCACAGCACGTCCCTCCTGCCCATCCCCTCTTGCAAGACCTGCATCCCCTTCACCTCCGTCCTCATCACCATCATCATCCTCATCAGGTGCTTCTATTTCAAGGTCAGGGGGCAGTGGCACATTCCGTCTGATACACATATTGGGCAACATGACACATGCCATGGTGATCTTGGACACCTTCTCATGTCCATACAGGAGAGCGCCACCAGACCTGCTAATGCACCTAAAACGTGACTTCAAAAGGCCAAAGGTCTGCTCGATCACGATACGGGTCCGAGTATGTGCACGGTTGTATTCCTCCTCGTGCCTGTTCTGTGGGTTCCGTACAGGTGTGAGGAGCCAGCTCTTCAGGGGATAGCCCGCATCACTTGTATGGGGGAGGGAACGGGGTCCTGTCACAGTTCACCTCAAGAGCGGCCTGTTCAAATGACACAAATTGGCATTGCATTGTGATTCATGTACACAATTGACAGCATACATGCAGATGGTCTGTGTGACAGCAATGTGCAAGGGGGAGCTACACCCTGCAAGTGGACATGCCCCATCAATGCCTCCAGCAGTAATTGACATGTCCTGGGTGAGGCAAGGTCTGTGGTGTCCCTGGGGCCAGGCAGATGTAGTTCTGCACTGCTGGTGTACTGCCATACCAACATTGATGTTTCCATGCAGAGAGGCATTGCTTCAGTGGTAGTATAGGTGCGTGGTGAAATGCTATGGCTAGGGTTGATCCATTTGCATGCATTATGGGGCACATTGCATATTTGATGTTGAGGTGGACTAATTCAGGATAGCTCTCTTGATGGCATGTGTAAAATGTAATATTTTGTGGCGTGGAATGTTGTGCAATGTGTATGCGGATGGATGTTTAATGTTTCTAGACCTGGATTGTTATCTATGTTGTGTAGCTTATACCTGCATGTCGGTTCATCTCAAGTACGTTGCGGCCTTCCCAGATGGACATTGGCGTACATATGTATGTGCATTTGTCCGGCGGACAACAAGCTACACCCATTTTGAGTATGTATCTCTCCCCCCCCACAAAACACACCCAGTTGGAGTATGTATCTCTCCCCCCAAAAACCACCCAGTTGGAGTATGTATCTCTCCCCCCCAAAACACACCCAGTTGGAGTATGTATCTCTCCCCCCCAATCACACTGCCATGTGCTTGCCCTGCTACTCACCAAGTAGCCACGAACGTTGTGCGGTTTGTCACTCCATGTAGCGTGGGATAGTTGAGTTCCGCAGGACCATGGAATCATGGGTTGATCCGGGAAATCGGGCACAGCAATGTGTGATTAGCTTGTTGGCGTCACATACCATTTGGACATTGATGGAGTGGAATTGCTTCCTGTTTCGGTAAACTACTTCATTGTGATGTGGGACCACCATTTCCACATGGGTACAGTCGATGGCCCCGATGCAACTTGGTATGCCTGCCAATGAATAGAATCCAACTTTTGTGTTTGCAATCTCCTGTGCAGTCCGTGGCATGGTTATGTGTTCAGGTGCATGCTTCAAGAGGGCATCGAGTACCTGATTCAGCGTGCGGGAGAATACTGGTTGTGAGATGCCATGCATCTGTCCCACTGTATGCAGGTAGGTGCCTGTGGCCAGGAAGTGGAACACACTCACCAGCTTCAGTAGCAGGGGGATGGCAGTTCTGATGTCTATGAGGCTCACAATGTCGCCGTGTATCATGTCCACGATGCTGGTGATGGTATCCCGGTCCAGACGGTACAGGGTGTGTATCTGCTCAGGGGTTAGGTTAAATGGACTGGCTCTGATCCTGGGGATTGGTGGGTGCCTCTGTGGTATGATTAAGTGCCGTGGTGGTGCTTGCTGTGCCTGTCTTGCCCTCCTCCTCCTCCTCCTCCTTCTGCGTCTCCTTTGTGCTCCCTGTTGTTGTTGCAGCTGCGCTACAATGAGGTCCTCCAGGCCATGTAATGCTGCCAGTATTGGAACCATCTTGGTGTGGGAAGGGGTGTGTGAAGGGGTGTGGTGTGCTCCTTTTGAGCTGCCACAGTCTCCATTGCCTCCACCTGTGCTGATTGTGTCCACCTGTGGCAGGTGGGAACACTGCTCAGTTCTCTTAACGGGTGGTTCGCGATGCCAGTATTAGCACCATGGCGGTAAGGGGTTTGGGGGGCTTTACCATGCCGCTATTGGCATGTCCACTAGCCTTGTGATGCTGTGCTAATAGCGGCATGGCGTAATTTACGGGATGGTGGGTCGCGCGCACGCGGCCTGCCCGCTATTAGTGGCACCGTACTTAGCGGTGCCGCTAATAGCGGTGAGCCGGGTCGTAATACGCATGGGAATTTAACGTTATCCGTATTCTGTTACCGGTAACGTTAAATTCATAACACCTACCGTGTAATGAGGCCAATTGTGTTGGCTATTTGCATCCCCTGTGAGATTGAGGTGCAATATCATAAGGTGCAATGTTCTCTGATGGTCCTTGCCACTCCTCCGTCCTTCACTGAGAGAGACCTGGAGCAGAGTCCCTGAGAGGTTGTAGATAACCAATGCCCACAATGTAGGGCTCTTGCAGGGAGTAGTACCTGTACGAATCACACTCAAGCCAAGTGCAGTGTTGCCATAAGCAAAATAATATCCAGAGAGCGCTGTTCGAGAGCGCAGTATTTCCTCACTTTCCTTTGGAGGCGTGTGCTGAGAGGCGTGTGCTCTGGTGAGCCTCTGGCACATAACCATTTCCCTCCGCGAAGCGGACCGCGAAGGGACTGACAAGGGCAGTCAGCAGTGTGAGCAGAGAGCGCTGTTCGAGAGCGCAGTATTTCCTCACTTTCCTTTGGAGGCGTGTGCTGAGAGGCGTGTGCTCTGGTGAGCCTCTGGCACATAACCATTTCCCTCCGCGAAGCGGACCGCAAAGGGACTGACAAGGGCAGTCAGCAGTGTGAGCAGAGAGCGCTGTTCGAGAGCGCAGTATTTCCTCACTTTCCTTTGGAGGCGTGTGCTGAGAGGCGTGTGCTCTGGTGAGCCTCTGGCACATAACCATTTCCCTCCGCGAAGCGGACCGCGAAGGGACTGACAAGGGCAGTCAGCAGTGTGAGCAGAGAGCGCTGTTCGAGAGCCCAGTATTTCCTCACTTTCCTTTGGAGGCGTGTGCTGAGAGGCGTGTGCTCTGGTGAGCCTCTGGCACATAACCATTTCCCTCCGCGAAGCGGACCGCGAAGGGACTGACAAGGGCAGTCAGCAGTGTGAGCAGAGAGCGCTGTTCGAGAGCGCAGTATTTCCTCACTTTCCTTTGGAGGCGTGTGCTGAGAGGCGTGTGCTCTGGTGAGCCTCTGGCACATAACCATTTCCCTCCGCGAAGCGGACCGTGAAGGGACTGACAAGGGCAGTCAGCAGTGTGAGCAGAGAGCGCTGTTCGAGAGCGCAGTATTTCCTCACTTTCCTTTGGAGGCGTGTGCTGAGAGGCGTGTGCTGTGGTGAGCCTCTGGCACATAACCATTTCCCTCCGCGAAGCGGACCGCGAAGGGACTGACAAGGGCAGTCAGCAGTCCGCGGTCGGCGGGAGGAGGAAGGAGTCCTCCTTAATCAGCGCATCCCAAGGGAGGGGCCCTCTCTACCATGACTGAGTTGGCGCAGAGAGCCAAAAGGAAACCCTCGGTGAACGAACTTGAGCCGAGAAACCTACGGAGCAAGAAACCGCGGTGCCCAGAGTTTCTAAATCGCAGCTCCACCGATGCAGCTGAGCAGGTAATGGAATATGGCCCCTCGTTTGATATGCTTCATAATCTCCCCCTAACAACATTTCCCAATAATGCAAAAAACCAACTACAACATTCTGAGTGCGTTTTTAATTTCCCCACGACTGAGAGGAGTGAACATCGGGGGGAGGAACCAATCACAGACTTCTCCATGACTAGCGAAATACCCCCGCCCAAAATGTTACCCCATGCGACAAAAGGGAGAAGCAGGGAACCCCAAGCGTCATCTACGACAAGTCCAATCCCACGGATAGAACCCTCCCCCATCAGACCTCAGATCCATTTATGCCCGCTCGCATCGGAGAGAGAGCCAGTGGACGCTAACCCGAGGAAGGGGGGCTTGGGGGCGGGCCTACCCTACACGCCTCCTACAGGGGTGGGTCAAGTGCACATCATGATACACACGATGGGGGAAATGGACGACCTGCGAACACCGCCAGGTGGCGAGGAGATCTCTCCACCTATACCATCAATCGACCCAGAGGCTAACCCCGTAGCACTGGACTCCGGTCCTTCTACCTCCCCGAAGAGACCGGTGCCAGTAGCCAGGGCGAGATCATTGTCGCCTCAAGGAGAGGTCAGTATCATGCACTCTCCAAGTTCCCAGGATCACAGTGCCTCGGCTATCACAGCGCCCCTTAGCCCGGTAGCGCTGTCTCAGCCGAATGCAAGTCCGCCGCCCAACGCTCCTCCAGTGATCATTCCATCATCGAGTCCTCAATCTGATAAAAGGAGGACGGAACCCTCTGTTCACCCAAAGACACAGGGGCACTTACAGAAAAAGCTCCCCAAAAAACCAGCGCGTTTAAAAGCTCCGTATAAGAGAGGGGGAGTAGGAGGGAAAAAAACTCAGCATCAGAACCCTTCAAACGCAATGACCACCCTCAAAGACTTTTTTGGTAAAAAATCGCGCCGAGAAGGTCGCGGACAGCAGGACTTCTCTGATGCGGAGCTGCTGGCCATAATGGAGGACACGGCCCTACAACTCTCAAATCTAATTCTACCTTCAAAACTTAAACCTCATGTGGAAGAAGTTATTAACAAGACGGCGCCAGCGAAGTCACCCACCGGATCTGCAAACGACCCATCCAGTAATATGCTATTAGGGTTGGAGATTGGACTTGATGAGGAAGGAGACACTCATGCTGGCCCGGAAGCGAGGAAAAATACCTCAAAGATAAGAGACGCTCTTGAAGTGGCACGCAGAGAAAAAGAGGGCCCTCTCGCCGCTAAAGTTCAGGACCCCCGCTGGCAGCCCCGGGAAGATCAGGATGAAGACACGAGGGGCTTACGGGAGAGGAAGGGGCAGACCTCTCTTCCATCTGACTCTGAAGAGGGGGCAGCCTCCTTGCACAAACCTTTCCTCCCCTTGGCTCCTCTTGACTCGATCTCCCCCCCTTCTCCTAAGGGACCTAAGGAGATAGGGTTAGGAAGTGGCCAAGATAAATACGTTGGGAACGATCAGCACGAAAACTCCCCGGTGCTCCCTAGACGGATGAGTGAACTTACGGCAAAACCGAAGCCAGAAACACCTGTCAAAAAGCTAGATCCAATGACGATCCTGTCCACCGTCACAATAGCATTGGCCCCGTTTGGGAAGCTGTACGAATCGATCCATGAGACACTGAAAGATCAAAACACTCTAATAGCATTTATGCATTCCAAGCTCACCTATCTAGAAGGTTTTGTGTTGGCCCACAGGACTTGCGTGCATGACTCTCAAAACGCTTTAGGTAATAAGAGACCTCAGCATGCGGATGGGGGCCTGACTGACAACTCGAGGGCGCCCAACCAGGTGTGCTTAAGTAACCAGGAATCCCAAACAACGGAGGATGTCTGCAGCTTAACTGACCTGAGGTCCACAAGTGGAAATTCCATCCTCCACCAGCCTTCTAGGTTTGAGGTGGACTTAACTGACCCGCAAACAAAGAGCTTAGTAGGCACGAAAAACGGTGTGGCAGTTCTCAACCCCCCGGAAGTCGGTCAGATTCAACCTGCAGCGACGGGAACCAACTTTGCAGCAATTAGGGTCCCGTCAACTTTTGAAATCTTTAAGCACGTAGGAGCTCCTTACCCGGCCCAAGGAAGAAAAAAAGCCCAGAGAGCGGCCAAAACAGCGTCAATTGTCTCGAGAAAAACAGCAACGCTGAAACCGAATAACAAAAGGGAATCAAAGATGGCAAACGACTCGTCACCTGTGCAAAACAGAAAAGTGTTTAAACTAAAGCCAGCGGATCAAAATCAGGAGGACAACCCTGACATGGAATCCTGTAGCGACTTAGACTCAATTGATCTAATCGACCTCAGTACATATTCGATGGGAGAGGACGAGATAGACCCACTGCCCCCAATCCAGCAAAAACGAAAAACACCAGAGACTCGCGAAAACCGAGCCGCAGAAGAACCAAAAACAAAAGCCCTCCTCATGGACTCGCCAACAAGCACCCCTCGGGCCAAGAACAAGAGGATTTCGAGCCAGACCTCCAGGGAAGGTCCTGAGGGAGCGAGATCCAAGAAGGATAATCTCGCACACAATTCCAGGGAAGATAGGCATTCCCCCCGACATATCACCAGGAAGAAGTGTTACAGCGATAACAAAAGAGCTTCCGTAGATCTAAGAGTCAGGTCGCTGAAGGAAGAAAGAGACCGTAAGGAGAGATCAAAGGCTGGAAGAGTCTCCCCAGCAGGCCTAGACCCGCATTATAAATCACGAGTCCATGGGCAAAGGTGGAATGAAAGAGGAGCCATGTCGGAGGGGCTCCCACGATGGGCAGCTGTGGATCAAGATTTTCCAGGAAAAAAAGAAAAGACTACCAGGATTTTCAAACTCCAAAGGATCCATGAAAAACAGGACAGTTGGATCCTGAACCGCAGAGCCCTGGCAAAACTATTCAGTGATTCTCATCTCTCGCAAATTAATATCACAAAGGAGATCAACATCCTCGAGCCAAATCCCAATGGAAGAAAAGACAGCTCGTATCTCCACATTGACTCAAACTACACACAGCAACAGATCTGGGGGGAAAGATCAAACCTTTTCAAACTGGGTTTCGAGCTGTCCTACGTCGCAGATGGTATCCTGGGGCCTAAACCACCCCAAGAGGGGGTGCCACGAAATGCGACAAATCACAAGGCGAACAAACAAAATTACGGACGCCAAAGGCCAATCCTGCAAAACAGACGAAGATACGATCTGCGAAGTGAAGAGGGGGGTTTCACTAACACTGGCAAGACAGAGGACGCCCCTCTAGCAAGAAGGAGCAACCAGCAACACTCCTCCGGAAGAGGTAGAAATGGGAGGGATTGTGAACCCGATGGGAAGCCGATACCTTCCACTCGTAGAATCTTTCAACTAGTAGAACAACATTCGAGTGACAGAGGGGCTTGTAGGGCGCCTCCCTGTGATCTAAAGCCCTCGAATTTTAACGATCGAAATGGAGATCAGCCGGAATCCAGCAGAGGTACCCAAAGAAGCAAGTAGCCACCACAAGGATTAATCACCGACTTCTTTAAGGATGTCAAGGCTTCTTCGACATGGGACCCCCCCTTTCTAAAACTAGGGTCTTGGAACACCAGGGGCTTCAAACACCTGACTGTGGAGTCAGATGTTGACCTCACAAGCTTCGATGTGCTGTGCTTACAGGAAACTTGGTTAAGGGAAAAACCTATTTTGGACGGTTACCACCTGATTCACTCGCCGGCCCTTAAAGAAAACAAGGGCAGACCCAGATCAGGGCTTATCATCGCCATCAGATCGGGAAGTGGCCTTTACCTGAAAAAGGTACTTAAAACAACAGAGTTTATATTAGCGGTAATCATCACCTGGAACACTTCCCGTAAGGTTGGTGATAAGGCCCAGCAGTTTGAGATATTGCTGGTGAACACCTACTGGAACCCACAACGGGTCACCTGTGACAACTACATCAATCAAATGGAGACGATTATCGATGATCATCTAACTTCGAGCACCGCCAACTATACCATCCTGGTAGGGGATTTGAATGTTGATTTAACTAAAGGACTAAACTCTCCGATGGGAAGAGCCCGTAGATGGACAAACCTAATAAAGGCAAGAAATATACATAATCTGCTACAAAGAGTAGCCCCTAATGCAGAGGTTATCCCAACTTGGGAGAGAAACAACCAAACAGCCATCATCGACTACATCCAGGTATCAAGGAGCTTTTTAACAATAAAAGAATCCTTTGAAGTGACCAGGACTAAATATAGCGATCATAATATCGTGAGTTTTTCTTGGTTCTCTCCAAGAGCAGAAGCCTGCTACACAAACGCAAATTTGGAAGTCAATCAAAGTGGCACACGGTTGAAGATGTCCGCACCCGCAATCGCCCAGTTGACACAGCTGTATAAGAAGGAGAAAAATGGGAACCTTATTGGGGCTAAGGCATCGACAGACTATGCCTCAGTTCTCTCGATATTCGCCTCTAAAAAAGGAAAGAAACAACCAACAGTAACGCCAGTTAATCACGTATTTAACCCACAATTAGTAGAACGCAGAAAATGGGTGAGAAAACTGAAGCGAGCAGCAGCTACTTCGGAATCCCCAGAGAAAAAAGAAGAAGCAATTGTGGCGGCGCGTAATTACAAATCTTGGCTAAGGACATCGAAATACCAGCGCGCTCAAGATGACGCCGAGCTAATGCTACGAACCATTTGTGGTAAGAACGCGCGAGACTTCTGGTCCCTAATAAAGGGGGATTCGAAAGCTCTGAACCAAGCTCTTCAAAATTCAATAAACGATGCAAATTGGGTATCCCACTTCTCGGACCTCTATGGAGTCCCATCATCATCTAAAAATCTATCAACACCAGATCAGCAGACAAAAAAGACCGTTTGGGCTGTTTCAACCGATATCGAGACGATCGAACGGAAAATTAAAAAACTTAATGGCTCTAGAGCAGCCGGCCCTGATGGCATCACGAACCATGATCTGAAAAAAAATTTGAAAGCGTGGTCTATTTTCATCAAAGAAGTGTTCATGACGTGCGTTAAGCTCTCAGAGATTCCACTATCATGGAAAAAGGCGTTAGTGGTACCCATTTTCAAAAAGGGCTCTAAAGACACTCCCTCGAACTATCGCCCAATAGCGCTGCTAGACTCCATAGGCAAAGTTTTTGGAGCCCTATTGCTGGACAATTTTCAATCTTGGATACTAACATCAGCCCTCTTTGATCCTCTGCAGGGAGGCTTTGTGAAAAACATTGGCACGACGGCAAATATATTGGCTTTGAGCACACTGAAAGCCAAGGTATCAGAGGGACGGCCCAAAATATACATGGCTTTTATTGATTTGGTCCAGGCCTTTGACCGTGTTGATCGAGGATTACTATGGGAGAAACTACATCATCATGCCTGCCCCTTACAGATCCTGGATCCAATAAAGGCCCTGTATTCAGAAACCTCAATGTGTGTACGATTAAATAACCTGGGTCGCCTCTCTTCCGAGATCAAGACAGAGAGAGGCGTCAAGCAAGGCTGCCCACTGGCCCCGGCCTTGTACAATGCCTACATAGCGGATTACAAGGAATACGAGGAGAGAGTACGCAGCTTCCCCCCGACATTGGGAACAACCAAAATATCACGCCTGCTATATGCAGATGACATTATTCTCATGGACCTCACCCCCATAGGCCTGCAGAGACAGATTAATAATCTTAACGCCTATCTTAAAGAAAACCACCTCCAGATGAACTTTGATAAAACCAAAATATTGACGTTTGGAAAGGCGTCCCAGGAGACGGAGAAA
This sequence comes from Ambystoma mexicanum, assembly GCF_040938575.1. Taxonomy (NCBI): domain Eukaryota; kingdom Metazoa; phylum Chordata; class Amphibia; order Caudata; family Ambystomatidae; genus Ambystoma; species Ambystoma mexicanum. The sequence continues at coordinate 596,281,973 of NC_090933.1, forward strand.
TTCGTCTGGGCTGTAGACAACAAACAGCTGGAAAAAGTGACCAACTTTAAGTACCTTGGGATTATTTTAAATAAAAGCCTAAAAGAAGTCCCAATGCAAGACAACATAATGACTAAAACTCGCCTACTCACAACCCAGGCAAGAGCAGTAGCGACCAAATTTGGCCGTTTCACATTAGCGCCAGTCCTGACCTTCTACAGAGCGAAGGTAGTCCCTACCCTGACTTATGGAGTTGAAGCGTTACCCAATCTACCATCGAACTTCTGGGAAAAAGTGGAGGGACTCTTTTGGAAAAACTGCTTAACTTGCCACAGTCGCTTCCAATCGTATTAATAAGGAGAGAGCTGTCGTTACAGTCGCTGAGCTCCATTGTGGCTCGAAACGAAATCATGCTTTACCGAAAAGCGTTACTACCCTCTCCGCCGCTGATACTAAAGGAAATACATCAGGAAAAATATCAGGGTCGTGTAAAATGCTGACGGACTGGTCCCTAAGAATGACAACTCTCCTAGCTTGGGCGAGCAGTTCTACAGACGAACTCTATTAACAATCCGGCAAAGGTGAAAAAGCGCATTATGAAACAAGACTGGATCGACACATTGGAGAAGACTTCGACTTCGAAATTGATAATCGATCTACCTTTGAGCTGGCAGAAAATCAACTCCACAAAACAGTATCTGTTGAAATGTCCCGACAAGAAAGTACGAGAGTCCTTTCTGAGAATTCGACTGAATATCATTCATACTAAGGAAGTTTTGTCAAGAAGGAACAAGTCAGAAGAAAAAGGGTGCAGATTCTGCAAACTTGGGGACGAGGTGGAAACTATTAAACATCTGCTAATGAATTGTCCGGCTGTGCTGGCGGCACGTACACTACATCTCGGTCCTCTATTCAGAAATTCTCATCTCTATGAGGAAGAGGAATGGTGGTGTCGCTTAATTAATGGGGAAAAGACGTCCTGGGTTATAGCAGTAGTGGGCTTTTTTCGTGCTATTGGTCTAATAACCCAATAAGGAGGGGAAAGTAAATGGAAATCACAGCCTTTTTTCTCTCTACCACCCTCACGGGAGGTATTAGGGAACAAGCAGGATTTTTGCTGTTCTCCCCGCCTTCATCATCCTTCCTTTCTTCTTCGGCTGCTCTTTGTCTTCTCTTCTGACTGTGCCATCCTCTTATCATCAAGGACTCTTTTCTCTTTCTCTTTTCTTTTTCTTCTCCTTTCTCTTCTTTTCCCTTTTGACTTTAAGGATCTAAAACCTTGTAAAAATTGTTTTATACAATTAAATCAAGTAAATAAAAAAATAAATAAATAAATAATATCCATTGTCGAAAGAAGCAGAGGAGAAGATACGGGACACAATTTCCGCACTACTAAACCAAGGGATTATTGTACCCTTCACTTCCCCATGCAACACAGCTATGTACCCAATAGAAAAGGCAAAAGGGGGAAGTTGGAGAATGATCCAGGATCTCTGCCCCTTGAGTGACATTGTACAGGCAGAATTTCCTGTAGTTCCTGTAGTTTCCTAAGCCTAGGCCCATTTTGTGCAGCATTCCCAAACAAGCGACACATTTCACGGTGGTCGATTTGAAAAATTCCTTCTTTTCCATACCTTTGCATCGATACTTGCAATAACTCACAGCATTTATGCATGGCGCGATGCGGGTTAAACACACAAGACTGCCACAACGGTACTGTGAATCTCCTAGTATCTTTAACCGAATATTACATGCTGGTTTTGGGAAACATCCAAGTGCCTAGTACTGTCATCCAATATATGGGTGATATGCTGGTGTGCAGTGACTATAAACAACACTGCCAAATGGATTCTGCCTCTCCGCTGCAGCTGTTAACATATAAAGGGTACAAAGCAATGTTACAATACTGCCTTCAAGAACTTCTCTACTTTGGACAATTGATATCTGTCCAAGGGAAGAAAATCATACCAGTGCGTGCCGCATCAGTGTGCAGTGCCCCTCTAGCCGAAAACTGTCAAAGAAATGCAGGGTTGTGTAATTGCTGCAGAGCGGGGATCCTAGACTATGCTGCGCATACCAGGCCCCTGTTGCATGGCCTCAAAGAGACTCAAAAGAATGACAACAAAATTGGACAGAAGACATGCTCAACACCTTTAACGAACTGAAAGGGGTCATTTCTACCGCTTCAGTGCTAGAAACCCCTGATTACACTCAAGAGTTCAATCGGTTTTCCCATTCTAACAGTCAAATGATGACTGCGGTACTCTCACAGAAAAGCACTATGGGCCACAAGCCATTGGCCTATTACAGTGGAGTGCTAGATTCAGTAATGCAAGGGTTGTTCCCTTGTGAACAGGCACTTGCTGCCACTACATTTGTAATTGAGAAAAGCTCCACAATTGTCATGGGGTGTTCAGTAACACTGTACGTGGAGCATGCAATATTTGCCATCCTTGAGCAATCTAAATCAACTCTGACCACACAGTGGGCGTCCACATATGAGGTCATCTTGTCCAGCCCAAACATCCACATAGGGCAGTGCAAGACAGTAAATCTGGCCACATTCTTAACAGAAGTATGTACCAAAAAAGTAATTGCAAAACATGACTGTGTGACATTTGAGGGGGAGGAAGAGGATATACCGAAAGCAAAAGACAGTCTGCTTGAAGTGGGGGAGGTCCTTTTCATAGACAGGTCAGCAACTATTGGCCAGAGGACAGGCCTGAGGCATACGGGTTCAGCAGCAGTTTGTCTAGTGGATGGAGAGTATGAGGTGATGGTGCAAAAAAGACTGCCTCTACACTGTTCAGCTCAAGCTGCAGAACTCATAGCACTCATTGACGCACTTCTAGTGTCTGTGAGGCAGGCATGGTATCAAGAGAGACATAGACTCAAAGATAATCGTTTTAACACCTTTTGTTTTACTGAAGCTCCCAGGTTGGTGTAATACCTAACTTGCCAAAACACTAAAGGGATGGTTCCCTTAACTGATGTTTCTAAGGGCCGTGGAAGTCTGGAAGTCCAAAATAAAAATCTTTCTAAACCCATGCTTGCCTTCACTCTTTAACAAAAATGTGTTAAGAAGTCTTATAAAAGCCAAAAGTGGTGGTTCAACCAAAAATTGAAAACCAGGATTGGTTTCAGGTGGTCTTCTCACCAGTTGTAGGTTGGTCAGCTTCACAAGATCAAGCTCACTCAAAAGGGACTGTTCATAAGACCTTCATAGTTCAAACAATGTCAATGTAATATCTTGGGATTCCCTTCCCCAAGCTTCAATTCCTTCAGTAACACCAAATAATCAGGATTCCACTTTGACAGGCCTCTTAGGATTCCCTTCCCCAAGCTCAGGCTCCTCTTGCATTTCAAAACACTAGTTCTATTTGTCAGGATGTACCTTTCTTTCATATACAGTTCTTTCAATGGGTATCATCTGAGACTTTCGACAACGCCAGGTTCTTTGTTCCTCCTAAGCGCAACCACTCCGAGCTTCAACCACTCTGTTATTTCCTGCTCTTAACCCTTTACCTTCAGGGGCTTTCTGCACCCGTTCTTGTTCCCCTCTGTTTTCTTGACTTCTTTCACGTGCCCACAGGCACCTTTCAGTCCTTCTCCTGCACACACTTGCACATTTCTCTCCTTCTTGTGCCCACTGGCACCTTCTTTAACTTTCTCTGTGCACACTTATACCTTCTTTGTCCTTTTTGTGCCCCTTGGCACTTCCTCCAGCTTTATCATGCACACTTGCCCTCTTTTTAACTTTCCATGCCCATTGGCACCTTTTTCCAGCTTTCCCGTGCACACTTGCACACTTTCCACTTTGCCGGGTTGCTTGCACGCTTCTCTCTCATTTCGGGTCGCTCGCTTCCTCTCTTGTAAAGTTCTTTCACTTCGCGCCCCTTGCACGCTCTGCTTTTCTTGCTTTCTCTTACTCTTGTCCCTTCTCTTTCAATCTCTATTGCTTTACAGCTTCCATTTCAATCAGCCATATGCTTCAGAGTCTCTCTTACTTTCATGAGACTAACCCCGGCAGCAGGGCGGTGACAAGCAGTCCCTTCTGGTTATGCGGGCCTAAGGTCAGGGTCTCACCACCTGCCCCTCAGACACCTATGGGGCCAGCCTAGGGCCCAAGGGAACAAGCTATGTTCTGACCGCCAATAGAATCCTGCAGGGTGCTTCGATCCGGCTCTCTAGAGAAACAGCTCCATAGCCACGCTGCAACACCTCACAAACACTGGGCCAGCATCTCGGCAAGCTGTTCTCCTCTGGGCCATCAATCTTGCTGCTCTCGCTCCTTGGCTTCTCTGGTCCAAACAATGTCCCCAGCTCGCTCAACATCTTTTATAGTTGGAAAAACAGTTCAGTGGAGTCAGGTGTGAATGATAATTGGTAAATGCCCGACTCTGCGTGACTCTATCAATGGGACAACTTAAGTTCTTTCTAGAGCCAGTTTCCCTTACACTTCCCATGTTTTTCCCATGGGAAATCTTCACTACTCCCGGTTGCCTCTTTCTCATCCCAGTATTTGTTGGAAATGGGGAGGGGGTGGTGGAATGGGTTTGGAAATACCCCATGAAAGCTGAGGGAAAAGGTTTTGGGGTGGAATGGAACAAGGGGGAATACCATTTTTCACCCTTGGATGTTCTCCTCCCAATCCACTGTGACCTTCCACTCAGGTGATCCTCCCTCTCTTGTCCACCCACAGGGTCGGGATCCAAAAGCGATGGACCTTCCCTAGCCACCTGACTAGAGGATTGCAGGGGAGTAGGTAGGAGAACACTGTCAGGTTTCTTTCAGACCCTTCCCCTATGCAGTTTAGATTGAAAGGCTTCACCCAAAGGTTGAAAGAGTCTTCCTTAGTTTGCTGTTGTTCTTTCTGATCCAGTGTAAAGTCACAGGACTGACGGTCTAAGAAATTCTGCATAAACCTTAGGTTGGATTTTTTTCTCTGATGTACCTGTTCCCTCGCTCAGGAAATAGTGTTTTTATTTCCATTTGTCCTCTGCTCAGGATTGGGAAATTTTTATTTAATTAAGCAGTGAAACTGTGTTTTTAAGTTGTTTTGGGCCACCTGTGAAATCCACTGATCGAATTGCGGTAAATCACTTCGCAAAATCAACTGAGCTGGCAAGTTAGAAATTACTGCTACAGTTAGATTTATCTTTCTTCCTAGCATAGTAATAGGGATCTAGGTTAACAGGTGCTTTTCCATTTGGCCATGTATGCAACTTATGTCTTCTTTTCCCATTCTCTTCCATCCCCGGGACAGTAGATTTTGGTGTATGGAGCATCCCTTACTTCCGCTATCCAACTGGGCCCATATCATTTTGTCTCCTAAAATGCCAGGGATTCTGTAGGAGGTTTTATTTCCCGTAAAAAGAAAAGTAAGGGGCTTTTGCTTGGTCTTATTTTTCTTCCCTTTTTGGTCAGGTTTTCCTGGGTTCTCTCCCTCCTCTGCTAAGAACTCAGGAGTTTGGACATAAGAACTATTCATATAAGATGTATCACCATCTAACCCAGTCTGTTTGTTATTTAAGGACGTGTTGTAAAAAGGTTGATCTGATTCAAGGGGCGCCACCTTGTCTTAAGACAATATCCCCTAAATGAGAAGCACAACTCCTGTTCTAATGGTAGAGATGTGGGCAGGGAAGATGTAATCACCATCTTATCTATATCTTCATATCTTAAGGTCTCCACCTTCCTGAATGTCAACAAGGAAGGGTTGAAATTCTCAGGGTAATCTTTAAGGGAAGAAGAAGGTACCTTGCCAAGAAGGTCCTTATGCTGAATCTCTCCAGAGTTGTTGCCTAAAGAAGAAAACAGATGAACTCAAGAGTGTTATTCACAGTTTTCTGCAAGAGATCTAATTCCTAGTTCTTAGGAGAGGAAGCTGTCAGGAATAAGGGCTGGTGCCGCCGGGGAGTAACTAAGTTTGCTTATTAAAACATTGGTAAAGAGAACTACATTTCCCAGCATTCCGGGGAGGACCTGTAGTTCAACGCAGGTTGCCGCGCGTTGCCAGCTGCAAGTAATGGAAGGCAGCATAAAGCCAACAAGCTTGCGCCCGCAGGTGTGGCTTATTTTGTGTTCCTGGATGGGTGCGGTCGGAGCGAGACGTGAACGGAGCTTTCCTTGCAGCCCGTAAGACTTTGGAGCAAGACGAAGCGGGCGGACTGGCTGGCAGTTGCTACGGCGCTTTCTTCACACTCCGAGTGGTCCCGTGGGGCCGCTCGGAGCTCAGATAAGTAACGGGCACATTACGCTGGTAAATACTTGGGAGCAGGATAAATGCGGGCGGGCTGGCTGACAGTGGTTACGGCATTTTCTTCAGACTCCGAGTGGTCCCGTGGGGCCACTCGGAGCTCAGATAAGTACTGGGCACATTACGAGTTTACCGCAAAGTGTGTGTTTTCAGTGAATCCTTGTTTAGGACTTTGATACTTAATACTCGTGTGTTTAAAGGCACACGGTAGAGTTCGGACAATGTTTATGGTTGCTAACTCAGCAACATACAGTACAGGACATTCAGGGTTAGGGGCTGTTTGGGTACAACAGTGATATGGTGTCCTTGTCTGGGCATGTACATTTTGGCTATATGTGTTCAGTGTTGCTTCAGCTTGCCGAACGGGCCATGTGTCATGTATTTCATGTATGCAATCTAATTCCATTGTTTGTGTTCATCTATGCTTGCTATATGTTTATCTTGTTACATGTTCACACGTATTAAGGTGAATTTATACAATTTTGAGGTAGGCTGGAGGCAAGATTAATAGCGCATACCCTATGTGTTTGGTTGAGTAAAAGAAGTAGATAAGGAGGTTTTTTCCCTGTTCTTCCCCTTTCCTATCCACCTTAGGAGTTCCCTAACCATCTATCTGGTGTTCCTATTTCCCTACCCTATCCACAACCTCTTCCTAACTCCTCTTCCCCCCATTGGCTGCCACGTGGTGTCCTGTGTAAATTATTCAGGCGCCTGTGCCAACCACGGGTGGAGGGTCGAATTAATTCGGCTTCTGTGCTTCGGGGGAGAATGTCGATTCCTCTCCTCCATTATTGTGTGCATTCTGACATAATAAGCCACCCCCATATTGGGATACTAAAACCACCCAAGCCAAATGGATACGACACCTCTGCCTTTAGCCGATGTGCTAAAGGCTCTTCAAGATATTCAGTTAGAATTAGCACAGGCACGCCAAGAGTCAGACAACTTAAAAGTACAAGTACAAGGTTTGGTGGCTCAACGAACTGCCTTGGAGGGGGCTAGTGGGTCTAATGTTAGAGAACCATCTACTAGTCAAAATGCTACCGTTATTGTTCAATCTCCTAGTAATGTACCGTTAGCAGCACCTGAACGGTTTTCTGGTGATCCTCGGAAATATATGATGTTTCTTACACAATGTAGATTGCATTTTCTGTGTAAACCCACAGCGTTTGAAACCATTCAGGCCAGAACAGCATTTGTAATATCATACTTGACAGGGGATGCGGCGGCCTGGCCAATGCCCTTGGTTCAAGAGGATGATCCTTTGCTCTATAATTGGGATGGGTTTTTGGCAGAATTTGGAAGGTTGTTTGATCGGCGGGAAGTGTCTTTGGCACAAGATAAAGAATTATTAGGGTTGAAGCAGGGTGCTAAAGACTTGGTAACGTATGTGACCCAATTTAATAGATTGGTGATTGAAACAGAATGGCCAGAGACTAAACAAACAGTGTTATTTTATCAAGGATTGAAGGATGAACTAAAGGATGCCATTGCTCAAGTGGAGCCGCAACCTAGAACATGTACAGCTATGATAGATTTGGCATTGAGACTAGATCACAGATTGAACGAGAGAAGAGGTGAAAGAAAAAGACCGGAGGCCGTCTCGTTTGCGAGACTAGATAGAAGTAGAGGAGGAAGGTTGAGTGAGGTGGAACCCATGCAGATTGGTAGTATCATAGGACCTTTTTTCAACAGCGGAAAAAGAGCAGTGTAAAAGTAACGATCTATGTCTCTATTGTGGACAAGCAGGGCATTTTATCCGGAATTGCCCTAATACTCCTCAGAAAGGGGGCGGGGGAGACAAGAGCAAGAAGGAAACGGTAAAAGAGATGAGCCGGCCTTAGGGGGAACACAGGTGTCTGGCCCGATTGAAGCAAGGTTCCCCAGATGGGTAGCAAACACGGTTGGAAGCAAAACCTCTCATTTTTATATATTGGTGACATTATGTTTTGCATTGTCCAAAAAAGAGGTATGGGCAATGGTGGATTCAGGGGCTACAGGAAATTTTGTAGACATTACTTTGGCTGAACATTTAGGATTACCTGTGCAAGACAAGGAGAGGGTGGAAGGTGTGCAGTCAGTGGATGGGTCCCAGTTGATATCCGGACCAATTCGGAAGCAGACTGAGAAATTGGAGATGATATGTGTGGCAGGTCATAGAGAGGAAATCACATTTGATTTGATAGCAGCACCTCAGTTTGGTGTGATCCTGGGAATGCCTTGTTTGAAAGAACATAATCCAAGAATTGACTGGGTAAAGCAGAGGTTGTGGTTCGAGGAACAGGAGTGTAGGGAACATATGTTATCAGAATTGGGGCCGGGAGCATTGTTGGTGGAAAGGAAACTAGATGTGCCAGTAGTAGGAGCGGTGGAAACAGAGATCCCTGCCCAGTATATGGAATTTGCAAAAGTTTTTGACAAAAGAGGAGAGGAACAACTACCTCCGCATCGACCATATGATTGTGTTATCGAATTAGTGGAGGGGGCCAAGTTGCCTTGCAGTCGGATATATGCTCTCACTGAAACTGAAAACAAACATCTCAGGGAATATCTTGATGAGATGTTGGCTAAAGGGTTTATCCGACATTCAACTTCCCCTGTTTCTTCCCCCCTATTTTTTGTTCCCAAAAAGGAAGGCACGTTACGAACATGCATTGACTATCGTGCACTAAATAAGGTCACAATTAAGAATAGGTTTCCTTTACCTTTGATTTCTGTCTTGTTGGATCAAGTACGGTCCGCAAAGATTTACACTAAGTTTGATTTGAGAGGTGCCTATCACTTGATAAGAGTTAAGGAGGATGATGAGCTGAAGACGGCCTTCAGAACTAAGTTTGGGTTGTTTGAGTACCTCGTAATGCCATTTGGCTTATGTAACGCTCCGGCGGCTTTCAGTTTTTTATGCAAGAAGTATTGCGAGATTTCATTGACATTTTTGTTATCGTTTACATTGACGACATTTTGATATACTCAGATTCCCCAGAACAACATGTTGGACATGTACAGGCCGTGTTGAAGCGTCTGCAGGAATACCAACTGAGTGTAAAATTGGAGAAATGTGCATTCCATGTAAAACAGGTTGAATTTTTGGGATTTATTCTGACTCCAGCAGGAGTGGTTATGGATCCCAAGAAAGTGCAGGCAGTAACTGAGTGGCCTTCCCCGCAGTGCATTAAAGATATCCAATCATTCTTAGGGTTCGCCAATCTTTATCGCCGTTTCATTAGTAATTTCTCCAAGATAGTCTCTCCTATCACACAATTACTTCGGAAGGCAGTAAGATTTGTTTGGAATTCTGAGGCAGAAAATGCTTTTAAAGAATTAAAGAAAGCCTTTACTACAGCACCAGTGTTAAGACATCCAAACACTGAGAAAGCTTTTCTGGTGGAGACAGATGCTAGCAATGTGGCCATAGGAGCTATACTGTCACAGGAAGAGGAGGATGGGGTATGGCATCCAGTGGCATTTTTCTCTAGGAAGTTGACCGTTGTGAGCAGAATTACTCCATTACTGATAAGGAATTGTTGGCCATTCGGACAGCCTTTCTAGAATGGAGACATTATTTACTAGGGGAACGGCATCAGGTGGTGGTGGTAACGGATCACAAGAACTTGCAATATTTTAAAACTGCACAAACCCTGAGTCAGAGACAACTGAGATGGTCCCAGTATTTTAATGAGTTTGATTTTGTGGTAACATTCAGACCAGGAAGTAAAAATGGGAAGGCGGATGCCTTATCCCGACAACAAAATACCGACAATCTAGTAGAGGAAGTCAAAACAATTATTGCCCCAGAAAAAGTTATTGGAGCAGTCACTAAACATTTAACTTACCAAATAAAGAAGGGGTTGTCACCAAGTCAAATGCAGAAGTGGAAGAATATGGATGTAACACGGATGGTGCGGGAGGGGTTGCCTTACCATAATGGTCATTTGTACTTACCCACCAAAGAATTATAAGAAAAGGCGTTGTATTGGTGCCATAATTCTCCTTTAGCAGGACATGTCGGGCAAAGGAAAGTGCAAATCATGTTAGAGAAGTACCTTTGGTGGCCTACATTAAGAAAAGATGTGGAGAAATATTTATTACATTGTGAAAATTGTGCGCGTAATAAGTCTGAGCATGTAAAAAAGAGAGGGCTTTTACAACCATTGGCCACTCCTGAAAGAGCATGGACTCACCTGTCAATGGATTTCATTACTGACCTACCACCCGATAATCAGTTCGATACCATTTGGGTGGTGGTAGATTTTCTGTCCAAACAAGCTCATTTTGCTCCATGTGTTGGAATTCCGGGAGCAGGCAAGTTGGCAGAGTTGTTTTTGCAACATGTAGTCAGATTGCATGGTCTGCCAAAGAGCATTGTGTCGGATAGGGGCTCGCAGTTTACATCCAGGTTTTGGCGTGCTTTCTGTCGGATGTTGGGAATCAATTGTGCTCTGTCCACTAGTTATCATCCCCAAACCAATGGGCAGACTGAAAGAGTGAACCAGACATTGGAGCAATACCTGAGAGGTTACCTGGGGGATGGCAGAGAATCGTGGGTGCAGGCACTGTGGTTGGCGGAGGTTACATATAATAACACTTTTCACAGTTCTTTGGGAATGGCACCTAATGAATGTTTGTATGGGCATGAACAAAACATGATACCAGAACAACTACCGAACATGGAAAATATGCCAGCGTTGCAAGAGCGAAAACAGTTGCTTCTTCAAGTCAGACAGAGGGCACGCACAAATTTGGAGAGAGCCAAAGAAGCATATAAAAGACAGGTGGATAAACATCGACAAAGGAGTCTGCAGTATCAAGTGTGGGATTGGGTTTGGTTATCAACACGCAATCTGTCATTGGTAGGATCACGTAAATTTATGCCTCGGTTTATTGGTCTTTATGAAATATGTAAGTGTGTATCAAATACTGCTATGAAATTGCGTTTGCCAAAGACTGTGCCGGTACATCCGTTTTTTCATGTGTCTTTACTTAAACCTGCAGCTCCCGGAATGAAGACCAAACGGCCTCCACCCATTGTACAAGATGAACAAGAGGAATACGAGGTTAAAAGGATTTTGGACGTGAAAAGGAAGAAGAAGCATCTATGGTACCTCATTCAATGGGTAGGTTACGGACCAGAAGACTGTTCATGGGAACCAGCAGAGGCCGTACATGCCCCCAGGTTGGTGAAATTATTTCATTTGAGACATCCGGCAAAACCAGGTCCTGGAAAGAGGCCTGGGAGAGGAGGTAATGTCAGGAATAAGGGCTGGTGCCGCCGGGGAGTAACTAAGTTTGCTTATTAAAACATTGGTAAAGAGAACTACATTTCCCAGCATTCCGGGGAGGACCTGTAGTTCAACGCAAGTTGCTGCGCGTTGCCAGCTGCAAGTAATGAATGGCAGCATAAAGCCAACACGCTCGCGCCTGCAGGTGTGGCTTATTTTGTGTTCCTGGATGGGTGCGGTCGGAGCGAGACATGAACGGAGCTTTCCTTGCAGCCCGTAAGACTTTGGAGTAAGACGAAGCGGGCGGACTGGCTGGCAGTTGCTACGGCGCTTTCTTCACACTCCGAGTGGTCCCGTGGGGCCGCTCGGAGCTCAGATAAGTAACGGGCACATTACGCTGGTAAATACTTGGGAGCAGGATAAATGCGGGCGGGCTGGCTGACAGTGGTTACGGCATTTTCTTCAGACTCCGAGTGGTCCCGTGGGGCCACTCGGAGCTCAGAAAAGTACTGGGCACATTCTGAGTTTACCGCAAAGTGTTTGTTTTCAGTGAATCCTTGTTAAGGACTTCGGTGCTTAATGCTCGTGTGTTTAAAGGCACACGGCAGAGTCCGGACAATGTTTATGGTTGCTAACTCAGCAACATACAGTACAGAACATTCAGGGTTAGGGGCTGTTTGGGTACAACAGTGATATGGTGTCCTTGTCTGGGCATGAACATTAAGGCTATATGTGTTCAGTGTTGCTTCAGCTTGCCCAACGGGCCATGTGTCATGTATTTCATGTATGGAATCTAATTCCATTGTTTGTGTTCATCTATGCTTGCTATATGTTTATCTTGTTACATATTCACACGTATTAAGGTGTGTTTATACGATTTAGAGGTAGGCTGCAGGCAAGATTAATAGCGCTTACCCTATGTGTTTGGTTGAGTAAAAGAACTAGATAAGGAGGTTTTTTCCCTGTTCTTCCCCTTTCCTATCCACCTTAGGAGTTCCCTAACCCTCTATCCGGTGTTCCTATATCCCTACCCTATCCACAACCTCTTCCTAACTCCTCTTCCCCCCATTGGCTGCCACGTGGTGTCCTGTGTAAATTATTCAGGTGCCTGTGCCAACCACGGGTGGAGGGTCGAATTAATTCGGCTTCTGTGGTTCGGGGGAGAGTGTCGATTCCTCTCCTCCATTATTGTGTTCATTCTGACAGAAGCCCTAGAGGATGAATTTGCTCCAATATCTTTACTAGGGGTTCAGGTGTTATCCTCAAAGGAGGGTAGGATAACTGGGTTCTCTTCAGTCCCACTGCCTGAATAGCAGACTACCCTCTCATTCAAGGATGTTAGAGCCGGAGACACATTCTCATCCCCTTTGCTTATAGTGGCTACATCAGACTCACTATCTTCAGCATTTTCGTTTCCTTGGGAACCAGTGATGAGTGGTTTTGGGGAAGATGATAATTGTTCTCTGTGCACAGAAGGGTAGTATTTGGCAGGGACTTCAACTTCTTCCTATGAGGGACTTAGCCCATCTCCCGTGGAACTTAATGGTGAGAGGGCTAGTAGGTCTTCACAAATGTAGCTATCGCTCACATGTGTAATAGTGATATTATCCAGATTGGAAATGGAAACATTTTGGGGTTGAGGCATTTCACATTCCATTTTCTTCAAGGTAAAATAATTCTTCTGTGGTCTTGGGGGAACCGGCTCCCCCTTATGTACCTCCAGTGGACTGGACCTGCTCTGATCACAAAAGGGTTTCTTTATCTCCATCCCTAAACCATGGAACAGAAATGTTTGGTCTTCACCTCCCTCAGATTGATTTTTGGGGTTCTCATCATCTTCACTGCTGAATAAAGTGTGGCAGAAACTCTCAACAGTCGCATATTTCTCTAAGGACTTACCCCAGGCCTGATCTTCCACAAGTTTGCTCCCCTCCAAATCATTAGAGGCTTCAGCTTCTAGTGAATTCTGGGAAAGTATGGCTTGCGAGGATGGTCCTTGCTCTTCCTGGTCTAGGCAACACTGTTTCAAGAGGTCTTCCCCTTCTCCGCATAAGGAATTTAACCTATCTCGTGTGGGGCTGCGATGTAGGATCTTTGGATCTGTCATAGTCCCCCTTATAATAAGGGAGATCCTAGGGAAAATAATAGTAATTCTATATCCCTCTCTTTTTTACTGGAATCGAATAGTGGTATCTCGGTGGAGGAGATTGACAACTCTGGGGAAGTGGGACAGAGGAGTTTTCACTTCCTGAGTTTCATAGCCTGAAAATACAGACTGGGTTGGGTTTCCCCAAAGATGTAATTCCCTGTGAACATGGTGTTATAATCTGACTCAGTGTCCCCTTGTCCATTGGGTTGTTTATCAGGGCTTTCATCACTTCCCCTCGTGATGTTATAAGAGAAAAGGGAAGTCCATACGTTTTCATACACAAGGTCTCCTACTATCCCACCCCTATTGATCTGTCTGGGAATGGGAGAGAAATTCAAAAAGAAACATTTCAAATTACTTCCACAGGACAACAGGGGTGACACCTCAACATTTCTTTTCCTACGGGGTATGACATATATGTTCCCGTCAAAAGGAGTGTTAACTTGTAAGTCTACAGAGATGATCACTTTGTCTCTTCCTGGCACCATATAATCCCAAGGACAAAACAAATGATAAGTGTTTCCCTCCACTATTTTTCTCACAGGAGGAAGGGCTTGAGGGGATAGAAGATGGAAAGTGACCCCCATCCCAATGTTGGAACAAGGTAGCGTTTTAGATTCTTCTGATTCAGGGAAAAATGACCTGCTGGTAAAGAAGAGGATATTGTCTGTTTTCTTGGGGTCTAAGTTTATTAGTGGACTCAGTTTTAAGGGATGTTGTTCTCTAATCTGGTGGGATCTCCAACTTTTATCAGTTGAGGCGCATCCCATTTCTGACAACATATGTGATGCAGGCATGGTATCAAGAAAGACACAGACTCAAAGGTAATTGTTTCAACACCTTGATTTTACTAAAGTTCCTGCAGTGGTGTAATGCCTAACTGGCCCTAAACCTAAAGGGATGGTTCCCTTAACTGATGTTTCTAAGGGCAGTTGAAGTCTGGAAGTCCAAAATAAAAATCTGTCTATGTCTAAACCTATGCTTGCCCTCACTCTTTAACAAAAATGTGTTAGGAAGTCTTATAAAAGCAAAAAGTGGTAGTTCAACAAAAATAGGAAACCAGGATTGGTTTCGGGTGGTCTTCTCACCAGCTGTAGATTGGTCTGCTTCAAATGATCGAGCTCACTCAAAAGGGACTGTTCATAGGACCTTCATAATTCAAACAATGTAAATGTTCTTAATGTCTTGGTGTTCCCTTCCCCAAGCTTCAATTCCTTCAGTAACACCAAATAATCAGGATTCCACTTTGATAGGCCTCTTAGTGTTCCATTCCCCATGCTTAGGCCTGTTCCAAATTTAAAAACAAGTTCAGCTTTTAGGCCTCTCAGGGTTCCCTTCCCCAAGCTCAGGCACCTCTTGCGTTTCAAAATACTAGTTCAATTTGTCAGGATGTACCTTTCGTTCATGTACAGTTCTTTCAAGGGCTAGCATCAGAGACCTTTGACAACAACAGGTTCTTTGCTCCTCTAACGCGCCACCACTCAGAGCTTTAACCCCTCACTTTTATTTTCTGCTCTTAACTCTTTACCTTCAGGGACTTTCTGCACGCCTTCTTGTTCCCCTCTGTTTTCTTGACTTGACTTTCTTCTTTGGGTCATCAATCTTGCTGCTCTCTGCTCCTTGCTTCTCTGGTCCGAACAATGGCCTCGCCCTTCGATGCTCTCCTCCCAATCCCCCGTGACCCTCCACTCAGGTGATCATCCCTTGCTTGTCCACCACCAGGGTCAGGATCCAAAAGCGATGGCCCTTCCCTAGCCACCTTACTAGAGGATCCCAGGGGAGTAGGTGGGAGAACACTGTCAGGTTTTGCACATGCCTCAGGGGTGCAGTGTAACTATTTACTCAGACTCCGCCTATGTAACCACAACAATGCATTCAGGGCTTGCACAGTGTGTCACACTCTACCCCCGGTCTTACCTGTTTGTCCTTTGTCGTCTTCTTCTTTGAAGGTTTCTCTGTCTTCCGGGATTTCCGGGACTTGTACAGGTAAGGCCGGTGGTCCTCCGTATCCAGCGTGGAACAAGAGCAGATTCAGAGGAAGACAAACGTTCAGGATTCCAGGAAGGTAAGAGCAGTCAATGTCCGGGATAAGGCACGGAACCAGGAAGGGAAGCATTACTCGCAAGTACTGAGATGAAGTTGCGAGCGCGGAAGCATGGAAGGGGGGGCCCAGGAAGGAAGGCGCGGACGGCCTCGGATAAAGCAACAGGCCGCTTCTAATACTCCAGGAATGAAAAAGGGGGAATATGGAAGGTATCGGAAAATGATACGAGGAAAAGAAAGGAAACAATGAACACACTAGCTGCGAAATCGAAGCCGCGGGGGCGTGCCCATTTTCTAGGAAGTCAGGGCTCCGGCGTAAATGCTAGACTGCAGCGTGGCTGATGTGCTCGCCATGTTGAGAGGAGAACGGCTCCTGCGGTACGGTGCACCATGTACCAGGAAGTCCAGAAGGGGCGTAAATGGCGAGTCATGACAGTATGTCCCCTCCTAAAACCCGATCCACCGGGTTTGCCCGGATGTGCTAGATGGAATTTCCGCACTATGCGAGGGGCATTCATGTTGGAGAGTGGTTCCCATGTTCGTTCGCTGGGAAGATATCCTTTCAATTCCACTAAGTACTGCAGCCGACCTCTTCTATATCTAGAGCTGCAAATCCTGGAAACCTCAAATTCAATCTGATCGTTGTCAAGCACTGGGTTAGGTCGGTGAGCTGATCTGGTGGATGGAATATAAGGTTTGAGCAAGGAAGTGTGAAAAACAGGATGAATCCTCTTCCAGGAGTCTGGTAACTGGAGTCGATATGCCACTTGGTTGATGACCTCTTTGATAGGAAAAGGCCCATAGAATTTGAGTGCCAGTTTATTAGGATGTACATGTCAAGGCAAGAGTTTAGAAGACAACCAGACCTTGTCACCAATTCCATAGACAGGAGCAGGTCTCCGTTTAGCATCAGCATGTCTTTTGACATCCATTCTGGCCTTTTCTAAATGTTTCTTAGCATCCCTGTGTGTCGTGACCAGTCTTTGAATCCAGGAATCGACCGATGGAACCGGGGTGGAATGAGGTAGGATTGTTGGCAGAATAGATGGATGGAAACCTTGACTACAGAAGAAGGGGCTTGTCTTGATAGCAGAATGATCAGAATTGTTATAGGCGAATTCAGCTATTGGAATTAGGATCGACCAATCATCCTGGGCCTTGGCTGAAAAACACTGCACGTATTGTTCTAGGGTCTGATTTATTCGCTCTGTTATCCCATTGGTCTGGGGGTGGTATCCAGAAGACAAGGCACGTTGGATGCCCAGCATGTGGCATAGGTGTTTCCAGAATTGTGAAATATATTGAGGACCACGGTCTGAAATGATCTTGGAAGGGAGGCCATGTAGTCTAAAGATGTGCTTCAGAAATATTCCTGCCATTTCTTGTGCTGAAGGCAACTTGTACAATGGGGTAAAATGAGCCATGTGGGTGAATAGATCGATGGTAACCATAATGGTAGTAAACCCTTTAGAAGGGGGCAATTCCACGATGAAATCGGTGGTGATTACTTCCCAAGGACGTTCTGGTAATGTGGGTTGATGGAGAAGACCTGCAGGTTTCCTATTATCTGACTTATTCTAGCTGCAGATAGGTCAGGCTTGGACATACGCCCTTACTCCGTCAATCATGTTAGGCCACCAGAATTGTCTCTGAATGTGGCAAAGAGTAGCAGTAACGCCTCGATGCCCGGAATGGAAGGTATTGTGACAGATGTTCATGATCTTGGTTCTCAACTTGTTCGTGGGTACTGCCAGTCTCTTATCTTTGAAGAGGTAACCATCTTCGTGACTAAGGACCATTGGATTTTCCTGATGTAATCCTTCCAGAGATCAGAAGATGGTGTTTCAGCATGGACATTTTCCAATAAGGAATTGGCCTGAGCCACGAACACTGTGTCAGGGAACATCTTCGGAAAGGCGTGGGCCTCCACTGGCTCGAAATCAGGACGCCTGGATAATGCATCAGCAATTATGTTGTTAGTTCCTGGGACATTATGTATGCGAAACTGATACTGGGTGAAAAAATAGGCACAACGAGCTTGGCGACTGTTTCTGCATTCTAGGAATTGTAGGATCTGTAGATTTCTATGATCGGTTTGCACTTGAACAGGAAATTTGGCACCCAGGAGTAAATGGCGCCACTCAGTAAAGGCTTGCCAGATGACGAGCAATTCTTTCTCCAGATCTGAATAGTGGGTCTCGCTGGGAGTTAAGGTTCGGGATAGATAGGCGGTGGGATGTTCCGCTTTGTCCACAGATTCTTGTTTTAGGGCAGCACCTATTGCATGATCTGAGTCATCTGATTCTACCAGGAAGGGTTTATTGATATCCGGTTGAGCCAGGATGGGACCTTGAGTAAATCTCCGTTTTAGCTCCTGGAAGGCCGCCTCTTGAGCATCGGACCAAATGAAGGGAATGTCCTTCTTCAACAATGCGACTATCAGTTGTACAATGCCAGAGAAGGTGGGAATGAATTTCCGGTAAAAGTTGGCAAGTCCCAGGAAGGATTGAATCTGTTTTACTGTTGTAGGGGCTGGCCAAGAAAGGATAGACTCAAGCTTGGAAGGGTCCATTTCGATTCCCTTTGCACTCAGAACGAATCCGAGGTAACAAACTGTTTGGACGTGAAATATGCATTTTTCTGGTTTAACCAGGAGTTTGTTCTCTCTTAGGCGTTGTAAGACCAATGTCACATGTTCCTGGAAATTATTGGAATAGATCAATATGTCATCCAAGTACACTATGACAAACAGAAACAACATATCCGAAAAGACTCTGTCCATGAATCGCTGAAACACCGCAGGGGCGTTTGCAAGACCAAATGGCATTACCAGGTATTCAAAATGTCCAAAGGGGGTCCTGAAAGCGGTCTTCCACTCATCACCTTCCCTTATCCAGATGAGATGGTAGGCACCTCGTAGGTCGATTTTAGTAAAGATTACAGCTCCCCGAACGGTTACAATATGTCGGAAATGAGCGGTAGAGGGTAACGATCCTTAATGGTGCATTGGTTAAGTCGCCGATAGTCCAGGCAGGGTTGAAGTTCCTTAGTGTCCTTCTTGGGCACGAAAAACAGAGGCACCGGCTGGAGACTTGGAAGGTTGAATGTTTCCATTGGCAAGGTTGGTGTCCAGCTACTCCCGCAATGCCCTTTTTTCAGGTTCGGAAAGTATAAACATTCTTTCCAAATGGTATCACTGCAGAATCTTGTGTGTCGATTGCACAATCTTCTGGTCGATGGGGTGGTAGTGATTGAACAATAGCTGTTGAAAACACATCCGAGTATTGTTGGTAAATCTCAGGCACTTGGGAAATATTGGAGACACAGATGGATGGTCGTTCGAGGATCTGGGGTTCCATAGATACGTTCTGTACCATGTTTTGGGATGAACAATGGGACAAGCAAAATTCAGAGCCTAAAAATAAGGATCCGGCCGCCCAATTGATGTACGGGTTGTGTTTTTGTACCCAGGGCATTCCCAGAACCATGGGGTAGTGTGCTGCCTTGATGATGGCAAAGCAAAGCATCTCCTGATGATTGTTGATTGAGAGCAACAGTTCTGTGGTTTGCTGGGTTATGGGTCCCGAAGACAGTGGTTTCTCATCAATTCCTTCGACAGCTTGAATAGTTCCCTTAGTTTCTCGGGGAATGTTGTGTTTCAAGGCCCATTCATGGTCCAAGAAGATTACCATGGCACCACAGTCCACTAGGGCCAGGATGGAATGAGTCTCCTTATTGGCGGTAGATAGGGATGTTTGCAGGACCACCAAGGTATTCAATCGGGGGCAATTTAAGGAAGGAGCAGAAGCTGAGCAAGTATCTTTCTCCCGAAGCTGGGCTCTGCTCAAGATCAGGAGCTGGCGTTTCCCGAACGCATGGGTGGAGCTATAGGACAGTTCCGTACTAGATGTTTATCAGAGGCACAATACATACAGAGCCCAGTGTTGATCCTACGCATCCTTTCTTATACAGATATTGGACCCCGTACGGAACACAATTGCATAGGCTCGGGATCAGGAGAGTGCAATGTGGTCACATCCTTAGGACTAGGAAAATCCATGGAAACCTTTGGAGAAGCTGTTTTGGTTTTTCTCTTTTGCGCCTTTCTTTCCTGGATTCAAAAGTCTATTTGGAGGGACAAGTCTATCAGAGCCTGGAAGGAACTTGGACGGGCTACTCTGGCAAGTTCGTCCTTAATTTCGTCATTTAAGCCTCTGCGAAACAGGGTAAAACTTGCCTCCTGGGACCAATCAGCCTCTTTAACCAACTGCTTAAAGCGGGTTACATAAGAAAGCATGCCTTGACTCCCTTGTTGGAATTTCAGGAGCCTTTCCTGAGCACTGTAAACCTGTTCAGGACGATCGAACATTGTTTTGAAGGCTTCCACAAATCCATCATAATTGTGCAGGAGTGGATCTGCAGCATTGGCCAAAGGAGTTGCCCAGGCTAAGGCATTGCCCGAGAGATGAGCAATTATAAACCCCAACTTGGCTCAGGGCGTGGAAAAATAGTAGTGTTTGAATGTGAAATGCACCAAGCAGCAATCAAGGAAGGATCGCAGTGTTTTGGAGGAACCATCATACTTGTCCACTATGCTCCCTACCAAAGTACTTTGCTGTAATGCCGAATCCCGGGAAAGCACGAGTTGTTTTAACGCTGCATTTTCGGCTTTGAGGTTTTGAACCTCTGTTGTTAATTCTTGCATCCCTCTCATTAGGTCCTGGACCGCAGCCTCCATATTGAGCTCAGTATCAAGTTGGTGGCGTCTCACACTGTCACACTCTACCCCCGGTCTTACCAGTTTCTCCTTTGTCGTCTTCTTCTTTGACGGTTTCTCTGTCTTCCGGGATGTCCGGGACTTGTACAGGTAAGGCCGGTGGTCCTCCGTATCCAGCGTGGAATGAGAGCAGATTCAGGTGAAGAAAAACGTTCAGGATTCCAGGAAGGTAAGAGCAGTCAATGTCCGGGATAAGGCGCGGAACCAGGAAGGGAAGCACTACTCGCAAGTACTGAGATGAAGTTGCAAGCGCGGAAGCATGGAAGGGGGGGCCCAGGAAGGAATGCGAGGACGGCTTCGGATAAGGCAACAGGCCGCTTCTAATACTGCAGGAATAAAAAAGGGAATGTGGAAGGTATCGGACGAGGAAAAGGAAGGAAACGATGAACACACTAGCTGCGAACTCGAAAAGGAGCATTGAGACGCAGAGCGCCGCTGGGGCGTGCCCATTTTCTAGGAAGTCAGGGCTCCGGCGTAAACGCTAGACCGCAGCATGGCTGATGCGCTGGCCATGTTGAGAGGAGAACCGCTCCAGTGGTACGGTGCACCATGGACCAGGAAGTCCAGAAGGGGCGTAAATGGCGAGTCATGACACAGTTAAAGAGGAGGAGATTCAGGAGGGCTGACGGATCCCCAGTAGAGCATGCAGCATTATTAGACAAACTGATTGCCACGCTTACCCAGCCCTCCCTGGCAGTGGTGGTGAAATGCACCACCCATTCCAATGACACAGATGGGGTATCACCCGGTCTGCGGCAGTGAAACAAACTGCATATTTCCCTGTGCCCAGTGTTTCTGAATATCCAGTGATAGCACAGGGAGGAGCGTAATTGCCTCAATCCTACAACTCATACCAGTTGCACAGGTTATCGAATTACAGGGCCATGCCCCACAGGAGGAGAATGTAACGCTCACCTGGCTCCCACGGAGGCGCTGGTCTAGTCTGGGTTGCTGTGGCCTCTTCAAGCATGATGCGCAGAACTCGGACCACCGATTGAACAGGACCCCCAAATCTTGCTTGTCTGGCCCGTAGGAATATCCTTCTGCAGATGAGAAAGGGGATTAACTATCTGCAGAATAGTGTGCTTGCTCCACCCTTTCCCCCTTCGTTCTTCTCTGACTTCCTCCAAAATCCCCGGTTTAAGCTCACCTTATGGTTTGGAAGGATGAACTCTCCATCCTGCTTCTGGTGCAGGGGCGCGAGTTCGTCCAGTTACTTCACTGGTTTTCAGAATGGCGCTGGCAAAATCCACTTGACTTTTCGGAGTGATACGCCGTAAGTATGAAGATTCAAAGTTCAAGTGTGAGCCTCTTTTTATGTTGTCTTCCTAACCTGTGATCTGTCCTTTATTTCAGGTGCAGAACGAAGGCGATGCATTGAGGGGTTAAATTGCCGATGGTAAAATCAGGTGAGTTAGTGATGAGGGCGACCCCTCTAAATGTCTTTATAATTCCCCAGTAATGTCTTTTGTCCTTTCCCCATAGGGGCCGGGGTGCGGTACCTGCCAACGAAGCGGCGCCGACCCGAAATGTGGAATGGTTCACCAAGAAAAGCCGGTAAGTATTATGGCTGAAAATTCGGCTTGCCGCCTGTGTTCCCTCTGCTCACCTTTTGTCTCTTCTTCTCTCCCCTAGGTGCAGAGATGTGGCGACCGATGCTGACAGCCGCGATGGAGCCGGGAGATGTCTCGAGGACAGGTGAGTGAAGCGCAGCGCTGCAGCGAGCAACGCGATGCTTTTAAATGGAAGTCTTTCTTCAAGAATGCTGGCGTGAAGATTCCGGATGCAGGTAAGAAGTTTGAATAAGTTCTTGGTTTTCACCTTTCTCTTCTCTTCTTTCCTTACAGGTGTTCCAGGTTCGAGGCGGGCGTGGCTGGAGTCCAGGTGCAGGAGCAGACACGGTGAGCGTTCAGCTGTTGGGATGCAGAACAACGCGAAGCACGTGTGGCTGTCCGGGCGTGGCTTAAATAGCCTTGGAAGAAGTCCCAGGTAAGTATTCTTCCACAGCCCCACCCAAGTAACAAAATAGTCCCTTCAGTAAAATAGTCCCTCCTAAGCCTCATTTGGCTTGGGTCTTCATGCAGCATGGTCTGCATCAGGTGAGTATGCAGCATGGTCTGCATCAGGTAAGTGCACCAAACACTTTCCTTTATGAGCCTGGCGCCTGTGGCGCCAGGACTGATGTCCAACATGAGCCTGGCGCCAAGGGCGCCAGGACAGAGTCCAAAGAGCCCCTATAAGGGGCCGCTGGGCTTTTACCCGGGGGCATGATGCCTGCTCCCGGGGGTGCTGGGCCTGGCCTGGTGCTCCGGGGGTAGGCATCATGACAGAGAAGGAACTGTGGCAGAGAAGGGGGCTGTAAACTGTCCACTACAGACCTATTATGGTGGCAGGAAACCACAGGCAGGGCGGTTATGCAAAATGAGTTCCTGCTGGTCGCTTTCGACCAGCTGCACCACCCAACCCATGTGTCGAAACAACACATTGCTGTCGATTTACAGGAGGACTGGTTTGTCCCCAGTTTTCAAGAAGCACTAACTAACCTGGCGATTAATTGCACTGCATGTCAAACCTACAGCACTGGCCACACCAGGCAAACTATTTGAGGTACTCTACCGCACCCGAATGGGCCATTACATAAGTTGCATATCGACTACATGGATATGGAGAGAGATTTAATGGGTGTCATTATATGATTGTCATTGTGTGTCCCTTCTCCTGGTGGGTGGAGTCAGGTTCTTGTGCACATCCAGATACTAAATGTGCTGTTAAATTCTTTGTCAGCAATGTTTTCCCTTGATGGGGAGAGTGCAATATAATAATGTCTGACAATGGCACTCACTTCTTCAATGAGCTGTTTAAAGAAATAAAAGCATTACTGGGCATCAAGCATTGGATGTGTACAATTTACCACACCCAGGCCAACAGGGTTGTAGAACGGATCAATGGTCTATTAAAGAGCAAACTGTGCACTGCATTAAAGACAAATTGGGTGCTCTGTTTGCCCCTGGCCTTATTTACCATGGGCAGGCAGTCCTGTAAGGATAATCATTTATTGCCCCATGAGGTATTAACAGGGCGGCAAAATAACACACCCCCATCAGAAGAGCATCGGATGCTCACTGGGCTGCATCCGTACTAGGGAATGAGTTCAAGGATTATTGTCCTGCCTTAACAAAAGACATAAAATGTATTTCTCAACAGATAGCACCACCACGGTCTGAGGATCCAACCAGCGCTGAATCTACCTCAGTGACATCACCACCACTCCAGTTATCCCCCATCGATCAGATCTTCGTAAATAACTTTGTCTGTAGGTGGCGTGAACCTAGATACAACGGTCCCTTTACTGTTGTCTATGCCACTCCCCTAGCGGTAAAGGTTAGGGAGCTGTGGTAATGGATACATCTTTCAGATGTCAGGAAAGGCCCACCATGCCACATGCCCATACAGGTTGAATAGGTATTAGATGTACAAGAACTCTGACACAGACTGATTTATTACATGTACTAATGTTCCTGAGCTCTTTCACATAACCACAAGTAGCAACAGCACATTGTTTTATGATACACATTTTTTATTTAATTTCTGTAACCTGTTTACAAATTAAGAAAACAAACTAATGTTCCATAAACATGCCTTGTCACATGGCACATTACAATGAGTCCAATCAAATCGAATATCCTTAGTATTTTTTCTGTGGTCTATACTGTATTTGCTGACACGTGTTTCGACCAGTTTGGTCTTTTTCAAGGCAAAGTTACAAACCTATGTTGCATATTGTAGTAGAAAACATATAAAAGCATTCATTCATGTCATAATCAAGTAAAAAACACAAAAATAAAAATATTAAGGCCATAAAAATGGCCGATAGTATACAAATGGACCCCATTACATGAATAGGTCATAGACAATGTGGTAGTATGTTCATAAATAAATGATAAGAAACATAAATAATTAGGGGGGAAGAAAGAAGGAAGGAAGAATGGGAGACAAAAAGAGAGAAGAGACAAAAATTATCAAACCAATTGTTAAATGGATTTTGAGATACTGTCCGTCAACCTTGAGATATCAATTCAAGCATATATTGCACTGAGCCCCAGGGATTGTGTAAAATGGTGCTGAAATGTGTCATCCACCACTACATACAAAAACATAGCTTGTCACAAAAATGATAATGTCAACAAAATCTAATTCAAATGCTTTCAAATGTCATGAATCCATCTTAACATTGTTGATCAATCGATGAAAACTCAATAATATTCAAACGAACATTGATTGACCATTATATGCCTCCATATAGGGCCTATTTAAAGGGGGATAATGTAGGTTGGACCAATGCATGGACTGGATTCACAAATTGTTCAATAATGTCTTGTGATGATGGAATCAGATAGTCAATACCATCAGCCCACACAATTTGAAAATCACGGTTGACCAAGATCAAAAACAAATCTCCTACGATACTCTATCAAGTGCCACTGTCATAGCATCTGAACACCATTGTGGGAGTTACTCAACAAATTCGGAATTGCATGCATACCAAAATGCGTGTTAGGTGCACTTCACTATACCAATGTGCGTTTAAAGAGACCCCCATACAAACGCTAAATGTTATTACCTCACTAGATTATGGTTCCAATTGATTAGAATATGATGAGTAGACAGTGACTTTATTATGTCTACAACTGCAAAAAAACAATAAAAATGTTACTGAATGCGATCTGAGTGATGCCATCTAATCAATAAATGAACAAATATGCAGGTGTAAAATTGTCACATGCCCCATTAAAGTACCTTGAAGGTCTAGGCTTACGACATGTTAACATTACTAAAGTCAATACTCAATTCAAACAGTGAGAAATTATTATGTCTCTGGTATCATCCTCTCAGTATTCCAAGTTGCACATACGCAATGGTATCTATTATTGGTGAGTCCCATGCTATTTAGCATCTGAGCATGCATGTTTTGAAAATTTAACATTCTCTGTTGTCTCATACAGATAACTCTGTGTAGGACAACTTAGTTATAATTGCCTCAAATTGTTACAAAAAATACCATACTCCAATTGACATATTTCGTATGACGTCCCCGTGCATTGGTCACCATGCCTAATGTCCCCATTCATTTTCATTTGCCCACATCTCATCTTTGACTGATTCCAATTATTCATTGATTGTTACAGTTAGAGAAAAAAATACCTAAAAAAAGAGCAATATGAAAAGAATGAAAGTCAAAGAAATACTCTGGTCGGAGAGAAACCACAGGTCCGAACATAAAGAACCTCACAAGTTTAAGTACATAACATCCCGAGACCTTGGGAGAGTGCCCTTCACAAGAATACTTTTAGTTTGTGTTCGCTGTTTAGACCAAGAGTAGTGCATCTCAATTTACATATCATGCGTGCCTCCAGTTGGCGTAGGTGTAGTTGGCGATCACCTCCTCTGATATTAGCATGTGCCTGTTGTAAAACTGCGAAGCAGATATCGAGTTTTCAAATTGATGTTGGGTTTGCCAGTGCACCGCAAGTGGTAGTTTTCGGATCCTGGCTATTGAGGTTGGAGAGGTGCTCACGTATACTGATACGTAGCTCACGTATAGTGCTTTCAATATATACTCTGTTGCAAACACAGACTGTAGCATATACAACATATTTAGATTTACAATTGATGAAGTCATAAATTTGAGTTTGCAATCTGCCATGGCATGTAAAAAGCGTCATTGGTGTGAGAGCAAATTGACAAAAATTGCAATTTCCACAATTATGAAAACCAGACAGCGTATTTCTCAACCAGTTAGTGTTAGTCAAGGTGTCTGACTTCGCCTTAAGGAACGAGGGACTCAATTTGTCTTGAAGTGTCAGATGTTTTGTGAAAGAAAGTTTGGGACGATGAGTAATGTATTGTAATAAATCTGGATCTAGCTTCAGAAGATGCCAATGCTTATCAATAAGCCTATATAGGCAATCACTGTCCTGAGAGCAATGAAGCTGACTCCATGCAAGGGTTCTGATTTTTTAGGATATTGCTTGTTCAGTATTGAATCTCTATTTGGAAGGTTGATTTTAGTTGAAGCCTTCTAATTGCACTTTGACGTGTACCCTCGTTGCTTAAACCTCTGCTCGAGAAGTTCACATTCTTGTTCATATGCTCCTTGGGAGCTACAGTTTCTCTTAGGTCGGTGGAATTTGCCCGCCTGAATATTATCGATGACTGATTATTTATGACAACTAGTAGCATGGAGAGTTGATTTAACTTCTGTTAGCTTTCTATGTGTCCTTGTGTGCAAGACATCATTGTCAATGTAGATTTTAAGATCTAGAAATTCTAAGTTGTCACTGCTGATAGTCCCAATAAATTCAATTCCAAAAGTATTTGAATTAAGATACTGAATGAAGCTGTCAAAGCGCTCTGGTAAATCATTCCATACCAACAAAACATCATCTATATATCGCTTCCACAGTAACATTTCTGTGGTAAATTCATGAAGATTTTAAAAGTAAGTCTGTTAAAAAAAATCCATAAAGAGATTAGCCAGGAAAGGGGCATATTTTGCGCCCATGGCTATATCCTTCGTCTGAAGGAAGTACTGTTTGTTGAATAAAAATTGGTTGTGGTTCACGGTGAAATTCAGAAATGGCTTAATCATGTCAATATGTTTAGTACGTGAAGCAAAGTGATTGCAAAATGCAAAGTCTATGGTATCCAAAGCGAAATTGTGTTGAATTGATGTTTATAGTGCTTTCACATTTAGTGTACCCAAATGATACTGGGGTTGCCACCTAATTGAATTGAGTATGGTGAGCGTTTGCGTAGAGTCTTTGAGATACACGGGTAACAAAGGAACACAATCCTTGATTGCTTTATCAATGTATTGTGATGGGCCTTCTGTTGCCCAACCCAGTCAGCTCATTTTTGGTCAAACATCAGGAAGATGATGGTAACTCTTATGTATCTTGGACAAAAAATACATTGTTGGGATAACCGGATTGTGTCTGATGAGAAAAACTCTTTCATCATCTGTGAGAATTTCTTGAGAATTCCAGTGATAGATTAGGGTAGTTAGTTCTGCAACGGTTTGCCTGGTGGGATTTCCATTGAGTTTCATGTGACACCCAGGGGTAGCCAGATGGTCATTTGCCATTTTGAGGTAATATGTTCTATTCAGTAGAACAATACTTTCGCCATTATCAGCCTCCTTGATCACAATATTGGAATAATCTGCTGGATCTTGTAATGCGGTCCTGTAAGATTAGGTTTATGACTGGCAAACCGGTGCTTGGCATGGTCCATATAGTTGTGTATCTCACTAGTCACTGCTTGATAAAAAGTATCAATCACGTTCTCACTAGTCGATGATGGAACAAACTTTGATCTCTTTTTGTGTTCTAAGATATCCAAATTCCTTTGGTGAACTCCTAGTTCTTGTTGAATTTCTGTAATAGATTGAGGTGTGTCCGTGGTTAAAGGTATTAACAAATGAGTGCAAATGAGTACATTCTATTTCAGCTATAGTGAGTGTACTTAGAGGTTCTTATCTCGCTAGTGGATGGTATACACTGACCTGGTTATGAAATTTTTTAAACAAATTTATTTTCCACACAAATTTATATAAGTCAATTTGAAATTCAGTCATATCGGATTGAGTACTGGGGCCAAATGAGAGCCCTTTATTGAGAAGTGTAATTTTAGAAGGGGACTATTGTCTATCAGACAGGTTGACGACTATGTTTTCAGAATGGACTTGCCCTTGAGGTTCCTTGAGCTCAAACTGGTTTGTCTTTTGTTTGCGTTGCCTCTTATATCTACTTCTTGCTTCTCTTCTCTTCTTCCTCTGAAGAAGTTGTTCGTGTTGGAGTATTGTGTCCCAAAGGGACTTGGAATCTAACCTGTTTAGAGAAAAAGGGGTTGTAATTAGGTTGGTTTCCCTTTTTGTAACGTTTTATTTCTGCTAAAAAGCCTCTTCTGTTATGCTGTGACCTAGGGGCAGCACTAGCTTCTCCTGATTTCGATGACAAATGGTTTTCACCCTCTGAGTCAGCATCCGAAGAATCTTTGGTGCTAGAAGGTGTCTTAACATTGTTGGATGTACTATCTGAATCAGAATTAGCTTGAAAAGTGTAAACACAATCATTATTATAATCTGTTTCATCCCAAAAGTATTTATGGAATTTCCGAAGTTTGATGTCATCGTGATACTCTTTTAAGATAGTATGCATTTTGAGGTAGTTCTTTTCTTTGGTGCTTTCTGGGTTACTCATTTTTTCTATTTCTAATTTGGTTGCCTCTGAGTGATTGCTCTCAAATGTCCATGTTCAGCATGTTTAATAAGTAATTGTAACATCTTCTCTGAACTAAGGGTTACATTTTCTTCCCATTGATGCGCTAAGTGCTGATCCTCCGAATTAGTGAAATTGGGAAGGATAAGTATCCTTAAACCTCTTGGAATTATATTTTGTTCAAGGTAGTTAGTCAATGAGGCTTTTTCCCAATATTTTTTTATCTCACTTTTTGAGAGACGCTCCAGTTTAAGAAATGTGTTGGCAAGGGTTTCAGTTACCGTATTTCTACTAGTGAAGGCAATCCTCGTACTGTCCCTGGGTGAAAATAATGCTGCCCTGTCCTCCTCTCTGTTGAGGAGATATCCTGCCATATTCAAAATTGGATTTGTGCCCTGCAAAGCACCGACCTGGAATTATAATGAAGTGAAAATATGTGGGGTAACCAAGGTATTTTCAATTGTTTACAAATGAACGCTGCTATGCACAATTTGCACTTTAATTTTCTCTCCTTCTTGAATTCTTTTAGCTTTCTTTAGCTCTCTCTCTCAATCTCTCTCTCTCTCTCTCTCTCTCTCTCTCTCTCTCTCATATCTCCCTCCATTTTTCTCTCTTCTTTTCTTTTTCACGATGAAAATGCAGCCTCCTACAAATTTATTTGGGAGAGTGTTACGCTCACCTGGCTCCCACAGGGGTGTCGAGCGGAACTGGACAGCCACGGTCTCCACCAACGTGATGCGTAGTGCAGAGAAGACTGACTGCACTGGCCCACCTAGCTTTGTCTGCTTGACCCGTAGAAATAGTCTCCTAAAGACGGGGAAAGGGAATTAGCCACCTGTGGATTTGAGTAGTAACACCTCACTGCGTCCCCACTTATCACCTCTGACATTCCCTTTCACCAAGCTCACCTTATAGTTTTGTATGATGAGCTCTCCATCCTGCGAAGAATGCAGTGGCGCGTTGATGGCCAGTTACTTCACTGGCTTGAGGGTATTGGAAGAGTTCTGGACAAATCTTGGCTCCAATCCTCCGGGCGAAAGGCCGTAAGTACATAGTTCTAAAGAGTTCAAAATGTCCGAATAATCACTCTTGTCCAATTCCTTGTTTCTTTTGCAGCTTAGACCCAAAAGATGATCGTCTTGTGGCAGCTGAAACCGTTCTGTGCCAGGGTTTAACTCGCTGCTTTCTCTTTTCTTGCAGGTGCAGCGTAGGAAGATTTGGCCTGCTGGTGCATAATACCTCCTGCGGTAAAATCAGGTAAGCAAATGGTGGCAAGAGATTGTCCTTGTTTGTTCCCTTGGCTCACCTTGTTGCTTTCTTGTCCCCCTTAGGTGCTGGAATGCGGCAACCTGGTGATGGAGACAGCACCGGATCGTAGAGATGCTGCAAGGAACGGTGAGTATGGCACGGCGCTGCTGCTGGCGATGCGACGCGTTTAAAATGAAGTCTGTTTCTGGTTCGAAGATGCGCTGAATCCGAAATTAGGTAAGAAATCCAGTAAAGTTATTGTTCTAACCTTTCTTCTTCTTTCCCTTCTTTCTAGGCGCTCTGGACTCGAGGCGGGCGTGGCAGGATGCTGGATGCTGACTGCAGACACGGTGAGCGTTACGCTGCTGGATGCAGAATAACGCGAAGCATGTGCTGCTCTTCGGGCGTGGTTTAAATAGCCTTCAAAGTAGTCCCAGGTAAGTATTCTTCCACAACCACACCCGAGTAACAAAATAGTTCCTAAGATAAAATAGTCCCTTCAAGCCTCACATGGGCTTGGATGCTTGGATCCCTTGCAGCATGGTCTGCATCAGGTAAATTTTAACATATGAGCCTGGCGCCTATGGCACCAGGACTGATGTCCCATATGAGCCTGGCGCCATAGGACTGGACCCAGATAGCCCCTAACAGGGGTTGCTGGGTTTGCTCCAGGTAACATGATGCCTGCTCTGGGGTTGATGGACTTGGTCTGGATGCCTGGGGGTAGGCATCATGACAGCACTCCCCCCCAAGGCCCCTCCTAAAGTCGTTCCTCCCCTTGGCCTTGGTTTGTCTGGGAAATTCCGGTGGAATCTTCTCACCAACCTAGGTGCATGAACGTGGTCACTAGGTTCCCATGACCGTTCTTGTGGTACGTAACCTTTCCAGTCGATTAAATAAAAAAGTCTTGACTTAACCATTTTGGAGTCCAGGATACTTTTCACTTCAAATTCGGGTTCCCCGTCTATAAGGATGGGGTCAGGTGGCTTGGTTAGTCTTGTCCCAGGTTGTACTGGCTTCAGAAGTGACACATGGAAGACGGGGTGAATTCGCATAATAGCAGGTAATGCCAATTTGATGGCCACCGGGTTGATAATGGCCTTAATAAGGTAAGGTCCCAAATATCTAGGGTTAAAGGTCTGCTTTCCCTTTAGAGGTATGTGTTTTGTGGCCAACCAACCTTGACCCCAATTTGGTATTGTGGAGCATCACTTCGATGCTGATCAGCATTTTTCTTGTACTTTTCTTTCGCATGTTTCAAATGTTCAGTTGCTTCCTTAAAGGCTTGTGTAATAGTAGCGTGCAGATGGTTCACTGCAAGCATTTCTAAGTGTTGAGGCGAGTCAGGTTCTGAGGTTCGAGGGTGGTGCCCGTATATGGTATAAAAGGGGCTTTGTCCAGTTCCAGAATGTACAGAGTTATTGTATGCATATTCGGAAATCCATAGAATGTCCTTCCAATTACTTTCAGTCTTGTGTAACATACAACGCAGGTACTGTTCAAGAGTCTGGTTGGTCCTCTCTGTTTGACCATCGGTCTGGGGATGGTGACTGGTCGATAACCTCACGTCGATTTGCACCAATTGACAACATTTCTTCCAAAAATGTGAAATGAATTGACTACCTCGGTCAGAGACCAATACGGAGGGAAATCTGTGTTTTCGAACAATGTTTTCGAGAAATTCCTTGGCCAGAATTGAAGCAGAAGGTAATCCCTTTAAAGGAATAAAGTGGGCCATTTTGGAAAAAAGATCCACAATAATGAGAATGGTGTTAAATCCATTACATGGAGGTAGGTCTGTAATAAAGTCTAACGATAAGGTGTGCCATGGTGTAGGTGGAATATCCAAGGGTTGTAAAAGGCCAGCCATTTTTTTCTTCTGACTTTTGTTTTGGGCGCAAATGCCACAGGACATTACAAATGACTTTACGTCTTTTCGCCAGGGGGCCACCAGAATTGTCTCTTAATTTTAGCTTCAGTTTTTGCGATACCTGGGTGCCCTTCCATCAGGGTGTCATGATAATTGGAGATGACTAGTTCTTGTAGTTCCTTATGTGGTAGAAATAGACGCCCTTGATAATAAGGTAGGTCATTGATGACAGAGTAGTCTGAGCCTTTCTTTACCCAGTCCTGCAGGGCTGTTGGATTGAAGAGTTGTTGGATCTTTACCTGAATATCTTCTAGGGTTTGTAAAGTAGTTATGCCAAGAATTCTTTGTTCTGAAATTATAGGCACTGGCTCTGGGTTCGCATATGCTTCTTCCATTCCTATTCGGGATAAGGCATCTGCCTTGCCATTTTTACAGCCTGGTCGATAAGTGATCACGAAATCGAACTCGGCAAAGAACAATGCCCATCGAAGTTGGCGTGATGATTGGGCTTTGGCTGTCTTTAAATACTGCAAGTTCCGGTGATCAGTGATTACAGTAATGGTATGCCTGGCACAGAGAAGATAATGCCACCAAGCCTTGAAGGCGGATTTGACAGCTAATAGTTCCTTATCGGTAACCGCATAGTTTAACTCGGGTGCCGAGAACTTTCTGGACCAAAATGCAACTTGGTGAAGTTGACCGGTTTCAGGATCCTTCTGCGACAGGAAAGCTCCCATGGCTAAACTGAATGCGTCGGTTTCAACTATGTATGGGAGTTCAGGACGCGGATGCTTTAATACAGGTGCAGACGTGAATTTCGCTTGCAGTTCTTGGAAGGCATTCTCAGCTTCTTCAGTCCACAAGAAGTGTTTGTTTTTTTGCAAGAGTGCTGTGATAGGGTGTACAACGTGCGAGAAATCCAGAATGAATCTGCGATAGAAATTAGCAAATCCGAGCATGCTTTGTACTCCTTTAACTGAACTGGGTGATGGCTATTTGAGAATTGCGTCCACCTTTCGAGAGTCCATTCGAACTCCTTTTGGAGTCAGGATAAATCCAAGAAATTCAACTTCTGTAGTATGGAAAACGCATTTTTCCAATTTTGCATATAACTTGTGCTGGCGTAGTTTCTCAAGGACTGCACAAACGTGCTTCACATGGTCTGATTCTGAAGAGGAGTACACTAGAATATCGTCTATGTATACGACAACGCAGACGTCAATGAGTTCACGAAGGACACCGTTCATAAAATACTGGAAGGCTGCTGGTGCATTGCACAACCCGAAGGGCAGCACCTGGTATTCGAATAACCCGTACTTAGTGCGAAAAGCAGTCTTCCATTCGTCGCCTTTCTTAACACGTACCAGATGGTATGCCCCTCGGAGATCTAATTTAGTGTAGATGCAAGCGTCCTTTACTTGGTCTAGTAATTCTGGGATCAGAGGCAATGGGTATCGGTTCTTAACCGTGATCTGATTTAAGGTGCGGTAGTCTATGCACGTTCTGAGGTCACCTTCCTTTTTTGGCACAAAGAACAAAGCTGAAGATGCAGGGGACTTGGATGGACGAATGAAGCCATTGGCAAGGTATTGGTCCAAGTATTGTCGTAGGTGAAGGTTCTCGGGTTCCGTAAGTGCGTAGATCCTACTACAGGGAGGTTGTGCACCAGGTATGAGGTGAATTTGACAATCGTATGATCTGTGAGGTGGTAAGGTGTTTGCCTGTTCTTTTTGGAAAACATCCTGGAATTCTTGATATTCGTGCGGTAACTGCACAACTGGAGTAGCGACTGTTGCCAGGTCCTTGTTCAAGGTTTTTATTGGGTAACAAGTATGTGCACAATCCGGGAAGGTTATTCTCTTCTCTCGCCAATCAATACAATGAATATGTGTTTCCAACCAAGGTATCCCCAGTATTATTTGGAACTGCGGGGCTTTGATTAAATCAAACACAATAGTCTCTCGATGCCCATCCTGACCCAATAATGTCATCTCTGCGGTGGAATGAGTTACAGGCCCAGAGGCAATTTCAGTTCCATCGACTGTGGTGATGACATCCAAAGTGGTCTTTCTGCAGAAAGGTAGATTCATCCTAGAAGCCAATTTGTGGTCCACATAGTTTCCTATGGCCCCGCTATCAATGTATGCCCTAACTGCGTGCAAGGGTGATGGCTGCCTTGGATCTATAAGGACCATTGGTATGATGAAATGCGAGGTCTGAGTATCCTTCTTCAAGCTCGGCAAGCAGACCTCTAAGCTTGTCGGGCGTGGTCGTTTCTCGAGTCAGGCTCCAAATGGCTTTTATCAGCAGCTCCTACCACCTTCTTGGGTGGTTTTACAGGGCAATCCCGTAGAAAATGTCCCGAAGTTCCACAGTATAGACATAATTGCATTTGCCGCCTCTTTTCTCTTTCCTTCTGTGTCAAGGGTCCTTTAACTCCTCTGATTTGCATGGGTATTGAGGCATCTGTTCCTTTGGGGGGTAGCGTTGGGTTTAACCACCACCCGGTTCTCGAACTTGGCTCGATCAGCCTTTTGATTCTGAAGTCTGTGATCTAACTGGACCACTAAATCTATATATTCAGCACAGTCTTGAGGTGGGTTCACAACTTGAGCCAAAACATCTTTGAGTTCTCCTCGAAGTCCCCGATGAAACAACGTAACCCGTTTTTCCTCGGGCCATCCAGTTTCCACCACCAACCGATTAAAGATTGCTATGTAGGTTAGAAGGTCTTGGTTACTCTGTCGTAGGGACAAAAGTTTGTTATCCAGGGCCTGTCCTTGTGAGTGCCGGGCAAATTGTCTTTCCATGCTCATTTGTAAACCCTGAAAATCCCGAAGAATAGGGTCATCCTGATTGACTAGTGGGATTGACCAATCCGCTGCACTGCCGCTGAGATAGGATAATACGAATGCTACTTTGGCTTGATCGTTTGGAAAGGCTCCAGGTCTGCATGAAAAGTGCAAACGGCATTGGTTCATGAACAAGGCAAATCTTTTCGGGTCCCCCGCAAAGCGTTCTGGCGGGGCTAAAGGGATATTGCCTGGTAAAATCACTTGCACAAGGTTGCTTGGTGAAACAGGGTTTGGAATCCCCCTGAGTCCCGGTAGGGGTGTTTGCCCCGCTTGGTTTTGCAGTAATTGTCTAGCAAGGTCATCAGTGCGTTCCTTCGAAACAATCAACTCTCTCCTGAGTGTATTAGTTTCTTGGCGAGCGGCATGAACTTCAGCCCTAAATTCCCCTAATAATTGGGCCAGTTGATCAGTTTCTGAGGTCTCCATGACACCCGGGTGAGAATTTGTAGGAAGGCTTCGCATTCTGTTACGCTCACCTGGCTCCCAGAGGGGTGTTGAGCGGAACTGGACAGCCACGGCCTCCACCAAAGTGATGCGTAGTGCAGAGATGACTGACTGGACTGGCCCACCTAGCGTCGTCTGCTTGACCCGTAGAAGTAGTCTCCTAACGACGGGGAAAGGGAATTAGCC
Source organism: Ambystoma mexicanum (assembly GCF_040938575.1). Lineage (NCBI taxonomy): Eukaryota > Metazoa > Chordata > Amphibia > Caudata > Ambystomatidae > Ambystoma > Ambystoma mexicanum. Next base: position 596,317,281 of record NC_090933.1, read on the forward strand.
ACATGTGGATTTGAGTAGTAACACCTCACTGCGTCCCCACTTATCACTTCTGACATTCCCTTTCACCAAGCTCACCTTATAGTTTTGTATGATGAGCTCTCCATCCTGCGAAGAATGCAGGGGCGCGTTTATGGCCAGTTACTTCACTGGCTTGAGGGTATTGGAAGAGTTCTGGACAAACCTTGGCTCCAAACCTCTGGGTGAAAGGCCCTAAGTATATAGTTCTAAAGAGTTCAAAATGTCCGAATAATCACTCTAGTCCAATTCCTTGTTTCTTTTGCAGCTTAGACCCAAAAGATGATCGTCTTGTGGCAGCTGAAAGTGTTCAGGTAAGAGTCTGTGTTTTGTAACACTGTCCGGTAAATGATGCCAAAGTTTAACTCGCTGCTTTCTCTTTTCTTGCAGGTGCAGCGTAGGAAGATTTGGCGTGCTAGTGGATAATACCTCCTGCGGTAAAATCAGGTAAGCATATGGTGGCAAGAGATTGTCCTTGTTTGTTCCCTTGGCTCACCTTGTTGTTTTCTTGTCCCCCTTAGGTGCTGGAATACGGCAACCTGGTGATGGAGACAGCACCGGATCGTAGAGATGCTGCGAGGAACGGTGAGTATGGCACGGCGCTGCTGCTGGCGATGCAACGCGTTTAAAATGAAGTCTGTTTCTGGTTCGAAGATGCGCTGAATCCGAAATCAGGTAAGAAATCCAGTAAAGTTCTTGTTCTAACCTTTCTTCTTCTTTCCCTTCTTTCTAGGCGCTCTGGACTCAAGGCGGGCGTGGCAGGATGCTGGATGCTGACTGCAGACACAGTGAGCATTACGCTGCTGGATGCAGAATAACGCGAAGCCTGTGCTGCTCTTCGGGCGTTGTTTATATAGCCTTCAAAGTAGTCCCAGGTAAGTATTCTTCCACAACCACACCCGAGTAACAAAATAGTTCCTAGAATAAATTAGTCCCTTCAAGCCTCACATGGGCTTGGATCCCTTGCAGCATGGTCTGCATCAGGTAAATTTTAACATATGAGCCTGGCGCCATAGGCGCCAGGACTGATGTCCCATATGAGCCTGGCGCCATAGGCGCCAGGACTGTACCCAGATAGCCCCTAACAGGGGTTGCTGGGTTTGCTCCAGGTAACATGATGTCTGCTTCCGGGGTTGATGGACTTGGTCTGGATGCCCAGGCGTAGGCATCCAGAACAATCAATATTTACATTCGCCTGAACATTCTGTGCTAAACACATTTTCTTCTACATATATATGTGTTATCCATTGTGTCGCTGGACTGTTTGCTTTGTCCATGTTCAGAATGGGAATATTTGTAGTGTTCAGTTTTAGATGAGGAGGGCATATACAAGACGTGGGGGGGGGCAGGGGAATGCTGATACTGCCATTTTATTTTCATCATATGTGCTAATAACTCTTCATCATAATACAGAGAAACTGGGAAAACTGTTATTAAAACAAATGCTACCCAAAAGCAAGTGGGGAAGTTAACTAAACTGGCTATGTCATTATCATTTCCTAATGTGTTTAACATTACTGCAAATTTGATTTGAATTCTTCACAAGTTACTGCATCAAAGGTTTCAAGAGACAACTGAAAAGAGCAAAGTATGATGAGTTTGGAGGTTTAGGTTTAGATGTGATAGAAGATGTGCATCACCCAGAATTGAGTAATAGTTGGTACACCGACATTAGCTTGTTTGGGAAAAAGAGGGTTAATGGGAGTTGTTACATTTGTTCCTTGATGCCACACGTGTCGGGGGCCCCCAAGATATTAATGCTGCAAGAAACTCTCCTTTTGGAGGTTCGATGTTTGGGCCCATCTGACATTATGCAGGTTAGAAGCACTTTTCAGGCACAGAAAATACAACTCGTGATGATGGACCCGGAAGAACTGCAGTGTGCCCGCAACCCCAAAAGCCTGCAGTGTTTACAAAGATTGTATCTGAAGTTGGAGGGTGTGGAATTCATAGCAAACAGATGGCAAGAGACTACAATGAGCTGCATGGCCGGAGGCCTCATGGGATTCGAAGATGAAGTGATCCAAAAGGTGAATGCTGTATGCTGAGAATACTGGAATGAGCATGTGGCAAAACTAGCGTGGATCGAGGTGATTGGAAAGCCAGTAAAAGTGTAGAAGCAAGGAGAATGTGAACTGTATTTTTATAACAAAGGAAACATCTTGTGGGGGCCAACAGTAAGTGCAACAAGAATTATACATCCCAGAGCTCAGAAAAGAGACATCAGAAGTGATGGATAATTATCACCACTATCGAGGGGCACCTGCTCACTGGCCACATTGCACTCAGCTCTCCTGCTGGTCCCTGAAGAGCACTTGATAGTGGGACAAGGTGACTTTTCCGCCCCAACAACAGCACCAGTGGCGGATACCCCTACCACAGTTCCGCTGCAGTAGCCCATATTTCATATCCTGCCAGAAAAAGAAAAGAAAGAGAAATTGCGTAGAAAGCAGAGATCCAACTATCTGTCCCAAGGTTCTTCACAGTTGCTCAAAGAAATACCAGATCAATACAGATTGTACAGCAAAAAAGAGACCTTTTTTGAATCATTATTACTACCAGGAGTACAAGCAGCCGCCAATGCCAAGTGACTCCACATTGTCCGCTGGGAGGTGATACAGCTGGCAAATGACACTGAACAAGGTCTCAATGTCATAAAGATGGAGATGCAAGCAATCGGGTTGATGAAGTTACTGAATTGCTATGTGCTGAACTTGCTTACGGCCATGGAAGGCGGGGTCTGCCAAAAGATCAGGGAGTCCTGTTGCACGTACGTACTCTCAAACGACACCAGCAACGGGTCTCGCACGCACATTATAGAGGCCCTGCATACTCTCTGCACCCAAATTCAAATAGAGGCTGGCATTCAGAGTAGCGACTGGTTTGATTACCTTTTCTCTTGAGCACCATCATGGATAGGGGAGATTGTGAAAATACTGGTACCAGTGATAGTGTTCATGTTGGTTATCTTCTGCGCATGCCAGATGGAACTTTGATGCTGTGCCAAAGCAATGCCTAGCACTGCATAGATGATGGTTTCAATTGGCGTACAGGGCGCACCTTGCAGTGCAAAAGTTAGCCAGGTACAAACAGATGACCCCCAACAAGCCCTGCATGATTAGATTAGAGCAACGCCTTCAACTCACAGGCACTATCACAACTCCCTTACCAGACCCCAAGAACTACCAGGAACAATGGGTCATCCTAGCAGAAGACGAGGGGTGTATATACATGGCATGTACCCCAGAACAATGTGCACAAGCAGGGGAGAGTTTACGGTCTGTGCGCAAAGGCTGAGAGATTGGAAAGGGAGAATGTAGAGGAGGACAGGGAAAGGCTTACATGGCAGTTTGTTAAAGTGGGATTAACAAAAGGGGAAATGATGGGAAGCAGGGGCAATTGTCACAGGCCCCCAAGAGGTTCCGGATGAAGCAGAGACCTATGAGTGAGTTGTAGGTATCTGGGAAGGTTGTAGGGGCTACGGGGCTGTAGATAGATCCTGCCTTTTGGGTAGATATAATCTGTTTAGATGTTGCTTGCGCTGGGAGTGAAACGCCATTTTAGAAAATAGCTGCCATTTTGAATTCGAGGCGTAGTGCCGCGTTGCAGCCCAGGCTCAGAACATAGAGATAGGTGAGCACATGCAGGGTCGGGTTGCAGCATAAGCAGTAGTGAGAAAGACCAAATCCATAGAGTGTCATAAACCCTTCATTGTTTCATCTGTATACCAGAAATGTGCCCTGCAAGGCCATGAGGGGGCTGGGAGCTCCCTGCGAGAATGTATCCTACAAGAAGGAGGGCACAAGCCTCTAACCATTCCCTGCCCAAACCCTAAGTTATAGTGCCCAGATGCCCCTGTCCCAAGACCCCAGCATTACAGAGTACCAGCCAGTCCCAGACCACCGACCATAAAACTGTTAGATTGCCAATTCATTTGAAAGATCACAGCAGAATATCCTGGACCACTGTGATTTGTGCTGCGAGGTGACAGAGAGGGAAAGAAACACATTTAAGTCTGGGGTGGTAAGAACTGGAACAGCGCCGACATGTCTGGGATCGTGCAGGGGTTTAGAGTTATCGGCACCTTGAAAGTAGCCTCTGTGCCCATGTCTGCAGTACCAGGTGCACATTAGGCAACAGATAAGAGATGTGCTTAACTGTGTAAGCAATTGGCAATTAGGAGTCTCACGCTGGATGACGCACGACAAAGAACCCCACTTGAAAGAAGATGGGGAGAAGAAGCAGGGTCCAATGACCTGGCATCCCATGTGGAGCAGGCTGCTTATCTTTAGGGTCACACCAAATACCTATGTGGATTTTTAACCTATGTGATGTACTTTAGTTGTGACGCTTTTCTCCTTTGTAAGCTATCGTCCATGCTGATTTCGTCAGAGTGCTCTGTGGCAGAAAAGTCCTTTACTGGTGCATTTTTGTCTTTTTTATGAGAATAAGCCTTGTTCTCCTTGCAAGAGGTGTACTGGGCCCTTTTCACTAGGTTTTTTTTCTGGTTTAAACGTTCAGGGGCATAAATCCACCCATAGATACCTTCCTGAAGTATACCCTTGGCATCCTTCATTCTGTATTGACTGTGCGGGCGGAGCACTCGCATGCTTTTCTTGGTTAGTCAAAATAGTGAAGGGTATCTTCCTGAAGTCAGGAAACGACAGTGTTGTAGTAGAGAATACCATACTAGTGATAAAGAGCGCAAGAGCAGCAGTATTGTAGTGGAAAACATTGCGCTCCTTCTATGCTTGAATGAAGGAGATATCTTTTAGATATTGGCCACTGTGCGTTTTTTGGATAAGATGCTGTCTTTTGTGGAAGAGTGAGAAGTATGACTAAAGTAAATAGCTAAGCAAGGTGATTGTGGTGTAGACAAGGAAGATTAGTGATTGTGTGGGAAGACTAAGAAACCAGGAAGGTGTAAAAAGGGGGTTGTTTGGGTAGACATTTTGTGCCGTATGTTTGGCTTTGGTGTTATTTTTTGTAAAATTATTTTGGGTAAATTGGTTGAAGTATTGAGACTCTGTTGAATCATTTGTGTCAGGTACTTCGTGGCTATAAGGTGACGATTTTAAAATGCCAACGTGAATGGCTGCGGGAAACTAAGGGTAAAATGCCCAATTCTTGGCCTACCTATAAAGGTATATTGGAAAACCTGCATACTTTCTTAACTACAAGGCACAAGGGCTCAAAGTTAGAGAAGCGGTTGAACATCTTAGAGCTATGGACGATGTGTGTAAAAGGCTGAAGGCCCATAATGTTAAAGACTCAGGGCAAGGGAAAAAAAAGGAGGCTGAAGGAATTCCTTCTGCACCGCCGCCATATGGGTGGTATCATGTAGGGCTCGCAGAAGGGTATACATGTACCTCCATTTTGTCCAGTTGCCACTCCAGTGGTTGCGTGATGAACAAAGGTAATGCCTTCATCAGCTACAATTCCTAGAAAATGGGATATTGAGGAAAGTGGAAGGATAACTCCTCTAATGGTTAGGGCTGTGGAAAGGTTGAGGGAAAGGTTGAGAGCGGGAAAGGAATAACTCCCCCCGACTGCAAGTTTGCAAGGAGAATAACGGTTGAAGAAGGAGAGAGAGTGAGGCTCACAATCAGAAGAGTAGATGAAGGGTTGCAAATTGGTGCAAAAGAGGAGACTAGGCCTTTTACCACTAGGCTAGAGGATAGGCTGCGAATGACAATAGAGGCACAAGAGCGAGAAAAATAGGAAGAAGCGCAGAGGCCAGCGGATAAAGAGCTACTGCTGTTATGACAGCAGGGAAATGAAGAGCAGGGAGAAGTAACTAGACAGGCAGAGGACATTGATGAAGGAAGGTGGAGGCATGGACAAGCTCTTGTTAGGTTGGATAAATCGATTATCAAAGAGGTCAATGTGAACCTGGAGAACAGAAATATTGCTATGGGCACAGGATTCGATCAGGTAGAACAGGAGCTGGCACTCTACGGTAGTGCTGAGTATGCTTACGTACCTGTAAAAGTATCAGGGGAAGTGATAACAGGAGTAGGAGATGAAGGTGAATGGGAAGTGGCTGTTAAGTAGGGAGAGCAGGATGTAGTCGCCCCACCTCCCGCTCCAGAAGCAGCGACATAGAGTATACCATGGAATCATAGGCTGTATCATGGTACTTGCATGGCCATAATAAGTAGTAGGGGAGAGATGGAGCAAGCCCCAGTAAAAGCGGGTGTTACTCACGGCTCTAGTGGAGGAACGGTCAGACAAGCTTTGGAGGGGAGCGGGGTGTCCGGGAGCTCAGTTGGATACAGGGTGCAGGTATGAGGGGCCCTCCAGATTATGTATCCCAATTCACCGGATATAAATTACATTGGAGCAAAAACAATGAAGTTGGGTGATGATTCTGCTACATACATCCCGTTAATTCACCGACATGTGGAGGGCAGAGACGGGAGAAGCGTGGGAAAAGAATGTGCTGATTCTTTACCACATGCTAATGAAAGGGCTTCCTAAGAAAGTCCAGCATGATCTAGATAAAGTAGTAGGGATGGAGGCCAAGAGTTTGCCGGACATTCAGCTACATATTGTGCATTTCTATAAAAGGAATCAAGAGAAGGAAAAGTAAAATATAGACAGGCACAAAAGGCAGAGGCCAAGCTTATTCAGAAAAAGCTAGCGAAACTCTATTTGGAAGGAGCAGTGATTACCTGCTCTATGGGGGGGACAGCAGGGACAATAGTGACATGGTGAGTCAGGTATGACACAAGGTTGGATGGACAGGTATGCTCCCGGTCCAAGGCAAATGAGAGGGCTTCCAAGGGGTAGGGTAGGATTTTCACAAGGAAGTGGGTTATTTGGCAGGTTCTGAGAAATGGGGCCCTGGTTTAATGGGCCAATGGAAAATAACAATGAAAGGTTATGTGGGATTCAGTGTTGGTCATGCAGAAGGATGGTGCACGTGTCACAAGATTGTCAGAGCAGACCACAGTATTTTGACGTGGGAGCTCAGCAAATTTAATCCCCGACCATGCCATAGGACCCAGGATTTGTGCAATATTAGCAAGAGCGGGTTGAACAGAACCCAGCTACTGGAGCTGCACAGACCTATGTGATTCAACTGACCATGTCAGCTCAGGCACTGGTACAGTCATGGGAGAAAGATTCTTTACCCCAAAAAACAGTCACTCATTACATTGGAGCAAGTATTTTTGGAGGGAATCCTTTTTTGCTCCCCAGTGCTAATACGTACCAAGAGTAGAACAGCCCTCAGGGATCTCTGATGTGTCCAGTCCTGTCCATCACCACTGATCTGGAAAAGGAACCCCGGATACGTGTGCAGGTAGGTGATAGCACGCATTCATTCATGGTCGATACAGGGGCCACAAAATCTTGCATCAAGGAAGGTGAGCTCCCCTTGTCAGGTAAAACAATGGGCACTCAGGGATTCTCTGGGGCTATCCTGTTGGTTCCTTATACTGAAGGTCTATGTATTAAGGTAGGTACTGTGAGAAACCTGAAGGTGTTTCACTCGCTAGTCCCCAGGGATTTGTCATCCAGGTGGCCAGGACACGGCCATCGCTATTGGATCCAGTTCCTGGGGGTGGACCAGTGCAGGAGGATCACCTGGGTGAGGCCTCTTCGGGGAGTGGAAGTGGGACACCGAAGGGTGAGATTCGGTACCCCTTTCCTTATGACCCCTTTTCCCCATCCTACTTCGTAGGATATCTAGAAACTCAACCCCCTCTTTCTTGACACAAACACTTTTTCACAGACCGATTACCATGAAAGACGATGGACTAACACCAGCGCCATATACCTGGCATGTCCCAACACAAGGGACAGGCAGAGTCAGGCAATTGCCGAGAATTACACACACCTGACTTCCCTTCCCTTTGCCCATAGGGATAAAAGGCTGAGCAGGAAAGCACACGGATAGCAAAGCCAAACACATGAGGAAGCAGCTATTCCAGGACAGCAGTTCAAACAGAGGAGAAAGGAAGTAAGACCTGAAAGGACAACGAGAAAGGAATTGCCCTTGCCCTTTTCAATCCGGACCCGTCGAGCCTGCGAGAAGGGAAACGTAAGACCGGGAATTCCAGTTGGCGAATGGTGCGAAGGATGTCAGCGGTACATGGGACCCTCCTGCACTGATAGCCAGGGCAGGGAGAATCGGTTGCCATTGTGGTAGCGTCCTCAATTCCAGAGGCAGGAGACGCCAAGAGAGTTCGGCACAGCTGGTGAGTCAGAAAGAGCTGATAAATAGATCGGACTGTGTTGGGCCCAAGGTTGTGAAGAGCAACATTGCACGAAGAAAGAAGACTAAAGCACAAAGTTCTTTTGCAAGCAAAATAGGTATCGGTTAGAGTGGTCCGGCGCCATGTGGACACGCAATCAAAGGACGCAGACTGATTCCCCACTCCTCAACAAGGAGAATGTGTTGAACTGAGATTGTTGAAACTACAAGTAGCAAGAAGCCCTAGGGAAGGCCGTCATGAGGTGTCAAAGTGGTCATACGAGGGTCAAGTCAAACCTCTTGTACAGTCGAAAGTCTATGACGCTTTGTGAGAAAACTAAGTGAACTGTGATAATTGGCAAATGTGAACCCAGCTGAGGGATGTCTGCAAATTAGGGTAATGTCAAAACCTGTGCAAATAATGTGATTAACAATTCAAACTAGTAAGACTCATAGCACTAACCTGAACCAGATGTACATCTCGTGCCAATGAGGGAAATCCCCAGCAACCTTGCACCCCCCTCTCAGATCCACAGAGCGGGGGGAGCTGAGCCCCCAGGGAAACCCTCTGGGGAAGAAAACCCTGGTGAAGCGTGGATCTCTGAATCTCTTCAGACAGTAGAGCTGTTCTTGAATGTAGGTCGGGGAAATCGTAGCTTCTGCTTCAATCCTGGCATATGGGGCTCGCCTTAAAAGGGTGAGAAAGGATAACGTGAATTTCTAATATGTCCCAAACAATAGTGAGTAAAGAAGGAGAAGGATTTACCCTTATAAAGAAAATGCTGGAGAGCCCAGAGTATGGAGTCCAATTGTTGAATGATTGAATATCTCCCTGAAGGGACTGGAGAAAGGGCACTATAAATCAGATGAGATATTGCGTTTAGTAAAAGAACGGAGATTAGAAGAGAAAAGGAGGTGATGATTATATAGCCTACCGTGGCACGGCTGAGAAGAGGATAAGTAAACAGTAGAGAGATTCAGGGTGTACTTTTACAGCGCTCCGCGCGGGCTGTCTGCTTGCAGTGCAATTGGTTCTGCATAGTAATGGTCGGATATGCTGAAAGATTGAAGATAACAGGGAGGTTAGAACGCTGGAGGAATTAAGAGCGGATGATTGTATGAAACAAGGCGAAACGGACCAACATACAGTTGCTATGCAACAGACCAGCGTCCGATGTAAACCAGGAAGTGTTTGATGCGGAAAACCGCAGAGCCAGAATGGGAGGCCAAAACAGATTGCTGAAATGAGAGAGTAAAGAGTGAACGATCACAGAGATCAAAGGTTAGTAACACTCAGAATTTTAGTATCGAACTTACAGAGCGTCTTGCATGGAGAGTAGTGACGCACTGCTGTCAAGTCGTAGTTTCCAGGTAAGCTTTCCTCGTACTCCCAGGGGGCATGGCCACAGACGGAAGCAACGAGAACACTGCAGTGCTCTCTGCAGAGCTAGCCACCATCTTAGGTGAAGACCTAGTAACCATGGCAATTCGCCGCCACCAACGCCAAAGGGACCATCTTCCCCTCTGGGCCATGACAGATGAGCAGTAAAACACCCGTTAACATTGTGATGATAACTGTGAACACGATTGAGGGATGTCCCTAGTGACTGGTTGGTCTGAGCCCGACTGAGGGAGGCTAAGGTTGAGAGAAGGATTGGAGCCCGGCTGAAGGGGATCCAAGGGTAAAGAGTAATCGCCCGACGTGAAGATTAGTAGAAGGAACTTTTGTTTTGTTGTTTATGGCATATCAGGCCCTCTAAAGCAAGAGACTTTGCATGAGAGAACTTGGACACAGAAGGTCCTGATATTGAGGAAAGGAACTGTAACCTCATGCTGGAGAAGGCCAGGAGTGTGCAGTGCACAAGAGTCCCACCTTGTCCCGGGCTAAAAACATGGGGAAGGGAGACCCCAGCCATAACATCCTGATTTATCATTTTGTGAACCCTTCTTTCTTTTCTTGTGAACACTATCCCACACTATTTCATAATATAGCGGTAAGGACTGGCAATTCTTCGTAGAGGCCCTTTTTATTTGACTACACTCCACTTGGACGGCATTCTTATTATTTGATGGTCATGGCTTGCTCCCAACTTAGATTTAGGTTTAGATTAGGCGTTTATCGCACCCATTTTTACAGTTTAACAAACACCCTTGAACTGTGATCACTTGTGCCTGTCTTACTTTGGTAGCACGATTTCCTTACAGTACATAAAATGTATCTGCCCCTTTTTTGTATTGTACAGATACCCTGGTGAATCTCTTGTGTAGAGATCTCTCAGGCCATCTTCAAATGTCAATTGCTTTCACAGAGGAAGATATAGTATGAGTGACTCTAGATTTATATCCGGTAAGAGAAGCAGCATGTTTGCCTGCATATTGTAGTGACAGAGCGATAAAGGGGTGTAAGGAAATCATGATGGCAACCATAAAGACTGACACAAGTGATCACAGTTCAAGGGTGTTTATTGTACTTTATACTGGGTGAGATAAACGCCTAATCTAAACCTAAATCTAAGATGGAAGCAAGCTACGATAATCAAATAATAATAAGACAGTCCTAGTGGTATCTTGTCAAATAAAAAGGGCCTATACTAAAATAACTATTGCCAAGCCTTACTTCTAAATTACAAAAATAGAGTGGGATAATGTTCACCAGAAAAGAAAGAAGTGATCACAAAATGATGTCAGGATGGTATTGCTGGGGCTCCCTTCCCCACGTTTGAAGCACGGGACAAAGCGGGATTCTCGAGCACAGCACACTCCTTGGCCGCGTCAGCACAAGGTTCACAGTTCAGCTCAACGATATCAAAACCTTCAGAAGGCTAAGTCTCCTTCTTGTCAAATGTCTCTTGCCTTAGAAGGCCTGCTGATTCAAAGCAACAAACTAACAACCAAAAAGTTCATTCTGTACTCCTGTACCTTGGCCAATTGCTCTTCGACCCTTGGATCTCCCTCCGCCGAGCTCACATCCTTCCTGCAACTTGGGCCTCCCTCTCTCGGGTTTACTACAGCCTTTCAGATATTGCTTGTAGTATTCAAATGTCCCTTTTAACAACTTCCCACTGCGGACAACCCTCGACCGGGTTTACTCTTGTCAACACAATGTTCACGGGTGTATTACTCTTGATTCACAACAAACAAACACAAGTTCTCTCTGTGGTCTTGCACCTTTTTGGCGATTGCGCTTTGCCCCTAGGATCTCCCTCCGGTGGACTCGGATCCTCCTTGTCAAAATGGGCTTCCCTCCGTCGGGTTCACTAACTCCTTCAGTTCATGCAATTTTAACACACTTCATGTTTTACTCATTTCCATCAGAAATCAGGGGTTTCCTTCTCCTAGCTTTCTTTCGGCATCCCCCTGTCGGGTTCACACTTGCTTTTTTCCACAGTTCACAATCTTGTTGGAAAGCAAGGTTCCCTTCACCTAGCTTTCCTGTGGCAACGGGTCAGAGACTTTCGATTGTACAAGGGATTTGACATAACTCCTTTAGGACCACTCTAACGCCTCACACCACCCTTTCCTAGGGCCTTCTGGTACTTGCAGTTTCAAAAACAGGTTCCAGTAAGAGTCTTTCGAATGAGCTCCCATATGGCGCCGGACCCCTCTGCACCTTGACCTTAACTGGGCTTTCTTTGAAGTTCACAAACAAACAATTACTTTGTTCATCAGTTCCTTGCGTTCATACTATGTTGTCGATTGCAACCTTGGGCTCAGCACAGTTGTATTTGCTATCAGCTCTTTCTGACTCACCGGCTGTGCGGAACACATTGGCTTGTCTTACCTCTGGAGTCAAGGATGGTATCACGGTAGCCAGCTTGCCTCCCTTCATGGATTATCAATATGGGAGGCCCCTGTGCACCATTGAAGTCTGCTACTCCACACGCAAACTGTATATCCTGGACTTATGTTTTCTCTTTTTGAGGCTTCGTGGGTCTGGGTTGAAAAGGGCAAGGGCATCACCCTCCTTGTCGTCCTTTCAGGTTTTGTCGCTTTGCGTCTCCGTTTAAACTGCCGTCCTGGATTAGCTGCTTCCTCATGCGGTTGGCCTTGCTCTAAGTGTGCTTTCATGCTCCAATTTTTATCCCTGTGGGGAAGGTAAATGGCCGTCAGGTGTGTGTGGTTATTGTCAATTGACTGACTCGGCCTGACCCGCGTGTTTGGACATGTCAGGTAAACAGCTCTGAGGTTAGTCTGTTGTTTGCTACTGAGTAAGAAAGTGTTCATGTTATAAAATGGGGTTGGGAGAAGAGCTTCTAAATATCCTACAGTGTAGGATGGGGAAAAGGTGTTACAGGGAAGGGGATAGTCGGTTAACTAGGAAAGGTGAGGTTTGTAGGGTTGGCTAAATGAATAAGGGGGATTGTGGAGGGAATGGTAGTGGTTTATAAAAACAGATTGGGAATTCAGGAAATAGTAACCAGATGGACAAGGATAAGAATGGTTGGGAGTATTTGGGTAGAACATAGGAAAACAGGGATTCTGGGAGATGTGGTTTCCGAATGGAGCAGGGACTTGGCTTTCAGGGGATTTAGCAGATAAGGAGGGGTCGTTGGATGAAGGTGATTCTTTGGGTGAAAAGGAGGTACATGTAATCCGGCCTACAAAAGCCTCAGAAACCTCATCCCTCCCTCTTCCAAGGTATAATACTGTGTCTCACCTGGGGCATCCCCCGAGCATAACCCTGGGTTCCCCTACCAAGGTGATCCTCCCTCACTCGCCCACCCCCAGGGTTGGGATCTAAGAGCGCCAGCCCTTCCCTGGCCACCTGAATAACGGACTCTTGAAGTCTACTTGGGAGAATACCCTCAGGTTTCTCACAAAACCTTCCCCTATGCTGGTTGGACGGCAGTGTTTCATTTGTATATTCCATTCTGGAACACCCAGGTTGTTGGTCCAAGCATTCTAGCATATAACTGGGATTGTTACTGCTAGGACTTTCAACCCTTTCCCAGTTGTGCAGGGCTTGTATAGGAGATGATTTTAGGAGTTATTTCACCTCTCTTTTTCTACCTTTCTTTCCTTTTCTTTAATTTTCATTAACTCTTCCTCTGGATTGTCAGGGCAGATCTCCATAATGTGGCCCCACTCTCCACAAAATAGACATTGTTCAACATGAGAGGTTTCGGAATCATTCAGAGAGATAGTGAATGTTGACCCTCTCCTATCCTTATTCAGGTGGCTAAAACACATTTTGATGACATGACCATTCTCCAGTTTTTGGCCCTCCTGGTCAGTATAGGTTTTTTTTTGCATTTTCCGATTTGGGTTCCTCACTTGCACGCCATCTACCTTTCCCTTTGAATAGTAAGGAAGGGGTTCTGGGATTTGGTTTTCTATAGAAGGGGTCTCTAGAGCTCCTCCTGATGTTTTATGAGCTGATATTTCCCACAAGGTCTCATATATTGGGTTCTCTTGGGATATTTTCCTCAGCTCGAGTTCCCTGGGTTTTTCGCTTTCTACACTTCCCAAATGTCCATCTTCCTCTGACCCCAAAATGTGTAAACTTGATGTAAGTAATTTCTCTAGCAACAGGGTTTTATACTTCCTATGCCAAGAGATATGGTGGGTTATTAGGGCTTTCAATTTCTGCTTTGCAGGATTTGGGTCTTCTGGGGCGAGAACAAGGAAAGAGGACCCAAGGTTGGAGTCCTCCCATCCCCTGCACACTCTATGGATATGCAGCAAGGCGTAGTAACTTACGAGTTTTGGTGCTTTATCAACAAGTTTTGTATAGAGACACATTCAATAGTAATGTTCTAAGTGAAGACCAAGGAGAGTTAAGCGTGGTCATATAAAATGAGAGGAGGCTCTCATATCTATTCATAAACAAATATTTTGAAGCGAAAACAGATCAAAAACAGCAATACATTGTCTGCATTATCATGATTGACAGAGGTTCCACTACAGTTGGCTTGATGCGTTTCGAGGGCAATCCTCTTCTTCAGAAGCCTTTGTGGATCTGTTGGTGAGCATCATTGTACATATTGGTGAAAAAGAATCAGATCAGAAAGGTGATATTAGAAATAGCTCCAATAGGCTTGTCAATTAATAATTGTGAAGTCACATATCTATTGTCCCTTTCTAGTCTAAAGGGATTCATACATTTAAAAAATAGAAACAGTGGTACAGACACTGACTGTTATAAAACTCAATACATCATACTACGTGATAGAACAAGGTGTAAAAAATCTAGCAGATCATACTTAAAGTGTACAAGCTGATTTCTCATGATCTCATGTGGAGATGTAGAGTTGGCTGTTAAACATTTCAAGAGCAGTTCTAAATGAAAGTGGATAATTAGTCAAGAAGGAGTCATGTGGGTAAAAAGCTCAAGGCATTACCTTGATGTTCGAGTAGATCAGAGTATTGCTATATAGGGTCTGAGTTGTATCGGATTCGACGGTCTCATTCCTCGGGTGGATGATCCGAATCTGGTGGAAAGTGCAAAAAGCACTGAGGAAAAGTAATCATCAATGAATTAGGATCACCAGAAGAAGTATAAAGCGTTTCCTATAGATGTACTCAAGGGTATAAAAGCTTCGATACTATATAAAGTCACTGGTAGACCTACATATCTAAAGGAAATAGTATGGTATAAAGAGGAACATGCTCAATTGGGTTGGTAAAAATCCGGATAGTCATAGTAGACATAAAATGTCATAAATGGCCAGTCTGCACATGGACAGACCTTGCACTAAGTGAGGGAGCGTTGAACATGATCATGAAGTTTAAGTGGAAAACCACGTGCAGACTAGGTTCACTGCCGGGGTGTAGGAACAGTATCTATATATAAGATAGCTGGAGCGGGAACAGCACTGGTTCAATGGTAGAGTTTCATAAAAGGAGATAAAGGATCCCACGTATGGGAAGGTATGGTGAGTAGAAAGCGAGTGCACAGTGCAAATTAAAGTGAAAGTGGAAAAAGAGTAGGCGATTAGACAACGACTGACTTGTTCAAAGCCAGGCATGTGGCAGAACGCCACTTGTGGCAATGATCTCCTCCAAGAGGATAAGCAGAGTGTCAGCAATTCACACTAGTGCTAACAATCGGCCGTAGTGGCTGGGGATAGATGGTGGAACACCGTAAAGCGCTATCTGTAAAGGTACATGATATCTAGGTTATTGAATGGCACAAAAGGTGCCTCAGTGGCAAATCTCATAGTGCGGGACGAAATACGCGTACCTGGTTAGAGTCGTATGTTAAGGCAAAGAATCCCTGGTTTCGAGTCGTGTAAGGAAAGCAGCACGTCCCGATGCTTGGTTCGTGTCCAAGACGACCAGGGATCGTATGAAAACTGGCGGGTCTTTGGCTTTTGTTGCTAGGGTTACTGGCTGGGGAGGATCGGGAGCGTGAGATAGAAGAAGGACTAGCTGAGGATAGAGGCGTGAGATGTGACAGACATCTTGGACTGGAGTAAATATTGTATTCCTCATTGGTAGTATGTGCGGTGATATATACATGTTCTGTAAACCAAAACAGAAATCTGTATCTCAAATCATCACATTGGTTTCTACATCTATACACATGGTATCTATCATTTCAGGTGTTGTATTGCCTCACATGAATATGTTGACATATATTGACATGCCTGTACAGAAAAAAATTAAATGAAAAATATATAGTGTAACTGCATAGTACAATCGTTGAGAATCATCACCACAAGTTACATTTGTATGCAGGGTCGCCATATTGGTGTAACAGCCTTAGTAGAGCACATATATACTTATTGAAGATAAATGGTGATATTGCGAGGCTTCATACATTTGTGTATGGAACTATTAATCCTTCTATTGCAATGTTACTACATCGGATGTTCAGAGAAAATAGACATCAATACAAAGTTGTGATTAACATAGATACATTTAAATATGTTCATATGGGTATAATCAACAATAAGTTATCACAGGGCCTTACATATATCTTTAACAACACACTGCTGGCCCAGCCCCGTGTTGTAATGGCATCTTGTCCATTTACTTCGGGATGTGGATAAAAATATATAGAGGTCAACTTATCATACCTAGTTAGGAAAAAAGAACCTTTTCTAGTGGAGACCCAGATATAAGCTGGTTGATAAGGTGATGAATGTCTGGTGGTTAGAGAACTAGCTATATATCGCAGGGGTATATGTATATACTCATGCAGTGCAGTTACACGTAATAGTCTGGTAGAGGTCTATGTTGTCAGTGCTGTACACATGGTTAATATTATTAAATCAAGCAGTTCAAGGATGTTTCTTCATTGAGGCCCCTAGGATATTTGGTGTCCAATAGGTATATCCAGTATTTCTCTCTTTGGGACAGAAGCCTTGTGTAATTGCCTCCTCGTTGAGGTTTTTTTACAACTTCAATTACCTGGAATCTCAATTGTTTGATTTTGTGTCTGGCTTCCATAAAGTGTCTTGCCACTGGGGATTTCTGGTTGTTGCACCTGATTGTAGATTTATGCTCCAGCATCCGTTCTTTCAGTTTTATTGTGGTTTGTCCGATATAGAGTTTACCACAGGGGCATTTCAGGGCATATATGACACCTGGTGTTATGCAGGTGGCGAAGCATTTGATTTTGATTTTTTTGCCCCTAGGTGGTTGGGAGATGGTGTTGCCTTTGATTACGTTGTTGCAGTTGCTGCAATTGAGGCATGGAAAAGTACCCATATTTTTAGTTTGCAACAGCTTCTGTTTCTCTTTGTAGGTCTTTCTGCTCTCACAAGGCTATCTCTGAGGTTACGTCCTCTTTTAAATGCCATCATTGGTATTCTTGGAAAAAGTTCCTTCAGTTGTTCATCACTCTGCAGTAGGTTCCAATGTTTACGTATAGCTTTACTAATCTGGAAACTTTGTCTCGAGTACTTTGAGATGTACATCAGGGGGTTGGAGCCACTTTTGGGTTTCGATGTTAAGAGATCTTTTTGTGTCAAATGGTTAGATCTCGTGCTCGCTCCTTGTCAGACATCTTCTGGGTATCCTCTTTTTTCAAAGCGTTCAATCAGCTGTGAGCATTCTACATCAAGACCTGCTGGGCCAGATATAATTCTTTTCAGTCTCAAGATCTGACTATACGGGAGACTCTTCAGCATTGGTTTCGGATGATAACTAGTGAAGTGAAACAAGTTATTTGCATCTGTGGGTTTATGGTAAATGGTGGTGATTATCTTCCCTTCATGGATCTTCATTTTGACATATAGAAAGTGCAAGTATGGTTCTCCAATGTGCATTGTGAACTTGATTTTAGGGTGTACCGAGTTCATGTGAGTTAAGAAATCATCCAGCTTTGCTCTTGTCCCACACCAGATACCAAAAATGTCATCTATAAAGTGTTTCCACATGATAATTTGGTGGACCATAATGGGATATTGAGAACATGTTCTAATTCGAATCTGTACAAAAAAGGAATTTGAGTAGACCAGGGCCATGGCGGATCCCATGGATGTTCCTGATATCTGGTTGTAGTAAATTCCTTGGAATCGGAAGTAGCTGTTGTGTAGAATCAGCGTAAGTAATTCAATGATAAATTCTGGGTTGCCTCGAAGGTTTTCAGAGTTGGAGAGAAGCCAGTCAACAGCGTTGATTCCTTCATTGTGTGGTATCGAAGTGTAGAGGCTGCACACATCCACACTGAAGACAAAGCAGTCTGAACTGATTGCTGAGATTTCTGACAGGCAGTTTAAAAAGTCTGTGGTATCTTTAAGATACGTGGGGATATTTTGAATCAAAGGTTGTACGAGTCGATCCACATAGATGGCCAGAGGGTCTGAGATACTATCAGTACCCGCAACTATTGGTCTCAGTGGGGGGTTTTGGTTATCTTTATGAATTTTCAGGAGAACGTAGAACACAGGAGTTATAGGGTGCTTGTGGTAAGGTATTGACTTGTTTTAATACTGATCCAATCGTTGTCCAATGCATTGTCTATAGATGTTTCGATAAGGGTCTTAAGAGTGCACGGGGTCACCACTCACTTTGATGTATGTTGCCTGGTCATTGAGTTGGTCCAGGCATTTGTTAGTGTAGTATCTCGTGTCCATCACCACTATGGCTCCTCCCTTGTCTGCCGGTTTGATCGTAATCTCCTCATCTTTAGCCAATGTCTCAATATGCTTGAGTTGATTATTCTTTATGTTGGTCGGCGATGACTTCTGGTAATTAATCCGTTTAAAGTCACCAAATACCTTCCTATCAAACAGATCAAGTATGGGATTGTGTATAGGTGGATCAAATGAGCTCTTGGGTCGTAATTCTAAGTTGTCTCCAATATCCTGATCTTGCCCTGGTTCACTTTCGAAGAAAATCTTCAATCTGATCTTCCTCATAAGTCTGTGGAGACAAATGTGTTCTTCGAATAAAGATGTGTTGCACGTCGGGACGAATGAAAGACCTCTATTGAGAATAAACAGTTGGTTACTGGGGAAAGGACAGGATTATTTATCTGAGGTTCATCAAAGGTACCCAGATTTTTAGTGGTTCTCTTAGATGGAGGGCTCCACATGTTCTCATATATCAGGGTCCCCAATATTTCAGGTCGATGAACATCTTTAGGAGTAATAGAAAAGTTGAGAAAAGCAAACTTTAACTCATATCCACAAGATAGAAGGGGAAATACATCCACACCTGCCTTCCTTTCGGGTTCCACATAGATGGCTGTAGTGGCAGAATAACCCATCTGTAAGTCCAGAGAGATCACAATGTTATCTCTACCTGGTATTAGATAGTGTTGAGGACATCGGAGGTGATAACTATTTCCCTCTATTGCTTTCCATTCAGGGGGAATCGCTTGGGGCCATAAAGGGTGAAAAGTAACCCCAATTCTTAAAGTGGAGTCTCTGTGAAGTGGATCTATTTCCTCAGGACTGGTTTTTCCAGGAGTCTGGTCTTCCTTTTGGTAGAGTCCCCAATTGGTTTAAATTGAGTTGTATTCCAATGCTAACACCATATATAAGGAACTCATGGTAGCAACAGTAAAGATAGACACAAGTGATCACAGTTCAAGGGTGTTTATTGAATTTTATACTCAGTGAGATAAACGCCTAATCTAAAACTTAATCTAAGATGGGAGCAAGCTATGACCATCAAATAATAGTAAGACAGTCCGAGTAGTATCTTGTCAAATAAAAAGGGCCTATACTAAAAAACATATTGCCAAGCCTTACTTCTAAATTACAAAAATAGTGTGGGATAATGTTCACCAGAAAAGAAAGAAGTGTTCACAAAATGGTAAGTCAGGATGGTATGGCTGGGTCTCCCTTCCCCACATTTGAAGCACTGGATAAGGTGTGACTCTCGAGCACAGCACACTCCTTGGCCTTGTCAGCACAAGGTTCACAGTTCAGTTCAACAATATCAAAACCTTCAAAGGCTAAGTCTCCTTCTTGCCAAAAGTCTCTTGCCTTAGAAGGCCTGCTGATTCAAAGTAACAAACTAACAACCAGAAAGTTCCTTCTGTACTCCTGCACCTTGGCCAATTGCTCTTGGCCCCTTGGATCTTCCTCCGCCGGGCTCAGATCTCTCTTGCCACTTGGATCTCCCTCTGTCGGGTTCACTATAGCCTTTCAAATATCGCTTGTTATATTCAAATGTCCTTTTTAGCAACTTCCCACTGTGGAAAACCCTCAATGGGGTTTACTCTTGTCAACACAATGTTCATGGCTGTATTACTCTTGATTCACAAACAACAAACAAAAAAAAGTTCTCAGTGGTCTTGCACCTTTGGACGATTGTTCTTTGCCCCTAGGATCTTCCTCCACCAGGCTCAGATCATCCTTGTCAATATGGGCCTCCCTCCGCCGGGTTCACTACGGCCTTTTTTAACACCGTTCATGTAATTTCAACAAAGTTCATGTTTTACTCATTTTCATCAGAAAGTAGGGTTTTCCTTTTCCTATCTTTCTTTAGGCATCCTTCTGTCGGGTTCACACTTGGCTTTTTCCACAGTTCACAATTTTGTTGGAAAGCGGGGTTCCCTTCCCCTAGCTTTCCCCTGGCAAAGGGTCAGAGACTTTCGATTTTACAAGGGATTTGACGTAACCCTTGTAGGACCACTCGGATGCCTCACACCACCCTTTCCTAGGGCCTTCTTGTACTTGCAGTTTCAAAAACAGGTCCCGGTCAGAGTCTTTTCAAATGAGCACCAACGTGGCGCCGGACCCCTCTGCACCTGGTCCATAACTGGGCTTTCTTTAAAGTTCACAAACACACAAGTTCTTTGTTCATCAGTTCCTTACGTTCATACTATGTTGCTGATTGCAACCTTGTGCTCAGCAAAGTTGGATTTGCTATGAGCTCTTTCTGACTCACCAGCTGTGCGGCACCCCTTGGCTTGTCTTGCCTCTGGAGTCAAGGACGGTATCACGGTAGCCAGCGTGCCTCCCTGCCTGGATTATCAATACGGGAGGTCCCCGTGCAGCGTAGACATCTGCTACTTCACACGCCAGCTGTATATCCCAGTCTTATGTTTTCTCTTTTGGAGGCTTTGCAGGTCTGGGTTGAAAAGGGCAAGGGCATCTGCCTCCTTGTCGTCCTTTCAGGTTTTGTCACTTTGTGTCTCCATTTAAACTGCTGTCCTGGAATAGCTGCTTACTCATGCGGTTGGCCTTGCTCGAAGTGTGCTTTTGTGCTCTGCCTTTTATCCCTGTGGGGAAGGTAAATGGTCATCAGGTGTGTGTGGTTGTCAATTGCCTGACTCTGCCTGACCTGCGTGTTGGGACATGTCAGGTAAACAGCTCTGGTGTTAGTCCATTATCTGTTACAGTGTAAGAAAGTGTTTGTGTGGGAAAGGGGGGTAGAGCTTGTAAATATCCTACAGAGTAGGATGGGAAAAGGTGTTACAGGAACGGGGATAGTCGGTTAACTGGGATAGGTGAGGTTTGTAGGGTTGGCGAAATTAATAAGGTGGATTGTGGGAACGGTAGTGGTTTATAAAAACAAATTGGGAATTCTGGAAATAGTAACCAAAGGGACGAGGATAAGAACGATTGGGAGTATTTGGATAGAAAACAGTAAAACAGGGATTCTGGAAGATGGGGTTTCCAAGTGCAACAGGGTTTGGGCTTTCAGGGGATGTATTAGATAAGGAGGTGTCGTTGGATAAAGGGGATTCTTTGGGTGGAAAGGAGGTAGATGTAATTCAGCCTACAAAAGCCTCAGAAACCTCGTCCTCTGCTTCCTCTTCCACAGTATAATACTGCGTCTAACCTGGGGCATTCCCTGAGCATAACCCCGGGTTCCTCTAACAAGGTAATCCTCCCTCACTCGCCCACCCCCAGGGTTAGGGTCTAAGAGCGCCAGCCCTTCCCTGGCAACCTGAAGAGGGGGCTCTCAAGGTCTACTTGGGAGAATACCCTCAGGTTTCTCACAGGGGGTGCTTGTACATTAACCTTTGTCTCTTTATGGGGTAATGGTTTTGTTGAGTTTAGTTACAGTGATCAGAAATCGGATATGGCAGGTACCGCTTGAGTTCTTCTTTCGGCCTGCTGTGCCACAGGAGGTAACACCAGGCACCATTGTTACAATTCTCCTAGAAGCAGTAGTCATTAAGAAGAACAGGGTGGGTCTCTTAGGCACTGATGAAGGAGGCAGAAAGTAGCGCATAGTTCTGTGCATCGATCCCACCTTATCACTAAGGGAGGTGTTCGACAATCACTTGTTCAGAGACAACGTAGTCACAGGAGACCTGGTTTTTGAGATTGCGGTGCCTTGCAGAGAGCGATGCTCATCATTAAAAATCCATCACCACATTGGAAGGAGGCATTTGAGAAATGTATGGACCAGCAAACTTCATGATGTGGGGCTACTTAAGGGTGTTGGAGCAGTGCAAATAAAATTGAAACCTGGCGCGGTATTACCACAGGGTAGGCGGTCCGATAGCACAGCAAGTAGAGTGCTCACTTTGACATCTGTGCAGATCCTGTTGATGAAGGTTTGAATCCCGGCAGGGCGAAACTCAGCCTTTCATCCTTCCGAGGTTGCTAAATGAGCACCACACACCATGGGTAATAATAAGCAGCGCTCAGATGCCTGAGGGTTCGTAGTGCTATATAAATGCTAAATTATTATTATTATTATTATTATTATTTAATACCCCATGTCCAGAGAGGCAGACAAAGGAATGTATGAGACCTGTGAGAAACCTGAAGCTGTCTCTCTGTCTAGTCCCCGGGGATCTGTCAACCAGGTGGGCAGGACGCAGCCATCGCTTTTGGATCCAGTTCCTGGGGGTGGACCAGCACGGGAGGATCACCTGGATGGAGGGTCCTTAGGCAGTGGGAGTGGGACACTGACAAGTGTGACGTGGTATCCCCCTTATTTTAACGCCGTTTCCCCATCCTACCAAGTAGGATATTCCAAAACACTGCTCCCGCCCCCCCTTTTCCGACACAACCACTTTCGCACAACACAAAAGATAACGGACTAACACCAGAGCCATTTTCCTGACATGTCCCAATACAAGGGTCAGGCAAAGTCAGGCAATTTACCAGAATCACACACACACCTGACGGCCCTTTCCCTTCCCCACAGGGACAAAAGATGGAGCACGACAGCACAATATGAGCAAGGCATACCGCACAACATGAGAGCTAACTCAGCACATCAGTACAAGAGAATGCGAAAGACGACGCATGTCGATAGGAAACTAAGGGGAGAAATTACCTTGCCCTTATCGACAGAGACCCGTGAAGCCTCAAGAGAAGGAAGCATAGGACCGCAAACAATAGCAAGCGTGTGTTGCAGCAGATGTCAACGGTACCCGGGTGCCTCCTCCGCTGACAGCCAAGCCAGGGAGACACATGGCCTAATGGTGCCAGCCTTGACTCTACAAAACAAGAAAGCAAACAGTTCATCACAGCCGGAGAGTCGAGGGGCGAGCCGATAAAGAAACCAAACTGTGGTGAAAAAAAGTAGCAAATGGAAAATTGAACTTTGAATAAATAAGGAACTGATTGCTTACTGGAAAAAGTGGAAAGCCAGCATAACAGAATGAAACATCACGTGGGTGTTCATTTTAGAAACGCTAGGCGATTACCCCTCTATTGAACTACAGATACCAGAAGGCCATAGGAGAGCGGCTAAGATAGGTCAAGGTGGTCATACCAGAGGTTGAGCAAAATCTGCATACAGTCGAAGGCCTTTGAGCTAAGAACACCAAAAGAAAACAAGGGAAGTGAATCCTGCCACATAAGAAAGCAAGGGAAGTGAATCCTGTAAACATTGAAAGTAAATATGAATGTGAAGTTGGCAAGAGTGAACCCGGAAGAGGGATACTGACGAGAAGGGGCAAAGTCTAAAGTGCCAAGAAGCAGTGTGTTGTAAAGGTGAGCCCGGCTGAGGGATGTCCACTAGAACTGTTTAAAAAGACATTTAGATATGTGAAAGAGTGAGCATTGCAAGACAAGGAGAAGAAAAGGGTCCCCCTTGCCTTCTGGGGTCCGAGCCCGGCCGAGGGAGATCCAGGGGTGGATGGAAAGTTACCACCCAAAGTTTGCTGGAAAAGGATCTGTTTTGTTAAATTGTTGAATACGTCTCGGGGGCCCAGAAGAAGGGGATCCAGGGGCGAAGCTATCACCCAAAGTGTTCGTAGAACAGAACTTTGTGTTTGTTTGTTGAGAGCATCAGGCCTCGAAGGTAAGAGACGTTTCATAATGAAGAGACTTGCCCATCGAAAGAACTTGATAGCTGATGTGGAACTGTTAGCTCGTGCTTGGAAGGCTCGAGCGTGTGCTGTGTTCCAAGGTCCCACCTTGTCCCGTACTAAAATCATGGGGAAGGTAGACCCCTGGCGATCACATCCTGACTTATTATTTGTGAACACTTCTTTCTTTATTGAACCCTGATCCAACACTCTTTGTGTAATTATTTGTAAAGAATTGGCAATAGGTATTTCTTAGTATAGGCCCTTTTATTTTAACACAACGCCACACGGACTGCCTTATTTTTCATTTGATGGTGAATGCTGGCTCCCATTAGGTTTAGTTTCAGTGTTTTTCCATCCTGCATTTGCAGTTTACTAAACACCCTTGAACTGTGATCACTTGTGTCTGTCTTTACTGTTTCCACCATGAGTACCTTACAGACCAATATGGTGTTGTTGAAGCAAGGCATAATACAACCCATGTAACACGGCCATCTACCCTGTGAAAAAGGCGAAGGGGTCATGTTGGAGGATGCTCCAGGATTTGTGCCCCCTCAATAATATTGGGGCGGAATTTCCAGTGGTATCAAATCCTGCTACCATTCTCTGTAATATCACTACAGGGTCAACCCATTTCAAAGTGATTGATTTGAAGAATGCATTTTTCACGATCCCCTTACACCCCGATTCTCAGTACCTCACAGGGTTTACGTATTGTGGTCAGAGATTCGAGCACAAAACTTTGCCCTAGGGGTATTGTGAATCTCAAAGTGTTTTCAACAGTGTGGCTCAAATGGATTAGGGGAATCTACATGTGTCCAGTACAGTAATTCAGTACGTGGACAATTTGCTAGTCTGTAGGACTTCAGAAGAGCAGTGTCGAAGGTGATTCAATAAGGCTCATCACCCTGTGTGCAGAGAATGGCTACAAGGTGGACAAAGAAACATTACAGTACTGCCAGACACAGGTATATATTTGGGGCAAGTGATATTGCTTGCAGGAAGGAAGGCAATGCCAGACAGAGTCACTGCAGTTCAAAATACACCTCATCCTGGCACGGCGAAACAAGTGCAGCAGTTTTTGGACTCTGTAACTATTGTAGATCTTGGATTTTTGACTACTCTAGTTACGTGAGGACCTTACTGCAAGGATTTAAGAAAGCACAGAAGGTGAAGGGCCCGATAGAATGGTCTGAAGAAATGGTGACTTGCTTCCAGGAACTCAAGGCTGCAACCATCAATGCTCTGGTCTTGACAACCCCGAATTACAAGAAACCATTTTATTTGTTTTCTCACTCAAACGGCAGGTGACGACAGCGGTCCTGACCCAGCAAACATCACTAGGCCATGAACCTTTAGCATACTATAGCAGACTCCTGGAAGCAGTGAAGCAGGGACAGTACTCTTGTGCGCAAGCTTTAGCGGCAGCGGCTTTTCCAATTCAAATGACTTCAACCACTACCATAGTTTTCCCAGTGACATTGTACGTATAGTATGCAGTCTTTGCGATCTTGAAAAAGTCCAAGTCAACTTTGACCACTCAAAGAGTTTCTGGATACAAGGTTATACAAGGTTATTTTATCAAATGCATCGATGCATCCCGTACTGTGTCACCTAGTAAATCCTGTGACATTTGTAGTCGAGCCAATGAAACCTGATGACATTGTCCACGATTGTGCAACATACGCGGCAGAAGAGGAAGAGAGGATGAGTGTTAAGGTGGATGCTTTGGAGGGAGGTGAGGTACTTTTTGTTGATGGGTTCTTAACAATTAATCAGGACACTGGTGAGAGGCATACCGGTGCAGCCGTTGCACGCCTTGTGGATGGGGAATACCAGGTCAGACTGAAGAAACGGTTGCCTTCGCATTACTCTGTGCAAAGCGGCAGAACTATAGAGGCACTAAAAATGAGTAAGGGGAAGGCAGTAACTATTCATTCTGACTTTGCGTATGTAACCTCCACTGTGCATTCAGGGTTATCAAGGTTGCAGAGAAGAGGGTTTAGGAGATCTGAAGGGACCCCCTTTCCAGCATGCTGCACTGCTTTCCAGACTAATCGAAGCGTTAACCCTGTCCAATGAGGTAGGCATCATAAAATGTGCTGCGCATACTAATCGTACCAATTCCATAGCACTTGGAAATAATGCAGCAGACAGGGTGGTGAAAGAAATTGCATATTTGTCATTTAAAGATTCCCAGAAAATGGAAGCCGTGTCCCAGTGGGCACAGTTGCCAGCTCCATATACTGCAGTCCCAGTACTTCAAATCATAAAAATGCAAGGAAAAGCACCTGAAGAAGAAAATGAGCTTTGGTCAAAGAGAGGGTGTGCCCTCTCGCCCACAGATTTGCTGTGGAGACATGAGCTGACGGGGAAGGTAGTAATGCTGGTAGAACTAATTCTTGTGGCTCTAGAGCAACCACGTTACCTGTTGCATACTTCGAGGACAAATTGCAGTAGAGCTCCAGGAGGAATGGTTTATACCAAACCTCCAGGAAGAGATAAGTAGATTTGTAGGGAACTGTATAGTTTGTAAGGAATTAAATCCTGGAAACACCATGAGGTCAGTAAAGAGAGTTTGCCTAGGCCCTCTGGGCTATTTTGGGGGCTCCACATAGATGTTGTTGACATTCTCGTGAAATGTAATAATTACTGGTACCTTATAGTAATAGCTTGTCCATTCTCCCGATGGCTTGAGGTTGGTCCCTGCGTATCCCCTGATGCCAAGTCCACAGCAACATTTCTTGTGAGAGAGGTATTTTCACAGTGGGGAATTTGGGAGGTCTTGAAATCCAACAATGGTACCCACTTTTTTTAATGCCTTGTTCTCAAAAATGACTTCGCTCTTGGGAATCAAGCACAGGTTGTGTTCGATGTACCAGGCCAACGGGATCTTGGAACATTTAAATGGGGTTCTTAAGGTCCGGTTGGCTAAGATGTGTAACGGATTAAGGAAATCATGGTTGGACTGTATGCCCATGGTGCTATTTTATTTGAGGAATCAGCCAGGGAAAGATTATCACCTCAGCCCTCACGAGATCATAACGAGCATGGATTGTACACACCACTCTCACTTGCACGCACTGCATCAGATGCACATAAAACCGCAGAGGTCCTGGGTGAGGAGGTTAGGGAGTACCTTAGGGCTTTAACTACAGGTGGCCAGAATATATCTTCACAGTTCTTCTCACCAAGAGCCTACAGGAGGAAGTGGCATGGAAACCGACGATCAGCACAAGCAACTAATACTCCCTGGAGAATGGATTTATATTTGCACCTTTGTACGATGCTGGAATGAGCAGCGTTTCCATGTGCCACACCGTGTGATTAATGTGGCTCCGACTCCTGTGAAGGTGGAGGGCAACATGGCTGGATTCACATCAGCGATATACAGATACCGGTACCCCTCCACCAGCACAGGAACAGGCTAAGAGTTAAGTATGCCCTAAGGATTCGCAGTTCATTCCAGTGGAAAAGCGGATGCAGATAGAAGAGAGAGTTGAATTTCCTTGTTTTAAAAAGAAGATGATGAAGATTTTATAATGATATTTGAATTGCTATTTATGTGTTTTTCGTGTTCTTTTTGTTATCATGTTCGGAGATGGCAAGCAATGAGGATGTGAATGGTTTACATTTGTCTAGCCTCATAAAATTTGAGGACTTATTATTGAGGCCAAAAGGGAATATTGAGGTTGATTTCCTGAATAATGAGGATAAGGAAAATGTGGACTCAATAGTAGATGCAAATGGTTTTGCAGCAGATAATGTATGGTACAGCCACATGAGAAGGGTTGAGAGAGAGAGATCTGTAGGTTTTGTCTACGTCTGCTCTCTCATCCCCCATACTTCTGGTGTCCTGTGGGTGTTTATCCAGAATGAAACAGAGTTAGCAGATGCACTGTGTCTAGTGCATCTAGCTTTGTGCAGGGTCTGAGGGCAGTTCAAAGGGCAATCAGTCACAGCATCCCTTTTACCTGATGATGAAGAATGTTCAGCTACAAATAGTAAAGAGCAGAAGAATGTTCAGTGTACACAAAGAGTCCAATTGAGTTTAAAAGGGAATATTATTACTAATAACCGATGAGAGTAAGGAGTGAATGGTTGCAGAGCTGGAGAAATGAGGGGATTCTCAGAAAAAGGGGTGGCACGGGTATGTGATAAAACATTACGTACAAAACAGTAAAGATACAAGCTCTGCTTGTTCTGGAGCGGGCTCAGTTACAAGCTCCTTTCTCTGGACCTCATCTGAGGTCATAAAAGTGCCAGGCAGAAGGTTGACCTAACCATATTACTGTTCTCTATGTATGTAATGTTTTATATTGCACTGTTACAGTATCTAGATATGTGAAATTATAACCTATATGGTGAGCCGTCGTTTGTACATTTATGTTGATGCACTGTTTTTTGCACTGTTCATTGTATATCTAAACTAACTGTGACAAAAGAAAGAAAAGACAAAAAGAAAACTGAAAAAATCTTGTTTTACTAAAAAATTGAAAAAAGAAGAAATAATAGATTCACTTGCCAAATAATAAACGCTATGTGAACCTAATCAAGTATAGTATTTCCTCCAACTTACTGTATTTGGTAACAATAGGCATAGAGATACCCATGCCAAAGACTAACATGACAAAGTGAAACATTTACATGAATGAATGTGAATATTGAAAAATACGTGGCAGGACGCCCCCCCCCCTTGTTCTAATTATCCAGAAAACCTGTGGAGCACAGTGTGAGTTGGGCCTTTAGGTGACCGCAGGTGTGGGGGCCTGCGTGGTCGGGAGAGAGCAGCCAGAGCTACGGCCAAGGAAGAGAGGACACAATCTGTGTCCGTGGATAAGAAGCAAGGCTGCCGGCGTGTGCACGGAAGCACACAGAGTGCAAGCGGGGCTTGCAGAGATCGGCCCGCCAGCCTGTAAAGCGGAAATGAAGCCACAGAGTCGCCGGAGAGGAAAGCCAGAGACTGATGAGTGCAGAGAAGTGTCACTCAAAGCCGGGGCACTCCTAGGGGGCTATGCATAAGTACAGAAGTGCTGTATGACACCTATTGAATCCTGAAAACTTGAAGTAAAGTTAAATTATGCTTATTGGATCCCCAACTGAATGAAAACTCAAATCAAAAGTAAATCACGCACATTAAATGCAGAACTGAATGTAAACTTGAAACAAAGCTAAATTACATATATTGAATACCAATCTGAATGAAACTTTATGGGCAAATCTAATAGTTTATGAAAGCCAAAAGGGAAAGTGCCCATTTGAAAGCAACCTACGGAAAAGAGTGCAAGTGTGAAAGAGTGTGACAGAAAGGTGGGGAAGACATAAGTCCACCTCAAAGTGAACTTTATGAATGGAAACAGTGTGGCAAGGCCATACACTGGCATAAGATGTGTGACACATGAATACAAAGCCAAGAGGCTAACCAGGAGAAGCCAGGAGAGTGTGAAGCTGCAAATAAAGCCAAGGGGCCACCAAAGAGAAGCTAAGTGAATGTGAATCTGTACACAGAGGCAGATGCAGAGAAACCTGTGAGGGCTGAAGAGCCTAGGTTTCATGGCTGTGCGACCTGTGACAGGTGGACCGTGTGGTTTGACAACTGCACCTAGACCATGGATCTCTGAATTGTGAAAGCCAAAGATATTGTGAAACAAACCAAGGAGATGCATTGTGAATGAACTGTTAATGCAATCCCGAAGGAGTCTCAAGTTGGCCTGGAGTTGTGTTAAACTTTGAAAGACTGAGATCAGTATCAGTTACTAAGTTGAAGTCTTGGAGAAGGGAAACCTGGCACTTGATGAACGGCAAATGCTGTCTTGAGGACGGAGCCTCAAGACCCCTTTTCTTTTGAAAAGTATTGCCTTGACTTTGGGGAAGGGAACCCCAAGGATTGTGTGGAACAATATTGCCTTAAACTTGGGAAAGGTAATCTTGAGACATTTGTGGAACTTTTCTGAACTTGGAGAAGGGGAGCTGAAGAAAAAGCTAAGAGCTGGAAGAAGCTCATACCTTTGTGTTGATTTCCTTTATTATTGACATCCCTACACATTGTTTAGCTTTAGTTGTGAGAGCAAGGATAGGTTTTGGACCCAGACTTTTAAATTGAACTCTTTGGCTGAAACATTTCTTAGTTTAGTTCAGGTAGGAAAATCCCACCTTAGCATAGGGCAAGTTAGGCCTTCTAACACCCTGACATTTGATTTATTAAACCATTTTATTTTGAACTTTTAATCTGTTGCCTGTGTCTTGCTTCATGGTGCTGTCACAAAGTGCTTATGGGCTTTGCAATGGGAACGCACTGAGTTAAGCTGCCCCCCACCTAACTCTAGCTTTAAAATTCAACTTTTTTTGTATTAATCTCATTGTTTTCACTGTCTCTTTTTTTCCATAACAGCAGTTAGTATACCCCCGATAATAGCAATATACTACAAATAACCGCGGTTATCAGTAAACGCCTGCAAATAACCACGGTTATCCATAAAAAGCGTGTAAAATCCAAAACTCTTTCTTGCCCTTCCAATCACTCACCAAGTAGCTCCACCTCTTGCAATGCACCCCCAGTTCCTTGATGCATTGTGGGACACATATATAGCTACAGTTTTGAGGGAAGGGGGCACCCGCTCCACGTCAAATGTTTAAATCCTGGACGGAATAACTCTTCACCACTCTCGGAAATCGAGTCAATGTTTCATGCCTAAGTTGTTATGTACCTGGTCCAATTCCATCCAGTGGTTTTTGCTGTGCATTGCGCAGAAATGTTGACTTTTTCTCTATTGGGAAATGAATGGGAGTAGGCACAAAAAAGTGTTTATTTGCTTTCTTAATAACAAATCTTTCCCAAAATGCTCAGTCTGTGGGGGGCCTGTGATGAACCATATGTTTACAAAATAGCTGCCAAATCCGTCATGCAGGTCAAATGTTATTACCAATTCAATGTTTGGGTTTCCTATGGATATTGATACTCCGTTATAGCGCGGTGACCGGCGCACAATAGTATACATTCAGTGAATTAGTTAAGATAGTGTTAAGGTAATCAGATTTAACGAAACAAAACTCTTGAAATTCAGCAATCGCATTTCATGCAAGTCCACCTTAACTATGCGCCCCCTATTGCACAGTGTATGACGACAATGATGACATCACAGATGACATTACTAATTACATCATACATGACATCACTGATGAGATCAATAATTACATCAAATGTGGCATTACTGATTAAATAAATCAGAGTGTTTTTGTTGAACACTTTTGATACATATTGAATTTTTTACACTTAATAATTACAAAATGCCATGGAACAATACACTGATACAGAAGTATAATATTTGTATTTTAAAAAATGTTATTTGTGCACTTAGTGAAATACAAAACTTTAGGCACATTTAAAAAAGGAAAGCAAAGTGAACATTAATACAATAAATAGATAAGAACCACTAAAAGAAAAAATTAATCTAAGTAAAAAGCAAAGTACAAAATCAATTAAGCATCAAAAGTATAACATACGATCGTATCAAACCCAAACAACTAGAATCAAAAGGTGTAGTCAATACATTTAAAATTTCTTCAACACTTCCTTTCATATATTAAAAGCAGCAGCCACAGTAACAAATGATGATGCACTAAATAAACTGGACCAAAATGGATCACTTGAACCATCTTCGATGTTACTTACAAAATGAATATAGCCACATATATAGATTGTGCAAGCTCGCGCAACTAGTCAGAACATGACGACATGTTTCAATGTGAGACAAACAAAGTCTCCATAGGTTCTTGTGAGGCATTTTATGCCACGCACTAATAAAATCCTTAGTGGGCAATAGGTCGAGCTGCAAATACAATACAAAACGTTTGAGTTCTATATAGCACAGCTTAGTCAGGTAGGAAGACAAAGTATGAATTTTGTAGCTTTGACGTACAACTGGTCAACATTTTTTGCCATGTCCCAGTTCTTAGCTTTCTTTTTTCATTTTTATTTGGTAATTTGGGTCCATTTTTAATATTAATATGTCATTGTCAAGATTTAATTTTTCAATACATGTTGATGCAGTTTCTTTTAGCACAATAACAAAACTGTTCTAGCTAGACATGCAGCTCTTCTACCCAATAGTTGCAGTAGTTCGTTAGAAACTTGGCTACAATCCAAAAATGTGATATAAAGAAGAGTTATTTGCACATACCATAGAGCCTCAAGTGAGGTAACCCCAAACTCAAGCCGCAAACCCTCAACGGGAACTGAACTTGGCAAATTGATGACAGACCCCAAGAGTTTGCCTTCAAATTGTTTTAACCAGGAGATATGATTTAAATATAAGGCCTCCAAACCATAAAGTATGGAAGGTACCATACTTGATCAGTAAATCTCAAAAAGCCCTTCCATATTGTAACCACCTTGATGTACGATGTAATGTGTTTTTTTTATTTTTTTATTATTTTATTCAAACAAAACAACAATACAACAAAACATAAATAAAAACTTTCAACAACATAACCACTGCACTCACCCCTCCCACCCCCCCCACTTATGAGCCTATTTGTTCCTCGCCCTCTGTATCTGTTCCGTGTGTCAGGGCTTCGCTGCTTCCAGATTCTGCTGGGGCCAATACTGCTCCAAACATTTCAGCTATCAGCAGTTTCCATGCCATGAGGGAGCCCATTTCCTCATCCCCCCCGTGCTACTAGCCTCTTGCCACACAACTGTTTCAGCCTCCGCCCATTTTTGTAGGTCCTTCCACCACACCTCCATCCGTGGCCTGTGACACTCCTTCCATCCCATGGCGATCCTACGTTTCGTGAGCACGTATGCCAGATCTTTCAATTTCCCAACATGTTTGCGTTTCCGTGCTCTGGGATACCCCCCAGCAGGCAGGCCCAGGCCGAGTCTATTATGAGCGTGACCCCCTTCTCCGCTAGCTTCTGTGCAACCTCCCCCCAATAGACTTCAATTACCGGGCACGCCCAGAACATGTGTATCATGTCTGCGTTCTCTTCGTCACACTTGGGGCAAGCCTAGCGCCCCACATTTCTGAACCTTGATATTCTCCGAGGGGTCATGTACGCCCTGTGCGTTATGTACAACTGCAGTTGTTTAAACCTGGCATTTCTCGACACCTTCTTGTGATATCCCAAAGCCCGTTCCCACATCCCATCCTACATCGGGGCTCCCATCTCTGTTTCCCATTCTGCTCTCAAATGCACCAGATCCCTCCCGATCTTAGTCATCAACATCTCGTACAACCTGGACACCTCATGCCCACCCTCTGATGTATCGTATATCACCTCGACGGCGGTGTCCGGCTCCTCCGCCAAAATGGCTTCAGGCAACCTACTCCTAATCTCCTGTACTACCCTGTGATAAGTGACATATTGGCCACCGTGCAGTCCTGACGTTGTCCCAGGTTCCCCAAACTCTGTAATAGCCCCTTCCTGCCAGATGTCTCCCAAGGTGACTAGACCCACCGACTCCCAATAAGTCCTAATGATTACCCTCAGTTGCCTGTCCCCCTTCGTCAGCGCGACCAGCGGTATCTGCAGGACACACGGGAAAGGGTCTCCCATCATGCGGCAGGCTCGGCGCCACATGTTCCATCCCACCAACAGCATTTTAGGGCCCTCGCTCATATCCGAGCTAGCCACCCAGATCATTTCCCGCAAGTAAAAAGGAGCACAGTCCCTCCCGAACAACCTGTGTTCAGGGGTCTCCTCATCAGAGAGCCACCTAGCCACATACTGCAGTTGTGCCGATACATAATACGCCTCGTAATTAGGCAGTTTAATACCGCCTTTCTCATAGAAGTTCTGCAGCTTCCATAATGCAACTCTGTGCCGGGTACCATGCCACAAAAAGTCTCTGCACATACTGTGCAGCTTAACAAAAAACTTCCTAGGGATCATATAAGGGATATTGTTGAAATAATGCAACAGTCGGGGCGGACCACCATTTTAAGCATAGCCCCTCGACCCATCATCGCTAGGGGCAACCTTTCCCAAAACCTCATGCATTTCCCAATTTTTTCTATAGCGATTTCAGTGTTGTGCTTGTGTTCTTCTTCAATAGAGTGATACACGTCTATCCCCAAGTAGCGGAATGAACCCGTCGCCCACGGAATATGCAACACAGGTAACCTCTCTACAGGCTTTCCCACGTACCTCCCCAGCGGGAATAGACAAGATTTTTGAGGGTTCACCGCTATACCGGACAGCTTGGCATACCGCTCCATCACCTCCAACACATACTGAAGATTCTCTTCCGGGTACCTTAGATACAATAACAGATCATCTGCTTACAGGGATACGAGATGCCTCTCCCCTCCTACCTCGATGCCGATCGGCTCATATTGTTGCCTGAGGTATATTGTTAGGGGCTCCAGGGCCAGAATGTATAACATCGGGGACCTTGGACACCCCTTTCTAGTGCCTCTGCCCAGCTGCCATCTCTCCGACACCACTGCACCCGTACAGACCCTGGCTAGCAGTTCGCTATATAGCATTCCAGCCCATTTAACATAGCCTGGCCCCGTGCCATACCCACGTAGGGCCGCCAGCAACCACGGCCATTTAACAGAATCAAACGCTTTGACTGCGTCCAATGCCTCAATCGCCATTTCACTGTCCTGACTGCACCCCCATTCAACCACTCCGTGGAGTCGTCTATGGTTGTGAGTGATGTTCCTACTCGGGACATAGCCCGTCTGGTCTGGGTGAATCAGCTTACCGATCACTCTCCGCATTTTGTTGGCCAAAACAGCTGTCAGGATCTTACTGTCCTGATTCAAATTTGGCAGGGGCCTGTAGGAGCCACAGCTATGTCCCGGTTTATTAGGTTTGGGGAGCGGTATAATAATCGCCTCCCTAAGCGACTCCGGCAACCGTCCTACTTCAAACGCCTCGTTGAGCATTTCTAGCATGGGTGGGAGCACCTCCTCCTCATACATTTTATAGAATTCGCTAGGGAACCCATCCGCCCCCGGAGCCTTGCTGGTGGGCCACTGCCGCACCGTCTCTTTCAGTTCCTCAAGCGTGATCGGTGCATGAAGCTCCTCCCTCTCCTCGTCACTCACCTTGGGCAGGCCTATGTCCTCCAGTACCTCATCAATCTCCTCTTGGCTGCTCCCCCCATCATCCTCATATAAAGCAGTATAATATTCCGCAAATGCCCTGTTTACTCCTTCTTGAGTGTCCACCGTCTAGCCCTCCTCACCGGTTACAGTTTGAATCGGGGACCTGGGGGCTTCACTCTTATATAGCCATGCTAGGAGCCGGCCCGTTTTATCTCCTCCCGCGTGTTGCCTTTCTATGTATTTTTTGTAGTTTAAGTTACTGAGCCTATCCCAGTGTTCCGCGCTCTTCCGCTGTAATCTGAATGTCTCCTCCGTATCTGCCCCACCTCCCTCCAGCTCTTTCTCCAGTTCAATCTCAGCCGCCTGTAGTTCAGCCAGAACCCCACCCAGCAACCCCTTTGACTTCGCAATGGCAACCCCCCGCATCACCACCTTAAAGGCCTCCCATAGAGTGCCCACCGACTGCACACTGCCAGTATTCACTTCGAAGTAAGCAATGATCTCATCTCTTAGATCCTCCCTGAAAACGGGGTCTTTGAGCGCCTCTGCCCGGAGGCGCCACGTCGGTATTCGCACCCTGGGGGGGCAATACTGCCACCCCAGGACCAGGGGCGAGTGTTCCGAGAGAACCCTCGCTTTATATTCTATATGAGTACTCTCAGCAACCACGTCCGGGGTGGCAAAGATATAATCAAACCTTGTGTGTAGCTTATGCGGGGCCGAGTAGTGCGAGTACTGCCTCCCCTCAGGGTGTTTCACTCGCCACACATCTGCCAAGCCAAAGTCTTCTAGCAACCTCTGCAACACCCTGGCTGCTGGGCTGGGCCTGGCCGCCCCCCCATTCGACCTGTCTACTCCTGGATTCAAGACACAATTAAAGTCCTCTCCCCAAATCACCCCAGCCCCCACACCCACACTCAGCTTGGTGCACAGTGTCCTAAAGTATGCTGCCGTGATTTGGTTAGGAGCCTAGGTATTTACTATGCATACTTCTTTGTTCTCTAACAGCCCCCTAATTATCGCCAACCTCCCATCTGCATCCACAATTTCTTCAGTTAACTTAAATGGGACATGCGGCGCCACCCAGATAAGCACTCCCCTTGCATAGGCAGAGTACGACGAACCCACCGCTATCCCTTTCCATTTCCTCCCCACCATCTCCATCCTCTCCCTCGTCAGATGTGTCTCCTGCAACAAGGCGATGTCTATCTTCTGTCGCCTCAAGTACAACATAACCTTATTACGTTTCAGGTAACTGTTGAGCCCTCTAACATTCCATGTTAATATTTTAAGGTCCCCCATGGTCTATCGATGGTTCCCCTTCCCCTCCCCACGCAGCCCTCCCCCCACACCAAACAGACTCTCAATAATAGAACTTCCACAAAGGCTCATATATAAACTTAAACACCCCAACACCCCAACCCAACTAACTGCCCAGCTCCATCCCTGGATCTCAGGCATCCCGCGTTTGGCTCTCTCTTGGTGACCCCAATCGAGAACCCGGCAGGGTGTCACCGCACTAACAGTGACCTAACTAAACTCTAAATGAGGGTATAAAGATCGGCCCCGGGAGGCTCCTACCTCACGCAGCAATCTCAGTGCACACAGCTCATGTTTCCCACCATTCAGGGCGTTCCAGCCGTCCAGCTGCATCAATGACTATAATCAAGTCCCACATTCCTCAATCCCACCAGTTCACCACTTTACTTGTCTCGTCCAGCTCCATCTTCCTTCTGAACATCTGGCTCTTGGGGGCAGCTCTGCATGTCTAGCCACCCCATGGCGTCTTCTGGAGTTTCAAAGAACAGCGTCTTGTTTTTATAAAAAACCTTTAGCTTGGCCAGATAGAGCAGCATATATTTGTGGCCAGCTTCCCGCAATCTCCTCTTGACCGATCCAAAGTTCATGCGGCTTTGCTGTACCTGCAGGGTATAGTCCGGGTAGGCAGTTATATTCGCTGCGCCACGTTGTATAGTTCCTCCCTTACGGAAGTGTTCAAGGATTCGCTCGCGATCCCGATAATTGAGAATCTTAGCAATCATTGGCCTGGGCGGGTTACCTGGCGGTGGCTTCCTTGTCAAGGCCCTGTGCGCCCTTTCCACAGCAAATCCCTGAGAGAGGTTCCCCCCAGTGATTTCCTGCAGCAGCATGTTTTCCATGTACTCCGTCGGGTTGTGGCCCTCAGCCCCTTCCGGCAGTCCGACGATTCGAATGTTATTCCTTCGAGCGCGCCCTTCTGCCTCCTCCGCCCTACTCTCCAGATTCCCCACTCGTTGCACCAGGGCATGTAGCTCCCGTTTGTGTGCAGCACAGTCCGCAGCAGTTGGGCTCATCTCCTTCTCCAGGGTCTCTGTGCGCTCCGCCAAAGACCTAACATCCTGCCTGAGGAGGTTCACATCTTCCTGTACCGCCCCCACTTGAAGCTCCAACGCCATTTTCAATTCCGTCACAGCCAATTGAAGCTTGGACTTCCAGGCCGCCTTCAAATCCGCGATTGCCTCCAGGACTTCCTGGTTAGTACTCACAGCGGCCATTCCCCCTGCTGAGGTCTTATCCTTGCTCCTGGCTCCCTCGGGGCCAGTTGGAGTTCTGGTATATTCGCCCAGCGTAGGCTGCTTGGCCTTCGCTCTCAGGGGCTTGCTGGACATTCCTTCGGTTAGGAAAAGCTTGTCGTCCACACTTGTAACTCCAGGGGCAGTCTGCCTTATGCGACCCGAGCGGACTGTGCACCACACCCCAGACAGCGCTGTTTCCCAATGATGTGCCCAAGCGTGTCCCCGCTCACTGTGGCCTGTTATCTTCCGTGGAGCTTGGCTCTTAACTGACCACACCGCAGTCCACTTCTGTGGTCTTCTCGGGCCGTGGCTTCCGCTGCCTTCTTTCAACCCTCCTGGGGCGAGTCTTCCAGCGCCAACAGTACAAGTTACCTCTCTTGATGAGTGCTATTATTATGAGTTATTGCCCTGCTGCCACCTCACATGACTTTCATTGACTCATCCCCTAGTGCGGCTTCAGGCTCGCCACATTTCTCTGTGTAGTATTTGTGCCCCCGCGAGCCAGCAGTATCTTTGTTTTCCACCTGTAATCCTCTGTTATGGCCTGCTTGCCTGTGTTGTAAGTTTATTTTGTTTCCTTAGCAGGCGCGAGTACCACCTTCCAATCCGATGTCAGTTTCACACTCTGTTCTCTTGCCGGCTTGCTCCTCGCAGCTCCGTGCTGGCCACAATGTTGCAACTAACACAATCTGCATTGCTTTTGCTCTGATGACTTCGCTGCTACTGCTACTGTTTCCGCATCCCAGCAGCTGATCTTGTGGCTCCTTCAGGCTTCAGACTACAGGCGGCTGCGCTCACAATGTCCCACAGCTGATCCAGTGTTAACATTGGGCTGCATACGCTGATTTCTAGTGATAATGTATTTGCCGCCTATGTGTCCACTGCTCCCATTGATGCCCCCAGTCTTCCGAATACGCATCCGCTACTCCCAATTACCAACTCGTTCTGTCCCACGTCGCTGCTGGCTTCCACTAGTCCGGCTGCCTTTCACACTGCTGTCGTCTCTTTGTGCATTTACTTTCCAGTTTTCCGATTGTTCGTATTAGCGCCAGGTTTCACTACCTTAGCCTTCTGCAACCTCCTCTCCCGGCAGTACGGTTGATTACACATCAGACCCTTTGTTCAGTGGGCGCCATCTTGTTTTGACCCACCGCCCAGACACGGCAAGCTTTTTTCTCCCTCCGTACTTCCTTCTGGCTGTTAATTATCCCGAACTTCAGCCTGCTGCACACCTTATTTCTTCATGCTACAGTGGCTGTTTTTTAGCACTTCACAGCTGACTTTAAATGCCTTTCATCCTCAGGATCATCTGCGGATCTGCAGGAGCTCCCAAGAATCACGTCCTACACCGCAGCCATTAAGCCCGATGTAATGTATTATTGCAAGCCACTTTCTACAAGCTTTGGTAGTAGTCTTTTCCTGATAGTATATTTGACTGGGATTTGAAGTTACCAGGAAGCCCAGATAATTATGTTCAATTACTCTCTCGAGGCAATTGTCGTCGAAGTGCCATGTAAACCTCCCCTTGTCTGTGAATTGTTTACTTAAGCACAACATTTTAGTCTTGATTGTAATAATCACCATACTATTAGCACTTGCGTATTCTGCTAAAGCATCTATCGAATGCTGAAAGCCAATGGAGGTAAGATCAAGCAGAATTATATCATCAGCGCAAGACAGCCAAGGTGTCTGCATGCCATTTATCCTAGGCGGAAAGTTGTTAAGCGAACTGAAAGCTAAGCTCAGATCTGCTGTAAAAAGGTTACATGATATCCTTCAAAGCACACACCCTTGCTTGAGGCCACTATTTGTCTTTTGATTTTTAGTACAAAGATTATCAAGATTTAACTGTAATTGATGCGTTAGTATATAATTGCTGGATATAGCGTAACAAGTTTGCATCTATACCCCAAGCAGTATGTTTTCACCAAAGCAATGCACGAGGGACAAAATCGAAAACCTTGCTAAAGTCACCAGAATATCTATATAGATATGGTCTGTTTGGGTTGGTTGTTTCTGCAATTAGGTACTGTAATGCACATATGTTGGTGACAGCGTTATTGTTCTTTCTAAAACCTGTTTGAAAAAGAATAAAATGTGCGTTATCTTCAGCCCGCCTAGTTAATTTATGCAGAAGAATTGAAGCCAAGATATTTTGGCTTGTGTCCATCATGGCAAGTAACCTATAGTTATGAGGGTTAAGCCTATCCTCTTTCTTAAAAATGGGGACCATACCAGAGCTACGCCAGCTGCATGCTGCATGGTAATATTCCTGTTGTTTCAATATGCTTAAACAGGTAGCCAAGTATCCGGGGCCCAAAATTCCAGATGGTCCTTTAATACTGCATTTGGTATACAATCAGGGCCTGGTGCACACGAGTTCTTCAATTTCTTAATAATAATCAGCAGCAGTTCCTCATCAATATCGAAGTTGGCCATACTCGCTGCTTCCACTTCTGGTGTCGAGCATTCAAGAGAGGCCTCAGGGTCGTAGTATAGCTTCTCAATGTACTTCAACCATTTACTTTCTGATACTAGATTGAGTTCAATTAGAGTGGCACCCTTCTTATATTCTTTAAACTTTGCCCACATTTTTTTGCTATCATGCGATTTCAACCTTCTAAACAATTGAAGCAAATTTGAATTTATAAGTGATAGTTTATGGTGTTTATGCCAGTTCCTGTATTTAGTTGCTACATTTTTTATACGGGACCGTTTATCACTAGAACAAATTGAGGTATTTTTTTTCATCGCATTTCTAACTTTGTAGAGAGGTTTCTTTTTTCAGCTATTAAAGCATCATAGGGTTGTTTATTCTTTCTTTGAGTGCCGTTATAATACATTGCTACACAATACTTTTTCCTTATAGGACCGATATAATTCTAGGCCAAAAGTTCGAGGTCCCAGTTTGCGTTTACTAGAGCAGCCAGGATTTCCTTACGATCCAGCCGGAAAGCATTATTAAGGATCTCAATATTTTTTGCAGACCAAATTATGCAGCTGCCCTTCAAGTTAGCATGGACATTTGCTGCCACAGATCTTTTTCTATCAAATACAGAAGTACTAAAGGTCCTTTTAAGTGCAGCGTGGGCACTCAAATTGTTACAATTGATCATCACTTCGCTGCACTGTATTTTTGTTGCTATGTCAGTAATTATATAATCAATATGGGTTTTTACAATATTATTCGTCCATGTGTGGCTTGGTACTGTAGCGTCTGCTACCCTGAAAGGCAAAAAAGTTAAATTGTGGCTAGCCAGAAAACTTGACCGTTCACACACATCCTTTGCCAGTTGGGAAGAAGAAAGATGGAGGTTTCTGTATTTTAGGTCACCAGCGATGACAATGAGACCAGAACGAGATGTTACAAACCATTGTAAAACTATGTCTTCAAAAGTAATTATGGTTTGGGAACCCTCATGTGGGTCATACACATTTATCACAAGAATAGGACTAGAGTTTTGCCCAAACAAACTGAATATAGCAGGTAGAACATAAGGTGAGGAACTAGTGAAAGGAAATATTTCCAGTGAGTGTTCTAATCTGGTTCCGATCGCAAGGCCACCATTCGGTCTGCCGCGACCGGAAGGAATTGCAGAATTGTGCACTACCTGGAAATCAGGTTTTGGGAGAACAGGACTCTCAGAACTTGCAGGTGAAATCTGCTGTCTCCACGTTCCAGCGTCCCTTCTGTTCTTCCACTTCCTTGTGATTTGCCAGCCTCATGCTTCTCCTCTACTACTGCTACTACAGCCAGCCTTCCGGTTCTTGTTCTAGCTCCTTCTACTCCTCTTTTCCTACTGTGACGTTTTATGCATCATAGTTTCAATAATTGTCTTCAGGTGTGGGCCATTAGCCTTAAGTGCCTTTTCTTTCTGCAATGGCTACTATGCTTAATTGCCTGACTTCTACATTTACGTGCCTCTTCAGCCCTCTTTTTTGTCTCAGTACCTCTAGGATTCTGGGACTTGTAGTTTATTCCACTAAAGTTAGGTTTTCCCACTTATACATAATTTCCAAAGGTAGATTTTATTCCCTTAAGGCTTTTTACAAAGGGACGATGAGAGTTAGCTTTCATAGAGCAAGATGGTTTAGTGAAGACAACATTTCCATAATCCTTTACATTGTACCGTTGGATTTTAGGAAGGTGTTTAGTTTGGGATACTGAAAAGAATCTTTCTTTCGGTATAGTTTGTTCTGACTTTATAACATTGGGGCTCACAACCTTAGAACTCATATGAGTTTGAGGGACATCAAAATGACAATAAGCCATAATCTCTTTTGGTACAGTGCTAAGAATCTTTCAGTTGGAGGAAAAATACTGTGTCTTATCCCACGGAATCTCCTCACCACCCTGGGCCCTGTTTCCTCCTAGGTGATCCTCCCATAGTACTCCACCCCAGGGTTGGGATCAGGAAGTGTCTACCTTCCCCTGGCCACCTGGGAGGAGACTTTAGGCAGGGCTTCAGTGAGGGATCCGTAGAATTGTCACAATAAGCTTTGTAAAAAGAAGAATATGGCTGAAGAACTTGATCCATCAATCCTTGAAAGGTGACTGGAGCCTCTTGCAAACCAAAAGGTAACTCTTTAAAATGAAAAAGACCTAGGGAAGTCGAAAAAAGCTGTTTTTGGTTTATCTGGGGGATTGACTGGAACATGCCAATATCTTTTGGTCAGGTCAATCGTGGAAAGATATACTGCATCCCCTACACTATCAATAAGATTGTCGATCCTAGGCATGGGACAACTATCAAATTGGGATACTTCATAGACCTTTCTGAAATCAATGCAAAATCGCCACGACTGATCTGGATTAGCGACTAACACAATAGGAGAAGAACATGGGCTTTGAGAAGGTTCGATAATATTAGCCTTTAACATGGTTTCTAACTCCTCTTGAATAATTCTCTTCTTACTTTCAGGAATCCGGTAAAGTTTTAGATGGACAACCTTTCCTGGAGGGGTACGAATATAATGAAGCACTCCTTTTACTCTCCCTGGTTCAGCTCTAAATACATCAGGGAATTGTTTGAAAAGATCCATCAGGTCCTGTTTTTGATTTTGTGCCAAGTCTGGAGAAATGAATCTGTTGGTGTCATTTTCCTCAGACAACAGGTACTTTGTATAGGATTTTCCTTCCACTCTTTAAGAATGTTAATATGATAGATATGGGTTTTATGTTTTGTATCTGGTTGTGACACAAGATAATTGGAAGGTCCTGTTTGTTCTGTATTATCATAGGGTCTGTGCCATCTAGAGAGCATTTTATTTTCAAAGGAGCACCAATACCTTCTGACCTACAGAAAATTATCTTACAACTGCTTTCTTATCATAGTACTCCTTAGGGTGTTCTTGGGTTTTAACCATATTGGTCTGTACTATAGCTCGGACAGCTGCCATGTATTCTTACAATCGCTGAGCACCTTGAGATAAGGTTAGGACAGCTTTGTGTCTCTCTTCCTATGTCTCTCACATCATATCTCTTGGTTCTCTCCCATATAATAACTCAAACAGGGAGAATCCAGTAGAAGATTGTGGTGGTTTTCTAATGGCAGATAGGGCTTATGATATCACAATATCCCAATTCTTTCCATCTACTTCCACTAACTCTTTTAAAAGTCTTGTTAAATCTTTCAACCAAACCATCAGTTTAGGAATTGTAAATTTAAGTACATAAGGTCTTAATCTGAAGGATCTCTTTGACCTCTGCCATACGTTTACTCATAAATGCAGATCCTTGATCAGTGAAAATCTCTTTTGGAAAACCAGCCTTAGAAAAGAAGGGAATTAGATATTTTAAGATTTGTTGTGAAGTATTATTTAAGGGAAAAGCTTGAGGGTAATGAGTTGCACAGTCCAGTATCAACAGTATATGTCGATTCCCTAGCTTTGATGGTTCTAAAGGACCCACTATATCTATACCTATGCGGGACAAAGGTACATCTATAATGGGCAAGGGATGTAAGGGAACAGGGGGAATCTAAGTACTGGTTTTCTGGCACAAGGCACAAGTACTGACAATGTTTTTTATATCTGCATATATTCCTGGCCAGTAAAACCGATTTACAATTTGCACCTGAGTTTTTGCTGTTCCCAGACATCCCCCATGTTAAATAAGAATTAGCAATCTCTAAAACAGTAGTTT
Source organism: Ambystoma mexicanum (assembly GCF_040938575.1). Classification (NCBI taxonomy): domain Eukaryota; kingdom Metazoa; phylum Chordata; class Amphibia; order Caudata; family Ambystomatidae; genus Ambystoma; species Ambystoma mexicanum. The sequence continues at coordinate 596,360,878 of NC_090933.1, forward strand.
TCCTGGGGGGGGTATAACTGGTCATCCATATAAAATGTGAGAAAGAGAGCATTGTAAGAATTCCTGGTGAAGAAAGCACATCAGGCAGTGAGAACCTTTGGGAGAAATGATACCTGGCATACCAGGGTATCTACAAAACGCAGAAGGATTCCTGGCAGAGAAGTATACCAGGAGACTGTTTCCAAGAAAGTGTTGTGTGAAATAGACAGTTCTACTATTCTTGAGAAATCATTGTTTGAAAAGACACTTTTTAACATCCTCAAGGAAGTGTTGTGTGAAAAAGACATTTCTACTACTCTTAAAGAATCATTATTTGAGAAGGCCACTATTCACTATTCTACCTGAAATAGTCACGGCAAAGAGAAGGGAAGGGAATCAACTCCTGGAGTCAAGGATTGTTTGTTTGGTGAATGTTCATGTTTGATTTTTACACCCTTTTTGCCAAATCAAAAACAGACACATTTATCTCACACCTTTTGATTGTTCATTTCTAGTGTGAGGATCAGAAATGTTTTGGACACAAGGAAAGTTTGCATAATTGTGACGACAAGACGCAGACTGATCTTTAGTTGTAGTGTCCTAGGCAGGGAAACTCTTTATGATAGGGACAGTAAGGCCTTTATTCAACCCTTTTAATTTAATTAAAGTGTCTGATGTTGAAAACATTACAACTTTGTGCCTGCCTCTCATTTCTGACGCTTGTGAGGAACCTGAAGGCGTCCTCACTTCCTTCTCCCCGATATCCTCTACTCAGGTGGTCAGGGAAAGGCCATCCCTTTTGGATCCCAACCCTGGATTGGATATGCGAGGGAGGATCACCTGGGTGGAGGAGACTTGCGAAATGGAAAATGAATGTTCTTAGGTGAGACGCTGTATCCCCCGTTTCCATTTCACAATGAGCCTTCAGTCCCTGAAACCTTTATAGGGTGCTGTCAAACCCCCTCCCTTTCTTCTTTTAAAAGTAACCCTCAGGAAAATCATTACTATAGAGGGATTTGGAAGAAAACAATAATGAGAACCCCTCAGTATATGGACAGGCTAGACCCACACTCACCTCATCTGGTGAAACCAACACATTCGCAAAATACACCCTACCCTCCCTCTGACTTTGTAGGTTATTACCAATCTTCCCCACTGTCACACACACCAACGGTCCCACATGCCTATCCTTTTAAGAGTGGAATGAGGAATAAGCAACTAGCAGTAAAGCACACTCCAATCTGTGCACACAACTTTGGTACTGGCATGAGGAAGGGGACTGAGGAACACCACCATGATGACCAGGCATGTCCCATTGATAAAAGTAATTGTGGTCTGGCAAATGTCATGTACCTGCATCCAATGAAAGGCTACAGGTGGATACATTGAAGAGAGACCCGCCTGAGAAGAGAGACCTGCCAAGGCAGCCGGACGAGGCAACCCAACATGGAGCAGGCTGGAGAGGTGCCGTTGAAAAGGATGCCGAGCGCTGCAGGAGAGCAAGAAAGACGTTGAGGCCAGATTGGGCCACAAGAAGGTCAAGAGCACTGCAGATCTCTGAGCTGCGTGCCCCTAGCTGGAGCTGGGAGACAAAGAAGCCTCCAATACGCCGCTGACAGCAGAAAAAAGGTTTGGAAGAGGCAAGCGCTGCTCGCCAGCACTCCCAACGAGAGAGAGGGGAGTGAATGAAAGCCAACGAGGAAAGCGAAAGCACCCGGTGGAGCAGCCATACACCGGTGAATGACGGAGAGGATTCACTCATGCTGGGGCATTCCAGGGGCTTGGTGTGGGCAACAGAAGATACCAATCAAGTGAAAACCTGCAGTGAATGGGTCTGGAGACTGAATGAAAAATATTGAATACCGAACAAGCTGCAAAGTACTTAATAAGTTATTGAATGCCAAACTAAGGAAAGATATGCAAAACATATGAAAATACTGCACAAATGAAAAGAAGGTGATGTGCATTTGCGAACATAGTAAAAATAAGTAAGAAGCATATATGAACTATGTGAAAGTACAAGAAAAGTGAAAGCCAGTAATGAGAGCTTGTGAAGCAAGCGAAAAGCAAGTGATGGGCACTATTGACTAGAATGGAAGTAAGGTAGTGACAAGGAAGGAATACCTCAAAGTGGGTTGTGTGAAAGTCATGTATTGGCAGAGTCAAGAGACTATCAAAGTGAAACAGAAGTATATATGGACTAACGACACAAAGGCACAGAGGAAGCATGTGTTGGCATGGGAGTCCAATGAGAATCATTGTTACAAAGTGCCAAGGGTTATCGGTTGCGTGACCTGTGATGGGTGGACCGTGTGGTCCAACAACTGTGTGTAGACCGAGTAACCCCTACTTGGAGTGAACCAAGGAAAGTCAAAAGACTGAAGCTGTTTTTCCTAGCAAGTGTGAAAGTGACTAAAGAGCAAAGCAAGTTAAGTGAATTGCTGCAAAGCCTGAAAGGTTACAAAGTGGATTTGGAAGCAATATTGAAAGTTGATAAAGTTGTACTAACTGTGAATTTGAAGCTAGAGAGCTGCCTTCTTGGGGAAGGGATCCCCGAGATTTTGTGAACTGTGTTGAATTTAGGGAAGGGAAACCCAAGACCTTTTGGAACTGTGTGGTACTTGGGAGAGGAAACCAGAGATTGTTTTGTGGAACTGTTTTGAACTTGGGGAGGGGGAAGCTGGAAGCAAGCCTGGAGCTGGAAGAAGCTCAGAACATTATTTTGAACACTGTTTCTTTGGTTGCTGGAATCCCTACATATTGCATATCTTTAGTTTTGAGGGCAAGTATAGGTTTTGGACACAGACAGACTTTTGAATTGAACTTTATGACACAGACTCTCCTTAGTTTCTTTAGGTAGTGAAATCCCACCTTAGTATAGGGCAAGTTAGGCCTTACTACTCCATCCTGGCATTTGAGAAATAAACCATTCATTTTAAGAACAGTGAATCTATTGTCTCTGTCTTACTTCATGATGCCTTCACACCCCTCACAATAGTTTCATCAAAATCCATCCAGCAGGTCAAAATGTATTAGCAAAAGAATATTGGGAACTAAATGGCTGCTTTTTAATTTCTGAAAAGCATCTCCGCCTCTGCTGCAATCCACCATGGGAGATATAGCTATATTTATGGGAGAAGGGGGCACCCCCTTTGTCTGTCAAATATTTTAACAACTATGGGATGGAATAACCCTAGACCCCTTCCAGAAATAGATTCAACGCTTTGTGCCCAAGTTGTTTCGTACCTGGTCCAATTTTGCCCAGCAGTTTTTGCTGTGTGCTGCGCAGAAATGTTGAATTTTTCTCTATGGGGGAATGAATAGGAGTAGGCCGAAAAGTGTGTTTTTTGCTTTTGTTATGAATCCAGAGATGTCATCACCTGTCCCTGAGGGGGGAGCGCCTTCCGATGAGGCCAGGGTGGTGAGGCTGCAATCCGATAGTTCCTCTGGGGGTGGTACTCGGCGGGAGGATCTCATGGGAAGAGACTCCCCCTCTGGGGACAAGGGAGAACATCTCAGGAAAACATGTATACCCACCCTTCACCTATGCCCTATATGCCCCTTTAGTCCTTAGACCCCTTTTCCAACACAGACTCCCATAGAGTGAACAGACCCATGCACTTCTGTAACATCTATGAGGTTAACCTAACCAAAAGTACTGCGACAAAGATCATTGAGAACCCTGAGGGTTTGTCTGACCCAAGTACTGGGACAAGGTGGCCCATAGGAGGAATAAGGACTTACATGATAGCCACTACTGTAGGTGTGGACGTTGCACCAGGGTGGAGCCTGCATAACCAAAGTGAAACTGAAGAAGGACTTGGTGTCTTCAGCCCACAACGAACCTGTGAGTTTCGAATTGCGTCCAGAGAAGAACCAATGGAGAACAAGGAGGGCTCCAACCACAAATATAGTTGATGACACTACCCTAATGTTGGGGTGTCTGGAGGGTTATGTTCTGATTATTTCAATATTGTGCTTCAACTAGTAAGCCAAATATCCTTTAAATACACAATTAGGTCACCAAGTGTGGCAAAATAAGGCTCAAATCCCTCATTCTTAGTAATTATTTACTTGAATGTATTGATAGTTCGTGTTTTTCTTTTTTGACCAAAAAATCATAAACAGTAATTGACTTGTTTTTTTGAAAAAGAAAAAAGGCAAAGGAAAATATGGCATAAGTCCAGTATAGAAAAATAATTATTTCACAATGAATAATCTCGTTATTCAATGGTAACATAATTTGTGAGTTAGTATCATTTTAGTGAGCACGAAATATTTGTGCAAAAAAAGGGTAAAGAAGAGAAAATATAATTTCATTTATACCAAAAAACTGTTCAACAATTGTACAGTACAGGTAGAAAAAATGTAATGGCCAATAATTTGGTCCCCAAATTTAAGCAAAAGCTGGTTACTGGCCCTGCTTTACTTTGAGTGCCTGCAAATTTGGATTTAGCGGGCTGAATTTAGTCAGGGTAAGACCAAATTTGTTCATTCAAAAAAGGGGGCAGGGGGTTTGCATATAATCAATTTATAATCCCCAGGGAAAAGTAATAATGTGGGAAAACCCGATTTGTCGGTCCGCATGGTTTTGGTCCTCTGTTTGTGTAATTTAATTTACATCCTGGTTTAATCTTCCCGGCCCTCCAAGTATAGCTGGGATATTGGTACACCTTGCTTTGCTTGCGGACCGACAAATCGGGTTTTCCCACATTATTACTTTTCCCTGGGGATTATATATTGATTATATGCAAACCCCCCCCTCTCCCTCCCCTTTTTTGAATTAACAAATTTGGTCTTACCCTGACCCTCCTTGTTCTCCATTGAAATACAGCCCTTTTTCCTTCCACAGTAAGGGCTATCCCTTTCGTTATAAAGTATCCAGAGAAGAACCAGGCAGAGCGGTGGATGCAGGCGAGCAGCTGTGGAAATCCTGTGGAGTCCAAGCATGAAGCAACCTCCTCACCAGTCCTGAAGAACCGTGTGGTGGTGAGGCCATAAGAAGCAGACCGCAGACCCGAGCAGCTGACGAGCCTGGAGAGAAAGAATGCTGGTGCTGCCGCAAGGATGCCCGATCCCAGGAAGAACCGGAAAGCTACCCGATCCCAACGGCAGGTACAGGGAAGTTCGGGTGGCCCGGTAGGTATGTGGGGCAGGCAGAAAAGTGGTCCTGCATCAGAGGAACACTTTGTATGCCTTCTCAGCCCAGTGAGATCAACAACAAACAGAGGCGGACTACAACATTATTTGGTTCAAGGTCCTGGGACAGTGGACTCAAAGAGCATATAAAAAAAAGAGGGGATAGCAGGTTCTATATTTCTAATGTCTAGGGCAGGAAAAAGCACTCTATAAATGTATTAGATTAATGTATCAAATAGATTTTTTGGGGAAATGAACAATGATGGTAGCCATACAATGTGTATTAAAACATATTTTTGAAAGAAAAATCAAGAGCAAACAGACATTTTATTGTACTGAACATTAAAATACGATAATCAGGAGAAAAAAGATAAATGGAGGGAAAGAATCAGAACCATCCTGTCTTCACAAAGGCAAAGACCTCACTTAGAGTTGTACCGTCACCGTTTGTGCAGAAAAAAAACAATTATGAATAGAAGAAATAAGTCTCAAAAGAACAGCACTATACAAACATCATATAGTCCAATTGGGATTCACACATAGGGTCACACGTGTGTGTTGGCCCTACTTACACATGGCTCTACAAACCTTAGATATTAAAAATTGAATCAGGAGGGGTCTAGTGCCCAACTCTGGCCATGATCTCCTTGGGATTTAAGCAAAAGGAATTCTAAAAAGAACCTGTAATGAAAATGTCTTTGGGAAATACACGTTACGTTAATGCCAACTTGAGTTTCGGCTTGTGGGGTCAAATTAGTCCATAGGGCCCAGTCTTCTTCAGGGCTAGGATGTATTCAGTCTTGGTAACCGAAGACAGGTGGTGGTTGTCAGAAGATTCCTGTGAGATGTCCAAAAAATAATGGCCCAGTTAGAAATGTCATTTTTGGTGGACCAGTTCAGCATGCGTCTGAAAGCTCAGTATTTCCAAGTGAGAAATGAAATGTAGCAACTTGTTAACATTTACCTGAAGATATTGTGCTGGGAATTCCATTAAACAAATTTACATCAAAATGGAGCCACCTCACATAGGAAAACAGTCAGTGCACTGTCGCTCACGTGACTACCATAAATGAATCTGAAACAAGACCAAAAAAAGTACATGTGTAAACCCGGAAATGAACACCCGGCCTACGGACACACACTGAATGAATCTACAGCTGAACCAAACTGCAGAATGTGCGAAACCTGAGAGTACTTTCGCATCTGCTCCGCAGGGATCTTCTGTTTAGGTGGCCAGGGAAGGGCCATCGGTTTTGGATCCCGATCCTGGAGGTGGACAAGCGAGCGAGGATCACCTGAGTGAAGGGTTCTTGGGGACTGGGGAAAGAGGACCTGATGGTGAGACATGGTATCCCCCATTTCCTAACACTGACCTATCTGACCCTTTCTCAGCCTTTATGGGTTATGTAAAATCCCAACCCATAATTTCCCATTCACCCCTACTTAGAACTGAGACGAAGAAGAAGGGGCCACTATAGTACTAGGACGGAAAAGAGGAGCATGCAGACATCCACTACTGAAGGTCAGGCATGTCCTAGTAATTGGATTGTTTATGGTCAGGCACATCCAGCTAAAAACACACACCTGAGACCCATTAACAAGGCTCAGGAGTATAACAGTAGAGAGCTGCTTTGGTGGAAGGAGACCAGGAGGTCAAGGCCATTAGTGGTGGGTGCAGGACCGGGAAACCCTTTTTGTGAAGGAGGACAGTTGGAGCTGTCACACAAAGGAAAAGCAAAACGGCCGCAAGCCGCAGCCACTCCGATCGTCGGCGTGTGCAGAGAAGTGCCCAGCAAGGAAGCGAAGTCAAGGTGGGCTGCATCCAGGCTGGCAAGAAGGTGAGCGGAAGCAGCAGGGACCACCGCAGTGGAGAAGCGAAGAGCCAGTGAGGATCAGAGGACTCAGAAGCACCGGAGCGCTCCCAGGGAACCGCAGGCAATTAGCGGTTCAGAGAACTGAGTTTATATGAACAATCTTGAATACTGAACCAAAAGAAAAACACTGTTTGAATGCAATTACTCAATCTTGAATATCGAACTAAACGAAACGTACTGCTTGAATGCAATTACATAATCTTGAATACAGAACTGAATGAGAAGTACAGTGTGAATGAAAATATGCACTATTAAACGCCAAGCAAAATGGAAATTATTGATTGAATTAAAACCAAGGCATATCAAATACTGGCATTTTAAACACTGAATGAACATTGCAAGGGAGGCATGGTATCACAAGTATGACACTGACACAAGAGGTACAAGTTTCAAAACCTTTATTCAATTTTCGGGGTTTGGAAAAACTCCTGCTTTGCCCTATAGCTATGACGTGAGTAGTCTCAACCCTCAAATAATAAAGAAAACACAGTCCTAGTTATTCTTTGTCAAATCAAAATGGCCTAAACTAACACAACCTAATTCCTGCCCTATTTCTTATACAATAAGTGTGTAAAGGGGAATATGTATGCAAAGGAAAATCAGTGTTATAACAAAGGATCAAAGTGGCTGAGTCAGCTCTCCCCCCCCTATGTTGGACAGCACGGAGAAAGGAGGCCCCAGTAGACACAATGACACACTCTGGCTCAGGTTCTCAAAACAATGGTAGTTCAAAACATGAATCGAGGCCCGCCTGGCCTTTCACGTTAAAGTAACTTATCCCAGCGTTCCAAAAGTTCTTTCACAATTCAACAATAAATTCACAGTTCAACAAAAAGTTCACGTAGGTCTTCCTCCGTCAGGCTCAGACATCTCAAAGCTTTAACAGTTCACATAGGTCTCCCTCCGCCAGGCTTGGACCTCACAATCACAGCACTTGCGGGGGTTCCCTTCCCCACGCTTAATTCACATTTGTTAGGGGTTCCCTTCCCCTAACTTATCACACTTTCCGTCTCCCTCTGTCGGGCTTGGACCTTTTATTGATGTCGAAGACTTTTGATTGTTCAAGGCTTTTACCATAGACCTCTGCAGGACCACTTCGACTTTCTCTTCAGCTCACACTCTTACGTTATTTGCCCCAGTGTCTCTTGGTCTTGATAGTTCAATACCAGAAGCACAAAAGTTAGTTCAAAGAAATCTTTCTCTTTAAGCATTCACCTTTTCACATCCCCTTTTGTTAGGGTTGATCTTGACCATTACACTTTTCAGAGTTCATTCAATTTGCCGTTTTATAACAAAACATTTCACATTTTGCGGAGGCTTTCGAGTGGGCTACTTCCTTTGGCCGGACCACTCTGCTACTCTGTATCACTGGCTTCACAGTTATCAGCCACTTAAAAGTTTATCACTGGATAGCTTTCTTTCCCATCTCATCAGCATGTGCGCGACCTTCACTTGTGAGATACACTGATGCGGCTTCAATCTTTACTTGACACAAACCAGCCTTTCATGTCTTTCACTAACTCACTGGTTGTGCGCGTTCCTATCTTGTGGGGACAGAAACCTGTGTCCACAACTTGTGCACACCAGATGGGTTTGTATAAACAAACAATATTTCACAAAAGAATTTCACAAGAAAAATTCAAAATGAAAAATTTGGAAATGAAAATTCAGTACTCAAGTTTTGATTGTGGATAAATAACCAGTTTTTGTAAGTGAAAACCTGATTTGAAAAGGTTCCATGCGTAAAGGAAAATTCACTAAAATATCTCAGATTTCATCATATTTCATTAAATACATAAATATTTCTTCCAATACATATATATCACATGTGTGGATAGGTGCCCAGACCAATTACATTAAAAATTAAAACTTCATCACTTTACAGTGCATATAAGTTTCAAGTGCAAAAATATGTGCTCCACGTGTTTCGGGACAAAGGTCCCTTCATCAGGAGCAAAGTTTTAAATGTTCTTCGCAAATTACACTTCAAAGCAATCTATGCTATAATATAGAAAGGAGAACTATTAGCCATAATGGTGATTTAAGAATTCATACTGCATGTAATGGCTTCCATGTTACCACTTCGATATTTACCCAATAAGAATTTGTATGTTGAAGGAAGAACTTCAGTTCAAGTACTGTATGCCGGACCTCAGGGGTCAATTTAGAAAGTGTAACTATCAATCTCATGATATAAGAGGCTGGAAAGAATCTCTCTAGTCGAGATGAGGGAAAAGTATGCAAACCGGATAATTTCTCTCTCGAATGGTCAATTGCTGGGGAATATCCAGTGTTCTAGAGAAGGGTAATAAACAAATTCTCAGGTGTGTGACGTTAGTCGGGGGGTTATTCTCTAGATGGTAATGAAGATTCCCTACATTTACCTTAGTCTTTCTCTATGCTGTAGAGTGTCATCCGGTTGAATATATCTGCTGATGTTGAGCTACGAAATTCCGCGGGAGTTGGATGAGTTAACTTGTCAGGCGGTAATGCGGGAAAAGTGACAGATGGCACTTCTGGAAAGCAAGTGTGTATTCCCATTAGTGGATATGCATAAATGCCGATGATACCTGCATTGATGAAGGTGCGTGTACAAAACTTACCGAAAATTTTCCGGATGTCGCAATCAAGTGAGAAGTGTTGCTGGTGAACCGGGTGGTCTTAAAGGATCCCATGGCAGATGGATGAAGAAATATATACCTCCTAATGCGACCTTGAGTAAACAAGTGACATAATCGCGCCCCGACGTCAGGGTGTAATAATTGGTTTACAATAAAGATACTGCATAGAGTGCTGATTACATAGCGCTAGAACTCTAAAATCAATTGGTGTCCTAAAAGGAGAATAAAAGCTCCAACTAGAATATTGAGAGGAAAGGTAAGCACCAAGTAGATATGATGTTAACTCTTCCCAGGCAAGTAACATGAAGAGGTATCCATGCTCACAATCTAATGGGATAATCCTTAAAGGCATATACATATATATTGATCAATTCTACAGTAATCAATTCCACATAATAAACACAGGGTTCTGTGCTGTATGCATTGGATAGATAATAACCAGGATGCATAGTGAAAGTGGAGGTAATCGATGTACAACATCGACTGTCAGGTGTATAGAAGAGAAGAATATGTCTCATCGTGTTTCTAGACCAGATGTTCAGGGCCAAAGTCGGGGTGCATTATAGGAGTGTTGTAGTAGGATAATTCTATAAGAAGACACCCATGTTAAAGTCTTCATTCATCCCATTTGGGCTAAGGCTATCTAGCCTGTCGATCCAGAACAGTTACCTCTGATTCAGTTTTCTCGTGTGATCTCCCCCCTCTGGGATTTGTGGACAATTTCAAGAACCATATATCTAAGTTGGGCCACTATGTGTCTGTTTTCCAAGAAATGTCTGGCCACTGGGGAGCGTGTATTTCCAGTGTGTATATTTCTCTTATGTTCATTGCATCTGTCCTTCACCTTTCTTACAGTTTGTCCTACATAGAACATCTCACATGGGCAGGTGAGTGCATAGATTTCTCACTTAGTGTTGCAAGTCGCTAAATCCCTAGGTTTAATCTTGGACTCAGTTCTTGGGTGTCTAATGTAGCTGCCCTACATGATGTTATTGCAATTGCTGCAATGGCGACAGACATACGTGCCGCTTTTCTTTCTCTGTATCGTTGTTTGTCCAATGGGTTTTGAATGTTCTGCTTTTTTTAGTTGATCCCTGAAATGTCTGCCTCTCTTGTAGGCTATGAGAGGGGGTTTCGGAAAGAGATTTTTCAGTTTGGTGTCCAGTTGGATCAGTCTCCAATTTTTCTTGATGAGTCTAGTGATTTGATGACTCTAACTGGGGTACTTCAAAGTATAGAGGAACAGAATCTCCTTATTCTTCAGGTTAGATTTCAGAGGGTCTTCATGGGTTATGTTGCTGGCTCAAACTCTAGCAGCTTTGATTATTTTTTCAGGGTATCCCCACTCCATATATTTAGAGGCCATCCTGACGTTCTCTTGGTCCAATATGGTATCACTCGATATGATCTGTTTCGCTAGTAGGAACTGACTATAAAGCAAATTGTCCTTAAGGTGACTTGGATGTTGACTGAGATAGTGGAGTGCGTTATTAACATTTTGTGAAAAAGGCTGGTTGAAATTCTTCCATCGACTAGTTCAAGTTCCACATCCAGGTAGTATATTCAAGGTGATCCAACTTCCATGGTGAACTTGATACGGTCATTAATTGAGTTTAGGTGTATAAGAAACTCATACAATTCAGTTTGTTCGCCTCTCCAAATTATAAATACATCGTCAATGTACCTTTTCCAGGTCACTAGTTTGGAACCCCATATAGGGTGGTTCAATATTGATGATGTCTCGAGGTAGAACATGTACAAATTTGCATAGGCAGGTGCCATGGCAGAGCCCATGGATGTACCGGCTGCCTGTAGATAGAATTGGTTATTGAATCTGAAACAGTTGTTATATAAAAGGATTTCTGGAGTTCTAGTGTGAATACTTTTGCAGCTCTACAGTTGGCCTCTCTCAATAAGGCCCATTCAAGAGCCTCAAGAATTCTCTCATGGGGAATAGACGTGTAAAGACTTTGCACATCCGGTGAAGTGTTCCTTTTTTGTCTCTATGACTTGTATTCATGGCTCAAGGTTAATACCACAGGCTGGGCCTCGCCTCCACAGCTCTGTTGTTCACCCGTGTCGCTGGCATCCTTGAAACACAATGCAGGGTTCTTCTTGTCTGTCATTTGGCTTTCTCTGCTTCTCCTTCACAGGTTCCCGGAAGCAACAGCCTTCTGCAGGGATCTTCCCTTGATCGGTCATTCTGTTCCAGTAGGTTCGCATTTGCTGCAGAAGTTCAGCTCCTTCTTGTGTTCCACCTTGCTCAGAGATTGTCTCTATTTTCTGTCTTGTATCCATGTGGCGAGAGCTAATGGGTGTCAGATGTATGTGATTAAAGTCAAGTGTCTGACTTTGCCTGACCCGATTAGCAGGACATGTCCAATGAGATATGTATGGTTTAGCCTATTTAGCCTCATTTGCCCTCTTCCTCTGCCCAGTGTTTGTATAGAAAGGGGGGGAGTTGGGAGGTTGGAGGAGCCTATAAAATAGGATATGGCATGGGGTACGGGAAAGGGGGAATACCGCGTCTCACCATCGGCTGCCTCACCCCCACTCCCTGAGGACACCTCACCCAGGTGATCCTCCCCCACTGGTTCACACCCAGGGTCTGGATCCAAAGGTGATGGCCGTGCCATGGCCACCTGAGAGAGAGATTCCCGGGGACTAGTAGGTGAGACACACTTTGGTTTCTCACAACATTGGAATATAAACTGACATGGAATGTCAGATTGAGCAAAAGCAGCATTGTGATCAGAACTAAAGTGAAGAGGTTAACAAACCAATGAAGAGAAGACTTGCAAAAGACTAATGTACAAGAGTGTTGCAACAAAGGACAAGGGAGGGACTTATGGTCGCATGACCTGTGATGAGTGGACTGTGGGGTCTGACAACTACGCCTAGACCTGGGAGTTCCCCACTGTGAGTTAACCTAAAGTGCCAATGAAGTCTAGGAGAAGCACAGGGATCCTGGTTGCGTGACCTGTGATGGGTGGACCGTGTGGTCTGACAACTGCGCCTAGACCACAGGGCTCTAGATGGTGATAAGCATGAGACTTTGTTGCAAGTCATATGAGTACTGCATTGCAATCTTGGGGAAGAGAATCCTGAGCACTTAAAGAACTGAGAAATGCTGTCTTGGGGAAGGCAACCTCAAGAACCCCTTTTGTGAACTTTGCTAAATTGAAATTGGGGAAGGGAACCTCACAATTTGGCAGAACATTGGTTATACCAACAACTATTGGAACTGTATTGAGCCTGAAACAGAGGGCCCAAGAAGAACTTAAGCTGAGAGCAGCTGAGACTTTATTTTTAACACTATTTTGGTTGAGAAGAATCCAACACTTTGTTTATTTCTAGATGTGAGGGCAAGCATCGGTTTTGGACACAGACAGAACTTTCATTTGGACTTAAAGACTCAGACTTTTCTTAGTTTTCTTTAGGAAAGAGGAATCCATATTTTAGTTGTAGGGCAAGTTAGGCCTTTCACCATCCTGACATTTTAATACAGTTTGTTGAAACTTAGGTTATGTTGTCTGTGTCATCTCTCTTGATACCATGCCTGTCTCACAAGTATTAAGGCATTCTATGCCAAATAGAGGGGGTGAGGGGAGAGCATAGAGAGGGGGCATCTGCCCAGGTAATTGTGTGTTACATCAGAGGGCAAGTTGTAAAAAATGGCGTGTGCTGTGGCCAAATGGCATGCAAGGTGTACACTAACCTGATAGCGTCTAGTTCAATGTATGTAGCAAAGTTACGAAGTGAACAGTCTGTCTAGCTCTAAGACGTTAGTCAGCTCAGTACAAGAGTCCTGCAGGGAATGCAAGTAAACGTCAGTCAGACGCGACGGATAAAGATGAACTAGATACAGTATGCTGAGGTGAGAGATGCTTGTGCAAAGCTATCAGGCTTAGAGATTGCATTCGGTTCAGCTCATCACAGTACAAAGTCCTTGCGTCTCTATGAAATAATTGAAGACAGCGTGTCGCACATTCCATATAAATAGGTGCATTGTAATGATGCACACACAGCTCTGTCATAGTGGGTCACCATCTTGGAATGGGCTAAAATGAAGAAATGTCCTAACTTTGCAGACAACTAGTCTCCGGGTGACTTGAAGGCTCAAGGCTGTTTAACAAGACTGAAAACAAACTGGTTTTACGGCAAGCAGCCCGTATGTTTGAGGACTCCCAAAACATGAAAATTAGGGTAAACAGTACAGAAAATCTCTAGGGGCAAGCACCTTTATAAATGACTCAAGGCCAAGGTGCTCATCTGAATCAAAACAGAACTGTGGTATAGTTGTAGCCATAGAAGTATAAAGATGAATGGTGACCAGAGGTGGTCCCATCAGGCATTTCAAGGGTCTCACAACAGCACTGACCAATGCAGATCTTCGTTCAAAGCTTCCTGGTGAGATTTCAACCAGAATATCAATTTTTGTTCCAAAACGGAACAATCGCGTAATGGTAATCAAGTTATGTGGGTCGGGGGTGACTCGATCTATAACCATCCATTGCAATTAGCAGTCTGAATGTCCATTATTCAAAAAAATGCTTTTCGAACCTGTGCTCTCCAATACTTGTGGAAACTTTCCTGGCAGTCATACCTACATAGATTTTGTGGCACAGACATTTCATGATGTACACCATACTGGAAGTTTTCCAGCTTGAATTAAATCTTAGGGACCAGTGGATTTCTTTGTGGATAAACACAGCGCTGGTGAGGCTGAACTCACAAGCAGTGCATGAGCCACATGGTTAATTTCCTACAATTGGTTGTCTGGATATTGCCTACAGGTGCAGTAAAGTTGTTGGTGGAGAGGGCTGTACATCGAGCCTGGCATGTACTATTTGGTCTTTACTGTTGCACCCTCGCTTGAGGGCTAAGAGGGGGGTTTGTCAGTTCACCTGGTGCTAACCACCAAGTTCCAGTGTTTTTGTATTAGTATTAGTATTTTGATCCCAACCGTGGTTTGGGAAAATGTGGTCACACACACCAGTCGATCATCCTTAGGAGTATGGTCACGTGTAGCCAACATTGCATCACGATCTGTGTGGTATGCACACTTGGCAGCGTGTTTCAATATTTCAGAAGGATAGCCCCTGTTGGCAAGGTGGGAGATCATACAGAAAGCATGGGATGCAAAATCATCTTTGAAAGAACAATTTCTGTGGACCCACAATAGTTTATCATAAGGGAGGTTGACTCTGAAAGATTTTGGATGTTGGTTACTACATAGAAGAGTAGTGTTCCTGTCGGTGGTCTTCCTGTGTAGGGTGGTGTAAATTAGCCCCGGTTGTGTTGGATAAGGAGGTCCTAAAATCGTATAGAGTCCTTGTTGAATTGATGGGTGACCTTTAAATTTGTGTTGCAGCTGTTGAACCAAGCAATGAAACTTTGCAGTTCTGTGTCATTCCCTTGCCATACAAAAAACACATCATCGATGTATATCTCCCAATGTCTTATCTCAGACATGAAGGGATTATTCAAAAAATGTGCAGACTCTCGAATTCAGCAATAAATACATTGGCTGGACTTGCCCCTATTGCTGTGTCTTTACATTGTAAAATGAGATAATTCCAGAAACAGAAAAAGTTCTCGCATAGGGCTATCCAAAGTAGTTTTACCAAAAAGGCAGTGGGCCACATTTTGTTTGGTTGAAGAGTTGAACCGAATGCGTAATCCAGAGTAAAGAAGGCAGAGATAAGGCCTACTCCAATGAAGAAGCATGCAGCACTGTTCTCATGGTTAACAGCATCACCACTCTGAGGTAACATCCCCATTGCACCATTAAAGTCAACGGTCATGAAGCAAGTGTAATGACGGACTCGGGTTCAGACCTTACCATTCTACCTTTTGAAACTGTACAAAAGCATGGTGGGTAAAGAAAAAGTGGAGGTGTATAAGACAAAACTCACTCCCACAGTGTATAGAGGTGCATGTGTGAATTCCATGGGATACATCAGGGCGACAGTGGAGTTCAAAGGAAGAGTAGCAAGAATCAAAGTGTACTTTGTGGAAAACGGACCACCGGTATTGGGCTGGGATGACCAGGCAAAATTGCAAATTCGGTTGGACCCCAGGGTGGAGGGACAAGTTTTGCCCATCAACAAAAGTGGCACGTCAGTCACCAAAGAAGTTTCCGGAACTATTTTCAGACATGCCCGGCCCAATTAAAAACTATGTATATAAAATAAGGTTAAAGCAAGGAGCTGTTCCAGTCAAGCACAGGGTGAGACCAGTCCCGGCGACGGCGTTAGTCGCACTGCAGGAGAAATTCAACAAGATGCTAGAAGAAGGAACCATAGAGACGGTGGAGTCGTCAGAATGGCTCAGCCCAGTTGTACTTATAAAGAAACATAACACAGGGGACTTACGTATATGCATCGACCTCCGCAGTCTAAATCTTGAGGTTGTGGCGGATAGTTATCCCTTACCGAGTATAAATGAACTGATTATGCTGATGAAGGGGGCAAAGGTATTTTTGAAATGAGATATGAGAGATGCCTAACACCAGATCAACCTACATAGGGAGTCCATACCCCTCACCGTGTTCATAACCCCCTTTGGAACATATCAGTTCACCATAATGCCCTTCGGGTTGTCTTCAGCAGCCTCTGCATTCCAATGCATGATGGACTCCCTGTTGAAAATATTGGGAACGTCTCACACTTTCAAGAAAACATTTTAATTTATGCGGAGGACAAAGAGACACAGGATACATCTCTCTGCAAAGTGTTGACAAAGTTACAAGAAGCAGGAGTGCGGCTACGCCATAATAAATGTGTGCTACAGGCTGCCGAAGTAGAGTACCTCGTTTACCCCATATCCAAGGCAGGTATCAGCCCAAAGAAAGATCTACTACAAGCCATTGTGAAGGCACCTCATCCCAACAGTAAATAAGGGTTAAGATCATTTCTGCGATTATCTGAATATTACGCAAAATGTGTGCCTCATTTTTCAGCGACTACTGCCCCGATGAGAGAATTGCTCAAGAAAGGTGCAGAGTACCATTGGAGTGCAGAACAATCCAAGTCATTTGAAAAAATCAAAGAGGGCCTCAAGCATGCGCCCTGTCTGCAACCACTCAATCCTCAATGGAAAACCATGATCACCACTGATGCCAGCGCGTTTGGAATAGGAGTGACTCTTACACAGAAGAAAGGCGATGAAGAACACATTGTTGCATTTGCATCCAAAGCACTGTTGCAAGCGGAAAACAATTACTCCATCATAGAAAAGGAGATGTTAGCATGTGCCTGGGTGGTAGATTACTTTGCACATATGTCTGGGGCATGATATTTCTACTCGTTATGGATCCAAACCCCTACTGCACCTACTGAGCTCGGGAGGGACCCGAACATCGACATCCCGGCTTGCTCGCATCACAGCGAAGCTGCTAGAATACACATACGAAATACAGCACATAGCAGGGTGGAAAAATGCCCAAGCAGACTGTATTGTCCAGACTGCCAGTGCGCAATGACACAGAGACCAGCTTTCTACAAGATGAACGTGTGTTCACATCACTCACTGATTTGAGGAGCCGAGAATTCCTTGAAATGAGTGAAGGACACTGGAAAGAAGCAGTCAAGGATGTCACTACGACTAAAATCACGGAATGGCTCAGGAAAGGGTGGCTTGATGAGAAGTCCATCCCAGAAGGTTGCATCCTGACTGGAAAGTAGCAGATGAGATCTTCAAATGCAAAGAGATGCTCATGAGAGGTGACCAAGTAATCCCACCTGTAGAAATGAGAAGAACCATCATATGCAGGGTTCCCGCCGTTCATCTTGGAAACAACATGGCGAGAAGGAGAGTGAGGGAATCATATTGGTGGCCAGGAAAGGACTTAGAAATATGGACAATGACAGAGCGATGTCATGAATGTATAAATAGCGACAAACGGCTCAAAATACGACAAGCACCAATACACCCCACAGATGTGCCAGAACGGGTGTGGCAAAAATTGGGCATGGACTTCATAGGCCCGCTTGAGCTAATGGAACAGGAACACAAGTATGAGATAGTACTAGTGGACTACTTATCAAAATGGGTATAAGTCGAGTTGTATCCAACATAACCACAGCTACCGTGATTCAGTTTCTCAAGAATATTTTTAAAAGAGAAGGGTTGCCAAGAGAACTGGTCACCGACAACGGAGTTCAACTCGTATCGAGAGAAATTGAAAGGTTCATGAAGAATAACAATATCCAGCAGATTAAAGCAGCATTATATCACCCACAAGCCAATGGGTTGGTCAAACGCACCAGCAGGTTCATCAAGGATGCCTCGATGTCAAGGAAGTAGTGGCTGCCCATCGTCTTACCCTGAATGGGGCCACAAATATATCGCCGTTCCACCTCCTCAGAGGACGCAGGGCAGCATTCATGCTGGTTCCTCTGCGGTGGCAAATATAAGAGAGAGTGCAAGGGTGGACATGGAAGAATTTGTGTGGCGAGATAAGAAGAGCAAAGAAAACATGAAAAGATACAGTGATGAAAGAAGAAAGCACCAACAAAGCACAGTTGGAGTGGGTGATTGGATTAAGAGTAAAATGCTACATAGAGACCATGTGACAGGGTCCCAGTTCAGCAGACCAGTGAGAATGGTGCAGCGAGGGACAAATCATGTACGCACCCACGATGGTAAGCAATGGAATCTGGAAAGGGTGGTGCTGCATGAAAAAGCGGCAGGAGAAACACACAGCCCTGCAATACAAGAGCAGAGAGCCGAAGAGGAGAGCTCAGCCAAGGAGAAGTTGACGAGAGAACAACCTGAACATCAAGCAGAGCAGGATGAATGGACACCATCACAATTGGGCGCCAGTCCAAAGTGGAGTGGGGGAAGACAAGAGGGATCCAATGAAAGGAGCTCAACACTGCAAGAAGAGAATGCAGAGGGCAGTCGACCACAAAGAGAAAGAAGAAGACCAGGAAGATACTATGTGATGAATTAACTCAAGTTTTCCAACAAAAGGAGGTATGTAGAGTAAAGGACCTCGCGGAAGTCCTGCAGCAAAGCTTGCAAGATCCCGAGGAGCACGTGAAGTGGGCCTTACCGCCCAGGCAATAAGTGTGCAGCGAGAGAGCTAACAAGACAGCTGCCCAACACTCTCCTCCCAGAGTAGGAACGTGGCACAGACTTACCAACTCACGCAGCACACAGGTGATTCCTGCAAAGACTACATATTACTGCTTGTAATGTTGAATTAGCATTGATAGATTTAGATGCTGATACTGTGTGTGTGTAAGAAGAATAAATACCAGTGACCACATCATCACGCCTGCGTGTGATCCTCATCCAGACCACAACACGCACATTAATTAGCAACCTTCGCATGAACCCAAACCAGTCATTCGTGTCCACGCGATCAATTGTATAATTTGCATCAGCGTTGTTTGTAAAATAAATGGCAATATTTCCTACATGAGTGATTCAGGTGGCCTATGCAGGACGGAGCCTTCCTCTTAAATCTATGCCTTTCTCAAATATTATAACTCGTGTTGCCCTGATGTTTCCCATGTTGTGCCTACCCCACCTCCTCGCTGGGCGGCGCGCTCTTGTGGGCAAGCCCCCTCCCTTGCCACAGGTCTCTGTTGCTTCCCAGCTACAGGAAGCTAATGTGTGAGTTACATCCGAATACCGTGCTGCTGTGTGATCTTGGGCATCTGACCTGCCCTCTCTGGCAGCATGTGAGGAGTGGTGCTGTGTAAACGTGGAAAGGAATCAGTCTTTCTCATTCTTCCTTTCCAGGCCCTCACAGCCTCTTCCCTTCGTCTCCCTGCATCTCTCTGGCTGGAGGGCACCACGCCCGGGTGCCCTCCAGCCTCCAGCTGTCTGCTGCAGGTAAGGTTCATGCCCTCATCCCACACCGCGGCTGACATCTACGAGCGAGATATGGAGAACACACAATAGAACAGGTGGAATCCACACCCTCTCACCTCGCCATGCGTTTCTCTTCCATGCGTCTATTCTAGAGAGAGAGATAGCTCAGTGTGTTCATGGCTCACTGAATAGTCTTTGGCACAGTCTTTAGGTCACATGTTGCAATGCCAGAAGGGCCGAGTCAACCTTTGGCGCGATGGATGAGAAACTAAGGACTACTAAATTGGCAAATAAACACCTATTATTTAAAGAGCCAAGAAACAAGTCGTTGGCTTGTGCACTATGTGCATATCAATATTCTACTACTCCATTTCTGCATCTAGGATTCCAAACTAGGAACAGGGCCCGCTGTTAAAGCACTTTGAGAGGAAGGTGTGACGAAACTAAATAGCAAGGAACATTGGGAATGGTTTGTGTAGCACCAGGATGGCCACGGCAAACACGTCAGGCCGTGGTCTGTTGATCCAAAAGGCAACCGCATCATGTAAATTAGCGTGAAAAGGGAAGCCATGAGAAGCCAGGCCATGGGCCCTTCCAAAAGCTTTCTTAAACAACCACTGGCAATGCCAACAGTTTGGGCTTTTGTGTAGGCATGGTTTTGATGTCAATCTTATTGGACTAATTATGTCAACTGCTATTTACAGACCGTGAGAGTGATTTCATGGCCGCTGCACTTTCTGTACCCCCACCCGCAGTACCTCCACACTCTACCCCACCCACTGTAACCCCACTCTCTACCCCCACCTTACTCCCATTCTCTCTATCCCCACCTACCCACCCAGCCCCCACTCTCTCTAACGCCACATACCCACCCTACCACCATTCTCTCTAACCCCACCGCCCTACCTTCAATCTCTACTCCCACTCACCATACCTCCACTATCTTTACCCCACCCTCCACCGTACCACCACTTTCACCAGACGCACCCTACCCCCACTCTCTACCTCCACCCACTGAACCCCTGCTCTCTACCCCCACTGTCTCTACCCCACCTTACTCCCATTCTCTCTAAAACCCACCACCCTCCCTCTATTCCCTCTACCCCACTCACCCTACCTCCAATCTCTACTCCCATGCACCGTACCCCCATTATCTACCCCTACCCACCGTACCTTCACTATCCGTACCCCATCCCTCCACTGTACCACCACTCTCACCATACCCACCCTACCCCCACTCTCTACCTCCACCCACCCTACCCCGCATCTCCACCTAAACCCACCCAACCCCCACTCTCTACCCCATATAGTTACCATAATCCCACTCTCTCTTTCCCCAACCACCGACCCTACCCCCCTCTCTCTCTACCTCACTCACCCTACGCCACTCTCTTCCCCACCCACCCTACCCCCACTCTCTCTTCCCCCACTCGCTACCTCCACTCTCTCTATCCCACCCCAACCTCCTCCACTCTCACTAAACTCACCCACCCACTCCAACCCCTCTCTCTACCACCTACCAACCAACTCTCTCTACAACCCACTCGCCCATCTCACTGCTGTCACTCTCTACCCACTCTTATCCTTCCTCCCACACACTTGCTTTTTTTCTTACCCTCTCAATCCCAACCTTCCTCATTCATATTTCTTCTTGCTCATCATCAATAGCAAGCACCCTCTTTTAATCATGTCCTCCCTTGCTCTATTTTCTTTCCTTCTCATTCCCTCGCACACCCGTGCCCTTATCACATCCTCCTTTCAAACTGTGCACCCTCCTCCTTGCACCCTAGTACCTATACATGCAAAATGCAAATGACATCAGTAAACACCCAAACTATTGGCATTGTCTTGATTTCCAAGCACTTCTGCTGCAACCACTAACAGGCGGGATGGCGGTGCACACTGCAAGTTTGGCAAGTACTTAGGGAAAGGCTTTACCTGGCTACTTTTGCTAAAACCATGCTTAAAAAATGAGTTTGCTGATGTACAAGTTGGATAGAGTCTAGGGCATCAGCGTTGCAACTTGGATATAGCATTGTAAAAGACCCCAATAGTAATACCGGCTAATACGCTTCTCTGTTGGGTTAAAAGTCCTACAAATGTAAGCTGGTGGAACAATTAGCATATTGAGTGAGTAACGCTACAGGAAGTGACTTCAGTGTACGTGCAGCCACAGCAAAGCAATTGCAACCTCTTTGGGGGCGTACCTGGATATGGCTGTCAAGCATGTTTTTTTCTTGTGCCAGTACAGTAATAATCTTCACGGAAAGTCACACAAATTAAACATCTCCTCCAAATGTACCATTAAAAACACGTGCTTTTCAATATTCAATTTGATACAGGTGTGCAGCCAATTCTCATTTATAATGTGATTAAAACTAAAGTTCAAAGTAACTTTTTTGGCAAAAACGTCATGATTTTCCGGTTTTAAATCTCATTGAGCAGCCTATTTTGTGTGTGTATGTTTTGTTGTAGAAGGCAAACATGTGCAGGTAGTTTGATTTTTGCTTTGAAACGTAGATGTGCATATAACAAAGGTTCAAAAGAAATTGTAAGAGGATGGGTAGTAATGACAGCCTATGTGATACCTTGGTCCCTATCGCTAGGTGTTGTGGACACAATGAACACTCTGGCCCATGATGAGGTTATTATCTTTATTAATCTGCCACACAGGTATCTGCTGCTGGGCACAATTGCTTCACCATGCCAGCAATTCCAACAAGTCTTAATGGCTTCTCACCAACCAAGGAACATATATAATCACAAGTCTTTGCGTCCGATGCCTGACCCTGAGATTAGCTTCGAATGTCAGGAATGTCACCTGTAGATAGCATAGTGTGTCTTATTATAAACCCAGACCTGCACATTGTGGCCTAATGCACTGCCTTGTCGAGGAGGAGAGCCCGAGCAGTGAAACACAGCGGGCTGTAGAATGCTTTAGGAAAAACATCACCATGCTCTCTGCAGAGAAGAGGCTGTAATTGTTCTACTTTTGCCAATGTCTTGATATGGGCAAAATCTTCCTCGGGGCCAGCCCTTTGAGAGCAAAAATACCCAATTCAGCCCAAAATACAGGTTCTATTGTGCTGAGCAGTGATCTCATGCTAGTGACAAATGACACCCTCAAAGTTTTAGCATATTTATTCTAAGCAGTGAATTTCATATACATTTGGGATTCAAGTTAGAGAATATTACAAAGCATAAAACAAAGAGCAATGCAAAATATAGTGAAACATGGAACTTAGATAAACATAGAGAAACATAGAGAAATATAGAGAAACATAGAGAAACACAGTCTTACGTCCCTTAATCTCAGCCCTGGGAGACCTGGGTTTTTCATAGAAAAACAATGCTGGAGGACACCGTGAGAGCCAATTCCGGGCACCTGACTGTACACGAATCAAGTCCACAGGCGATCTCCCCCTGATCCCATGTGTGCATGGATATTTTATAATCTCTTGCTGTCAGTCACCATGACGCATAGTTCCAGAACTTTCCCTGTGAGGCTGGTTCATGGAAAAAACCCAGCTCTCTCTGAGATGCTCCCTGCTCGCTCCTACCCCCTCCCTTGGTTCCCATCTGCGCTGGCTGAGGAATGTCTTATCAGTACCTTCCCAGAGAAAAGGAAGATTAGCTTGGAGCCAGGGCTACCGTTAGTGAGGCTGAATATTCTAAGGGAAGCAGGGATGTATTAACCCCATCTGCAAGCTCTAAAAGGCATGCACTCATAGCTTAGTGTTTATAGCGCTTAAGACTGGCTATCTAAGCGCTATATAGGTGCCATGATGTTCCAAACACTCCAAAAACCTATTAGCTACATAGCTGGGGGCCCTCCCTGCCTGTCTATCAACAATGCTTAATTTGACCTATTTCATACTAGGCCTGCATTTTCCTTGTAGCTCACTACTGCATAATGGAAGTGCTACAACAGACTACTGTCAGCATTTTTAGCACATACTTTGAATACACTATTGGCTTTCAGCGGCTAATGCTGTCATCTAAAGCCCTGATTGGCAAGGTTGCAATTTCGTGTATCACTACAGCCAACAAAGCAGATCTGTTCGTATTCTTACCTCCCGAGAGTGCCGACCTACCACCCCATGCCCTCTCTCTACTCCACCCACTCTCTCCACTCCACCCACTCTCTCTACTGCACTGCACCCATCCACTGTACCTCCAATCCCTACCCCACCCACCCTACCCTCACTCTCCTCCCCACCCACGCCCCTAGCCCCACTTTCGAGGGGATTGGGTCCTCCGACGTATTCCATATCTATGACAGTAATCACCACAGCTGTGCTGCTTTGGAAAATCTTTCGGCGTCTTCGTCCTGCGTCGAAGACGTAGATACGCTGTCCTCGAGGGCCTCCGTAGAGCCGACATCACCGGATGTTATAAGTAGGATGCACGACGCCCATAGCCTCAGTTCCGTTTTTTCCACAAACGTGTTCGCTTTGGAGATCTCGGTGCGCCTCGGTTCTACTGAATCCTGTTCTTTCGGTTCTTCGAACCAGTGCGTTTGTGTATTGAAGATGATGTCTTCGGCTTCTTCCACCCCGTGGTCGGGTTTTAAGAAGTGTCGGGTTTGCGGGTACAAGATGTCGTTGACGGACACGCAAAATGCTTGTCTCTGGTGCCTCGGGGAGGACCACGATACGGATGACTGTGTCGACTGCCAGCCGCTTACATCGAAGGCCTTGTGGGAGCGTAAGAAGCTGCTGTCGGTGGGTAAGGTGGCCAAGCCCCGGAAGTCTCGATCCACTGGACATTTGACGGACAATTCAAGGGGTGACTCTCCGCCTCGTCGTCGTGAGTCTGGGGGGTCTCGGTCCGGGAGTCGGTCTCGCCATTCCTCTGCCTCTTCGAGGCACTCACAGAAGCGTCGTCACAGGTCACCTTCCCCATCCTCATCCGAGGACTCCGCCCATCGGGGGGTTGCTTGTCCCAACAAGCATTCCACTCCTGAGGAATGGGATTCCTTCCGAAAGGAGATGATGGCCATTTTTCAATCGCGGGGCTCCGGTCCGTCCGCGCCGTCGAAAGACGCCGGCCGTGACCGTGCTAGAGATGCCGCTCATCCGGCTGCGGGCTCGAGCGGTCGTCGTGACCATCTGGGCGCCTTTGAGGTCCCAGTTGGACAAGGATGGTCGCTCTAGACATGCCCGTTCCAGGTCCCAGTCCTCGACGCCCTCGAAACCGCGAGAGCCTGTGAAGTCTTCGAGGAAGACATCGACGCCATCGGTGCCCAGGCTGTCGAAGGAAACGCTCGGGGCTCCGCCCTCGAGGCCTGTGTCGATGCCGTCGAAGTTGTCGGCGCCACGCTCGACGTTGACGCCGATTCAGTCGACGCCCTAGACACCTTTCGAGGCTGTTTTGTCAGAGGTACCCCGTGGCACGGTGGAACCCCCCAGAAAAGCTCTGGCCAAGGCTAAGAATGTCTTTGTCCCTTTTTCTGTACCCTCCTTCCAACCTCTGGATTATATTTCTGAGGGGGATGAGGGATCTGAAGAAGGTTTGGTGCCTGAGGAGGTGCCTGACGAGATTTTGTCTGGTCACAGCCAGATTGAAGACCTGCGTCAGTCACTGCACGACGCCAGTGGTCTGGACACCTCTCTGGAGGTGGAGTTCTGTCAGCCTGAGCCTGGCACCCATGCCGAGTACACTTACCAGCATCTTATGTCGAGGGTCACCGAATACTTGGGGTGGTCTGCGCTACCTGTGGATTTTCTGCAGGATGACCTGACGGACATCCTCGACCAAGGTCCTCCAACTGACCCGGTACTGCCATTCCATATGGCTTTGCAAAGAAGGGTGGCTGCAGCTTGGACTGCTCCGGAGATTCTCCCGGCAGTGAGCAAGTCTTTGCCACGAAAATACCTCCCAGCCAGTAGCGACCCCTGCTACTTGACCACGCACCCCACTCCGGAGAGTTTGGTGGTGCAGGCGGCCACGGCCCCAGCAAAGCAGGTGTCGTACCCTACCATCCCTCCTGATAGGGACGACAAGCGTTTTGATGACTGGGCGAAAAAAGTGTTTTCTTCAGGGGGTATGGCTTTACAGGCAGCCAACTCTGTGTGTCTCTTGTCACATTTCACGCACACTCTGTGGAACTGTATTTCATTGGCGGCTGAACATATTCCGGAAGGGAAGGAACGGGATGGTTTTCTTGCTATTGTACAGGATGGCAAGGATGCCATGTGTGAGGCTGTTCAGTCGGGTTTGGACATAACAGATTGTGTCAGCCGGTCGATGGCGGCGAGCACCGTAATATGCAGGTTTGCGTGGTTGCGGAAGTCGGGGTTTGCTCCTGATGTGCAGGCCCAGCTCCTCAACATGCCCTTTGATGGTGAACATCTTTTTGGCAGCAAGGCTGACGAGAGCTTTGAGAGGTTGCAGACCTCCAAAGCTGCAGCAAAGTCGTTGAGCGCTGCAGTTTGCCAACCTCTGCCTTTTCGTCCTAGGGGACAGCAATGGAGGGGAGGTTCCTTTCGATATTACTCATCCTTTAGTAAATCGGGAGGAGCTGCAAGTCAAAGGGGCCACCGTATGAGTACCAGAGGTGGAAAACAGGGTACTTGAGGTGCCAAGGCCACTCGGGCAGTTGCCTCTTTGCCCTCAGGCACTGCCGCAGCCGCTTCAGCTCCGTCATGAGGCCATGTCCCATGGTTCGCAGGTTGGGGGAAGGCTGACGCAGCATCTTGTAGAGTGGCGTGCCATTACTTCAGATGTGTGGGTTCTGGAGATCATAACCCACGGCTACTGTCTTCCTTTCCGGCAGAGGCCTCACGACAATCCACCAGGGAATCTCTCTTTGAAGAGTCCGGATCCGCTCCTTGCACAGGAAATTCAATCCCTGCTGGAGAACGGCGCCATAGAACTGGTGCCTGTAGCGGAGAGGAACAAGGGATGGTATTCCCCTTATTTTTGGATTTCGAAGAAAGACGGGGGATTGAGACCCATCATGGACTTGCGTGGTTTGAACAAGCTCCTCAGGAAGGACAAGTTCAAGACAAGTTACTCTTTCTCAAGTTCTCCAGGCCCTTCAACTTCAGGACTGGTTGGTGTCTCTCGACCCCAAAGACGCTTATTTTCATGTGCCGATCCATCCAAAGCACAAGAAGTACCTGAGGTTCGCGGTTGGCGACTCGCACTTTCAGTTTCGGGTCCTGCCGTTCGGATTGACCTCCGCCCCGAGGGTCTTCACCAAGCTCATGGTGGTGGTGGCAGCATATCTCAGGAAAGGGGGGATTCACGTCTACCCCTACCTGGACGATTGGTTGATCAGGGCGTGCTCTCCCAAGCAAGTCCTGGATCATCTGTTGGTCACCTGCCACTCCGTTCACAAGCTGGGCTTCTCCTTCAACTTTCCCATTTGTCCCATTTGACGCCACCCCAGCGACTCCAGTACATCGGAGCAGTGCTCGACAGATCCCTGGGGCAGTGTTTTCCTCCCCAGGTGAGGGACCATCACATTCAGCAGATGGTGCACAAGTTTCAACACGCCCAGTCTCCCGGCGTTCGAGTTTTTGAGGTTGCTCAGCCTCATGGCATCCTGCATTTTTCTGGTGCCGGAGGCCAGGTTGCGGATGAGATCTCTGCAGTGGGCCCTCAAGCTGCAGTGGTCGCAGTCCTCCGGCAGGATGTCGGACCCTGTTCAGGTGCCGCCCTCGGTCGCCCATTACCTTCTGTGGTGGGCCGTCGAAGGCAATCTGATGAAGGGGGCTCCGTTGTGGCTATCCTGGCCGGAGGTGATGATCGTGACGGACGCATCCCTCACGGGATGGGGAGCTCATGCCAACGAGTTGACAGTCAGCGGTTGTTGGTCTCCGTCGGAGTCCAGACTCCATATCAATCTGTTGGAGCTGAGGGCCGTCAGGCTTGCCCTGAAGGCTTTTCTGCCAACTGTGCGAGGAAAGAATGTCCTGATTCTGACGGACAACACAGTGGCCATGCACTACCTCAACAAAAAGGGGGGGGCAGGGTCACTTCCTCTGTGCAGGGAGGCGATGCAGCTCTGGTTCTGGGCCATACAGCAGGAAGTTTCCATCTCGGCAGTTCATCTGGCCGGAGACGAAAACGAGACGGCGGATGCTCTGAGCAGGCAGAGTGTGATCTCTTACGAGTGGGAGCTGGCTCAGGAGATTCTCCTGGAGACCTTCGCCCTTTGGGGAATCCCTAAGGTGGATCTCTTTGCCTCCAGTGTCAACCGGAAGTGTGAAAGGTTCTGCTCGCAGAAATTTCCTCCAAAGGAGCCTTAGGAGATGCGTTAGTGGTGGAGTGGTCCTTCCCACTGCTGTACGCGTTTCCTCCAGTCCCCGTCATCCCGCAAGTGCTGCGAAGGTTACGGAGGTTCGGTTCCTGGATGATCCTCATTGCTCCGGCTTGGGCTCGGAGGACGTGGTACCCAGACCTTCTCGACTTGTCCATCTGCCCTCCACGTCGTCTTCACTGCCGAGACGACCTGCTCTCACGGGAGGGGGGTCAGGTTCTCCATCCAGAGGTCAGATCCCGCAACCTTCACGCTTGGCTTCCGAAAGGTTGAGGTATAAGGATTGGGACCTCCCTGAAGACGTGATGGAGGTGTTGCTTTCGGCCAGACGGCCAGCAACAAAGTCCCTGTACCGTTGCCATTGGAGAAAGTTCTGCGACTGGTGCAGGGTTAAGAATGTGGTTCCTTTTTCATGTGACATTCCTGTGGTTCTGTCTTTTTTGCTTTCGTTGGCCCACATGGGTCTGCAAGTGGGTACTGTTAAAGGTTACCTGCCGGCGCTGTCTATATTTAAGCGCAAGTCTGAGGTGTGTTCTTATTTCAAAATTCCTTTAATTTCTCAGTTTCTCAAAGGACTCACTAATGTGTTTCCGCCGTCACCTTTCCAGGTGCCTGGTTGGGATTTGAACCTTGTTCTGAAATTCCTTATGGGTGCTCCGTTTGAGCCTTTACATTCTTGTCCTTTGAGGCTGTTAACCCTTAAAACTGTGTTTTTAGTTGTGGTCACTTCCGCTCGCAGATTGAGGGAGTTGCAAGCACTTTCAGTTAAGCCACCCTTCACTGTGTTTCATAAGGACAGGGTTGTCCTTAGAGTTCGTCCTTCCTTTCTTCCAAAGGTGGTGTTGGAATTTCATTTAAGCCAGAAGGTTATTCTTCTGTCATTCTATCCTCCTCCACATCCTGGTAAGGAAGAGGAGAGGCTCCATAGGTTGGATCCTAGGAGAGCTTTAAGTTTCTACATTTCTCGCATGTCCCGGGTCAGAGTGGATGATCAGCTCTTTATTGGTTACGCTGGAAGGCGTTTGGTACAAGCTGTTACTAAGCAGACTTTGTCTAGATGGATTATCTTGGTAATTTCTGAATGTTACCGCTTGGTGGGTAAGGACCCTCCGCTAGGCTTACAGGCCCATTCTACTAGGGGTATGGCTGCCTGCCCTGCAGAGGGGTGTTCCTATTCGTGCAGAGGGGTGTTCCTATTCGTAACATCTGTGAAGCAGCCACATGGGCTTCGGTCCATACTTTTGTTTGTCACTACTCCCTAGATTCTATCCATGAGCAGGATCTGGCCTTTGGCAAGGCGGTCCTTTACTCTGCAATTTGATTGGGCATTCTAAATTTCTATATTCTAAATTCTTTTCCCTCCTCCATACGTTGGTACTGCTTTGAGAGTCTGTCATAGATATGGAATACGTCGGAGGACCCAATCCCCTCGAAGAACAAGTTACTCTCTTACCTGGTAACGTTCTTTCGATGGGATGGTCCGACGACGTATTCCATATCGCTCCCTCCCTACCTGCCCCACTACACAATTTCTTATGCGATTGCAGCTTACGTTTCCGCAAGGCTTTCTGGGGTCATACTGGCAGTGGTTTGGTGCCACACGTTCTGGGGAAAAAACTACAACTGAGGCTACGGGCGTCGTGCGTCCTACTTATAACATCCGGTGACGTCGGCTCGACGGAGGCCCTCGAGGACAGCGTATCGACGCCATCGATGCAAGACGCAGACGCCGAAAGAATTTCCAAAGCAGCACAGCTGTGGTGATTACTGTCATAGATATGGAATACGTCGTCTGGAAATCCCATCGAAAGAACGTTACCAGGTATTGTTCTTCTCTACCACCACCCACCCTATCCCAACTCTCTAGCTCCAGCCAACCTTCCCCACTCCCTCTACCCACACCTACCCCCACCCAACCATAACTCTCTCTACCTCACCCACCCTACACTCACCTTCTCTATCCCACCAACCCACCCCCTCTCCATACTCCCATCCAAACCTCTTTCTCTACTCAACCCTACCATATCTCTTTACCCTCACCACCAACCCTACCCCATCCTACCTTCTCTTATCCCCTGTGCCTATCCCCTCGCATCCTTCCTCACACACACTCACTTTATTTCTCACCCTCTCACTCATACTCTTTCTCGCTCATATTTCCTCTTGCTCATCATCGATATCACCCTCTATCAATGGCTTCCTCCATTAATCTATTCCAATTCTCATTCGATTGCACACCTGCACCCCTTATCCCATCCACCTTTCAAACTTTGCACTCTCCTTGCACCCTGGTGCCTATAAATGCAAAATGCAAAGAACAATAGTAAACGCAAAAACTATTGGCATTGCCAATGCTTGTTTTGTATATGATATTTGTATTGTATTGTATACAGATGTGTAAAGCACAACAAAGTCCTGGCGACATCAAGGCACTGAAAAGAAAGGGTGAGGTTGCATCAGGCTTTAAAAAAGAAACATTTTTAGCTTTTTTCAAAAGGAAGAAAAGACGGGGGGTGCCCCCTATCTGAGGGGGAAGGGCATTCCACAATGATGTAGCAAGCACAGAAAACTATTTGCCTCCAGCTCGTACCCGCTGAAAGCGGGGGACGACCAGCTGTTAAAGATGGCGTCTCTAGGGCGCAGAGTACCTGGGCTTCCGGTAGTTGTTCGTGGTGAGGTCGCCAGGCTGTCCGACAGGTTTCTGTAGATGATGTAACGCGAGAAACCGGTGCAGCCCTTTCCCTGAAGTCAACAGGGTTAGGGGTGGACCAGCTCCCAACGCCACAAGTGTGCTCCTTCCTGATTCTTGTGGCGCCGGAGCAGTCTGCAAGGTTGTGTTGCGGACTGTATGCTGTGGTATTCTTCAGAGAGGAACACAAAGGTAGGCTGATGAGTGAAGTGAATGTCCGCAAAATATATAAGGCCAGATTCCAGGAAAAACAACTGGGAACCCAATAGTAGAGCAGAGTAGAGTGTTCGCAACTGGAAGCAGCTGGAATGCAGGAAGAGAGAGGCAGGTAGGTCGTGGAAGACAAGGCCGAGGAGCAAGGCTGTAGGTGGTAAGGATGAAGGGCTAGCAGAAGCAGGCAAGGCTGAAGGGCAAGCTGAAGCAGGCAAGGCTGAAGGGTTAGGCTGGAGCAGGCAAGGCTGTAGGGCAGGCTGAAGCAGGCAAGGCTGTAGGGCAGGCTGAAGCAGGCAAGGCTGAGGGCTAGGCTGGAGCAGGCAAGGCTGTAGGGCAGGCTGAAGCAGGCAAGGCTGTAGGGCAGGCTGAAGCAGGCAAGGCTGAGGGCTAGGCTGGAGCAGGCAAGGCTGTAGGGCAGGCTGAAGCAGGCAAGGCTGAAGCAGGGATCAACAAGAAACTGGAGTAGCAGGAGGCTACAGGAGCGAAAACACGATCCGAAAGACAAACCGCGTTGAGACGCGGCGAGTTTCGGGATCTCGCTCCTTAAATAGGACCAGCAGCACTCAGGAGGCTTGGAACGCAAGCCGTGCTATCCCCGAGTGCTGCCGTGCCCGAAACGAGGCTTGGGAAGCAAGCTTGTGGCTTCCCAAGCGTCTCGAGGACTGCGCATGCGCGAAGACCGAGACGCGGCCTTCCGCGCATGCGCAGACCCCGGGACACAGAAACCCCGGAAGCGCCGAGTGCCGCGGATGACCGCGGTCCCCCCAGCCGGTATCGGGGATAACAGCGCCAGGATGAGGCGGGTCGGGACCCATAGGCGCGCCCCCTCCGACAGCTAAGTGAGGTGGTAACACTTTGCCCCCTCCCAGAAAGGCCAGGAGCCCCAGGTTTCCAAGGAAAGCGGCGATAAAAATCATGGATCAGGCGGGGAGCATGTACATAACTACGTGGTTCCCAAGTTCTATCACAGGCTGGGTAGCCCTTCCAGTCCACTAGATACTGGAGTACCCCTCGCCTGATGCGAGAATCGCAAATTTCTTGTACCTCAAATTCAGGGGACCCCCGGACAAATACAGGTGTGGGACGAGGGGTAGATCGGCCAAATGTGTCAACCACGTATGGTTTCAACAGGGAGACATGGAAAACCGGATGCACCCGCCATGTCTGAGGTAATCGCAAGCGAAAAGCCACAGCAGACAGGCGCTTAGTGATCTTGAAAGGGCCAAAATATCGGGGAGCCAATTTGGTGGGCAAATTACGTATGGGAAGATGCTTGGAGGATAACCAAACCAGATCTCCCACCTGGAAAGCAGGTTCCGGGGACCTTCCCTTATCAGCCTGTCGCTTCATCCGTGCCTGTGCCTCCGCCAAAGTACTGCGTGCCAAGGAGTGTAGATCCTGGATGGAAGTGACGAGATGATCAGCAGAAGGAACTGCACTTGAAGGTACAGGACAAAAGGG
The DNA here is from genome assembly GCF_040938575.1 of Ambystoma mexicanum. Taxonomy (NCBI): domain Eukaryota; kingdom Metazoa; phylum Chordata; class Amphibia; order Caudata; family Ambystomatidae; genus Ambystoma; species Ambystoma mexicanum. The sequence continues at coordinate 596,392,951 of NC_090933.1, forward strand.
TACCAATCTAGGATGCAAGCCAGACAAACAGAAAAACGGACTCAGGCCCGTAGCAGAATGAACCGTGTTGTTATAGGAGATTTCAGCAAAAACTAGATGCGACTTCCAGTTAGACTGGGTGGCATTGGCAAAACAGCGAAGATACTGTTCTAGAGTCTGGTTAGTCCTTTCTGTCTGGCCGTTGGTGTGAGGATGATAACCAGAACTAAGTGCGCGATGAATGCCGAGATGACTGCATAATTGACGCCAGAAAGATGACAAGAATTGAGACCCTCGGTCGGATATGATCTTCTGCGGTAATCCGTGTAACCTGTATATCTCCTGAAGAAATGCCGTTGCCATCTGTGAAGCAGTAGGTATTCTAAAGAATGGAACAAAATGAGCCACTTTGGAAAAACAGTCCACAACGACCATGATACAGGTATATCCTTCAGATGGAGGAAGTTCCACGATGAAATCAACCGCAATGGTGTGCCAAGGGTAAGGAGGAATCTCGGTGGGATGAAGCAACCCCAGGGGCCTCTTCCTAGGAATCTTCACCTGGGCACAAACAGGACAACTCTTTACATAACGTGCAACATCATCAGCCCAACCAGGCCACCAGAACTGTCTGGATATTACTTCTCGAGTTGCTCCTATTCCACGATGGCCACCCACTCGGGAGTCGTGAAACCCCTGAAGCACAAGAGTCCGACGAGTGGTTGTGGGGATATACAGCCTGTTCCGGAAGAAAAGCAGCCCATTCTCTTCAGTAATCTGTGGATGCCTCATGAGGCCTTCCCGATCGGGATCGGAATTCGTGTCTTGTAGAATCTTCTGAAGATAAGGTGAGAGGGCGAACAGGAAATGCCTTGGGGATATTATTGGCTCATCCCTGCACTGCTTTCTTGCTTCTACCTCCAAGGATCGAGACAAAGCATCGGCCTTTAAATTCCGAGCACTGGGGATGTATGTGATATGAAAGTCATAGTGAGAGGAAAAGAAGGCCCACCGGGCTTGACGAGAGGTTCGGCACTTAAGAGACTTCAAATACTGCAAATTTCGGTGGTCAGTACGTACTTCCACAGAATGCCGGCCTCCAAGGAGATGATGCCTCCACTCTTCAAATGCAGCCTTTATTGCCAACAATTCCTTCTCAATTACTGCGTAATTTCGTTCGCTAGGCGAGAGCTTGCGAGAAAAGTATGCCACGGGGTGTTCCACATCAGTTTCTGGTTCCTTTTGCAAAAGGACTGCACCGACAGCAAAATCGGAGGCGTCGGCTTCTACAATGTATGGCATCTCGTCATTTGGATGACGCAAAATGGGAGCAGTACTAAAGGCTTGTTTCAAGACGTTGAAAGCCTTGGTGGCTTGTGAATTCCAAAGAAAGGGTGTTTTACTGCTCGTTAGTTGAGTTAAGGGAGCCGTGTGTTGGGAGAAATGGGGTATAAATTGCCGATAAAAATTAGCAAATCCCAAGAATCGTTGAAGGGACTTCACATCAGAAGGTTGAGTCCAATCTTGAATGGCTTGTACCTTGGCTGGATCCATGAAGATTCCTGTGCCACTGATCACATAGCCCAGAAATTCCATTCTTTTTTGATGAAAAGAACACTTCTCAACCTTAACGTACAGTTGGTTCTGAGACAAACGTCGAAGCACCTCTTGAACATGTTCCACATGTTGCTTCAGGGAGACGGAAAAAATGAGGATATCATCGAGGTACACCCAAACGGATATCCCGATTAGATCACAAAAAATGTTATCCATAAAACGCTGAAAAACAGCCGGGGCATTGCATAACCCGAATGGCATGACCCGGTATTCGTAATGCCCAAAGGGGGTCTTAAAAGCCGTCTTCCATTCGTCTCCGTCTTTAATTCGAATTAGATGATAAGCGCCTCGTAGATCCAATTTAGTAAACACCTGGGCAGTTCGAAGGGACTCCATGATGCTCCGAATTAAAGGCAATGGATATCTATCCTTTCTTGTGATATCATTTAATTGACGGTAGTCAATACAGGGTCGTAGGGTTCCTTCCTTCTTTTTCACAAAAAATAGCGGGAATCCAGCTGGTGATTTCGAGGGAGTGATGTATCCCTTCCTGATACAGTCCGACAAGTATTCCTGAAGAACCGCCTTCTCAGTAAGGGATAAGGCGTATACCTTCCCATGAGGTATCACAGAACCAGGTACCAATTCAATAGTACAGTCAAATATTCGATGAGGTGGTAGTGGTATGTCTTCGGGTTCAGAAAACACTGGCTGGAATTCGGCATATTCCTGAGGGACAGACAACAAAGCACAGAATTCAGGAGAGCCAGTACCCCTCGTGAGGGGTATGGAGGAGATCTCCTTTCTTGACACACCAGGCAAACAGCAATCTTGGAGGCAGAGAGCTGAGGTGAAATCCAAAATGCGAGCTCCCCAATCGATGGTAGGATTATGGTGAAGAAGCCAAGGTAAACCCAAGACCACGGGATAGGAGGGTGATCTGATGACATCCAAGGCGATTCTTTCCCCATGTTCTTTAATCTGCATATGTAGGCACATGGTTTGTTGACGAATTGGACCAGAAGATAATGGGGTTCCATCGATAACCTCGACGGGCAAGACACTTCTCCGGGTGAGCAAGGGTATTTCATGGCAGACTGCAAATGTCTCGTCTATATAGTTTCCGGAGGCCCCACAATCCAACAAGCCTAGCACCTCTGTCTCTTTGTTTAACCATGATAACTTGATCCTTACCACCAGTAAAACAGCCGGTTGCATGGGCTGAAAAGAGGCGGAACTGGAAAGGACTGAATACGAATCTGGACCTGTCGTTGCCCTTCCTACTGACGACAGGCCTACTAGTTTTCCGACTTCCTTTGTGGGCGTAAAGGACAAGTACCCAAGAAATGCCCAGCAGCCCCACAGTATAAGCAAAGTCTTAAATTTTGTCTGCGTTTCCGTTCAGCTTCCGAGAGCGGACCCCTAACGGCTCCCAACTGCATGGGTTCGGGGCCGGAGTCCGAAGGCCCGGAATTTCCAGCCTGAGCGTTGGGTGGTCTAGTGAACATCCGTTCAGCTCGTCGTCTCTCACCCTTCCGTTCTGCCAATCTGTGATCTATTCGCAACACTTGTTCAATTAATTGTTGTAGGGTGTCTGGCTCAGGAATATGTAGTAATTCGTCTTTGTACTCCTCTCTTAAACCTCTTCGGAACAAAGTCTTTTGAGTTATCTCAGGCCACTGGGAGTCAGTTGCCAATTGACGGAAACGGCCAATGCAGGCTATGATATCCATAACACCCTGTTTCAAATCCATCAATTGATTCTGGGCTGTGGAGGCCAAATTAGGTGATTGAAAAACCTCCAGAAATGCTTTTTCAAAAGCTGCGAAGTCATTGAGTATGGGGCTATTGGCGGACACCATTGGGGCGGCCCAAGCCAGGGCATTTCCAGTCAAATTACCCAAAATATATCCTATCTTGGCTTTATCAGAACTGAAATGAGAGGCTCTAAAGAGGAAATGTATTCTGCAATGATTGCAAAACTCTGCCACACGTCTTGGGTCTCCGTCAAACTTGATGGGTGTAGTCTGGGACATAGCCCCTTCTCCCGGAGATGATACCCCGGAGGATTGTGACACCATCTGTCTTAGACCAATGTTCTCTTGACGGAGTGCTGTCATTTCGGCCCGAAGAACACGCATCTCCTCCCGGAGATCTTGAGCCTCGTCCATCTCGGAGTCGGAAGGTAGGCGTCTCAATCTGTTAAAGATGGCGTCTCTAGGGCGCAGAGTACCTGGGCTTCCGGTAGTTGTTCGTGGTGAGGTCGCCAGGCTGTCCGACAGGTTTCTGTAGATGATGTAACGCGAGAAACCGGTGCAGCCCTTTCCCTGAAGTCAACAGGGTTAGGGGTGGACCAGCTCCCAACGCCACAAGTGTGCTCCTTCCTGATTCTTGTGGCGCCGGAGCAGTCTGCAAGGTTGTGTTGCGGACTGTATGCTGTGGTATTCTTCAGAGAGGAACACCAAGGTAGGCTGATGAGTGAATGTCCGCTAAATATATAAGGCCAGATTCCAGGAAAAACAACTGGGAACCCAATAGTAGAGCAGAGTAGAGTGTTCGCAACTGGAAGCAGCTGGAATGCAGGAAGAGAGAGGCAGGTAGGTCGTGGAAGACAAGGCCGAGGAGCAAGGCTGTAGGTGGTAAGGATGAAGGGCTAGCAGAAGCAGGCAAGGCTGAAGGGCAAGCTGAAGCAGGCAAGGCTGAAGGGTTAGGCTGGAGCAGGCAAGGCTGTAGGGCAGGCTGAAGCAGGCAAGGCTGTAGGGCAGGCTGAAGCAGGCAAGGCTGAGGGCTAGGCTGGAGCAGGCAAGGCTGTAGGGCAGGCTGAAGCAGGCAAGGCTGTAGGGCAGGCTGAAGCAGGCAAGGCTGAGGGCTAGGCTGGAGCAGGCAAGGCTGTAGGGCAGGCTGAAGCAGGCAAGGCTGGAGCAGGGATCAACAAGAAACTGGAGTAGCAGGAGGCTACAGGAGCGAAAACACGATCCGAAAGACAAACCGCGTTGAGACGCGGCGAGTTTTGGGATCTCGCTCCTTAAATAGGACCGGCAGCACTCAGGAGGCTTGGAACGCAAGCCGTGCTAACCCCGAGTGCTGCCGTGCCCGAAACGAGGCTTGGGAAGCAAGCTTGTGGCTTCCCAAGCGTCTCGAGGACTGCGCATGCGCGAAGACCGAGACGCGGCCTTCCGCGCATGCGCAGACCCCGGGACACAGAAACCCCGGAAGCGCCGAGTGCCGCGGATGACCGCGGTCCCCCCAGCCGGTATCGGGGATAACAGCGCCAGGATGGGGCGCGTCGGGACCCATAGGCGCGCCCCCTCCGACAGGTAAGTGAGGTGGTAACACCAGCAAAGACTGATTAGCTGAGCGAAGAGGCCTGTTCGGTTGATAGGGTGAAAGTCCAGATTGAAGAAATTCAGCCACAGCGTGAAGTATAGCGCGATGGGCAATACATAGAACCTTTAACGTCACTCGGCTTCTGACGGGAAGCCAGTGAAGGTGGCGAAGAAGGTCATGAGAGTGGGACATTCCAGGGGCATTTAAAGCAAGCCTAGCCAAAGTGTTTTGGAGGATCTGGAAGCGTTGGAGTAAGGCCTTTGGTTGACCAAGATAGATCCCATTGCAACAGTCGACTGACCCCATGATGGACGCGGTCACAATTTTTGACCTAGAATCAGTCGAAGGAAAGGGAAGAACCTTCTTCATGACTTTTAGTTTAACAAATCCTGTTTGACAGACTGCAGAGATGTGTACTGCTCTAGAGCCAAAGGCCATGATTTTAATGCCTAGGCCCTTCACTGAGGTGGAGGGTTCAGGACAAGGACCCAAAGACGTAGGCAAATATTCTGAGGTCCAACATTGTCCTGCAGAGAGAGAACTAACTACTAGGACTTACGTTTTTTCTAATCATTGGATTGCAAGTACATTTCTTTATTGTACCACTGGACAGGGGACAGTCTCTACCACTGGGGCTCCGGGTCTCCATGACTGAGCCAGACATACTTTTGTTTACCGAGGCTCAAATCATGGCTGCCATCAGCGGCCCTTCCATATTCAACAATCTTCCATCTACCAGTGAATTTCATTCATCCATCACAGCTGATAGACTGTTGTGTTTTAAGAAAAAGGCTTTTGCGTACGGAGCTCCATGACCATCTGCTCAAGGAGCACCTAAAAGCCAATGTAATTCAGGAGGATAGCTCATGGGCAACGTGCTCACCTTGGAAGCAAGACAACGTGGAGCAACACAGGCTCGATCCCCAGGTCCGTGCTTAGAAACATCTGGGTATTAAATGTGAACCCATAGATCTAGGGCCCTTTAAGATGAGGTAGCAATATTAGAGATGGATGGGGATGCAGAATGTACTCGCACATCAATAATCAAACCGACTTAGGAAGTTGGCAAAACACAGTACTGTTTTATTTGCAATTATCTAAAACAAGGAGTTACAACAAATATCAACGGACGTTCGCTCGATTTCTCTGAATGCATTCTATAAAAAGAAATGTTTATAATCAAAACCCGTCATAAGTGATGTCACACTACATGGCAAACTACTAAAACCTGCGTGGGGATGCGATAGGCTTCCAGGGAACATCTAGGTATACGCTCCATACTGACGGGGTTGTGATTGGGTCTCTAACAGCAGGTGGACAACTAAGCCCTCCTCTAGTGCAAGTCATCTTCATCATCATAAAATACACAATGATTCATTGGTTACACAAACTATAGTGCTCTCTGATACATGGCCCTCTACAATTGGTTTGGCACCCTTGTACCTTCTGGAATATTCCACACGCAAGCAGCATGCAGGCTATCACTCCAGGTGCAGGGAGGGTCGGCGTGGTCATGCCTCCCCTCCCAATTAGCGCACCATCTATCATCACTCGTGCAGTCTGCCAGTCAATTAAGGCTTTGAACTTGGCCGTGTAGAAGCTCTCTATGCCTGAGAATAATAGGGAGTATAGGCATAGTTTGTCTTCTGGTTTCGGTGTAGCTGGACCCAATGTCTATTTTGATCTGACCATGTGACTGGAGACTGCGTTTGAGCTCCTTGCTGCATTTAATTCTATTAAATGATGAACTCTTGACGCCTTCAGTGTTTTTCCATTCTACCTCAAACAGAAGTTTGTTTCTTTCTCACGTTTATTTAACTACTGGATGGACAACCAGGCTCACGGTGGCCTTGACTTCTTGGTGCTGGGCCAGCCAAGCCGTTCTTGAATCCATCTTCGCCATTAGCTTTTTTCCAACTGCGCCACACTGAAAACCCTTTCCAATCACAGGGTTCAAGCTCTGCTAAAGTGCATTGTGGAACATCCAGATTCTATACATTCCTATGTATATACATTGGCGCATCGTCGCAAACTATTCACTACGTATGCAGCCTTAAGATCACTTTGTATACTTGTGTTACTGCATCTGTACAAGTGTAAACTGATTTTGCATTTTCTTGAGCTTTTCTGTAGCGTGAGCATCTTTATCTCGAGCCAGAAATGTTGCCCAAATGTTGCCCATCTTTAACACCTCCCCTTTAGATCTTATAGAATGTTTGTTCTTTTGCCTGGTGCATCATTTCAGGGTGCGTCAGTTCTGCTTCATGTGACGTCACCAGTCTTTCTTTCTCACTCATTTTCATGCTTCTACCGGGACTTTCTCCAAAAGGACATCATATCTTTGTGAATGCATATATGGTTTTCTCAATGGATGCCTTGTTTCAAGGATTCTTTGCGGTACAGGTATCCTCGCTGGTACTGCACATGTCACAATTTCCGGTTCCCAACATATAGGCAACATGGGGGCAGAGCTTTTGGGGGAGGTACTTGACTTCTTTTCTACACTCCCCTCTGCAATTCATTGACCACTCTCTCAATCTTCACATCAAGACATCCTCGTCTGAAGAAGTGCTTCTTTGGGACCCATATCTTTATGACTCCTTTCAGGCATCCTGCTGATTTCACATGCTCATCAACACTCCAGGTCATAAGCATGCATTGTCCATTGGGACTGCAGTAGATCCATCTTCCCACGTACTTCTTGTGGTTCTTTGGGTACAGGAACTTTGTTCCCTCAGGTGCATGGATCCTGGCCTTTACGTAGTCTCTGATTTCTTCATCTGACAGCTCTTTAGGTTCAAATCCTGATTCGACATCAATCTCAATCTTCATTCCTACTCCTTTCTTTGCAGTCTTCTTGCATTGTGTGATTATTATCCTTATAACACAACATCCAAACATGATCACCACCAGCAGGGCTCCAAGCAACTTAATAATGTTCGTCCATCCATTGTGGAACCCACAAAAATATTGACCCAAACCAGCTGTCATCACCAATGTCTTCCACTTCGTCCTCCATCTTGACATTTAGGTTTGTCAGCATCGTTATGGCCTCCATCAAGGTGCCATTCTCGACATCATGAGAAGGTATGAATGTGCAACATGATTCTCTGATTTTGGCACAAACACCTCCATCCATAGCTGTAATCATGTCCAGGACAGATCTATTCTGAAGAGTCATCAGCCTTATGGCTCTCAGCTCCTCCTTGATTACATTGAATCTCTTGATGGTGGTGTTGATTGTCTGCAGAAGCTCCCATCTGGTTATCTGTAACTATTTGGCATTCGTCATCACCTGGATCCTAGGCATAAGGATTGTCGTGAATATTGCTGAAGTCTGACTGAACAATCTCTGTTCATATGGAATGGCATCAAAAGCTTCTATCGATTTGGCTGAGAAATAGTTCTCCCTCGTCATTCGATTCAAGAGCTCAGCAGATGTCTTTTTCCTCAGGAGAGCATCTGCTTTTCGAAACTTGCCAATGTTCAGGTCACTTTTAGGAATCGCCAACGCGGGAACAGGAACGATCACTATAGAACATAGTCCCCCCAAATCTCTGCGCAGGTTCATGTAAGCTCTGGATCCACAGGCCCAATAGGAATCCATTATCACTACTGTCCCGTCCTTCATACCTGGTACATCAAAGATTTGTCCGCACTGTTGATTCTCTCCAACTTTTCTTGTGCCATTGTTTCTGAAACATAGCTCTGCACTCGCCAGAGGTACTTTCTGCAATGGACCTCCTTTGTCTTCGACCCACGTCAGAAGTTTTGCAAGCCTTGGTCATAGAGGTTTGCATCCTTTTTCCACTCATTCAATAACTGGCTTGTGATGACCAGTTACTGCCACAGCTCTGCATATGACTACACCATCTTCCCAACCATCCGGAGAAAGCACTGTTCCCCAGATCTGCATCTGGCCTCTTTCCATGCAGCTTCGAATTTCTTCTTCAGTCTTCCCTTGACAATTAAGTCTTCTGTTTAGTACCCATCTAATTCCAGCTACCTTCATACCAGGCTGTTCATATCTTATCACATGATTTTTGGTGTGTGCTCTCCCTCTTGACTTCAAATCTTGGACATAATCAACTTCATCTGGTGCTGTCCATTCTGTCACCCATATGAAGGATGCTGTTCAACCCTGGAATTGACCCTGGAATTGACCTCTTGTATGGCAGAGTGCAAGGTGAGTAAGGCAATGAGCCATTTGGACATGTATTTCAATAGCTATGAATATTTTAGACTTACCCATATCAAAACAGGAGTGTGCATACATAGCAATCCTCCTCAGAAGACTATTTCCCACTTCTTTCATGTGCTGATACCACAATGTGTTCGCCAAATGTGCTGTACTGTCTAAATAATGATTTCATTCATAATCATCCTCCCTTGCACTTCTCTAAGGTCTCTTTCTTGCCAAATGAGCTAGTATAAGCAAAACATGAAACACATCTGTATACATTCTCCCTACTGGGGGAATCATAGTGACACTTGTCAGAGAAATTGGTGCCTTCACATTAGCTACTGGAGTACTGGAGTAGGGACAATCACATAAGGCCTTGCCTTTTTCACAATGTCTAGTTCTGCCAAGGTGACTGGAGTGGAAAGGATCAAAGGGACCACTGCTTTCTTGGGACCAATGAAATACACAGCGTGGATTAGCAGAATGAGAAAAACAATGATAAAAGTAGAACAGGCAATTATTATGCACCAATACATGAGGCTCCACCATCGTCTTTCCACACGTCGTTGACCTTGCTCACTTTCTGGACCTGCAATATGCTCTATAGACCACATGTTTGCCTGTAATTACCTTTAAGGAAGAAAAAACTTGTTTTATTCAGGCAAACTTGTCAGATGCTCCGGTAGTTGTCAAATTTGCTGATTGCTGGACGATTTATAGGATCTTACATAAACACAAAAGTATTGGTGTTTCGCAAAACAAGATAAGGATGAACTTGAAGCAAAAAGTAGTTTGTGGGCACCATCGTTAGAGAGGACCATCTGTGTGTCCAGAAAGATGTTCAGGCAATAGTCTGATCTGTTCTATAATTGCTGCCAATAAACTTCTTATAGTCGGGTGGGCCATTCTAAGGATCCTGAATAAAAGTACACATGTCAGTGTGTTAGGTAAGATTTCCACAGAGCTGGTAAATCTTCCTTTCCTGGTTCAACTCCAGAACTTTTTGCTTTTCTAGTGGGATATTTTTCATTAATACCTCAGTGAGTGGGAACCTTTTTCCACACTCACCTAATCTTTAACTCTTTTTATGGGTGTCATTCCATAGTCTTTTTAAAGTTATTATGTCTAACAACTTATTGGCAATAAGTGCCTGTTGTTGCAGGATTGCCCTAGGGGCTCCCCATTTAACTTTCTTGTGCTAACCTTGAGTGAACTACAGTTCCCAAGGGTAGAAAGGATCTTTGGATCCCTTTTACATTTTATTCTGTGAAACCAGCACACCCCGCCTTATGTGGAGTGCTGAGGAGATACAAGGTATCCCCTTTCACATTTAAACTGTAACAATTCTGTTACAGTGACAAGCTTACCTTTAATGGCTGGTGGCAGTGATACCTTTTACTAATTTGGTGCACCTTTACCGCGGGCTGTAATCACAGCTGCACTAAAGGCACCTAAGGGTGCTCATTTTACCAAAATGGCCCCTACCTTCTTTTTCTGCCATTTTAGTGTTTCTTGTCGTTTCTTGTTCCTTCCCCTGACAGCCAGGGTGGGAAATTCCTTTGTGTGAGTTTTGTCTTTGGCGGGAGTCGCCTGGACACCCCACCCAGGCTCCAGTCAGTCTGTAAGCACACGAAGTGGGGGAGGAGTCCAGAATTTCCCCCTCCTTTGTCTCATGCCTTCCTTCAACTGGGCCAAATCCCAGTGGGGGGCTGGCTGTCCTGATTGGACAGCCAGACGCCCCTTTCTTGTAAAATGTGGGGAGAGAATGCAGAGGTTGTTCTGTAGTTCCTGATAAATACTGGAAACCTGGAAGCTGAAGTCATGTCGACCACTGGAACAGAGAACCAAAGAGGATGACAAAGGAAAAGCGGCAGGAATGATTTCCAGCGACCGGAGAGCCTGCTCTGTAACCGGAGCCTGCTGCAGCCCTTCCTTCCGATCGACCTGGGGTCTCCGAAAACGAAGACTCGAACCCAGAACCTGATGAGACCCACTAGACTCAAGATGACCTGCATTTTTAGCCATCCCACGGGTTGCTGCGACCTTGCGTTCTTGCAAGACCCCAATACCCTGGGACCTCCAGCCACTGTGCGGTGCACGGTCTTTCCGAATTCCGAATCTCGCTGAAACTTCGTGGGCATCCTGGTGCATCTCCAGAGACACAAATTGAGTCTGAAAAGTCCCCTCACAAGAGTGCTGGACCTTTGTAACGACGAGAATTCAACCGCGATTTTCTGTCTCCTTCTGTGCTCCTTGAAAAGGCGCCAAACCCACAGAACCGCATTCAGCCGCGAGAAAAATCTTGCCTAGAGCCTTCTTCATCGATCCCTGCTGCAAAGTCCCTTCTGAGGTCTTGTGTTCAGTCTCCAGGACAAGGAATCCACTGACCGGGTATTTGGCTGCAGCCCCTGAAGTTCTCCTGCTGCAATCTCTTCTTCATTGCTCAGGTACTGTGCTGTCTTGGGTATATACTTACCTTAACCCTGTTGGGATTTCTGTGTAGCTTTGGGGTGTTTTCTGTGATTGGGAGGTCCCTCATCCAGTACACCCAGTCCCACTGCTAGAATCCTGCAGGGGTGTCTTCTGTGAAGCCCCTGGACCCTCTTCTAACCCTAGAAGTACAGAACTCACCTGTTTGCCCAGTTTTCCTAAGGACCTCTGACTTTTGCTACTAAAGAACTTATTCTAACACTGCATGTTGGTCACTAGTCGTAGTGACCCCCCTTCTGCCACTGAGAACACTCATGCTCCAAGGGAAAGACGTTGAAGGGATTGGGACTTCTGCCTAGAAAATAAATCAAGTGTTTTACTTACTTGTAAAGAGTTGGTGGGTAACTGCAATTCTCAGAGTGAACAGTTACAAAAGATCTTACTGATCTTGAATGTGTGATGCACTATTCTTGAAAGTATGGTTAACATCTTTTCTTCCTTAGCCACTATTTTACCAGTCTAAAAAAAAAGTAGATGTAAAGGTCTTTTACTCTCCTGTGATTAGGTTGTGCCTCAAAAGTAATGTGTTGGTTTCACCAGATTATTCCTGTAGTGTAATTGTATGAGTGTCCTCCAACTGTTGGTATCACCAGGTTAGTCCTGTTAGGATAACTGTATGAGTGTCCCCCAACTGGGTCTTGCTTCCCCTGACTTGCTGCTAGCCTGTCTTTAATAAGTCTACATTAGGTTGTTGCCTACCTAGAATAACTATTCAGTAAAGTGTGACATTGGGTTTTACTTTCCCCTTCATTGTGAAGTTAAAGTAAGTGGGTTTTACTTGCCTTGTGTTAGCTGTGTGCCATCCAAAACAAGTTACCAGAGTCACCGCTTACCTCAATCTGGGGTTCCCTGATTTCCAAAGCATCTGTAATTGTACATTACATCCTTAGGTTTTACTCACCTGGTATAACTGTGTGTTATGACAAAAGTAGTTATAGGTTTTTACTCACCTGGTATAAGTGTCACTATTCACCAAAAGTGTATTGTCCAATTGACTGTTTATGTGATTTGTTCCAAGAGTCACTGTACAACTGGAAGGGCCTACTGTCCTTGTATTACCCAAAAGTAATCTGAAAGTAACCATTGGTCTTTTACTCCCAAAGAATAGGCTTGACCTATACTAAATGTGTATAACAAGGTTTTGACTTCCCTAGAACTACTGTTAGGTGTTCCAAATAAGGTTTATACTTGGGTCTGTGTACTTTCAAGTATAGTGTTGTGTTTTATATTGTGATTTCATATAATGTGTTAGTACTTACTTAACCCCTAGATTTATCTGGGTCTACCTGTATTTAAATAAATCCTTTATTTTTACAATACATAGTGTTTCAGTGTTTCTTTGGATCATTTGTATGACAATTTAATTTGTACTGTATCTACTGTCCTCTCTCCCTCCTAAGATAAGCCTGGCTGCTCTGTCTACACTACCCTGAACTCAGGTGGTACAGCCTTATACTAAGAGTGGAGTCTTGTACTGCCTCAGTAGAATGGTTTTGCTAGGCCCTTAACTGGACTTCAGAAAAACTGTCCTAACACAGTGCTCCTCCCAACAAGAGCAGGGTAAGCTCCGAGTATAAATCTGATGACAGCAAGAAGTAGTCTGTGTATGTCAACATCGAATAACACCATAGGCACCTTTAAAGAGAAACTCAGTGAGAAACAAGTCGGGGAAGTGCTCCCTCTTCCAGTCATCGAACAAAAAGTCCAAATCTGGCATATTTTGTTTACTTCCACACTCCACAGTCCAATGTCAGCAAACTCCTGTGGCTCAAGAACAACTTGCTCACTCCTTACTTAGCAGCTACAAAGAGTGTTTCAGGGGAGCCACAGTCCAAATGTACTTTTATCTGTCTACTGGACAGTCTCTGCGTCCTTCGTCCTTGGCATTGATCGAGTCTGCACATGCTCAACTTCTTCTCCTTGACTTGCTTCCAAAAGGGTTGGGGGTGCGCCAGCGTCTCCAGCGTAGACGCTCACATCTCCTTGGTGTATCCAGGCTCGTCTCCCCTGACTTCTGACAGAGTAATATCCTCCAAAATGAAAGGGCCACTGAAACGGGGCTTGTGCCACTTTCTTGTGAAATTCCTAATTAAAAACTTATTTCCAGCAAATAGTTTTGGTAAACATATTTCTTTAACTGTGGTTGCATTATGGTCTTCATCTGTGTTCTGATACCGACACCCAGTTCGCTTGACTTGATCTGAAATGACAGATACTGGCCGTCATACATGTTAAGTATGCACGTAGAATGCAGAAAAAGTGTACCACTTCAGACACTCCCGTCCCCTGCACACCCTTTAAACTGAAACTCCAGTCAATGTTTTTGAACACATTTCATGAATTTATGTTCTCATTATAAATTAACAATACTGTAGAAACAGCACAAATACTTAACAAAAACAAAACTTCTGGATATATAATGCCATATTGTCTATACATCATATTGTTCTTCTCCTATTCAAGGGGAGGAAAGTAAAACAAATCTTGTTGACAGAGGAACGTGAGGCTCTACACATTTTGGGGGAATACCCCTTCTTCATGAGCAATCAACTGTGTAATAACATACATTAACCCTGTTAGGCTAATATTTAACTCCAATTTCAACAATGTTTTCATGCATAAATAGGATACACATGCCATTTGGTGTCATGGTCCCAACCACTATGTCTCCTGCGTGAGGTTAAGTGAGCATTTTATAGCGGGTATTGGTTAAGGGGATCAAGCTAGGTCACTCAGTGCTAGATATTGTGAATACCAGAAGAATAGAATGCGGATAATCGAATGCCAACGTGATCAGTACATTCTTTAGAAGTAAAGTTAGCAATTTATCTTATTTGTAAGAATATTGAATCCCCAATTCATTCCATCATGCCCATTACTCTGTAAAATGGCAACTTGCCTACCTCCAATCTGCTGTCACTGTGGTCTGCACCGATTATCAAGAGTGATAAATGTTACACAACCCTGTTCATAATGACTGATAAGGTATTGGAGGCTTGTAGCTCCATTCCACATGTACCTGTGGGCCACAGGAAGGTGTCTCTATGGTATGCTAGAGTGCATCAATCTATTCATTTACAGAGGACCTTCAAGGTACATACATCCACTTTTTCAACTGTGTGTAGGTAATTAATCACCCTGCAGTATCCTGTCAAGGAAAACAGGAAGTGATTCACTATGCGCTATCATGCGCAAGTGTAAAGGTAAGGTCTGAGATTAGAATAGTTGCTTCCCTACCTGTGAATCCAGGCGGGATTGTGTGTGGAAATTCTCCCCTCTGTACTTGAAACTCAATGGTAAATTCCGGAAAAGCTCTCAAACGAGTATTGCCTGAAATGACAAATGTACACTTATTTAAATACGTGTGCCTGTTCCAAGTGTCGGCATGGAACACTCAAATCTTGTGTCCCTGACAATATATATTTATCCCATGATCAGTGTATATATGGAAGTAGTTCTAATTCTTATAAATGTACGCTACCTTCCATGTGACATGTGTGAAACCGTCCATATCGCTCTCGGTCTTCCCCGAACCCGGCACTCCAGTAATCAGGTGATTAGTCACGTGATATGTCCCATAAAATTTTATAAAATGCGTTGTAGCGTATGTGAAACCACTAGACACACACTTACAACAGAATACGGCCATCTTGGAAAAGTCCTTGATACACATTAATGGACGACATTGCAACATGTGTGAACACATTAAACCAATACTTATAATAAGAAGATGCCCTAATAGGAAAATCCATCAATTCGCCTCTGGTTTATTTATTTCTTTAATAAAGTAGAATTAGACATTCCCTGGTGTACTATATAGTCAGCACTCGTAATGGATGAGTAATCTTATCCAATGCCCATGTTTAAACATGCAAAAAAACATTTCTTGGAGCATAACAACACCAAGGGCCCCTCCTGTATGACTATTATATGGCCAGAAGTACTGTTAGAAGAGTCCTAATCATGACTGGAAGTAAATGAAAAGTTGCCAATGTAATCAAGCTTTCAGAAATGTCAAGCTAAATATAACTGAGTGCAAACCAGTATGCACGTAGCTCATCTCCTAACAATTCTGCTGTTGTCTGGGTATCACTCCTAGTCCTCGATAGAGGAGTTAGAGGCGTTCTCATTCACCTCCCTGTAACTAATTTGTGGGGTGTGAGGTGGCGGTCAGAGCATGGCTGATATTTCAATGCATATAATGCAAGGGGCAGGCAATGCAGCCACCGCTTTTTTAGTGTTAATTTCACTTAGCTATTCTCTCTTTGAGGAGACCGTTGAGTCCCTCGCATAACCCATTTGTTTGCAGGTGATAAGCAGAAGAAAACTTGTGCTTTATGCCAAGCAATAAGCTCATTTGCTCAAATAACTCATTCACAAAATGGGGGCCATTATCTGAGCTCAGCACCTCACATACTCCCCATCTAGGAAATACTTCTCGGGCAAAATATTTTGCAGCACAAGTGGCGTCAGGATGTGTGCATGGACCAGCTTTTATCCACCCTGAGAAAGGACACACTACCACTATCATATACCTGTATCCATTACAGACCTGCATCATATCAACATAATTGATATGCAAATGCTGAAAAGGACCTTTTGTTCGAGGAATTACTCCTCTGACTGCTCGCAGCATGTGCCCAGCAGTAAACTTTTGACATACGATGCAATTTACTACATAAAAAGCAACGTGTTCTAACAGGTTCGGTATGAACCAGTCCTCCGCAATAATTGCTGCAAGGCTCTCCTTAGTGACATGTGCAGGGTAGTGTAGCTGTTCTAACGTCACACTTAATAAGGCTAGAGGCATCACTGGTTTACCAGTGCTGTCAAGTCACCACTATGGATCGGAAGGGGATAAAGAACATCCCCTCTGCGTCCACAGCTCTTTCTCTTCCTGTGGAGCTCCACCTTGAACTTCCATTAACTGTGCTTGTGATAAGTGATTAAAGCTTTCATTCACAACCATCATTACAACCATTTTCTCTTTCACATCAGGCGTATCAAAATTAAAAATATCAGAAGAATATGCAACACGTTTGGCCGCTTCATCTGCGGCTTGGTTTCCGTGTGAAATAAACTTCTCTTAGTGTGCGCTGCGCACACTTACCTATTCCAATGGCTACTGGGAGTTGTAGTGCTTTAATAAGCATATCCATTAATGCGGCATGTTGCACTGGAGTGCCGTCTGCTCTGAGGTAGAATTCCTCACAATTTGAGCAATCATGCACTTGTTCATCCTCTGACAGTGGTTCAGCTACAAACATGGCAGGGTTCACCATTTTACACCCGACTATTTTAATCGCTGGATTCAATATAACTACCTCATAGGCAGAAGCTCTTTGAGACGTCAGTGTACCCTTGGGTTTCTCCAAAACAGCAAACAAAGCTTTCTCAATCAGTAACGTCATGGAACACCCAATTACTATGCTGGCAGACTTCTCAATAGCGAACGAGGCTGCTGCCAATGATTGTTCGCAAGGGAAGTGACCCCTCATTACTGGGTCTAAAATCCCACAGTAATATGCTAAGGGTTTGTACACAATGTAGTTCTCTGTGTGAGTACTGCTGTCATGACTGTTCCATTAATGTGCGAGAATAAAAAGAACTCCTCAGTATAATTGGGAATCCCTAAAACTGGAGCTGTGCAAATTGCCTTTTTTAGTTCATCAAACCCCTCCCCCATTTCCTCAGTCCATTAAATTTTTCCCTGATTCACTTGTGCCTTTTTCAGGACCTGCAACAAAGGCCTCGTGCATGAACTATAATCAAGTACCCATGCTCGAACATAATTACATAGTCCTAAAAATAGTTGCATTTGCTTTGTCGTGTGTGGTTTTGATGTTTTCAAAATTGCCTCAGCTCTTTCAGGTGTAACCTTCTTTCCTTCATGCAAGATTAACTGTCCTATGTACAACAACACCTCTTCTTGGCAATGCTGCAATTTCTCTTTGTCCACCTTATATCCCTTTTCTGCTAAAATATTCATTAGCTGAATCAAACTCGTCTGCATTCTTCCTCTGATGTGCTACAGACCAAAATATCATCTACATATTGCAGCACAACACTTGGCAAATCAATATTGCTTAGGTCCATCTACAGGACCCTATTGAAAATCAATGGAGACACAATACCCCTGGGGTAGGCATGTGCTTTTCAGCTTAGTCTGATGAAATGTAAACAACGTAAGATCTTGGGAATCTTTATACAATGGAGTTGAGAAAAACACATTTTTCAAGTCAATCACTGTGAAAAATCGCGCCTCAGCTGGGATACTACATAGTAAGGTCGCTGGAAGTAGAGGAAACTCTGCCTCTACAATCTGGTTAATCGGCCCCATGTCCTGAATTAAACGCCACAACCCCCTTTTGATTTTTTGATAGGATACACCATAGTATTGCATTGTGACTCTGACGTCACTAAGATGCCTTGATCCATCATGGCTGATATAGTTTTAAAAATACCCTCATCTGGCTCTCGAGACATGGGATACTGCCTTGCTCAGGGTAAAATTGCTCCTGGTTTCAGCTTAATCATAACTTCTCCCACCCGCTTTAACAGGCCTACGTCATAGGGGCCAAAAATCCATTAAGAAATTGGAACTTTCTCCATATCGTCATCAAAAAATGCGGGACGCTTCCGCACTATCAACATTTTCTGTGGAACCTCTCATCTTTCTGTCCTGAACCAATATGTAATGCTCATCCTGAACACTACTTCGTCATCAGACAGGTCATCTTTAAACATATCCTTGTCAGTGACATCAGTCAATCTACACACTTCCTCAATAGCAATCACTGTTCTCCATGGCCTGCCCTTATCCCAACCTTCGAGCATGGCCAATTCCCCTTGCACTATGGCTGCCTGTAATTCCAAGGGAAATACCCGTTTCCCCCTCTTCGTCCATAGGTATCTGTGGCCTGAACAGAAATTCATCAGGTATTCTCATAATAATTGCCCACTGAACGGATCTATGTGATCACTGCGACTGTCATAATTACGATGGCCGAAAATTGTGACTTTTTTTGTTTATTTTTTTTAAACCCCCTTTACACCCCATATATATGCTGGCGGAGATCTCCCACATGCCCCTCATATTAATATTATATCATAAATCCCCCCACATATATATGTGGTGTAAGGGGGGGGTCTAAAAAAAAAGTCAGCATTTTCAGCTGTCGTAATTGTGAGGGCGACATTTTGGGCCATTACCCACTAATCCCGGAAGCCACGTTAACAAAATGCATACCCCATATTGAAACACTCTGGGCTCTAACAGTGTTCTTCACAGAGCTATTTGCCCAGCAAATGCCACAATAAATTCTCCCACATTTAAATAATGTATTCCTGGCGTTGAACACAATATGCCTTCTTCCGTTAAAGAAATCATCATATTTAACTTTGTCATTAAATCTCGGCCCAGTATACTAATGGGACAAACATATTACATTCTCCTATAGAGACTGGCAATTTTTCAGTAAAAGGAACTCTGCTTGTAGCTTCAGAGAACCCCATATAGCATTCATGGCATTTCCGATAATGAAAATGTTCCCTCTCGTATACATGAGCGAGTTGCCCCTGTGTACTAAAAAAAGAAAAGGATTTGCCTCCTATGGTAACGTCAACCCTTGGCTCCTCTTGAGTATTGGGAGTCACTGATAGTATTGAACACATCAACTCACCCTGTGAGCTGTCCTGTTGTGGGTACATTCTTATTCCCGTACCTGTAAAATGATTCCCTCCCACAACAGTGACACCCCCTACTCTAGGAGTCAATAGTTGTCCTGTATTGTGCCCTGCTGTATTTGCATGGGTGCGTGCTGTGACTGCCCTTCCGGTGGATTCAATGGTGCTTGCTGTGGTTGCAAAGTCTGTTGCATTTGCGGCACTTGTGCTTGATGCACTGTCTGATCTTGGGTGAACCCGTACCTACTTTGTGGGGTATGTGCTGGAACATAAGCTGTCACCCGTCTTGAGAATTGTGTACATATCCTTGGCTCCCACACGTTCACGCAATGTGCCCTGTCATTCCACATGTCTAGCACACGGAGGGAATCTCCTAACATGCCCTCCCTGCATCCCTTGATTATCATTTTGCATATTCTGAAAACCACCTTGGTTATTCTGAACATTTCCCTGATTATTCTGAAAACCTCTTCTGCGGAAGCCTCCCCTGCCTTTCGGCATAAATCCGCTTCCTCCTTGATCTGACTGCCGTTAGTTATTCACCTGCGGCATACCTGCTGTCTACTGTGATCCTGGCCCTTCTACACTAGTCAGCATCACCCCTTCTATAGCATATTTCAACAGCTTCTTCTGTACTAACATAGCTTCCTCGATCTTCCTAGCATATTCTCTCTTGATTTTTCTCCTCTAACAATCGGCAATGATGCACAATGGTCAGCTGTATTTCTGGCCATGGCTTTGCCTCCATGCCCACCAGCTTCTTGAGCTGTCTCTGTACCTGGTCTGGCAATCCCCGACACAAAATATGATAGAATACAGGTATCGATTTTCCCCACAGCTCTCAAGTTTCCAAAGACCACTGCTCTTGAAAATTCTGAATATAAGCAAGTGGATTTCTGACTTCCTGCATCTTACGTGCCATAATTGCGCCCATATCTGACGTATCAGGATATTGTACTCTAAGCGCTTTCCAGACTGCTGCTCTACAATTATTAAACAGCACCCCATTGTGCACTGTGTTCTGTGCTGTGACACTTGCGTATCCTGCTCTCATCCAAATGTTGTCAGCCCTTTCCGCAAGAAAAGCTGCTAGAACACCATTACGGGCTGATTCATGGAATAAATGTGCGCTGAAAAGGGGAGCGCACCCGCGAAAATCGCAGCGCACGCGTGCCAAAGCCGCGCACATCGATCCATGTAATTAAGTGCGCATGTAAATCCTGGGATGTGCGCTAAAATCTTGGTTGGTGCACGCAGGCGCACACGTCATGAAACGGCGTGCGCTATGCGCACAGGGAAAGCGCACATAGTGCAGCGCACACAACAAAAGTGGGCGGAACACGGGCCGGAACACGCGGAATGGGGAACAACGGAACAACATGCGAAAATGTGGCCGTTACGGGGGAAGTACAGGAGCTAAATGCCTGCAATGCACACACGCGCGCCAACAACACACATTAATGGAATCGAACAGGGGAAAGGCGTGTGCCAAAAAAAAACGCTAATCCGGAAACACGTACGCCAGCAGGAAGCAGGCGTAAACGGGCCCACGCAGCATAAAAGTGCGCACAAACAACAAACAAGCTCAGACGCATACGATGAATATAGCGTTCCTCGCAGCAGTGGTTGTGGGACACCGCAGGAGGAGGAGGATAGCCAGGCCCCGCATTATTTTACCCAGGACCAGCCTTTTTGGGATGCCCGATGACCAGGTGTATGGGGGGTACAGGTTTCCACCACACAAAATCCTAGAACTGGTCAGGGAGTGGGAGGATGACCTCACATCACCCACCCTGTGCTCCCAAGCACTGAGCCCCTTGGAAAAGGTCCTCAGTGTACTGAACTTCTTGGCTACTGGGTCATTTCAGCAGACAAGTGCCATAGAGGGGGGGGTGTCACAGGCCACGCAGACACGCTGCCTACACCAGGTTTTGGCCATCATGACTACACGCCCCTCAGTCCGCAGGCACATATACATGCCCAGAACACCTGCAGAAAGGCAGGCCATGGTCCAGGACTTTTTCGGGGTGGCACACTTCCCTAAAGTGCTAGGTGCCATTGATTGCACCCATGTGGCTCTACATTCTCCCAGGGCCACTGAGCACATATATCGAAACCGCAAACACTGGCATTGAATCAACGTGCAGGTTGCATGGGAATAATCACTTCATTATATGCCAACTATCCAGGGTCAAGCCATGATAGTTTCATTTTCAGAATGTCACCCCTAAACCGGGACCTGGAAGCTGGCCGGCATGGCGACACATGGCTAATTGGGGAGTATAAATGCCTCTGCACATGCATGCATATCAGAAACTGAGAAAAGGGAAAACCCCACTAATGAGAACCATTATCACCTGCCCAGGGGACAGTGCCTGCCCTCTGAGCACCTATATGATGACGCCAATTCGGAACCCCACCACACCACCCGAGGTAAGATACAACACAGCCCATATTGCAACCCGGGGCATAGTGGAGCACATATTCGGAGAGCTCAAGTCACGCTTTCCCTCCCTTGACCGCTCCGGTGGGCAGCTGCTATACGCGCCCCCAGTAGTGTGCAGGATCATAGTGGCAGCATGTGTCCTGCACAAAGTTGCAACACGCCGGGGCGTGCCGGTGGACATGGTGGTGCCCCCACATCCCCAACCACATGCACGGCCGCTGTGCATGGGAGGTGAAAGGGCACGTGGTGAGGTAGCCCGTACCCAGCTTGTGGCAAATTACTTCACCTAAAATCACACCCCTGCGGAGTGCACACAGCCCTGGCACATACCAGCTGACAATCAGTGATGATGGCAAAAGGGACAGTCAACTGTCACAACCATACCAGCCTGAGATTGTTCACCTGGAAGTGTTACATTGTGTGCATCCCTACCTACTCAAAGACTCCCAATGCTGTGTCACAAAAAGACACATTCATGCAGCAGGAAAGATTACCCCCTTGCAAAATACCACATCAAAATACTGCCATGTCACCCAACCCCTCCTCATCTCAGCTACCCAACACACCATGGCATGGCATGCAATGTGAAAGCAACTAAATGAATGCACAACAAATGACACAAGTATCACAAAGGTCACTGTTCCAAATGTAAACAGTCCACAGACAATATGCTCTCAGTAATCAATAAGAACCACCACACATGAACAAATACTTACCAGCAACACAATACATCAGTACAGGAAGAAAGCGTGGCAATATAAGACAGGAAAAATCAAAGTAGTGCAAGTATCACAACCTGACCAAGGCAGCACATCGACCCCTTCCAACTGCAGAGTGTTGCTGTCAGGCAAATGTGTCTGTGTACTGCATACAACATGAACTGCATCTGCAAAGGAGACGGCCTTGTGAAGACATGAAGAACCTACATGTAAATAAGGAGAAAGACATGGATGCACAAGCACATATCAATACACCATGCATTGTAGAATCCAACAACAATCCCCACTAGGGATGAACACACAGTTTGGACTACAGACTGCCCACACAATTTATGGGAGCCCAATGTCACTGTGTAAGTTACTGTCACTTGGTCACACCTTTTGCAAGCCCATGGAAAGGGGAAGCAGGAGGGGTGTGTGTGTCAGGAAACCAAGTATCTAACCCAAAGACAGGACAAGCCTGCATGTGCCCAGCTGGAA
Organism: Ambystoma mexicanum; assembly: GCF_040938575.1. Taxonomy (NCBI): domain Eukaryota; kingdom Metazoa; phylum Chordata; class Amphibia; order Caudata; family Ambystomatidae; genus Ambystoma; species Ambystoma mexicanum. The sequence goes on from NC_090933.1 coordinate 596,415,818, forward strand.
TACACAGTGGATGCCCACGGGAGCCACACAAAGCAACACACTGTAAAAAAAAAAAAAGATATCAAAAATGGCCATTTGTGGACCGGGGGGTGGAGGCCACCCAGGAGGCACGAGGTACAGGGTGCATCCCAACACCCACATGCATGGATGTTGGAAAATAAAATACCTCCATGGGCTCATGGCCTGCACGGCTATGCTACAGTGGGAGAAACGCCGTCGCTCTCTTCACCCTCTGCTGCTACATCAGGAGGTGACCGTGATATGGGATGCAGCCCACGCAAAGCGCTGGTATGGTCCTCCATGGCAGCAAGCATGCGGGTCTGGAAGGTTTGGTTCTGCAGGATAATGGTACGGAGATCCCCATGCAGCACCTCACGGGTTGCCTGCGTTTCTGCATGCATGGCCTTGCGTGATGCCCGGATCTCCGCACGGGTTGCCTGGAGCTCAGCTGAGAGTGAACGTGTGAGCTGCTCCAGCTGCTGTCCTGACCGAAACATTCTGGGAAGCCTCAAGTTCACTCAGAGTATCTCTGAGGAACCTGTGTTCTAACCTCAGGGCTTCCCTGTGGGCCTGTGACTCTACAGATATGGCTTCGCGCAGAGCCTCCAGTCCAGCCCGTCGGTCCCTGTTGGACGCCAACATGTCCTCCCTGTGTGAGTGGCAAATAGAGTCTGTTGCCCGCTGCTGGAGCTCCATCTGCCTTTCAGGGGGGAGAATGGAAGTGGCCCCCCTATCCATTGCCTGAGCCATCATTTCACACAATCTTTTTGCCAGGACTCGGTTTTAAAATGGCGTTTGTGTTCGCCTCTGAAGCTCTAACCCAAGTCAAGCCCTTTGTTCCACTTTTTGGCGGGCTTCTCCACAGAAGCCCTCCAAATGGTGCCACTCTGTCTGGGGTCAACAGGATGTGTGGGAAGGGCATTAGGCACCCTGGACTGAGTTGCCTTGGCAACTCAAGTCACACTCTTGTGTGATTGGCCCAGTGGTGAGCCGCCCAGCTCACCACTTAGCATGTGTGAGTGACAGCTAGGCTGTTGAATGGGGGGTTTTCTGCATAAAAGCAGGGCTTTGGGGACTGGAACTTCAGAAGTCGCCACAGGACCTAAAGAATCCGAAGAAGGGAGAAGCTGAGCCATCTACAATGACGACACCACCGGTGGAGCCCTGCTGTACGAAACTCACCACTTTCCCGATGACAGAGGAGATCTTCTTCCAGGATAGTCTTCTTCCCTTTGAGCTGGTGGGACCAACCAGTTCGCCTTTTTCGCATTCCTGGATCGTCTCGTGGTCGAATCGCACGTGCCAAGCACTCGGCAGCCGGATAGCCACGCTTCACCACTACCGCGAATAAAAGGGTTGTACCTTTTAACCGGGAAACTCTGCGGCTGGTTTCTTCCCTGGCAGTGCAACGACCTCCAGCTTTCCTCCACGTAGAGATCATCTCTTCCTCTGGACGAAGAACCGACTTGCACCCGCTGCCAGGAACATCTGCCCCCGCTTGAGCTTTCTCACCATTTCAGGTACTGTGTCCTGCCTGGTCTCCCTTGCGACAGATTGTCCAAGGTGTCCCGTAAATCCTTGACTCTCTATCCTGGGTTGACCTCGGACCTGCTAACTTTACCTTTCTGAACTGATCCAACCTCTTTTGACTTTTCTGCAAAGACTATGAGTGCATTTCCACTGTGTGATCTTGGGCACATTCCGCCTTGCTCTTTCCAAGAGTGGGCCTGGCCTATGAACTTTTTGCTCTACAGTAGACCCTGCCTTTCTTGGCTTGCTGTGGTTTCTTAAAAGTGTTGGTACTGTGTTATTTTCCTATTCTGCCTTTTCTCTCCCTTTTTAAACAAATTATTGGAGTGCCATCTACGGTTACGCGCTCACCTCTGTTTTGCTAAATAAGTGGTGTCTTAACCTAGACTTGTCGAATAATTAATTAGGGAGGTGTATATACTTATAGTGACTGTGTTTGAACTTGCTTGACATATTAGTGTCAGTGTATTTTTTACAAGTGTGTTTTTAAATCAATAATTATATACTTTTATACCAAAGCTCTGGTCAGTGTTTGCTTGTGCTACTGTATTTTTAGCCCTATTGTGTATACTCTATATACTGCCTAACTCTTCTTGAGAGAAGTCTGACTGCTCAGCCACAGCTACCAGGTAAATCTGGGTGGTGCAGACTGCTACCAATTGGGTTTACTGCTTACTCCTGTAGACTTAAACTTTTTGCAGTGGTCCCTAAGGGAACTGCACAGGTTTCTGCCTAACACCCGGCTCCCCTCCTAGGTTGTCATCTCGTCGGGGAGTGAGGAGTCTGGTGCCGCGTACCAGGCCCCAGCTGCCGAGGGTAGGTCCAAGAGGCGGAGGTCGGAGGTGGACTCCTCAGCAGCAGAAGGGGCAGCTGAGACCCCACAGGGTCCGACGGAGGAAGATGGCACGGAGTCCTCCAGGTTGGTGGGGGGTTTGGTGGAGGAGGTGGCCGTGGAAGGGACACACGGGGTCTAGAGGTGGGGATTCCACTGGTGCAGTGCAGGGGCAGGGACAGGAGCAGCACAGGCCGCCACGGAGGTGCCTGTGTGTAATCCTGTCCCCGATCCTGTGACTGCATCATCCCGCACCAGCAGGGATGCCTACGTCCAGACCTGTTTTCAGGGAGGGGATGAGCGCAGAACAACTGGCCTTCCTCTCCCTGCGGACGTGGCAATCTGGGACCGGGTTGAGCCTGTCCTGGCTGGGATAGCGTTGTGTCAACGGGGCATGCGAGATGACCTGCAGTGTTTTCGTGAAGACACTGCACGTCATCTTGGATGCCTCTTTGACCGTGTTGACCTAATGGGACGGGTCACCAGTGCTGGATTCCTCCGTGTGCTGGACCTTCTTCCGACCCCCTCCTCACCTGAACCCCCTATGCGCCAGTCATCCTCCATGCCATCTTCCCACCCATGAAACACCTGGGTACCATGTGGAGCGGCCAGGCTGGTGGAGGACACATCCCTGCCACAGTCGGGAGCCGGACGTCCAGCAGGGGTGGCCACCACAACAACTGCACCCCAGCCGGAGGACGACGTGCAGGCAGCAAGAGCCAGGGCACAGGCACAGCAGCAGCAACAAGGTGGGGGCGATGATGGCTCGGGGCCATCAACATCTGAGGAGCAGGCATCGGCCAGAGGGCAGGAGGACCCAGGATTGGGAGTGTCTTCCGTGTGGCAGCGGTTGGGCCAGGTCATAGGGGCAGAGCGGCGGTGGGCGGAAGAGGCACGGCTCACAATAGTCAGGGCGGAGAACTCCATGCGGAGGGCACTGAGGCGGGCCGAGTGCCTCAAGGCAATTCGCAGGGAGTTGGAGTTGAACATGGCATCGTCCCTGCAAACCCTCGGGCCATGGAAGAGGACCACCTCCAGGACATAGAGCAGGAGTTCGATGATGCTCTGGCCCGGGAAATCGGAAAGTGAGCCGTCGGACTAGCCCGCCCCCATTGTATATAGTTTTTAGTGTTAGGTTTCATTTTCGTTTTGCTTTATTTTGGGGTGATTGGACTATGCACCACACTTTTGTATATAGTTATTTGTTAGGTAGTTTCTTTGATAGGTTCCATTTCTTTCGTTGGGCTCATGGACCCTTTGAAAATTCGTTGTAGATTGTTGAACATTGGATTTTTGAGAACTTTTTTGGGGGAAATCACCATGGATCAATGGATTTTACGTTTCCTTTGGATTTGCTTTGGTGGACGGAGAGTTTGGACGATTTTTCTTTTGTTTTTCTTTGGATTGGTTCTACATTTCATTTTATTATGTTTTGGACATGCATTTCATTTCATGTTTGACATTTTATTATGCTTTCATTTCATTACATTACATTAATTTTGTTCATAATACATTTAGATATTTTACTTCCATGTGTGGGATTCGCTCATTGGGTTCATGCATGTTAAGATGTGGGTTTACACAATCAATGGCACCCAGTGTGTGTGTGTGTGACAGACATGGGTTGATGTACATAGTTGACTTTTGGTTTGTGTCATGGAATAGGCATGTCAGTGTGGGGTGGCAAATTCATTGCGTCTCAAGACTGGGGTGGCGTGCTGTGGGATTTTGGTGGACATGAGGCCCATGATTGGGCATCTTTATGACGTGTTGGGGGGGCATGAGTCGGGGCCTGCTGGCAGGTGTCCGTCAATGCTGGGGGGTGTGGGGGTGCAGGGGGACATGAGTCGGGGCCTGCTGGCAGGTGCCCATCAATTCTGGGGGGGTGGGGGTGCAGAGGGACATGAGTTGGTGATCACTAGTGCAAGGTGACATGTGGCCTGGCTGGGGGCCTGCCCATGGTGGATGGGCTGCCTGCGGGACATGACCAGGGGTGCAGGGTAGTAACCTGTGGTGTGGGCTGCCTGCAGGGGCTGTGGAGGGGGTAGAGGGCACACCTGGGAGGACCCACACTGCCAATTCACATGTGAAACACCCTGCGCACCCCACTGAATTCACGTAGCCCGCTCTGCAAGCGAAATCGCGTGTGAAAATACATGTGCACCCCAGAAAAACACGTACCCCGCTCACCCAAGGCCTATCGCGTGTGAGACTCACCGCGCACCCCACTGGATACACGTACCCTGCTCTGCAAGTGAAATCGCGTGTGATACTCCCCACGCACCCCAGAAATACACGTACCCCGCTCGCCCATGGCCTATCGCGTGAGACTCCCAGCGCAACCCACTGGATACACAAACCCCGCTCTGCAAGCGAAATCGCGTGTGAAAGTACCCACACACCCCTCAGAATACACGTACCCCGCTCTGCAAGCAGAATCGCGTGTGAAACTCCTAGCGCACCCCAGAAATGCACGTACCCCGCTTGCCCAAGGCCTATCGCATGAGAGACTACCCGCGCACCCCACTGGATACACGTACCCCGCTCTGCAAGCGAAATCGCATGTGAAAGTACCCGCGCACCGCTCAGAATACACATACCCCGCTCTGCAAGCAGAATCGCATGTGAAACTCCCCACGCACCCCAGAAATACACGTACTCCGCTCGCCCAAGGCCCATCACGTGTGAGACTCCCCGCGCACCCCACTGGATACACGTAGCCCGCTCTACAAGCGGAATCGCGTGTGAAAGTACCTGCACATGCCAGGAATACTCGTTCCCCGCTCGCACGATTGCAGTGTAGCGGCCCTGTTAGCTGGTCCAAGTTTAGCGCGGCCCTTTGCGCTGCATTGGTTTTTCCGTGCGCAAGGGGCGTTCTTGGGGGCGTAACTGCCGCTGCGGGATGTTCTCTGCGCCAGCGCTCAAAATGGCTTGCCAATTCCATGAATACACGGTGTGCCAGAATGCTGTTTAGCGCACATGGCTGGCGCACGCTCCCTCTCTGCGCTGCTCGCGTGCATTGCCTCTGTGCTGAAATCTATTAATTACCCCGTTTCTCTTTTGGGCAAGTCACAGTGCATGAAATATCTACCATTTTGGAAAAACTCAAACCTACATCCTGTAGCCGTGATATTTTTCCTGCACCCTTATTTAAAAAGTTTTTCTATAGTATTGCTGGCCCGGTCAAATCCTTCATAAAGCTTTCATTCCAACAGGGGACTGTTCCAGAATGTATAAGAGAAACCTGGATTTCTTCCCTGTTAAAAAAGGATGGGCTTGACCCACACGAGCCACTTAACTACCGTCCTGTCACATGTTCCTTTCCTTCTCAAGATAATCGACAAAGTTGCCTGTATTCAATACGATACCTTTATTGAAGAGAGAGGCTTACTGTCGGCCAAACAATCCGGTTTCAGGAAACCTCATGGCACAGAAACCGCATTGGCTGACGTTAAGTCCCTGTTATCTGGGATAGTCGACAAAGGGAAAGTGGCCATGTTGAGGTTGTTAGACCGGTCTGCCGCTTTTGGTCTTGTCAAAAATGACAGGATGGCAGACAGGATAACTGAAGTGGGAGGATGTTCGCGGTCAGCAGCTTCCTGGTTTCGATCATTTCTGTGCCCCAGGAGATCAAGGGTGGACCAGGGGGACTATAAGTCAGAGGAATCAATTCTTGAATGTGGAGTTCCTCAGGGCTCCAGTGTCTCCCCCATGCTTTTTAACCTTTACTCAAAGCTTTGCTTTGATGCCCTAGACGATCTGTGTGTCAACTTTGAAAACTACACGGACAACGACCAGATAATCTTGGAACTTACAGGATCATAAGAGGCAGATGCATTTCAGGTCACTAAAGTTTACAATGCTATAAAAACCTGGATGCAGGACAGTTTTATGACACTTAATGATAAAAAAAAACAGATCTTGATTGCTGACAGTACGGCCAAATTGAAGGCTCTTCAACCCCAATGAGTAATTTCTTTTGGGCGGAGTCACTATTCATGTCGCCAGATCTGTTAAAACTCTGGGCATGTTCTTTAATAGGAATTTAAACTTTGAAAAACATGTTTCTAATATTAGTGCCAGTTGAACACCTACACCAATCATCTTCTCTGGCAAACTCGTCCTTACGTCTCGGAAGGAAATAGTGCCATGATCGAAAATCCACTACTGTAATAGCCTACTGGTAAGCACTACAGCAGTTAATATAAGAAAATAGCAGACAGCACAAATTGGAGTTGTTGCGCAGTGTCTGGTCCGAGACACAGAGAGCAGGTTACGCACGCACGGCAGAAGTTGCATTGGCTTCCCGTCCGTGAGAGGATTCTGTTCAAGGCCTCATGCCTTGTCTAGAAGTGCCTTGAAGGTACTGCCCATAGGTATCTCATGTCACGAATCAGGAATCAACAATTTAGATGCACCTTACAATCTAATAAGGATTTTTTATATCAACCTTGCTTTAAGTTGAGGACATATGGGGACCAGAGCTTTGATGCTTGGGGGCCCAGAATTTTGAATGGTCTCCCTTTGTCTATTAGACAAATGCTGTCTCTGGCCCAATTCAGGAAAGCCCTTAAGACTCCTCTTCGACAGAGGTGGCATGTAAGTCGTTTGCAATACTGACTACCCATTGACTATAGCATGCTGATGCTACCTGCTACTGCCCTCCCTTATTTGTTTTGTGTTTTGAGCGCTCTGAGGCCTGCGGGTTAGTTGGCGCTATACATAAAGAAATTAGAATAGAATAGGGATGCATGATCACAAAGTACCCTGGCCATATACTCAGTTTGTGCGTACTCTCCAAAATGCTCTCTCCCAGTGAAAATGTAACCGATTCGCGGGTGTACTCTGTGGAGCCGCAAAGTGTGTATCCCTGTGTTTCTACGTGTTGCTCTTCAGACATCTACCAGTCTACGGTCTTGCAAGAGGGTTCCCAGGGTTTGGCCCGGCGGTGCTGGCTTCTTGATGTTCCTATCTGACCTGTCCAGGGTAGGATCTAGTGTAGAGTCGAAGTCTCTGCCCCAAACCCATGTGGATTCCCTGTGTGCAGGGAGCTTGGTACATAGTGACAAAGAATGCCATGGCATTATGATTCGGGGCATAAGTGTTAATGAAGCAGACATCCTGGTTCTCCAGTAACCCATGTACTAAGACCAGTAAAGCCCCGCCCCCGATTGTCCTTTTTGTATTCTAGTGGCTGAAAGGGAACAGTAGGTGCCACCCAAATAAAAACTCCCCTAGCGTACGAAGATTAGGGCGAGCCATACATTTTGCCTCCCCATTTCTTAGCCAGTACAGCTTGTCTGTCTGTGGTGAGGCGGGTTTCCTGCAGCCTCGCTACTTTAATACCTTTCCTGATCAGATAGGTGTGTACCGACAGTCTCTTGACGTAGTTGAGGCCCCTTACATTCCAAGTAACTAATCGCAGCCCACTAGTTGCCATACCCGATCGAGACCAGGGCCACCTGTTTCCCACTGCCCTACCGCTCGACTTTGAAGGGGGGGTAGCCTAACCATGCCCACAACTGCATGTTTATTCCCATCCATGATAGTCATATTTTGACCCGTTACATAACCCAATATTTCCCTCCCACCTTGCCAGCTGCATGCTCCCCTTTCCCGCCCTCCAGCCTCCACCCCCAACTCTAGGCACTAGTCTGAACCCTTCTCTCAGGTGCCCGACAGCATCAATAACATCCCAACAGTAACTTTGAACTTCAAACAATAGCCCAGTGTCGATTCACCCCCTCACCCCTCCTCCTCCCATAGCATGCAGCGGCTTGATGCCTAAAACACAGCATCTTGTGTCTGGGTCATGTGGCACTCGCTGCCAGCAGCAGTTGCTCAGGCTCTTTTGGATGTCCCTGTACCCTGGTTCTGCCACACCCAGCATTTTGCTTCCAGTATCTCGTCTCCTCATCTAACCATGCAAGGAGAAAAGGATTCAGAGGCGTAGTTTGTAGTTCATGATCCTCGCTATTATCCATTTCGGGATGAGCCCACCTCGGGTCTTTTTGCAAGTGACCTGTGAGCTCTTTCCAGAGTTAATCCTTGCGTGAGAGTGCCTAGGCCGACTTCCTGCAGGAGCATGTTCTCAATATAGGATGTGGGGTCTCTGCCCTCTTCCCCTTCCAGGAGACTGAATATCCCAACATTGTTCCTCAGTGGCCTTCCCTCTGCGTGCTCCACTCGTGTGAGCACATCCGCTACCTAGCGTTGAGTTAGAGTGAAGTTGGCAGTGTTGTCCTGCAATTTCCGCTGTGGCCAAACAGTCTGCCAGTGCACACACATCCCGGCACAGCAGGACAATATCCACCATGACCATTCATTGTGCTCCATTGTCATCTGCAGGGCTGATATTGCTGCCAAGTGTTGGGAATTGGAAATTATCCAATCCCACCCCACTAGGCTTGTCCGAATTAGGTGACCTCTATACAAGGACAGGGGTGGAGCAGCCCCCACCTCTAGGGTGCGTATAAAAGCCCTATAGCATATAGCCATTGCCCTGCCCTGTGACTCCATTTTGTATTAGGCCCAAATACAGACATACTGAGAACTGCAGCGCTGGCATCCAGAGTTCACACAGCGGTGCCAAGCCATCAGCACACAAGACCAGCTCTGCACGAGCCCTGTTCCCACGGAAGTCCATTTCCCTTCTCTCCCTCCATTGCTGTGAATGCCTAGTATCACATTAAGGAATGTGCCCAGCATAGAGCGTGAAACAGTGCCAGCCCCTGCTATGCACCCATCCATCTCCACTAAACTGCCATTGGGCCTCTGATCCCTGGCCAGCCTGGCTGTAGTGAGCCACCCTCCACTGACCCGGCCCCCAGTCCCTAACCTCTCCAAGGCACCCACCACAGATCTACAAACACACACAACTGTATATCTTCCCAATAGCAACACATCCCCTGTAACATGAGGTAACAGGGAGGATAAATTGGAGCCAAATCCCCCAGGGAAGCCCTGATTGTGGGGGTCAATATAACCATGTTATCCCTTCTCTTAGACAACCCTTTCATAAGAGGTTCAGGTGCCTCCCAGGAGTGAACTATTTCCAGTTTAGCTTAGATAATAGTGTTTCTAATGTTCGCTCTAACCTTCACTGCAAGGTTGAGCCCAGCTGACCCACATGCACCAAGATAGACTGGGAAGAAACAGTCAAGCAGGCTTCGCTATATGTCTGCACCAACCAGCTGGGTGAATATCTATTGTATACGATTTCGTCACTGATGAGTTTGGCCTTTCTAATGTGCTGCCTGTGTTATTTTTTTTGTCAGAGCGCTCTCAGGCAGCAGAGTTCTTTGCCTGCATTCATATTATAGAACGTATCCCTAAACCCTTTGCGTTATTCCCTAGCAGATTGTATATATGGTGTGCCTTCAGATGTCTACACTTTCACAAGTTAGGCCCCTGTTGCTGCGTAACTAGTGGCGCTTTAGCCATGTCTCCTGGGCTTCCAGGCTGTCTAGTGTTGTCTCCTCCCTTGTTCGTATAGGCTTCCATTACAGTTTGCCTGACCTTCCCTTTGCAGCCTTTGTCAGGCATCTGGTCACGGATGTTCAGTAGGTTGGTCACACTTTCACCTGGCGGTGTAGGCATCTTCCGCCTTTGGTGGGGCATCTTCCCAGATCTCACTGAGGTGTCATGCGCAGGTTTCACTTCACACCCGGGCTTCTGCCAACTCTTGCTCTTGAACGTCCCTCTAGTTAGTTAGCGGTGCCCCTGCCAGGGTGCAAACCTCAACTCAGGTTGCACCAGGTGGTTCTGTCAATGTATGTTGCACATCGGGCAGTCGCGCAGTATTCCCTCCAGGTGAATCAGCGCACCCAGGATCACTGGCTTCCAGGCAGGGTGCATCTACTTGCCCCACAGCCCTATCTCCTCACCTTTTAGTGCCACTCCCTTTTCGGGTGCTTAGAAGGGTTACGCCAGTCTCCAGTTGCTCCTTGTTCTGCACCTGCCAGAGCGGTGCAGGCCTGCAGGTGACCGGCACCTAATGCTCCTCTTCCCCTCTCCAGCCTGCAGGCTCAGAGCACAGCTTACATATGTCCATGATAGCCCCAGAGCCAAGTCACAAGTGCTCACCAGTAGTGCCCTCCAGTTTCAGAGGGGGCGCTCCGGCGATTGCTCCCAGCAGGGCCTCCAGCACTGCTGCAGCCAGCAGTTAGGCCGTGAAGCAGGGCGGTGCGACACCCACTCTCTGGCGTCTGTGTCTCACCTTGGTCAGCACCCCTGGCAGTTCTATTCCACATTTTGGGTTCGGCACTCTCAAGCTCCGACCAGGTGTATGATCATCCGGCTGTGTGCCAGCTCCTCGCCCACTCACTGAACTTCGGTCTCATGTGCCAAACAAAGGGTCACTAGGACCCTGCGGCTGTCAATATTGGGTCTTGCCACCTGCTTCTTTTGAGGCTCTGTTCTCCCTCAGCTCCCAGATCACACCATGTGTGTGTGCGGTTTAAGTCTGTATCGTGTCAGCTGCTGGATTCTTTTTGGCAACAAAACAGGGCATTTATGAGAGGGTCATTTCATCACCTGCTGTTTCACTGGTGTTGCTCAGGGCTCCGCTCATATCCGCAGGGAGCGGTATCCAATATCCAAGTTGGCAATTGCCTTGTCAGGGCTAGGCACTCACAATTGTGAGCCAATCTGCCCCTTGTAATTAGTCCAACAGGGTGTGCTGCCAACCGTGTCTAATGCAGGGGTTTCCCTTGCTTGTTCCCCCTGCCACACTCCTATGCAGCAGGGAGTGTTACTGCAGTGTGCTGGGGAGTCTCATCACCTGCTGCTTCCGGGTCTTTGCTTGCCATTTGGGCTCTCCACGGCCTTGGGCAGGCTCTGCCAGGTGTCTGTATCCCAGGCTCTCCAATTGTCTCGCACCTTACTCGGCGGGGTCTTGCCAGCTACGGCAGCTGTGCTGTCTCTGGTCCCTTGTCATTCAGGCTGGTCCTGCCGGCTGCAAAACCACTGGTCGGGCCAGCTAAGAGTCTTCACCCGTGTCTGCCGGCTGGGAGGTGAATTAACAGGTCGGCTGGGACCCGGATGCCATCTTGGGAGCCACAGCTGCACTTTTCAGACTGCTCGTTCCTGGCTCATTGCAGCAGCTGCTGTGCTTGCTTCGCATATGTTCTCGGGTTAACTATCCGGTCCTCTGATTTCATGCAAATGAGAATTTTCGCAAAGGATCTGCCTCAGAATCATGCAGGAGCTACATGGAAGTGCTTCTTGTCTACATGGCTGCTAGTCCCCCCCTCCTCCAGTATACCCCATTACTTCTGGATTTTCTCAAGGGCATCAGTCTTCCACCTAGCTCTTGCTTCCTGGAGTACAAGCAGCGATGAATGCAAAGTGGTTGCAGGTTACCCACTACAAACTGCTGCAGCTGCCAAATTCGACCGAAATGGCTCAATGTAGTGCGAAAAGAACTGTTGACAGCAATGGAGGGTGGTGTATAGCAGTGGTACTCGCCAATGATGCCCCAATGGCACCCTCACTGAGGCAATAGAAGATTGCTTAGTCATATTCTCATGGAGAATACAAACAAATGGTGGCAGCAGACTCATAGTTAAACTACCTCATCTCGTGGGTCCACACTTGGCTGGCGTACTTTTAAAGTGGCTGTCCCTGTTAGGTAGAATTCTCAAGGATGTGCTAATTTCCCTTACTTTTTGAGACCCCCAGCAACTTTGCTGGATTTCTAGGATTTTAATTTCTACCTGTAAAGAGTGAGCCTTTTTCCCCACTCGTTCATGTATTTTGATGTGCGTTTTACTTGTGTTCTTTGGGTATGGAGTTTTAAAACAACTCCATAGGCATTGTTTTCCTGTGTGTGACAGCACCCCAGACTCCGGTCGACTTTTTGCCATTTCATTTTGGAAAGGTCCTTCTTGTGTTTGACTCTGCGCGCCAAACCAGGTTTGGTCCCTTTGTTTGTTGGCCTTTGGCGGGCTTCAGTGCTGAAGCTCTCTGGCGCTAGTGTCTGGGGTGGACAGGATGTGAGGGAGGTGCCCGAAACGCCCTGTGCTTAGTCTCCTAGGAGACCTGAATGCACTCTGGCGTGATTGGCCGGCTGGCTGGCAAGGACAGCCACCCTGCTGTGCGAGTGACAGCCAGGCTGGAATGAATGGGGAAAACATTAAAAGCAGGTCTCTGGGACTTGGAAAGCAGAGTCGACCACTGGAATGAAAGCACCGAAGACGAGCTGAAGGAGACGACTGCTGCAACTCCTGGTCCACCGGAGAAGCCCTGCTGCAAGTCCAAATTGCCTGAAACTCCATTGACAGAGAAGCCCTTCAAGGTTAACGTCTTCAGAGTTTAGTGGGGACCACCAACTCATAAGCCGCCTGGACACTGTCCCAATATGGTCGAATTTTCTCCAGAGTGCTGTTGAAAACCGGATAGCCAGAGGGAAGGATACCAGTTTGTGGTCTTTAAGGCACTCGCACCGTAAACCAATGTTTTGCAAGCTTGTGGCCTCTTCCCTGGGCAGTGCAGGAACCTCCAACATCCATGTCCCCACAACTGAAGCTCAGGAACAACTGCCTTTAGCTACAGCTTTTCTTCACTTACAAGTTACTGTGCAAGTGCAGTGCAGAACTCTGTTCGGCCGCGGTGAAAGTTTGTGAAACTTTCGACTTTGAGGGCGTGTCCTTCCCTAAACCACCATAACTTTTCACCTGCCCAAATTCTTCTTTTATTTATTGGCATTTTCAAATAAAACAAACAATACGGCCATACACGGTCATTTCGCAAGTAGTGGTGTCACGGTATTAGTTTTATGACGGTACAATAACCTTCTTGCCAAATGACGGTATATCATGGTTATCGCGGTATAGCAGGTGGAGCCAACTAATCTTAACAAATATTTTCTAAAAGGTCATAAATTGTCAGATTTATCATCACAAACAAAACTAGGCACCCAGGGCCAGAATTGGGCTTTTCAACATACTTTCCACTGAAATGCCACCCCTTGCTTCCACCAAACACGTGTGGAGAGGAGGGGAGCGGGGGCAGGGGGGAGCTCTGCTGCGACTGGCAAAGCAAACTGAATAGCTTTTCTTAAGTGGTCATTTAGGCTTTTAGCTCCCCCACTGGCTACTGGTGAAGATTAACATGTTGCCATCTTGATAACCTGCATGCCACAGATCAATGGAGGCTGATGGTAGTATACGCTTGTGCGCATACACACACGTACACGCACTCTCTTTACGTTACAGCCTTTAGTTTACTTGCTGGCGAAAAGGTGTTCAGTAATCACGGACATGTTACCCTTTGGTATGGCAGCAGGGAATACCCACAGAGACTACACAGACTAATTATATGTAAATTCAATGATAGAATCAGGGAAATCCCCCATTGTCATATTTTTAGAAAACATTATCCATTATAAATATATAAACCCCAAAGCCGCCAACCCAAAGTAAACCCTCTTCCTTCTTGGCACTGTATTTATTCTTCCTATTGCTAACATATTGATTTTGTGACAGGCACGTGTGGTTTATGGAATGGCATTAAAAACTGCTCCAACTGAAACTACTTGGCAGACGGCACATCCACATCCAACAGTGCAAGACCAAGACTGCGCAGCACTTGCTTACTGCAGCCTTTCCAAATTAGATTGAAAAGCACACTTAAAGGATAGTTCCGGGACTTTTTTTTTATTGTCCCTACGGTTCGGCCATGTGTTTTTAAGCATAACTCAGTAGATCGTAGAAAACTTTCCTATGGACCTTACCCGACTTTTCGTCCATTAACGCACTCGAAATCAGCCGCCATTTTCTGATAATCCTATCATTTCCCCCCCATCGCCCTGGCTCACCTGCTTTTGCGGCACTAAATCAAATCCCCCACCCCTGAAACAGACTATCAAAACATTCATATTCCCCGCCTCTATCCGTGACGTGACTGAGCTGCGTAGGCAAACGCGCCCAGGCGTCTTCTACGCGACTCCACACAGAACCCGGAAATCAACACAGATGAGCTCACACAACACAGCGCGCCACAATTGGGAATATGAAACTGTACTTTTAAATTAAACCGCAAGATTGTAAATTTGGTAAAGTACATTTATTTGACATCAAATGTTTTGAGAATATTCAGCGATTTGCATTTTTATTTGCTCACGTTCAAAAAGTTCGTTTTGAGGCACGGGATGTTCCTTTGCTGTACACAGGGTCTTAGATCATCTCACAATACAGCGCCACAATTCGGAATATGAAACTGTGGTTTAAAAGCAAACGGCAAGATTGTACATTTGGCAAAGTACATTTATTGGACATCAAATGTTTAGAGAATATTCAGCGATTTGCATTTTTCTTTGCTCTCGATCCAAAATAGTTCGTCTTGAGGCAAGCGATGTTCGTGTGCAGTACACAGGGTGCTGGTTTACGATAAAATAAGCTCTTCGGTCGCACTGATAATCGCATGGCTGTTCCAACAACGAGGCACTAGGCCACCACAACGGTCTGTATGTTGCATCTAGCCGTTAGTACCGCGTAAGGGCATACTTGTACTTGGCGATCGTCCCATAAAATGGTCAGGGTGGTAACGTTGTTCACGCGGAGAAGCAACTGGTGGTTGAAAAACCCATCCGCCGGTGTCTGGTACTCGTGACACATGCAATAATGAAGGATGTACCTGTTTGAAAAACATAAAAAATGAAATTAGTCTCACCATCAGATCTTTATTAAAATTATTCATTTTATATATTCGGTCGGGAAATTATTTCATAGCTAGGACAGTGCAACTGGGTATTATACGTCAAGGGGGGGCTGTAGGATACTGAGACAGTCCCCCAGTGCAGGGGTTGACAGGGAGGCAGTGCAGGTGGAGAGTGCAAGGGCCCAGGACCGAGGTCGCAGACAGTGGACCAGTTGTAGCAGGGGAGAGGGAGAGAGAAAGCAGAAGCAAAGAGGAAGGTTTTGAGGTGCTTCCGTAAAAGGAGATGGTTCTCCTCAAGATAGTGCGCGGTACAAAACAATATGCCACATAGAACGAACAAGTTTAAATTGCGGTATAAACTCATCTAAAGAGTTACTTACATTATATTTGCATTTTCCATTGTTTCTGTGCGTAAGGCAGCCCCGAAATACCACTCCTTCTATGCCGACGTTATTTCTTCTAATGAACGAACATTAAATGGCTATCGTTTCTGAAATTTTATTCATTATCGTTTCTTACGTTATTGCACCACACCCCCAAAAATAAGTCTTTCGGGATGGTCCCGGCCTGTCAAGGTCAAATAACAATAGAACCTTATACTGAGTCGTGGGCCATTCCGGCACCCGAGCAAAAAATCAAAGCAGCTGACCTTCACTTTGAACGAGCACACTTTGTTGACGGCCAACATTATGGTTATGTGCCAAGACCGCTAGAAGAGTCAGATTTATCATGCCCTCCATGCCAAAATGCAATCGTTTTGGCCTGTACTTTAGGCACATATTGTGGAACACCTCCAAATCTCCTGTGTGGCAGAATTCCGTGAGTCCCCTCAAATCTCTTGTTATAGTTTTATCAAATACAATCTTTTCAATGGCTTTGTGAGTGGGTGATGAAGGAATCAACCACTTCTTCTTCCGTGCCTCCTCTGTGGACAAATGGCCATGTTCACAATTGTTGAAATGTTGGTTTGTGTTCCAACGGTGAACGTTGGTACAGTGTAGCATTACTGACCGCCATTTTTCCAGTAGAATTTCCAACGACCCTCCACATGTTTTTGAGCTCCACCAAAGATGGTTGCTGATTGACTTGGACCACTGTGAAATACCTTGCATATCTTTTTTTTTTACCTGCAGCCGACATTTTTTTTATTGATTGTTTTTGCAAGATGCCAAACGTCAAATTGGTGATTTATATTTTTGTACTCTTCTCTCATTGTCTTGGCAATTGAAACGTGTCTGTCCGTGGCTATAAGGTCGATCACCATTCCCCGCGATTGTAGTTCTTGCAATGATGCTACAAAGCCAACTTTCTCCATGGCCACTGAGGATGTACTTTGTGACACCTGCACGACCACCGAACTCACAATTTTCTTACTTTCCATGTCCTGAAAGTGGTAGGTGCAGTACTTGGCTGAAAATCCTGGGCTGTCGCACTGTCCATCACCGGCTAGCCTGAACCGTTTGCCCGCGAATGTACTATCAATAGACATTTTTTCCATTCTCCAAGCTTCGCTAATGGCTGGAAATAGATAATCGGTTTGGTATTTGTAGAACTGAGTTTTCGCAATGAAATGGATTCCCACAAACTGAAAGAAAGACTAACTTTTTAAAACTTGAACCACTAAAAAGTGCAGCCGCTGCACAAAGTAGATTGCCTGCTGGCAGTTGCCCCAGCATGGGTTGTGCAGACCATGAGAAAGGATGATATTTTGTACAGGTGGCATGTATTTTAAGGTTAGTGCCTCGAATTGCACGAGTCACATTAATCAATGGCTCCCCACATACTTCCCCACCAACCGATGCCCACATTTCATCCTAATAATGATATCAATCAAACAACTATCGAATACAATGAATTTGGCCTCTTTCCTTATACTGTCACTCTGCATCCCAGCTGGTTCGGCCTGTAACGTTGAGGACATGTCACTCACATGAAAGGTAGAATCTCTGATATCGTCTTCCGCTATGTTGAGTGATATTGATGGTGTTTCATTGTCGTCCACTTCATTCTCTTCCATTGCAACATCTGTTCCTTCTCCGGCGATGGGTGAATAAAACAATTTCTTCAACTTTCTCGCGGTCTTAGTTTTTGCGGGTGTGGATTCTGTGAATTGATCTCCGACTGCATCCGAACTACCAGGAGGACATTCACTATCAATGGCTGGTGGTGGTATAGATCCGTTGTCAATCACTTCATATTCTTCCCATTGGCACAATGCATCTCCAGTCTCAAGTCCCTGCCAAAAGGTTTGACAAGCAACATCTCTCGTTCGCTTCACTGTCTGTGTAGATCTAGTTCGTACACCCACTCGCAACTAGAGGACAGATTGGAAAAGGGATGTTCAGTTTAAACACAACTTACAGTATTGAACTAATAACAGTGAAAAACAACATAATATAGTGACCAGGACACTAACCTTCTTTTGCTTAATTTTCTTTGAAACTTTCTTGCCTCGAACTTCAACATCAGGACGCTGTTGCTCCGACTCGTGTGTGCATGTCTCCACTTCCTCTTGCGCTGCAACGACTATATTTTCATGATAAGCACATCCATCACGCACTGACGCTCCATCGACTCCCTGAAACATAGAACTTTCATTAGTATGTATAATAATATCGAAAACACAAAATGTACTTGGGGACTAATACCCACGTACATCTCAATAGCAAAACACGAATGAACGCTTTGTGTAGAACACTCAAACGACAATTATTCACGCATTGTTTATCTAGTTAGATGGAACTGTCAAGATCCATACCTCGGGCTCCTCATAGACTTCCATTGATGATATTATTGAAGATGATGCTTCAGTAACTCCCTGAAACACAGTAATTGCATTAGTATGGTTTTCTATTTTGTTAAAAAGAACATAAACTTTGTGCAGGCGTCAACGGCTCATCTAAATAGACCTGCACAAATGATCAGTTGTCTAAAATAAATAATGGATATGTAAATATGATTCGATTTGCTCGATCGTTGGAAGTGTCACCACCCAGAGATCTGCATCAACTACTAGGGGTGATGTTCTTGTAGAAGAAGCTCCGTCATCTCCCTGAAACATAGTACTTGCGTTAATAAAGAAGGAAGTATAGCGGATGTAATCACGTCATATGATTTCGCTTGATCGAACTGTCAGTATCCATACCTCGAAATGCATAACAACATCAAGGGATGATGTAACTGCGGTGCACACTTCTGCAAGCTGTTGCGCCGACCCGTAACTGCATGCTCCCGCTTCTTCTTGGACTAATGCTCCATCGACTCCCTGAAACATAGGACTTTCGTTAGTAATGAACACAATATTGAAAAAAGAAGAGACATAGGAGGGCGACGACAGAAGGACATATCAATGACTAAAAACAAAAGAAACATTGTGTGTAACGACCAGAGCACAGAAACGAGTCACAGAATACTCAAAGTAACACACAGAGTAATGGAATCGAAAATCTGCTGCTGTGTGTTGTGAAACGGTGTGTTTATACTTATTGAGGAAAGAGGCGTCCTGCCATTTCCATGGCGACACTTTATTAGCTGAGGCGCAGCGATTGTTGACACGAAACGTGCTTTGGCGTTGGGAAATGGGCGGTACGCGTCTGCTGATGTCAGGCTCAGGGGCGGGGGATTTGATTTAGTGCCGCAAAAGCAGGTGAGCCAGGGCGATGGGGGGAAATGATAGGATTATCAGAAAATGGCGGCTGATTTCGAGTGCGTTAATGGACGAAAAGTCGGGTAAGGCCCATAGGAAAGTTTTCTACGATCTACCGAGTTATGCTTAAAAACACATGGCCGAACCGTAGGGACAATAAAAAAAAAGTCCCGGAACTATCCTTTAACGGTATGAACGGTATACTGGTATAAACAATGTGACGGTTATTATTGTTCAATTAAGTGGTTCACGGTATCTTTAACGGTATACCGTAATACCGTTACATCCCTATTCGCAAGTGCCTCTCTCTCCCGCCGCAGCAGCCTTGTCCTTATACTTGAGCAATTACGATCATTGTGCCATTCCCGTGGCCTAGCCATTGAGCGGTGGATTGGTGCTCGAGTTCTGTGAAGGAGATCGGTGTTGCGAGTCTAGTACGTCCGTTGTTGAAAGCAGGTACGCAATATGGACCCCAGATGTCTGGGGGGCGTGAATGGAGTGGGAGCGTCTTGATGAATTTAGTTTCCACATCTTGGCAGTACGTGATGTCTTTGAGCCAGAGTTGCGAGCTTGGTGGGGGTCCTCTGCCCCAATTATATGCCACCCTCTTTCGTGCCAGGACTAGGAGTAAGTTTGTTAGCTTTGACTGTGCTAGGCAGCGATTTGGTCAGTCCTAGCATTGTTATTTTCGGGTCTAGATCGAGGACCGTTCCTATTATTGCCGATGTTTTCTCCAGCACTGCCTTCCAAAAGTTGGCTACCGGTGGGCATGAACACGCCAGGTGTAGGACGTCCGCTCCCGGCTCTCCGCTTCTGTCGCACTCTGCCGATATAGTCTCTCTTTGGGCATGGAGTTTCGCAGGTGTGTGGTATGTTTGATGTAGGAAATTAAAAGTGAATCAGCTTGAATATTGAGTTGACTGGGCCTACATACTAAATCTTACTCAAAAAGTAGCATTCTCCCTCTGGGATTATGCTTCCAAGTGATTTTTCCCCCCCCATCTCCTTTTGGCGCCTGAACAGGGCAGGTTTGATATCGCTAAGGAGAGCTCTGTAGATGTTTGCCACCAAATGCCCTTCTCCTGGAGCCTGGATTGTGTTGAGTAGTGGCCAGACTGACGGTTGTTGTGGAAAAGTCGGAATTGCTGTCTGCAGTGAGTGTCGCAGTCTGAAATAGATGGTGTTGAGGGCGTTATTGCTTCCTCTCTCCTGGGCTTGTTGGAGGGACAGGAACATACCTTCTGGGAAGAGATCCTCCATAGTATTTAGTAGTAGTTTTTCCGTCCAGAGTAGGAAGACCTTTTCTGTGGTGATACGGATTCCTGGGATGTGTTTAATCGGAAGGGGGGAGGGGGGGAGAATCTGGATGTGACATTGCTTTTCTTGGCTATCTTTTTCCAGATTGGGTACGTGGTGGTGACAGTGTTCATGGATGGTTGGGTGACTGGGAATTGGCCAAAGATAATGAGGCAAAGGAGATGCGGCGTTGCCAGCGCGCTCTAACTGGACATGAGGCCTTATGAAATGCGTTGCATACCAATGGCTAAGGAAGTGGGCTTGGGCCGCCCAGTAGTAGAGCTCCATGTCGGGGAGAGCTAGTCCGCCCTGTCACTTTGCCAGAGTTAGTGTGGAATAGGCCACTCTCGCCACCTTGCCCACCAAGATGAGGTCAAGGATCAGGCTTTTGATCCCTTGTAGGAGCTTATGTGGGAGAAGTAGAGGGATGTTGGAGAAGAGGTATAGAAGTTTCGGTAGGATGATCATCTTCACTATTGATGATCTGCCCCAGATGGCCGAGTGGTAGGGATTTCCACCTGTCTATTTTGAGTTGAATAGCGTCCAGTGTGGCGTCGTAGTTGTCTCTTAGGACGTCTTTTGATCTGGACATATTGATACCGAGGTATCTCATGTGCAAGTGTTGCCACTGGAAGCCAAAGTCGTCAGTGAACTCAGTGGTGGCGGCAGTGAGCGGGAGGATGACTGATTTGCTATTGTTGATTTTTAGTCCTGAGAAATGGCCAAATTGGATTATTGCTCTCATTACCGGGTTCAGGTTCTCAGAGTTCTGGAGAAACGGGGCCACATCGTCCACATATAGCGAGATGATCCTTTTGTGTGGGTTGAATGTGAGGCCTCTATGGAGGAGGTGCATGCGCAGATCGGAGGCCAAAGGTTCCATCACTAGGGCAAACAGAAGTGCAGAGAGCGGGCATCCCTGTCTGGTCCCTCTTAGATAGATGTCGGCTGATTGGATTCCGCCCAGTGTGATGTTTTTAGTAAAGGAGTGAGACCAGTTGTATGAAGCATTTGCCCAATCCCATCCCTTCTAGAACTGTGAAGAGGAAGGGCCATTCGACAGTCGAAGGCCTTTTCGGCGTCTAGTAGCATGGCCACCGCATGGCGCTCTGGGTCTAGGGCTTCTATTGCGCCAAACCTTCTTATCCCGTAGGATGTGTACCTTCCTGGAATGATGCCAGCCTGGTCGGCCAGTACCATGGCGGGCCTAAGGGGTAGTAGTCTCTTGGTTAGGATCTTCACGATTTGATCGTTCAGGTTTATCAAAGATATTGGTCTGTATGAGCCACATTCTGTTGGGTCCATGCCGGGCTTATGTGGGATTATGTTGGCCAAGTAGAGTGTTGGCAGCAGTTGATCATTGGTTAAGGCCTCGTCATATAGCCCGAGTAGTGGGGCAAGGAGGTCTGCGTAGAAGTTGTAGAATTCTGCGGACAGGCCATCCGGGCCTGGTGCTTTTGTATTTGGTAGCTCTTTGATGACTTCCTGAATTTCTTCGATGGTGATTGGAGCGTTCAGTGGTTCCCTCAGCTCTGAGTCTGTCCAGTATAGTTCAACAGTATCCAGATATTGTTTCAGTTCAGCCAGGTTTGCGGAGTAGTTTGAAACAGAGCCTTTGGTAGGAGTTGCGGAATGCTTTGATGTCGGTCGTGGAGTGGACAGTACTGCCTGTGTGGTCGGTCACTGCTTCAATCGATGTAGGTTTCCTGTTGGCAGCTAGAAGCCTTGCTAGGAGGGCCCCGGGTTGTTGCCCTTCACCGTACTGATGGATTTTGTGGTGACTATTTAGGAATTTTACTTCTCTTTCTGCAGTGGCGCGGAACAGCTCTAGTTCCTTCTTGGTCGCCGCCAGGGCCTGAGAGTTGTCATCGGTTCGGAGTAGGCTCTCGAGTATCTCGAGTCAGGTTTCACTGGCATTCAGTTCTCTTCGTAACAGTTTAAGGATCCTGCATTCTTTGGTTATGCATATTCCTCTGGTGAAGCACTTGTGTTTCCCAGTGTCCCGGCGGAGGCCACTGATCCTATGTTGGTGTCCAGGAAGGACTCTGTTCGCAGTTCTTCTGCAAAGTCTTGCAATGCTCTGGGTTTGAACCTCCACAGTGAGGCTTGGTTTTGACCGTTTGTGATGTGTTACATTCTAGGGTCACCATGGCGTGATCTGACAGGGATCTCGGTAGGATTTGACAGTCTCCCCACTGCAGGCGGCTGTGAGTAGACACAAGGTAGTCTATTCTTATTCTTGAACTGGTGTTGTGAACCCAGGAATGGAAGGTTGAGTGTTTGGGTGTTTATTTCTCCAGATATCGATAAGGTCATAGGCCTTGCAGATTTCTATGATTTGCAGGCTCGCTTTGGACGCGACTGATTTTATCCATTGATGGGTTGAGTGTTGTGGTCTCCGCCCCATATGATCGTGGACCGCCTTGTTGCGTTCAGGTGGGTCATCACCCATTCGAAATTACTGGAGCCATCAATGTTTGGGCCATATGAGTTCACTAAAGTGACTTCTTCGCCATCGATTATACCGTGTATCAGGAGCAATCTGCCTCCGGTGTCCTTTTTCTCTGAGATCAGTCTAAAGTTGGTTGCTTTGTTAATAAGGATGGCCACTCCACTGGCATACGACAATGTGAAATAGCGGTGGCACCCCCAGTCTTTGGCCCATGGGTGTTCAGTCAGACGTAGGTGTGTTTCTTGGAGAGCCATGTCCATTTTATGACTGCAAAGGTATTGTGTTATTTTCCTCACTTTAGCCCGTTGGTTCCCTCCTTTAATTTTCCATGTAGCTACGGTGAAGGCACTGTCTTTTTACATCTGTCTGTACACTAGTTTCTCCAGTTGATTGCTGAGAGGCGTAGGACTTGGCATTGCGGCAGTGGGCGTGGTGTGGTCTTCTTGCGGGCTGCGCATGTAGATGGCCATGGATTTGGGAGAACTTGTTAACCCCCAACTTATAAAGAAACCCCAACTGTTTCTCGCAAGCAACCCCCAACTTGCTCGTCATTTTCCCCCTTTCCCTAAACATGTAACTAGTAAACTTCGATTGCTGTGCAAGGGGTGCAAGGGGCTTCCCAGGCTGTACAGCCTTGGAGTACATTGCTTCTGTGGTTATTCCGGTGCAAAAAGCTGTTCTGTATTTATAGGATTTGTACTTTTGCTCTTGAATGGTTTATGGTGGGTTTCTGTGGAATCTTTCCCTCTGTGCGCGTGGCTGATTGGGATTTTGTCCGGGGCAGCCAGCTCGGTCCAGGAAGTTGTTTGCCTCCTCAGGTGTTGGGAAGAAGTGCGCTCTACCTCCATGCTGCACCCTCAGCCGGGCAGGGAAGATCATGCAGTAGGGAATTTGATTGTCTGAGCCTTTGTCTAACCGACATGAAGGATCTTCTGTGTCTGGACTTCAGGGGAGAAATCGGGGAAAAAAGTGCATCTTCTCTCCATCGTGTTGCATTTCCCCTTTTTCTATGGCCAGGCGGAGGATGGTGTCACGATCCCTATAGTTCAGCAGTTTGGCTATTATCGGCCTCGAGGGCGCACCTGGAGCAGGTCTGGCAGATGGGACTGTGGGCTCCTACTATCAACATGTGGGAGAATGCTTCTTTGCCAAACAGGGTGGTGCAGAGTGACTCGATAAGTCTTCCATTTTGGATTGAGTCGTCTGCTCTCGTACCCCGACAATTCTGATGTTGCTTCTTCTCGACCGCCCTACCAGGTCGAGGTATCTAGCGATGGTTGCCTTCATCTGTGTTTCTAGTTGGGTCACTTTTGCCGGCAGGGTCATAGCCCCATCATCTAGATTGGATACTCACTGCTCCACTTAATTCAGACGTTCAGTGTGGGTGTCCATGCGGTGTTGCAGGAGATCTACTTTGGAGGCGAGGCCATCCATTTTACTGTTTAGGTTTCCAATGCCGGCTTTCAGATCGAGGAGCGCCTTGATGTCGGAAGTTTCCTCGTCCATTAGGTGTGAACTGGCCATCGAGGATTCAGGGTCCTCTTGGAGTCTGGGGGTCTTGGGGACTGTACCGGTTTTGAAGTTTAGGGATCTGTTTATCCCATTGGATCTGGGTGGTTGGGGAGACTGGATGCTGCAGGAGCTGTGCAGGAGCGCAGGGCGCCATGCCCGTGGCAAATGAGCTCGCAGTGTACCTGTGGGCCCCTCTGCAGGAGGGGTGTTGCCAGGATCCCTCGGTCATCTCGTAGCAGGCGCGTGATGGTGTTGGTCCAGAGGGGGGCCGGCAATCACAGCTCCCAGGCCCTCTCCTCACACGTGGCGAGGAGCGCGTCGCGGCCCGCCCAGCTCCACAGGCAGGGAGAGCGCGGAGGGAGGGGAGGCTCTGGGGAGGAGTGCACCGCCGCTGCTCGACTCCCACCACCCTCCGCTTCAGTAGTGGAAGATTCCGCTCTATCCAACTTCAATCCGGGGCCGCTGCTCACAGGCCCAGGTCTACAGCCTTGGTGCAGTTTGTGGGAGGATGGGGAGGGGGGCCAGGGCCTCGCGCCATGGCCTTCGGGACTCTATCCTCACCCTCCAGGAGATATTCGGGAAGCGGGATGGTCTGCCAATCAGGTCCCCGGCTCGACTCAGGTCCGCTGCACGGCACCATGCAGCTTGTTGGGGCCCCCCCCCCCCTCGGATTGGCTTTGGAGCTGGACACCTGCATTGGGGTCTTCCCTTCCCCGTTTTGATTCGGGATTGTGTAGCAGTGGGCCAGTGGTATCTCAGCTGGGAGGTCGAGCGCCAGGGCGATAAAGTACCAAATTACGGCAGGATTCCTCAGGATTTATTGCAGCCGTGCGGGAGCTTGCTAAGAAGCGGCCATCTTGGGTGGCCCTCTAGCGCCCTCTCCGCCTGCCCAAATTCTTCTAAGAACCGTGGCAAAGACTTTACTACCAGAACTATGCTATCCTATACAAGACTCAACCATTGACTTTGGCCCAGGCCTATTGAATTGCTGGTTGTAGTGAACTGAAACTGTTTGCCCTTCCTCTGCAAAGTATTTGTGACATCTTTCTTTTAACTTTTTTTTACCCTTTTTAAAGTAACTGAAGTGCCATTTTGCTCCCACTTCAGGGGAGCTTAACTTAAGAAACTGATTGGTTGTTTAGTGTATTAGATTGTGATATTGAGCTGCTCTTACTAGTGGAATGTTTTCCAACTGACTAAATAAATGTCTTACCAAGAAACCTTGAGTATGCATTTGTTTGAATCACTGATTGCTAGTCCTTTGTGTAACCTATTGTACTGCTCACTTTACTCTTGAGACAAGTCTGGCTGCTCAGCCACTGCTACATTACTGTCTAGTACAGGCTTGTATCAAAGGTGAAATGGTACTTACACTTAAACCTAATTGTGTGTAGTGTTCCTACTGCATATGATTCTGCCGAACAGTCCCCCTGGCGCTCATCGCCTTAGAAAGAGGAAGGGATACATGTCCATGAAGGTGGGTGGGGAGAAGGACAAAACAAGGGGGAATAAAGAAAACATACCACATTCAGAAGCATCCGAGGGATATGTAAAAGTGGGGATTACAGGGTCACCCCAAGACTTCAGGACTACAATGTGTTCTGGGTGGCCTCTTCCGCAAGTCAACAAGGTGCATGGTATTGGATTAACAAGGAAGAGTGAGACAGGACCAGAGCAACAAGGTTGTGGGTCCCAAGCAGGTAAGAAGATGGGCCAAACCATCACTTGATAGATCGAATGGGAAATGCAGTTATGGAAGAAATGCAGCAGTCAAGGGAGGCACACCAATCAGTTACAGTAACTAGTAAGGGGATGGGACATCATTTACAGCTGCACCATGTGTCTTATGTACTGCATGCGCAGATGCAGCTTGAGTTATAGAATGTAGTTGGGGTGGGGGCACCCAGGGGGAATAGAGACCATGGGACAGGGCTAACAGGGAAGGCAGTGGAATGTGAAGCTTGCAACCGCCATAATCATCCATAGGCCACAGGTAAGTAATCCACTTGAGATCTCACTGACAAACCCTGTATTTTGAGGCAATCATGTATTTAAAGTACTCCGCCCTCGCCGTGTGCTGGAGAAATGTTGCAGACCAGCCGTTCCCAGGAGAGGAGTCCAGCCAATAATTTAGGTCAGTGAGCCAGTCTGGGAAAGGAAGATCTTTAAATTGAAGGAGCAACAAAGCAAGGTTAGTTTCAAATTGCCCCTCAGCAATGAGCCTGTGAAGATGGAGAGCGGGGAGGGGACCAATCAGGTGGAGAATTGTGATGTCCTGGGGTGCAAGTGTCTTGTGCCCATGCCAGTCAGCAGGGCACCTCATGTGCTGTGTGAATTGTTTCCTCATTGCCAAACCCAGGTTGCATTGTGGTTAAAGTTCCGCTGGTCAGTACAACTAGGTCATGAAAGGGTAGTCATTGTGGGACGGATTGGGATGTGAGGATGGTCTCGGGCATAGGTGTCAAGAGGGCTTGCTCATATCAGGTTTGATTAATGTATGCCTAGCTATAGGAAGCAGACTGTCCCAATAAGCTTTGTAGGAACCAGTGTTGTCAACTCGTGCCAATAATGACTAAAGGAGTTGGCTGCGGTAGGTGGGACAGACAGCTCCCTCAATCAGTTCTGTTCCACTGCGTTCATTGAGTTGTGCTCTCCCAGCTGTGTGTGGAACTGCAATAAACCTTGTTACTTCTTGCTTGGTGTATGCGCCTCTTAAACTTCTTGTGGTGTTTTGCCGTGATCTGCTTGAGTTTTAACAAAGAATGTGCCTCATCACTATTATGTACGGACATTGAAGTTGAAATTCATTAAATAATATTTTTAAGTATTTGGTATACCAAAGTGCTAGCCAATTTCAAAGTTATCTGAAAGCAGAACTCTACAAAGGGCAACATGAGGGGTAGATTAAATGCCATATGGCAGAATCTTTGAGGGTGCAGTTGTGACCGAGGTAATCTATGCTATAGCCAGGATTAGTTTCCTCTTCGCGTTTCGCATGCTATAAAGTTGGAGATTTTTGCACAACTACATTAAAGTTGCTATTAGCGGAGGGATGAAAATCAGATCTATTCCTCTTTAAAGGAGCTGGTGAAGCTATGTGCAATTTTTGGACTATGATCAGGCAACTAGATTACAGAGAATCTGATTTTGCAGGGTCATTATAGCAATTGGTTCGTTCCAGTTTTTGACGCAGTTTCGTGCAGATTAAGACTGCAATGTAGTTTTCAGGGGTGCTTGGTGTTCAGGTCCCCAGTCCTTGGTTACAGTTTGGTCACGTTGTGGATGTTATTTCGAACCCACTGCTTGCCCCAGCCAAAGCACACTTCTGAGATCAGAACTAGCTCCATCAAGCAGTAAAACGAGACAGTGTGTTCCAATCCATGGAGTCTGCTGTGAGGGAATGGCTTGTTTGTATATCATTCCAAGAATGCCAGGATGGATTTTAGAGCCAGTGATGGTTCCATGGCAGGAGGTTCAGATACAGAGTCAAAGCCAAGGATAGATACTAGGCTACACTGATGTGTATGGGTGGTGGGAGCATACAGTCTGGCCACCGGCAAACAGGAGTTGAATGGGCAACTAGCAACCAAAATAGTTACAATAACTGTATAGGCTTATTAGGTTTAAGGGTCTGTTAAAAAACTACATTCAGACGAGGACAGTGGTGCTCGGCATTATAAACAGGGATGAGCAAATACATTGAATGATCGCCATCATGCAGTGATAGGAAGAAACATTGTCCTTTGAAAAGGAGCTTGTTAAACTGGGCATTAATCAGGAAGAGGTTTGTTGCACCATTGGCATGGCTTTAGGGCAACTTCTATTGGCAGTCAGGAGCATGTATGCGCATGTGTCACTTCTCTTTACACTAAAAATGCAAGCCAAACACCCACCCAAATGATATACAAATGCCAGTCAATTGACTGGTCCACATAAGGCATACCAATTAAGTGCAATGTATGCTGAGAAGCCACCAAGTACACCGATTAATTCAGACCTGAATGTTTAGTACCAAGCTAACAGGAAATTTCCTGCAGCAGCTTCACATTGGAAGTACTGTACCGTAAGAGATTTGTAGCAGTTTTCATGGTTAATAAATATGGAAGCATTGCCACTGTGAATAGATTTTATTGAAATTTGGATTTATGCATCAGCAATTGTAACTTCCACTTCTACACCAGGCTCAATACTGATGGATGTGATCTGCTTCACAATTTCAGAAGGACTATGAAGGTCAATCAGGCGCTTGTGAATTCGCATTTGGAAACGATCCCATGTCTTGGAACCTTCACCGCAGGGTGTTTTTCTGGTAGTGATTCGCAGAGTCTGTAAGAAAAGTAGTAGATTATCCAAAAATGCAAGAAAAAAACTGCTGATTTGGTCTCGTCACTAAGGATACTGTACACCTGCACAATCAGTAAATTACAAACTGGAAGAATGTATCAGTGGAAGAATGCTTAATGTGACTTCGATCAGAAATGTACAAAGCAGACAACAGCAGGAGCAATACTATATGGTCCCTTTAAAAGGGATAGCATAGGGATGAATGAGGTAGACACAGATGGCAATGTTAAGGGACAGAGGTCAGCATTTAAGATTCGCTCTAATGCACAATGCAGAGTGAGGGCAGTTGGGAGTTAGTTTGGATAGGGAGGGACAGCTAGAGACGTCTGCCACGTTAGCAGATTGGGCTTCAAGAGATGCTGTAGATTTCCAGTGAAAATTATATACCAGTCGAGACGGGGCAAGTAGGTCAAATGGAGTGAGAGGCGTGACAGAACTGACGCTGTAGGGGAGGCGAAGAAGCATGCTAACATCCAAGTTAGTTGTGGGATTGGGTGCAAGAGCATGGATACATTTATTAAATGAAGGAATTTGAAGATGGATGGCGCACATGAAGTGCAATGGCGACAATGGGTACAAGTGTGTGAAACTGGGTGGGGAGAAGATTGCATGAGAGTACAAGTGACAGTCTGGCTCAGTTCTCCATTTTGTCGAGCAGGTGCAAGTGGTTTTACCTGGTGGTGGCTGATAGGTGGCAAATACTACTGTTAACTGGTGGGTCTGGCAGCAGTCAGTGGCTGTGAACATTCAAGTTACTATCAAACACCATGGTTGCAGGCCAGCAGAAGATACAGAAAATGGAACTAGCTCGGCGAAAGCAAAGTGGAGACCTGGGCATCAGCAGACTAGGATTGCTAAAATCAAGGCGGAAATTAGGTTTCAGGGCAGTGTTAAAGCATGAAGAGGAGTGGGTCGATCCGAGGAACACATAGCAAAGCCAATTGTTGTAGTTCCATGAGAAGGAGCAGTTGGAAGAGGTTCATTGAAATCTAGGTTGTAAAGCTTGATGATTGATGCCTAGGCAGCAGATGCCTAGTGTCCAGGCAGCAGAAGGATCTTGAGACACTAGGACGGTGTGGGCAGTGTTAATTGGTGCAGGGTGACATCAATTATGGAGTGTTACTAGTTGGGAGCCATTAGCATTTTAGATGGTAGGAAGCAGTTGAGTCAGTATCGCACTGGGTTTCTTTCGAAAAAGGTTTTCTAACGGGGCGTGAGTGGATAGCAAGGATGAAGAGAGCAGTTGGTAACAAGGTCCCAAGTTCCCCATTTTGTTGTGGAAAGGTCTCGAAAGGAATGCAGGAGTTGGCAGAGCAAAAGAGTAGACGTTAGTGGGAGACCGATTAGAGGACATCATAGAGTGACAAAGGAAAAACTCGGGAGAACAGTGGATAAAGGGAGACATCTTAAATAATTTACTTGAGACCATACTAAATCAGTGATTAGAGCATGGCCTCCCAGGGAAAGTATAGAGGGGGAAATTAGATCCAGAAAGGGGATTCCATTTGAGAAAACCATCAAAATTCCCATGAAAAAATTAAGCAACTTATATTTTAGGCATATGATCTGTCAGGAATGTGTTATGGGAACACTCGTGCCAACCCTATTCTTCAGTGTGAACATATTTGTTATCACATTGACATTTCGAATGGATCACGCTGCACCTGAATTGAGGGTTTGCTGCCAACACTCAACAGCACAATACAGACATTAAAGTGCTTTGCTTCATTTGTACACCAAGTCAAACTACCAGCCAGCATTATCAACTGTTGCATGTGCAAAAATGTCACCTAAACAGGGCTTTGTCTATGGCAAGTCAAAAATAATTCATAGTAGCCAAGTGCTCAAAGTGAAGATGGTCTGTTAAAGAAAAACATCCAATTAAACATACATGAACATATAATCGTCCTGTATGACCAAATTAATCATAACATTAAGCATAAATAGACTTTGTGAAAGTGTCTTGGACTGAGATCAGTCCAAGTATGTATTTGTTTTGACATTATTAAAACATCACCTACAAATCAATTTTACTTTTAAGTCTCATTGTAAAACCCATAAAAAGCACAATACTGGGCTTGCCGGTTTGATTTAGACTTTCTCTATGTGAATTTATCTGTACCAGTTTTAGTCCCAAAAAATAAGATTCCTGAAAATAAAGATTTGGTAGAGACATTTAATTTGGTCATTTAACTCCGGTTTATATGTTAAATTGGTCTCATACTTGAAGTATCTGAAGCGTTGCACAATTGTCCACTGTTGATAATTCCATACTCCATGGAAAGTTAGGGGAGCCAAGACTTGCCAACTATTGATCCTTTTGATTAGCTTTCCTTATGATGGACAATGTCCAAGGTATTCTGCATGCAAAGAAACAGGATTATGGGGTCGATTTAAATGGGATGCAATCTACTGGGTACTTTAACTCCCTACATAATTTGCAGTCACCGTTACAATACTTTATGTACGATGCCAGATGTTAAAAAGCATGATTGTGTCATGTTAGAAAGACATGGTCATAATAACTATCAATTTCCATTTACTGATAATTCAGATTCCCAATAAATGTTTAACACATACAATACTTGTCAACAGTAATCCATCCATAACAGTTAGTCATATGTTAAAGTGACATCACATTGCTAAGACTCCAAATGTTTGTTCAGTAGATCCTGGCCAAAGGATAGTCTACATTAACTGTACGTTGCATGCAAGACCCTTTGGGCCAATAGCTATAAATGGTTGATTTAACAGCAAGAAGCCAAAATGATATGTACTTGCAGTTCAAGCAATGGTATTTTGGCCCACGAAATGTATACAAACGAAATTGGCTTCGAATCTATGTTAGGATGAAATATAATTCTCACCAATGCACACGAAATTATTCTAGAGCCAAATTCCAGAGGATCACTGTTTATGGATTACTATGTAGAACTGTACAAGAGACGTACAAATAGTTAATTACTTTTAACGTATGTTCCAGTTTTGCTTAATGGACAGTATCAGTAATCTTACTTCCACTTACCCATCCCAGAATCCCAATTTCATTGACAATCACTGATCAAGCTTTAGCTCTCAATCATGCCAGGCCATTGAGTCAAACTGGAAATTCTCGTGTACACCCACAAATACAGATTGGTTATTTACATACTTTGAGGTAGCATAAATAAAATAAGTCAATTTCTTATATTCTCAGGGATATTCCCACGGGATAATCTTTCCGCCCAACTAGAATCAACCATTGAATGCCGTTCATGTGTACCATAGTCTGGCAAGGATGATGAACCAAACACTTGGAGGCTCAGCAAAATAACAATTTGTTATGGATGAAATACTGTCGACAAGTAAGTGTGAGAATGATTTTAGAAAAAGGAACTATAATATCCCCTCGGGATTACTTTTACTACCAATTTACATTGCTAACAGGCTCAGTCAAAAGAAATTGTTATATTTATGACAATGCCTTTCAAATCATCATGGTTTTACAGAGTCGTACATAAACCATGCCAATAAGGACTACAGCAAATTATGTATGTCGTCATGTATGCAGCAGATGGAGTCACATTTAAATGAAAGCCAGTGAGTCATCAGAAGGTAAGCTAATCAAACTGCATACACAATCAATAGTTGGGGTGCCTAACATTTCACAGTAAAAAATTTTTTATCAACGGACCATATTGAAACGTGGACAATTACCCAATGCAGGACATCACAAAATTGGGATCATATCCTATAGAGAAAAAAGCAGTTTTAGAACCCAATTCTCCAACAAGTTCATAGATTTAACCATCACCAAAATGGAGCTCCAATATTTTTCCCAGACTAACAGACCATTTGAAATAAATTCAGGACTAATCAGAATAATGAGGTTAGCAGTTAGAACGCATATATAAAAAATTGTGCATTGCCTCAGTTTTTCCAGTACAATACCAATTTAGCATATAAACCAGACTAAAAAGACCAAATGAGATTTTCTCCAATTAGCCATCCTTCATTTTCAGAAGTTATTAACCCATCAGTGCATCCCGTTTTGCACCAAAACACTTGTTAGTAAGGATGTGTTCTTTGTGAATTCTAAAGCAGTCTAAATCAAACATTGGAATATTGTATGTTGCTCTTTGTTCGATTTCTTTAAATATAGATTTATTGGAGAATCGTGCAATTTTAGGTTTTCCCATGATTGTAGGGGATGATTTAACTACATCTGATCACCTAGGAATGTATTTATGCATGTCTTTAGTAGACAAAGGTTCAAGCAAGTTCTACAGGAGAGATTAATGTAGTTTATTACTGTCTTTGACACTAATTGCACATGTTTCCATTTGTTTCTTTCCCCTTTTCTTCAGAGAAAATATTCACTTTCAGCACTTGGATACCATGTTAAAATTAACTTGCCCTAGACAAATCCTGTATAGGTAAAACATTTGCAAGTGCACTAGTTGGTTAATGTTGGCTGGTAGTTTAGGTTATGATGTGGGGTACAAAAAAAGTTCAATATGCTTTTTTCCTGATTTAAATAGATGTCCTTTAAATCTTTTTTCCAGCGATTATATATTTATTAATATTTTAGTTGCTTTGATCACAGGGCACCTCCATATACGAATGGATTCATGTGTCTGACATTCTAGGCATCAAACCAGTAAAGAAAAATTCAAGCTGGCTCAGAATAGCGTATAGATCAATCACCATGGATTCATTTCCACATTATCCTCATAGCCAACTGCAACATAGCAACTGTTCAGAGTGCATCATATATCTAGATCACATCACTGGATATCCATTTTTAAATCCTGCATAACTGCCCTAGAAAACCATTGGTGTCCAGTCCCTTTGGAGCAATGTACAATGCATTTGATTTTCATGATAAACACCAAATGACAACGTTAGTTTTGACTACAGTTGGCATTAAAAATGACAAAACTGTTCTTGAGGAATTCACTTTTACCCAACCCGAGATGGACCCTCCCTACCAAAAACACTGCCACGCTGAAGGCCACCAAACGAACTGACTGTGCCGGCCCCAAGTCTTAAATTATCCACCAATAAACATACCAATTTAGCAACACCCCCAGTTCCAAACTTCTCACGCACCACATAACCAGGAGACTACAACAGTATAGTATAAATCACATGGCAACTTAATCCATCCTAAACATCGACTCACAGAACCACCGTTGGCCCTCCAAAACTGCATGCATATACCAAACAGCAAAGCTACCCACACTAGCCAAACACCACCCACCATCTTAGAACGAAGTGCCAATCGACCAGGAAAATGACTGCAACATATATGGTAAAGCCCATGCAAACATTAGTGAGGGGATCAGCCATTTCATTTTAGCAATTTAAGCTTGGATTTACGAAAACAAACATTAACTAAAGGTTAAAGACTCAAGCCTGACAAACATCACAGGGATTGTCAAATAAAACTAAATACCAACTGTATTCATGCTCCTGTTCTGCCTGCCACTTCAAACATGCTTACCTTAGTGGGCATACGAACTGGTCCCTTAACTTTCAGGTTCTTCTCCTTGGCACCTCTAATCAAGTCAGCACACACTTTAAAGAATTAAAACAAAACAAGTTTAGGAGGCAACATATTGACTGAAGTGTAAATGAAAACAGTTTGAAAATGGAGACTTCATACCACAGTAGTGAATTCTGAATGTGGTGGGTTAACACCCAAGTACTTCAGAGCAACCCTACAAGGTTGAGTAAAAAACAGCACCACTGAATAACAGTGCTACAATTAAACTTAGCGAGCACTTATTAACTACTTCAAAAAATCTATTTTATCTGCAGGGGCATTTCTGCTCCAATGTTGCATTGGTGAACAGCTCCTCAGTTGGCTCAGAATAGCGTATAGAAATATCATAGTAATTCATTTATGCATTGTATCCTCATTGCCAAGGTGGAGCTGTGATTTCCTAGACTCCCCATGAAGAGCCAGGTCAATAGGATTTTTACAAGCACCATGTACGGATCACTGGTTTATGAAAGAAGACTGGCACACCCAACTGCTATGTTGGCATACCTAATGTCCTAACTGCTTACTCGCACCCTAGTCTTACATTGCGACTTCCATCAACCACTCAAGGGGACCTTCGCATAAAAAAAGCACTGCAACAGTAGGTTTCATGCATGCTTTTACGCTAAGGATAATATAACAAAACACAATACAAAGTTCTGGGCAAAAGTGGTGAATGAATATATATCAGGTTTGTCCTGCAAGAGCTTCATTTGCAAAGACCAGATTTTGTTGGACGCTGCTAGCCAGAGTAGTCCTGTCCAGAGACCACCAGTTGTGAGTGGATGACATGTGTTACAAGGCTGAGAGCTTGATTCCACCCCCCCCCCCCCATCTGAAGGGACCATTGGGAGTCATCGGCTTCTGGTACAGGACAGCCTCTACCAACCACAAAAGTACCCAGGACCTCACTGCGTGGAGGATCCCTACAGTTGTGTGCCAACCTCCCCCATGTTTAAGATGCCCCCCACCATTTAAAAATCAATGTTTGGTTGCTACCTCGGCCCACGTTACCACAAAGGTTTTAGCCTCTCACCATTGTACTTTTACAAGGGATGAGTATTCATCACACTGGTGGCAGCGAGTTTGCCCTCGACATACACGTCAGTATGTTTGGTTCCCTATTTGTGTCCAGCCTAGCTGATAAAAATCAGGTCATCTAAGGGCTTCGTGGGTCCTCCACTAGTTAAGTGGAAGGCAATAACGAACCAGCCGAGAGGGTCAAATAAGTCGCACGATGACCAGCCATCCAGCATGCCCAGTCAGAACAAATATATCACAGAAGTTTTCCGGCGAACAATTTACCTTTCTCGAGTGACTTTACATTGCGACTGGTCAGCGTGATTCTGATACGATGGATTGCTACTTCCTGTTCGACAGGTGCTTTGCCGGCGTCTTTAAATGCCTGGGAAAAAAAACTAACAAAATGAAACATTCTATATTGCTAGGCCACCTACAACGGCTAACAAAAACGTGACTAACGTTCAAACGATAATAGCGCAGAGCGATGAATAACGCTGTACAAACATACATTCTACAAATTAGGCGTTTCACCATCACGTTTACTTAAGGGAACCATCACTGCAGCATAAAAGAAAAAAGCTGACACTGGTGATTTAAATACAGAATCGCAGGGCTCGAAACTACTGCCAGGAGACATGTAGTTGCCACTTGTAGCAGGGAAGAAAAGAAAAAGCTGTTAACTACTTCAGCAAATACTATACAAACCCCGACGTAAACTCTGATTTGGGAAAGTTGAAAGGCTAGTGTTGTAAGGCACACGGAGTTATATAGTGGGTTACAGTTAACTAGTGTGGATGATAGATTTTGGAGAAGGGTCCTTGGTTTGCCAAGGGAAGCTGACGCAGTGTGCTAGGCCCAGATTATTAAATCGTAGTTAAAAAAACTCTTAAAATGGTACCGGTTATATGCATCTACGGATACTGCTGCGGGAAGAAAAAGCCGAAACAAAAATTTGAGGCGCCTTTCCCGGATACCGATGCTGCTAGTTACCCCGAGGACGCAGACCACCCGATCGAGAGAGGCTGCACGCCAAAGAAATAAAATACAAGGTTGCGTCCCAACCACTGCACTGCACTATAGTATGGAGACCGCACAGAGCGGTACTACTGAATTAGAACACGTTGCAACTGCTTGTTGGCGGGCGCATTAATCGACCGCGCCACAGCAAATTCAGAACGGTCATGATGTGTGTGTGGGAAGACTCGAACGGCGGAGCAATACACGGCCACATGCTCCCCAATCAAATCAATATATCAAATCTCTCACCATGGCTAGATTTGTTTCCCGGCCGACTTATTCGTCCCTACAAAGACACGAACAGCGGTGAGCCAGGAGCTGACGTTAACGCTCACTGCGTGGATCGAAAAGAGAAAAAAAGGCGGAGCCGCAGTATTTATATGGCGCTTGCGCGGGCGTCCCACGTATCCGCCCCTCAACCCGGAATAGAAAGGCCACAAGGCATTGCCAATCCATCCCCGTTTGCTCGTTCCTGTTTTGGTGCAGTCGCAAAGATGTGAATGATAGCTTTGGAAGCAACAACGCTAATTGAAAATCAATTACACACCTGTATTCCATATTGTGCACATTAGGTCGAGCAGTTTATTGTACCTGTCATATAAGGTCAAATAAACGCGTGTTTGTCCGGGCTGTAGTTGAACCGGGAATCAATACCGCAGAAAGATGGCGGTAAAACTTCTATCGTTTTACGTAGTCCTCTTTCTTTGACAAACTTATTTTCTTGACAACAAGCGCCGAGTGCTACTTTTTAAAGAGTAATCACACATTTCTAAAACAGAAGCAGTGCACAAACATTATATTTCCTGCACCATAAAGTGAGGCGGGCATGGACGCCGTGGTCGACTAGAAGCGCAAAATCCCCAGAATTTCTTAAGATCAGGCTGTGTACATGTGCGTTAAATATTTACAGCCTCTTGTTAATGTTTAAATAAAGCCCACTTTAAAAATATATATTTTATTTCGTTTTTAGGGTATAACAAGACTTAATGCCCATTCCCACCCTAGTGCCCCGCCCCTCCGCCCCCAACAGCCTCACACCCGCAAGCTCCCAACACGCCCATTGCAATCAATGGGGCTTTCACCCTCCAAATACATAACCCCTGCAGCCGTCCATTTGCCTTTGCTCCCAAATATCTTTGCGCATGCACACAATGTTTTCACCCCCATGAATTGCCATGACACAAGATTTCAATTGGCAAAATTGGCCGCAGTTTTATTTCCATGACAACAGAAGTATTTGTACACAATAGTGACCTCATTCTGCGCGTGTGGCGTTTGCTTGCCGGATTTCCTTTGCTTCCCCCTATACTTGGTCTTGTAGGCCCCCAACTCCCCCGACCCATTGTACCTGTTCCTATCCTGCCCGTGCAGGGGTCCGTGGGTGGGGAGAGCGCCGTTTGTTTCCGGGGGGAAGCTGAGCCTTGTTTGTTCCTACCAGGCGCCCCCGCCGTTTAGGCCCAAGAGGCGCTGGTCCAGAAGAGCGAAGACCCATTCTGTTTCCTTCTGGCTCGTCCGGAGTCTATCATTTGTGCTTGGTTGCCCAAACACCGCCAACTTGTCATTTCTGACCTGGGTGCCCTGCGACAGCACAACCCGGGTGTCCTCCTCCTTGTATTTCGCGGGTGGGTGGGTGGAAACGAAATTCCTTGTCCGGTGGCGGCGACCGGGTCCCAGTGCCGGAGCGAGATGCCTGGTCCCTGGTCCCGCCTGCTTATATCCAGCAAGCCCCGCCCCCTTCCCTTTGTTTATTTTTCGCGGGCTTCCCGGCCCATTCAGCTTTGGCGCCGTTTCGCCCCCTTTGTCCTTTCCCCTTCCGGGTGAGGGCCTCCGCTCCCGGCGACATGACCCCGCAGGGGTTACCCTGCTGCCTCCTCCATTTTGCGGACGTT
The DNA here is from genome assembly GCF_040938575.1 of Ambystoma mexicanum. Lineage (NCBI taxonomy): Eukaryota > Metazoa > Chordata > Amphibia > Caudata > Ambystomatidae > Ambystoma > Ambystoma mexicanum. Next base: position 596,453,546 of record NC_090933.1, read on the forward strand.
TTCCGTCGTCAGCTCCATAACCCCTGCAGCCGTCCATTTGCCTTTGCTCCCAAATATCTTTGCGCATGCACACAATGTTTTCACCCCCATGAATTGGCATGACACAAGATTTCAATTGGCAAAATTGGCCGCAGTTTTATTTCCATGACAACAGAAGTATTTGTACACAATAGTGACCTCATTCTGCGCGTGTGGCGTTTGCTTGCCGGATTTCCTTTGCTTCCCCCTATACTTGGTCTAGTAGGCCCCCAACTCCCCCGACCCATTGTACCTGTTCCTATCCTGCCCGTGCAGGGGTCCGTGGGTGGGGAGAGCGCCGTTTGTTTCCGGGGGGAAGCTGAGCCTTGTTTGTTCCTACCAGGCGCCCCCGCCGTTTAGGCCCAAGAGGCGCTGGTCCAGAAGAGCGAAGACCCATTCTGTTTCCTTCTGGCTCGTCCGGAGTCTATCATTTGTGCTTGGTTGCCCAAACACCGCCACGCCAACCGGTGGGTTCTCGCCCTCCGTTGGCTCCCTTCTCCCTCATTCCTTCTCACAATTCCAGCAATTTGGTGCAAATGTTCCAGAAAAAGAGCTCCATTCCTTTAGGGGATAAGTGCACCCCATCGGCTAAGAAATACTCGGGAGTCTTCCCGTCAATCAGCCCATGCCTGATCTGATAGAAACCTCTGCCCTTGCAGAATTTGGCCATCGCCCCGTTCAGCTTCCTCCTTGATTTCTCTACTGCCGAATGGTCTGCTGCTCCCCTCCATTGCAACCGCGGAATCACCTCGGACCAGATGATCTCCGTCTCCCCCATCTGTGCTGATATTTCCTGTAAAGAGCTTGTGATGTCTCTCAGCAAGGGCCCCCTCCCCAAGCTGGTCAGGTCGTTCCCTCCCAAGTGTATTACCAACACGTCCGGCTTCCGCCGTTTGTTTAGCAGCGTATGCAATTGCCCTATCAGCTGGGCCCATTTCATCCCTGGCACCCCGTGCCATTCGATCTTGAATTCTCCTGCCGTCAAGATTTCCTGCTGCTGGTTCCAGCTTGCCTTTGCCCTTGAGATGAATGAGTGCCCCACCACCCATACTGTGCGTCGCTTCCTTTGGTGCACTGCTGGTAAATGACATGGAGGGAACGGCATGGTTATCTTTACACTTTTTCCGGCCTGACATAACGTTTATAACATCCTGACGACCATCTCCCCAATCTCTTAATCTCTTCGGCCCCTAGCCCCCCGACTGATGCTGAGGTGGCGGCCCCAATCCGAAAGGAATGTGTCCCAAACTGGCCCCCTGCCATACCCATTTTCTCCAGCCCAAGAGACATTACTTTTCTGAACTGAAATCGGCTCAGTGCGGCCCATCCCCGTGAGTGAGCCATGGCGCCTCAGCCCCTGATGGCCGTCTCTGTCGCATAAAGTTTGCCGCTGCCACCACCGGGCAAACCCTGCTCGCTTGAATGGCCCGTACGGTCAGTGCCGTACCCTTTCCTTTCTGATCCGTCTTTGACCGCCTCACATAAATGACGACCTGCGCGCTCCCCACTTGGATGTCCCTGACGCGCAAGAACCCACTCCCTTTGCCGTTCTTGTTTTCCGGCACCAATTCGCTGATTCTGAGCGCCCCAAAAAATGCCACAGTAAAAGCCGCCGAGAAGAGCACACGCTCTGATTCATCCCGACATACTTCCCCCAGGCATTTAATTAATCCGTGCAATTTCCCAATATCGATTGGCCGTCTCTCATCCGGTTTTGCTGTGCTTTGCCTCGCCCAGCCCTTCATGGCCAGCATGACATAATGCTCCTTAGTGGGGTCCTTCTCCCCGTGTACTTTTGCATGATGTGCAATGGCTGCTAGGTGATAGCTTACCCAAGCCCGAGTCTTCCCTGTCTTCCAGCACCAGCCTATGAATGCTCTCACCGGGTTCTCCGCGGGGTCCCCCGCTAGTACCTCCTTTTGGAACTGTGCAAACCGAATCCAACAAGCCCTGTACCTCTTGGTTGTACCGGGTGCCAGGGCAGTTTCAACTAGTGCGGTCAGATCGCCCCAATCATCTCCCACCATTGTACCTTGAATGGGGTCATCTCCTCCCTTGCTTCGGGGCAGCTCTCCCGGAACCGGTCCCACTGTAAACGAGACAGAGAATCAGCGGCCGTGTTTTTTACCCCTGGAATGTGCCGTGCTCTAACCTCAATGTTTAACTCTAACAGACTCCTGGTGAGTTCTCTGAGGAGCCTCAGCACCCTCGGGTTACTGGACGATCCTGTGTTAATGATCTGCACCACAGCCAGGTTGTCCGACCATAGCGAGACCTTGGAATTCTGCAGCTGCCTGCCCCACAGCCTGAATGCAACCACTATGGGGAATAGCTCCAGAAGCGTGATATCTTTTGTGACCCCCTCCTTGTGCCATTCCTCTGGCCATGCCATGCCGCACCATCTGTCCCCCAGAATTGCCCCGAAACCCAGGGACCCGGATGCATCCGTGAACAGTTTGAGCCTCTGACTGCTTGCCCATTCCGCCCTCCAGATTGCCACCCCGCTGGACTCTGACAGGAAGCCATCCCACATTCTGAGATCCTCTTTTACCTCTGCACCCAATCTGACGTGCTGCGCGGCATGTTGTAAACCCACCGTTTTTAGTTCTATACTTCTGGCAAATGCCCTCCCCGCTGGTATCACTCTGCCTGCAAAATTGAGGTTTCCAGCCAGCACTTGCAATTCCCTCAAGGTTGCTTTGTTTCTACCCATCAGCTCCCGAATCAAGCCCCTCAGTTTTTTAACCTTGTCCTGAGGGAGCCTACACTCCCCTTTAACTGAATCGATCTCGATCCCCAGAAATGTCAATGTCGTTGCCGGCCCCACGGTCTTTCCTGGTGCAAGGGGAACCCCTAGTCGTTCCATTTTATTTTGAAATATCTCCATCATGGATCTGCACTCATCCGTCCCCTCCCTCCCCACGAAGAGAAAATCATCCAAGTAGTGCAACATTCCCCCATCTTTTATCTCCTGCCGCACCGTAAACTCCAGAAAGGAGCTGAATGCCTCAAAATATGAGCAGGAGATGGCGCACCCCATGGGGAGGCATTTGTCATAGTAATACTTATCCCCCACCTTAAAACCCAGCAAGTGGTGACTATCCTCGTGGATCGGTAATAGCCGGAAGGCAGATTCTATGTCAGCTTTCCCCAGCAATGCCCCTTCCCCTGCCGCTTTTACCATTAGTATCGCATCCTCCAGGGAGGCGTACTGCACCCTGCACTGTTCCTCTGGGATGCCGCTGTTCACTGACTGGCCTTCGGGGAAGGATAGGTGGTGTATCAGGCGGAATTGACCCTCCCCCTTCTTCGGCACCAGTCCTAGTGGCGATACTACCAGATTGCTCATGGGGGGCCTAGAGAATGGGCCGGCCACTCTCCCCAGCCCCACCTCTTTGTTAACCTTCCTTTCCACCACCTCAGGATTCTCCAGAGCCGATCGTAAGTTGGCCGACTCCCTTCCCCCTTGAGAACCTGCCCCCGGGATCCTAAAGCCCCACCTGAACCCTTGCCATAGCAATTTTGCGTCGGCTTTGTTATGGTACTCATTTAGGAAGGGAGTCATGGCAAGAAGGCTAACTGGTGTGGGCAATGCCCTTTTAATCATACATTTGTCATTCATTGTTACCACAGCATTGCCTTGTTTTGTCGGCGCATCACTCAACATTCCCTTTATTCTTTTGTTTCCCTCCCTCCCCGGGTTTAGCCTCTCCCGGAGTGGCCCTGCGGGTGCCCGTACCACCGCCCCTCTGGTGCTTGTACCTGCACGTTTTCCCGTATGAGCAATACCCTTCTGCAAACCGCCAGCAGACTTCTGGCTCCCCCTGGTGGGCTGCTGCCCGGTACCCCCAGGAGGAGGGCCCGCGAAAGGACCCTCTGCCCCGTTGAGGGAACCCGCCTCTGCCTCTCCCACCCCGAGACTTCTCTCCCGGTGACTCGTCCTGTGATTCCCTGCAGGGCACCACTTTGTCCATGTACCCCCCAACATCCATCTCGTCCCATGACATTGCTGGCCATATTTGCATTTTTAATCTAAAGCCCCGGTCATACTCCAGCCATCCCTCGCCTCCATACTTCTGATACAAATCATGCACATATTGCTCGTACGCTATCATCGCCAATGCATCCTGCGGGTACCTCTCCAACATTACTGACATATACATCCTATAAGCTTTTAGCCAGTTGTTAATGGAACGCTCCACCTTGGTGGCCTCCCTGTCCCTTTTCTCTTTTTCCTTTTCAGACAGTTCCTTCAATCCTCCCCCGGTGGGGACGATCCCCAACAAATCAAAGATGTCAATGAATTCCTTCCTCCACAACCTCTCCTTGATCCCCCATGGAATGTGCCACACCAGCGAATTCACCGTAGCCCGCATAGGTGCGAACCCTGGCATTGGCCTCCCATACTGGGTTGCCTGCCCCCACAGACCCCCGGTTTCACTGCTGCTCAGGCCTGCTGCTACGGGCTGCGCCGTGCTCAGCCCCCCTACCAAGACTGCACCAGGCCCTGCCTCCTTCTGCGTCCCCTGAGCCCCTGCCGGCGACCCAGAAGCCAACTGCTGGGCTCCTTCCCTGCTTACCGACGTCCCTAGCCCCTGGTTTGTCCATTCTTGACCCCACGGGAGCCCTGCCAACTGTGCTTGCTGCCCGCCTCCCATAGGTGGGCCCACACTGGGCAGCCCGACAGATAAGAAACCCCCGGGCGGTATCCCCCTCTTCTGCGGCAATTGACTCATTCCACCTGCCTGTGCCCAGCCTTGCGAGCTACCGCTGCACCATGGCCCTCCCAGCCCTTGTGATGCCCCCAGATGCGTGGCTATACTTCCTTGAGACAGTCCCCCTACCACCATACCAGTACTGGGCACAACATTCGGCATTTGCCCCATTTTCCCCCATGCTTGCATGCATTCTAACACCATACCTTTCACTGCCTCCAGGGATGTTGCTCCTCCACCCGCGACATCCACCGTTCTGGTCGCAGGAGCGTCGGGTGGGCTCACTCGATTCCCTGGAGCCTCAGCAGGTGTAGGAGCCGTTAAGGCCGCATCCTCCTGCGCCCTCTCCTTCTGCCGTGGTCTCTTGGTGCTGCTGGCCTGCTCCTTGCTCGCTTTAGCCCTGGCCGTCATTGACCTTTTCCTTTTGCTCCCCTGGGTCTCCTCTTCATCTTCTTCCTCCCCCAAGCTGTGGATCTCGGCCTCGATCGTTGTGGCCTCGCTGCCACTGTCCTGAAACATCAGGGGGGAGCTTTCCACCCCCTGGCTGCGCCCCTCCTGGCTAGGTTGGGCCACCATCCTGGACATCCAGTCCGGGCCATGGGTTGCTGCTGCTACCCTGGCCAATTCCATGAATGACGCCAGATCCATTTGTCGGCCTCGCAATGGGTCAACCGCCTGCCTCTTGCTTCTCCTGCTTCTCCTGGGCCGCTCGACGCTGTTGTCTGTATCCAGTGTAGCCGCTCCTCCCCTGCGGCTGCCTCCTTGCGGCCTGCCGAATGCTTCCGTCCTCTTGGAGGGAGGGCGTGGGCGTCTGCGTGCCCCTGTGCTGGCCCCTCCGCCCGGCACGTTTCTGTCCGTGAGGGTTGGGCGGGGGATTTGGGGGACCGTTGAACCCTCCAGCGGGCTCCCCCTCTACCTGCTCCCCCGACCGGGTTGCAGCCTCCGGCGGGCCGTGTGACCCGGCCGACTTTCTTTGTCCTCTGCCTCCGGCCGTCGCTAGGCGGGCTCCCCAGCAGCTCTGCTCCGCCTTCGACCCTCGATACCTGGTCCTGAGCTGGGCCCGCCTTCTCACGCCGCTGCTTCGGGTCAGCCGCGCTGCTCCTCCGTGTCCGCCGGCTGTCTCTCCCTGGCTGCGCGATCCCGCCTGCCGGCTCCTTGCGGTCGACCTCCCTCCGCGCTCCTGGCTCTGCTCGGCTCCTTCTGCTAGGCGGGCGATCCCGTCAGCAGTCCTCCGTCTCTTCTTCCAGCCGCGCCGCAACTCTCGATCAGCTGGGCCGCCCTTCCACGCCGGCCGGCTGTCCTCCCACGGCTGCACGATCCCGCCTGCTGCTTCCTCGTAGCGCTTTCCCCGACGCGCTTCCTGGCCCGGTCACTGGTCCTCCTTCCTTCTGCTGGGCAAACGAAATTCCTTGTCCGGTGGCGGCGACCGGGTCCCAGTGCCGGAGCGAGATGCCTGGTCCCTGGTCCCGCCTGCTTATATCCAGCTAGCCCCGCCCCCTTCCCTTTGTTTATTTTTCGCGGGCTTCCCGGCCCATTCAGCTTTGGCGCCGTTTCGCCCCCTTTGTCCTTTCCCCTTCCGGGTGAGGGCCTCCGCTCCCGGCGACATGACCCCGCAGGGGTTACCCTGCTGCCTCCTCCATTTTGCGGACGTTTTCCGTCGTCAGCTCCAAAATCGGGTGTTTTCACCCGCCCAGGCCAGGGGCCATGAAAGGTTGAGAACTATGCACCTGCCCTAGATATAAATAGTACACAATTGATCATTTCATGACTCCACACCAGTCCGATGTTCTATACAACTTATCCGCTTGGCTGAAATATTTATTTATTTTTACATTTATAAGCCCAGGGACATCTAGATGCAGGTTAGGTTAGAAGTGTTACGGTGATCGTGTCTCCTTAAGAGACCGACACCTTGTCACGTGAGCGCCACAGCGTGACGTAGCACGTAAGGGGGAGGGAGCAAGAGGGATTCAGTATTCGTATGTATGAGCAATAAAGACGACGTACATTTCAGCTCGGTGTGTCTGTCCTTATTAGCGTGCCCCCTCCGGGCATAACAACTGGCGACGAGGTGCTCTACCGGACCGCCGAGCCCTCCTCATCCTCCGCTCGCAGCGATCCCGCTCAGCAGAACGCTGCAGGCATTTCCAGCCTGCCGACGACCACGCCTTATCCCAGGCCCGCCTCCTCCTTACGCTGCAGACATTTCCAGCCTGCCGGCGACCGCGCCTGATCCCAGGCCCGCCTCCTCACGCTGCAGACATTTCCAGCCCGCCGGCGAGCGCGCCTCATCCCAGGCTCACCTGCTGTCACGGACCGACCCCGGCCCACTCCGCATCATCGGCGCGTGTGATCCCACACCCGCCCCTCCTCCCACACGTTCAGAAACAGCGCCATGCGGCCACGGACAAGTGCACAGTTAGCAGGCAGCCAAATGGAGGCCGCATAAACAGCAACACACGCCGTCAAGGGCCCACTCAGTCCAACAAAGGTGAACACGACCACAGGCCTGGGCCCTCTACACTCCCAGGCGTCCTTCATCTCCACGTGGCCCATCCTCCAGCATCGGCCTCACACAGGAGAAGACCACTCGTCCAGGGTGCACATTCAGTGCCCCCACGTCTCGACAGCACGGCAATCCGCCAGCGGTCACAACCAAGGCCCAGAGGACTCCTGAAAGATGTGGGTGATGCCATACACTGACAGCAACAGCATAGGACAGCAGACCCAAACCCTTCCCACCTGCTGCATACCCTGCCCACCACCACCACCTCGCCATGAGCTCGCCCCAGGATCAACAAGCTCCAAACGCACCAGCTCCGACAGGGAACACTGCAACCACGGCATGGCGTATGCCCCCCCTTTCTCCATGATGCCACAAGCGGACAAGGGCCCACGGTGGGTTGAGTGGTTAGAGGGGTTTATAGTCATAATGTCGACAACAAAAATGTCGACTTTTTTTTCAATGCATTTTTTTTTTAAATGGGGGGCTTCCCCCCCAACCCCCCTTTTTGAATTTTTTTTTAATTTTTCCCTTTTTTTTTACTCCCGAACCCCTAAAATAAATATATAATTAAAAAAACCGAAAGTCGACATTTTTTTTTCGACATTTTTTTGTCGTCATTTTTGTCTGTCGACATTTTTTTTTCGATATTATGACTGTCCACCGGTTAGAGGACTTTAATACCTTTATAGATGCCGCAGGGGAAGAAACGTCACCAAGGCTACGCAGTATGTTCCTAAACCTAGCAGGTAATGATATTAAAGTCCGATTAAAGACTGTCCCAACAGCTGAACAGGCTGATTTCCCGTCAATAATTGCAGCCCTAAACAGAATACTGATAATTGAGCCCAACAGGGACTATGAAAGGTACATATTCAATCAGTGCACGTAAAGGATTGATAAGACCGTAGACAAGTTCATCACCCGCTTACGAATAAAAGGAGCAAATTGTCAATTCGATGCCTTCTCACTTGACAAGGCCATAAGATTGAGAGTAATTGAAGGATGTACATCCCAGACCCTAAAAAAGCAACTCCTCAAAAAGCCGATCACCATTGATGAAGTAAGTCAGATGGCTAGGATTCTAGAAAGGGTCGAGAAAGAAGTTACTCAGATATAAGGCACCACCTCGTCGAAACAAGAGAAGAACGAGACTGTAGCGGCACTGCAGTCCAGCAACAGCAGACCTGCAGAAAGAGGCACTAACCCCAACTATTCCATGACACCGAGAACTCAACGTCAATGATACCACTGTGGGATGGCTTTCCCTCACGCCGGAACCTGCCCCGCGCTATTCCAGAGATGTGGCAACTGCGGCAGAGAGGGACACTTTCAATCAGTCTGCAGGGAAGGCAGACCATTTCCGACACAAAGACCTCCCATTGCTCCCCAATTCAAAATACCAAACAGAAACCCACAAGCCCAAGCCTACCAAACACGACCATATCACCAAAACCCAAGAAGATACGTCGGAGTGGTCGAAGACGTCTACCCAGCAGATGAGAACCAGGGCAATGAAGTGTACGAGCAAGTATCTCACATCAGAGACGAATACGATGGATCCCCAGCACATCACTCCCACTATGAGGCGGACCAACAAAGTGTGCATTACCTCCACGTCCACTCTTCCTCGTCCCAGTACTTACTTCATGAGGCACCTGCCTCCGACACAGGACCTTCTTCTATTTCTTTAAATCTCTATAACTCCTCCCCCACATCCATGTCACTCAGTTTAATTTTTCCTGCCTCCGGCAGGTTGGACTTTTTCTTCCCGGTGCGGGGCACCAGGGAGCACCGATTGCTGGCCCCCTGGGGGGGGCTGTGTGGCGGGGCCCTCGGCTCCCTCAGGTGCGGCGCTGCTCCTGGGCCCCCTGCGGGGCTTGGGGTCACAGTTGAGCTGGATTGCCTCGCTCGGTTCTTTGCTGGGCTCCGGACCGCAGCGTGAGCATTGTGTCCCGGGTCCTGCACGGCCGGGGGAAGGTAAGGAGAGGGGAGGACTGGGCTTGATGTTTTTCCCCTCTCCTCCTGTTTTGGCCATCTTGATTCGACTTGGCAGTATGGGCTAGCCTTCCCTTTTGTTGTGAGGCCTCTCTGCTTCTTGTCGTGGGGTGACAGTGGCAGAGAGTCTTTGGGAGTGCGGGGGCTCTGTTCTGTCGCAGGCATGTCACATACCACCTGCCCCTCAGAGACACACGGCCCAGGATGCACCGGATGTTAGCTGCATTATCTGGGGGAAGGTAAGGAGAGGGGAGGACTGTGCTTGATATTTTTCCCCTCTCCTGCTGGTATGGCCATCTTGACTCCTTCAACATGCCGTTTTCCTCGTGCTTTGTGTGCACATCTTTATTGGAAATGATGGCAAGCACTTGGCAGTATGGGCTAAGCCTTCCCTTTTGTTGTGAGGCCTCTCTGCTTCTTGTTGTGGGGTGACTGTGACAGAGTATTTGAAAGTGCGGGGGCTCTGTTCTGTCACAGGCATGTCACATACCACCCGCTCCTCAGAGACACACGGCACAGGATGCACCGGATGTTAGCTGCATTATCTGGGGGAAGGTAAGGAGAGGGGAGGACTGTGCTTGATGTTTTCCCCTCTCTTGCTGGTATGACCATCTTGACTCCTTCGAAAGGCTGTTACCTCGTGCTCTGTGTACACATCTTTATTGGAAACGATGGCAAGCACTTGGCGGTATGGGCTAGCCTTCCCTTTTTGTTGTGAGGCCTCTCTGCCTCTTGTCGTGGGGTGACTGTGACAGAGTATTTGAAAGTATGGGGGCTCCGTACTGTCACAGGCATGTCACATACCACCCGCTCCTCAGACACACACAGCCCAGGATGCACCGGATGTTTGCTGCATTCCTTGCGTGCTGCCTGTGAATATGGCGCAGATTTGGGCACGTCTGCAAGCGGCCGGAAGGGTACCGGCCTGGCATAGTCTACACTTCGGGTTCGAGTCTCAGCGGTGCTGACTCGGTCCTTCATCCTTCCTAGACCGACGCATTGGAACGATTTAGAGCATGGGGCTACCAGCTATTGGATACAGGTCTCAAGCCACCTCTCAGTCATGTGGCTTGTTAGTGGTGTGTTTGGGTCTGTGCTAGCTATGGACGCAGACTCCTTGTCCTGTCCTCTTCCTCTAAACTGCGCGAGGGAAAGTCAAAGGAGTTGATTTGCTTTTCCCTTGTCCGGCATGGGATTATGGAAAATGCATCATGGAAGTAACGGCCATGCATGGGGTTCCCAGTGTCTCTTCTTTTAGGGCCTAGGTCCTCCGGTGCCGACGTGTTGCTTTCACGCCTCCTCTCAGACTTTTGGGAAGTGATAGGGCACATGGTGGCACATGTCTGTGCTTAGAGGGGTTCTCAGAGCCCCTGGTGCCGGTGGAGGGGGATGTCACTTCAGTGGGTTTTCCAGTATAGGCATACCTCAGGTAGGGGGTTGCCTTTGATGTCGGCTATCCGGGATGGATTGCTTTGCCCCGCTTTGTGACAGTACTCTGCCCTTTTGACCCCAGCCTGGTGGCTCCTCTGTCGGCTGAGGGGGCCATAGTCTGCTGGACTTCTGGGCTGTCCAGTATCTTCCTTTTGATAGGTCAGATCTTTTTGTGGGCTGACAAGCATGCTGTTATATTGTGGCGCAGGCCTGTTTCAACGTCCTGTGATTTCCCTCTGGTGCAAGTGCAGTGACTGGCGGTTTTCCCTGGCTCCTCGTCTCTATCTTCTCGGAGGTGTATGGGACCGGTGGGGTGCGGCTTCCTGGGTAATGGGCTCCTTCTGGAGGGGGTATCAGTTGCCGTTCCTGTCTCCTCCTGTCGAGGTTTGCATGGTTAGGACTTTGGTACCCAGCTCACGGTCCAAGTAGTTGGCCATGGGATCCGTTCTTTCCGAACGGTTGTTGTGGGTTACCGTCTTGCCCGTTCCTCTCCCTGTTCAGGGTCAAGTTTTCTACTTGCGGGTGTTCCTGGTCCCTATGCCTTCTAGGATGTGTCACCTGCTTATGGGTCTCAAGACCCTCCACTGCTTGTCCGGACGTCTGGGGAGAGCGTACTCTGGATGTTGTGCAGGGGGGGCGCTTGCTGGCTGTTCTGGGCTGGGTTCTCAGAAGGCAGTATGTCTCGGCTCGCCTGTTGCTGAAGTTACGGGGCACGTGGCGTCTTGCATGTTTTCCAGTTCCTTGAGCCCGTCTTCTGTTACGTCTCCTGGTGTCTTATACTCTCTCCCACTGGCTCCCGACATCTCGGCTTTCGTAGTTTTGTTTTCAGTGTCCCCAGCGCTGTGAGTGTCCCTGCTATGGTGGCGGGGGGTTTCAGGTCTACAGGCTGAGGTGTGCATGGTCCTTCCTCCTGTGGCCTCTCCTACTACCAACACCAGCAGAAAGGGTCTACATTGGGGGTCCTCTCAGCTCAAGGGTTGTGAGATCTGGGGAGAGCCGGCGATCATCCAATTGGCAAGAGTTGTGCCATTGTCCAAGCTCTGGTGTACTTCGAGGAGTTGCTGGACGGTCGGCGGTTTTTGGTCCGATCGGACAATACGACGGCCTCGGCATATGTCAACTGCAAAAGGGGTTCCGGCCACTCCTTGAATGCTCTGGCAGCGCTGATAGGCACCTGGGAGGACTCTCATCTGGTGTCTCTGGTGGCCTCACGTATCAGAAGGGTGGACAATGTTCAAGCGGATCTTCTCAGACGCCGGTTTTCACTCCTCTGCGGAACTGGTCCTGTTGGCCCAGGTCTTTGCGGTGACCTGTGTCAGATTATGGTCCCTGGTTCTAGACCTGTTTGCATCCCCGGCCTCAGCAGAAGTTCCCCTCTTCTGCTCTTGGTTTCAGGCTGAGGGGATTGGGGGATGGACGCCCTCTCTGTACAGTGGCCTTGGGGTTTTCCTTTATGCCTTTCCGCCTATTCCCCTTCTGCCCCGGGTGGTTTGGCGCATCAGAGTGTCCAGGGTGACTGTGTTGTTGTTAGCTCCGTTCTGGTCCCGCCGGAGTTGGCTCCCCTCTCTGTTGGAGCTTCGGTCCTAGGAACCTTGGCTGGTTCCGAGGTGGCCGTGTCCCCTTCAAGGGGATCTGCGGTTGGAATTCCACCGGATGCAATGGGCGGTGTGGCTATTGCTCAGTCTAGGTTGATATCTCAGGGGTTCTCAGATCCTGTAGTTGAGTACAAATGGATGCTCTTAGACCCTCCACTCTGAAGGTGTTAGGCAGACATTGGGGCCATTTCCGAGACTGGTATGGACGGTCTGGGATCCCTCCCCTGCGTTCTGGCCTCTGCTATCCTTCGGTTCCTCCAGGAGGGGTTTTGACAGGGGGCTGGCAGTTTTTACAGGCTTCGCTCTCAGTGGGCCTCCATGAAATTCCTTTTGGGGGACTCTGACGGTCACTTGGATGGGGAGGTGTTGGTGGGGAAGTTGATCCAGGGTTTTTCTTCTTCCCGTCCTTGTGCTGATAAAGGGCTTTCCTCTTGGGATCTCCCTCTTGTATTACGGTTCCTTCACGGGCCTCCTTTTGAGCCCATTTCCGAGATTGATATCAAACATCTTACACTGAAATCTGCTTTTCTTATTGCCCTCACTTCTGCCCGTAGGCTTGGGGAGATTGGGGCTCTCTTATGTCACGCTCCTTTCCTGAGGGTGCTCCCAGACTCGGTGGTGCCGGGGTGTGGTCCGATGTTTCTCCCTTCAGTTGTCTCTCGGTTTTCACACCTCTCAGGGTCTGGTTCTCCCTGACTTCTTTCATGATCCAAGAACGCCTGAGGAGGTGGCTCGGCTTAACATTGATGTCCGGCGGGACGCGTTGGAGTATTTGGCCTGGTTTGCTTTTTCCACCAATCTGATAGTCTTCTGATTGCTTGTGGTCCGGCTGGGGCTGGGCATAACGCATCTGTGGTTTCCATTTTCCGGTGGTTCCGGGTTGTGATCTCTAGGGCCTATGTGGCTTCTGGCCTGCCTGTGCCTGCGCACTATCAGGGGCGGTCTGCCAGGGGTTTGGCGGCTTCCTGGGCCGATGCAAGGAGGGTTTTTCTCTGCAAGAGATTTGTATGGCTGCCGCCTTGGCTGGTCTAGGCATTTTTCATCAACCGCTCTGGGTTGAGTTTCTCCCACTCGGGGGTTCGTTCCTTCGTGGTTGGAGTTTTGTCTGTGGGGATGTGATTTAAGAGTTATTGTGAGTGTGTTTTGCTGCACTGTTTTTAGCTCTGTGTCTCATTGGGACCTTTTCGGCGTTGCTGCTTTGGTATACCTCATGAAGTAAGTACTGGGACGAGGAAGAGTGGACGTGGAGGTAATGCTCTGATTACTTACTGGTAATCTTCATTACTCCTAGTCCTACTCTTCCTCGTCACAGTACTGACGACCCTCCTCACCCTCCCTGCAGGGAAGGTCCCATGCTCCGGCTTGGTAATATGAAACTGAGTGACATGGATGTGGGGGAGGAGTTATAGAGATTTAAAGAAATAGAAGAAGGTCCTGTGTCGGAGGCAGGTGCCTCATGAAGTAAGTACTGTGACGAGGAAGAGTATGACTAGGAGTAATGAAGATTAACAGTAAGTAATCAGAGCAATATGAAGTCGATCAATATGATCAGTACCCGCATGACGAATACGTCAATCTTATCATGAACGAAGGTGAAGCCTGCGAGGCACCCAAGATACCGGTTGACATAGGAGGGAGGCAATTCTGCTTCCTCGTTGACTCAGGAGCCACCGTCAACATAATGGGTGAGAAACAATTTCACCAAATCCCCAACAAGCCAACCTTGACGCAGTCTGATTCCAAGATATATCAATGGGGCGCTGCTACTCCTCTACAAACAATTGGATTTTCCAGCCGTCGTCTCATCCACGACAAGCACCCCACCACGACAAGCATACACGTCATCCGCAGCATGACCAAAGGTAGATGCCTCCTCAGCTACAGGACTGCCTCTTGCTTAGGGCTCATAGACATACACGTGCAAGATGGTGACATAATCCACTTGACAAAACCAACAGTGGAAACAAGAGAGTGCATGTTCAACGTCCAACTAGAATCCAGGCATACAGAGATGATATCAAAAGACAACATCATCGAAGAATTTCCCCTCATCAGCAAGGGCCTAGGGAACTTAAAAGGACCCCCAGTAAAACTCCACATAGATCCCACCATCCGACCCGTACCACAACACCCGAGGAGGGTTGGTTTCCACCTTTAAGCTGCAGTGTCAGCCGAACTCAGCCAACTCCTAGAAGATGGAATAATCAAGCCAGCCACGGGCCCAACCCCATGGGTGTCCCCACTGGTAATAGTGCCAAAGGACGGAGGACGACTCAGACTCTGCGTAGACATGCTAGTGGCCAACACCGCTATTCAGCGCGAACGACACCCTGGCCCCAGAATTGAGGACATGATAGTCCAACTGAATAAATCCACCCTCTTCTCCAAATTGGACCTCAACCAAGGTTAACACCAGATGGTACTTCATCCTGAGTCAAGGGGGATCACTACTTTTGCTACGCATGACGGACTATTTAGTTACAAACGTCATAATTTCGGCATATCTTCAGCCGCAGTAACTTTCCATGAAGCCATCAGACAAATCATTTGCCCAATCAAAGGAGCACTGAATTACAGTGACGACATCTTAGTGTATGGACGCTCACGAGAAGAACATGTCGCCCTTTGTGCTACGTGCAAGGCCCTCCAGGATGCTGGCCTCACGTTGAACGTGGAAAAATGCAGATTCAGCAAAAGCAAGCTAAAATTCTTCGGCCACATATTCTTTGCAGACGGAATGACCCCTGACCCTGACAAAGTGGCCACCATTTTCACCTTACAAGCACCAAGACAGATAGCAGACATACATTCCTTCCTGGGCATGGTAGGATACTCCGCAAGGTACATACCGCATTACGCCACTATCACTGAACCACTCCATAAACTTCTCCAGAAGGACATGCTCTTCACCTGGACATCAGAATGCCAAGAGGCATTTGACACCATCAAGCAGTCCCTAGCAGAAGCCAGAAAACTGGCCTACTTCGATCCAGACTGGCATACCGAAATAGTAGTCGATGCAAGCCCAGTGGGGCTAGGAGCCGTACTCGCCCAGACCAACAAAGTTGTCACCCACCCGAGGCACGTAGTGGCCTATGCCAGCAGGGCGCTGGCGCCCCCCGAGTCTGCATACTCCCAAGAGGAAAAAGAGAGTCTGGCGGCAGTCTGGGCATGTGAACACTTTCACAACTTCATAATAGGGAAAAGATTCACCCTCATTACTTTCACTGTTTGGAAACCCACGAACAAAGATGCCACCCAGAATTGAACGGTGGGGCATTCGCTTACAAGAGTATGACTACCACATCATACATCGTCCTGGGGGTGAGCACAACCCAGCCGCATATTTGTCGAGACAGCCCACAGGAAAGCAAACACCAAGACAGGGTGACATGGAATACATAAGCTACGTCACCACAAGCGCGCTACCGTCAGCGATCTCACTAGAAGCCGTCGCACTTGCGTCAGCAGCAAATCCATCCATGGCCCTGGCGATTGAACTCACTGTACAAAACAAGTGGAAAGACTACAGGAGGTCACTGTCAACGCATCCGGGGCCAAACCGAGACAAACTAGAGAGGTTTGCAAAGGTCCACACCGAGCTGGCTGTGAAAGATAGAACCATACTCCTCAGAGGATGCAGAATAGTAATCCCAGCGGCCCTGCAGTCAGAAATAAACAAGACAGCCCACGAGGGACACCGGGGAGCAGACAACACCAAACGTCACCTACGCTGCCATGTTTGGTTCCCTTTCCTTGATGCCCTAGTCGACCGTTGGGTAAGGAACTGCATGGCGTGTCAATACACGGCCAGAGCCGAAACACCAGTACCCCTACAGCCGATACCAGAACATCCATGGGAAAAAGTGGCAGTGGACTTTTATGGTCCCCTAGAGTCAGGAGAAACCTACTCTTATTCATTGATGAACATTCAAGGTTCCTAATCGTAAATAGGTCTTCATCTACAGCCTTCGCACAAGTCGCAGCTATCTTCGACGAAGTCGTGAGCGAATGGGGCAAACCTGACGTCATCAAGTCAGATAACGGCCCGCCCTTCTGCGGCCACGATTTCACAACATTCGCCAAGCACTTAGGGTTCAAGCACCAGAAAATAACACCCCTAGGCCACAGGCCAACGGAATGGCCGAGAGATTCATGTTGTCGATCAAAAAGACATTGCAAAGAGCCCGACTAGAAAATGTCGACCGACACCAAGCCTTATGCAGGATGCTTCGAGATTATCGAAATACGCCCCATGAGGCCACAAACAAGACCCCAGCCGAACTTATGGTAAAGTACCAAGTTCGCACACGAATCATACAACATCCGATAAACAAACCAGAAACAGATCCGGAAATACTAAGGCGAGACGCAGAGAGGAAGGAACGAGCCTGCATCTAAACAGACGAAAGGCGAGGAGCGCGCCCAAAAGACTTTCAACTAGGAGATGAGGTGCTGGTGCAACAGTCAACAGTCAGGAAGACTGACTCAAGATTCGCCTCACAGCCATTACAAGTCACGGCGATCAAAGGAACAATGGTGACTGCTGAAAATGAAGAACAAAAAATAACACGGAACAGCTCAAATTTCAAGCGTACGACAACCACGGAAAATTAGAGACTTCAGCCTCCGGATCCCGAACCAATTCCAATAGATCCGCAAGACACACCGTGGACGCCTCCAAGATTCTCCCCTTGTCCAGGAACGAAGAGCACAGAGAGGCCCCAACGAGCGTGAAGAAACCAGCACGCCTGGTTGGAGAATGTTGTAAGGACATTTTGTCCGCGGGTGATGTCCCAGTGATCGTGTCTCCTTAAGAGACCGATACCTTGTCACGTGAGCGCCACCATGTGACGTAGCACGTAAGGGGGAGAGAGCAAGAGGGATTCAGTATTCGTATGTACGAGCAATAAAGAAGACGTACATTTCAGCTCGGTGTGTCTGTCCTTATTAGCGTGCCCCCTCCGGTCATAACAAGAAGTACATCGGGAACAGTGAACAGGAGGATGTAAAGTTAGCTAATTGTAGTGGTCTCGATGAAGACAGGATAGTACTGTAAGTGGTGTTATTTGCACACCACATAAACTGTTAACAAGGGGCACATAATGTCCATAAGGGGGAAGGGCTGTACTCACATTGGTTGCTGTCCATGTGCCCTACAGTTTACTCACTGTGGGGTGAGTGTGCACAATGTCAGCACAAAAGCAAACTCCCAGAGCACCCAGGTGGCTTCCTTCAGCCTTGGCATTACGCTCTGGGAGTTGTGTCCACTCTGGTTGGGCTCCAGGTCACTGGAGCTCCCTGGATCAGGAGCAGCGCTGGGGTGCTCCGTTCACTACGCTGCCTGCCGGATTGTGCCAGCAGCGCATTGCTCCGCACTTCTCATTTCCCGAGATCTCGCGAGATCGTCTTCTCGCGATGGGAAGTCCCCACACTAATGTTCAGTCTTGACTTCGGCAGCAAGTCAAGGATGATTAATGAGGCATGAAACGAAATAAGACACAGAGCCAAAAGTAACAGTACTATCACTTTAGTAATTAAGCACAAACTGACCCACTGCCCATAGCCCTGCCCACCTCCTGTAACACATGGGTCGCAGCCCACTAGAACAGAACAATAGATAGGAGACTTGACTCCTCTCAACAATGAGAACAGTAGAAAAGGGACATTACAGCTAATATCATTCTCAAAGTCCTTGGTTCGAAGCTGCTTAGTAATTGTGTATCAAATTTCCCCAAGTTACATGTAACTTGAGCAGTTTCTCCATTGCAGCAATTTCCCATAGCTTATGTAGCCATTGGCCCTTTGATGCTGCGTCCTTCTTGCCCCACATTGAGGTGATCGCTAATTTTGCCACCAATGTCATTCTTTATTACATGTAGCTGATTGCCAATTCCCTCCCCCTGAAAGTAATCCTAGCAGAAGAAAGGCTGGCCCAAGTACACACCGCAACCCCACTACTTCATAGATCACTTATGTGTCTTTCCACAGCTAACCTAATTTTGAACAGCTCCCCATGATATGAGTTAGCATAACCTTATGTCCACACCCGCTCTAAAATGTGCTTGCTGACTTGACTGTTGATTACATCTTAATAGCTTGTCTAGGGATCATACCATCAGTGTAGTATTTCAACATGGACCTCTTAATGTTGGGTGCATATGGACCCTTTCCATGCGCTGCAGTAAATGTTTTTCCATTTCTGTTGCGAGATATCCTTACCTAGGTCTTTTTCGCCCATTTCCTTTTGGAGGGCCATTCCACGTCTCCGTGGGTGTCTATGATGCAGTTGTATATCTTCCCCACTAGCCCCTTCATGCCATCTGACTCTTGCAGAGTCTTTTCGAGTGATGTGAGTGGCCTTTATGATGGGGTGGTACAAACAGTGCCTAATTTTTTATTTCTTTTTCATTTAATGTGTTTTGGACCCAGAACCTTTCACATACAATTATCACACCATTAAAATTATTCATATAAACGTAACAGAAAAAAAAGTAATACATTTCGTACAGTACCCCCATACTCGAATCAAATACAAGATAAGTAAACATCGAAACAAGCTCAAACTTACTACTGCTCAAATACCAGCTTAGATTGCTGTAGTTTTCTTTTCTTAGCTGCACCAATCATCATGATTTTGGTTTTATCCTCCTTAATCACCAAGTCGTTGGAAGTTGCATAGCTCTGTAGTTCCCCCAGTTGTCTTTGGAGCTATAGGCATCTGGTCAATTAGGATTAAATCTGCATACAGTAATCTCAAACATTTCAGTAGTCCCACTTGTGGAGGAAAGGCTCTAGCAATGTGTAAAAACTCACCAATAACAGAAATAAATAAATTAAAAAAGGTTTGGTGCCAGAATGCACTCTTGTGTTAATGTTAAAGGTATTTATATAGCACAACATCACCAACAGAGTTGGTCTCCAGGCGCTCAGGCGGACCTGTAAACAAAAAGGTGGGGGGGGTGTTAGTGGGTGAAGAGGGCGTAGAAAAGTGAGAGGTGGTGTACTGTTGGCAGCTTCAGTTTGTGTTTCACCGTGCACTTAGCTTGGGTGTGCATATAGGATCTGAGCGGGTCATCGCGTGCTTTTGTTGTTGCAGTGTGGTGAAGTCTGTGCGGTGTGCTTTGAGAGAGGTGGTTGTGTGGGTTTTTGTGTGAATTAAGTGCCGAAATTTGAGGTTTTGGTTAGTGGGTTGCATGTCTCATAATCTCTGTAGTTTAGTTTATGTATCAGGTTGTCATACTGGGTTGGTATATTCTTTCTCTTGGTTTACTGATTGTCTAGTTTCTGTGGTGATACCATGGCTGGTTCCAGCAGATTAAATTCGCTAAGTACCCCAGGTTCGGCGAGCATTGTGCCCCAGTTCGAAACTGGTGTTATTTTATCCCTATGAGGGATCATTGAGAAACTTTGGAGAACTGAACAAATGAAAATGACATAATGATTGAGGGGGGAACACAGTGAATGACATAAATGAAATAGTGAGAATGGATGAAGCGTATAGAGCAAACGAATACACTAAGTGGAAGCGGGCAGGAGTGGAAGAACAGACGACTAGAAAAATCAAATGAGTATGGTGACCGGATGAATTAGATGAACATAATAATGCCAATGAGTATGAAGAATGGTGGGTTGTGTAGAGTGGTCGAGCGTATTGAGTTGATGGATACGTATAGAATTAACGAGCGTGCAATTACAGAGAAGCGAACAAAACGCAAAACGGCGTAGAACTATATTGAACGGCCAAACGTATAGACTTGATGAACATTCGGCCAGACGAACGTGTGAGAGCGAACGAACATGTAGAGAGGATGAGCATGGGGATCGGATGAGCATGGGGTGCGGATGAGCGTGGAGAATGGATGAGCGTAAAGAACGGACGAACGTTGAGAACGGATCAGCGTAGAGTGCGGATGAGCGCGAAGTTCGAATGTGCACTGAGATCGGATGAGCATGGAGAGCGGATGTGCATGGAGAGCGGATGAATGTGGAGAGCAGGTGAGTGCGGAGAGCGGGTGAGTGCGGAGAGCGGATGAGTGTGGAGAGCGGATGAGTGTGGAGAGCAGGTGAGTGTGGAGAGCGGGTGAGTGCGGAGAGCGATTGAGTGTGGAGAGCGGGTGAGTGGGATGAAGCGGAGGAGTGTGGAGAGCGGAGGAGTGTGGAGAGCGGAGGAGTGTGGAGAGCGGAGGAGTGTGGAGAGCGAAAAAGTGAATGTGTAGTGTGGATGAGTGTATGGAGCAGATGTGTATGTGGAGTGGACGAGTGTGTGAAGCGGATGAATGCGTGGAGCGGACAAATACATAGAGCAGATGAGTGTGTGGAATGGATGGACACGCAGAGCAGACGTGTAGTATTGTCAAGCCGACGAGCAGTATGTTGTGCCGATGATTGGTTGGACTGGATGAGTGTTGTGGATTGAATGAGGGTATCTGGACGATTATATAGACGCGGAAGAATGTATGTGGTGCTGTTGAGTCTGTGGAGCGGATGAGTGTACAGAACAGATGACTGTGTGGAGCGGACGAACGCATGGAGCAGATGGATTTGTAGAGCGGATGAGTTTGCTGAACGGAGCAGTATGCTGAATGGATGAGTATGTGGAGCTGAGGAATAGTATGTTGAGGGTATCAGTGGGTAGACCTGAAGAGTGAGTAGATCAAATGAGCGTACTGAACAGAGGTGTATACAGAGCGGTTGAGTATACAGAGCAGACGAACGCGTAGCCAGTCAAAAGTACAAGCGCGGGGTAGACTGGAGTGCATGCGCAAGGACAGGAGTGCATACGTATGGAACACATGAGAGCATGCGTGAAGCTCACTGGAGAATGAAGGACAGACTTGAGCATGCAAAGTGGACCAGAGTACATGAATATGTCGAGCAGACATGAATGTGTAGGACAATCTTGAACACCTGAAATGAACAAAAATGCATACAACGGACCTGCCCGCACAGAACTGCGTGACAAACATAATATGCTTTGGAATGCAGGGAACGTTTGAAAAAACATACATCATACCACACCCCACGCTTACTCTCTCCCTTACACCACCACTCAACTAGAACACAGAGATACTATGACACCATTCGGTATAACTGTTCTCATATCTACATTTCCCGCTCACTCCACATCACTCTAAGTAAACATTGCTGGTTTCACACCCCCAGCCAGGCGTTCTCCTCAGGCCTAACGCAACCACACTCACTCTGGATAAAGCCGGCCAGAGCGAACACATACTCCTGATCTCTCAACCACCACACCTACCGCTAAGAAGCAGCTAGCACTTGAATTCCGCACCAGCTGCACACCTACCTGGTGCGCACACGCACTTTTTGGACTCTCTCTACTCTCTCTACTGACCCGAACTTCGGTTCCCAAGGGCGTTCAACCTACCAGCGCCTTCAGACCATACAAATGGTATATAAGGCGCTATATAAATGCAAAATAACATAACCTAACCAGCTCCTTGCTATCTATTTGCTGTTCGTGGGCCATTGGGTGGTATAATCTTCTCTTCCCTTTCCTGACTGTCTAGTTTCAGGGTTGAGGCTGGCCTACATCTGAGTTTGACTTTAGTGCACCCAGGGGGCAAGCATAATCCCTGCTTAGGTAGTGGAGTTATATTATCATTCCCCGCTCCTTCCTATCTATTGTCAGTGGTCCATTGCTGCCTGTGCCTTTGAGGATGCCAGGTGCTATTGCTGGGTCATACCCAGCTCTCCCTTCCGATTGTTCTGGGTGTTCCTTGGTATGGTTTGGTGTGGTGTTTTTAATTGATAAGTGGATATGTTACAGATCCGTATATCCTTATTTTATGAGGGTTGATGATTTAGGGAGTCAGGGTAGGTTCTTCTTTCGGCCTAGTTCCTCTGTCTATGTGCTTATCGGCATTCTTTCTGGTTATGGAGTGAGGAGCCATGATTTGAGGAGTTTCCTGATTTGTAGGTGATCTCTTGTGTTCCGTATGTTCTTTGGTATTTCGTTCCAGGTTTTTGGGACGATGTGAGAAAAAGAGGATCCTCCGAGTTTCCTCTTGTTGTATGATTTTGGTTCCAAGTGGACGTCGCTTCAGGATCTGAGTGGCCTTGCAGTGTGATGCACATTTAGGTTTCTTCTGAAGAACTCTGCACCTTGGTCATGGATTGCTCTGTGCGTTATACTGTTACACCTTTTCGTCATCGCTGCTTTGTACACTTACATAGGTGGAAAATGTGCAGTTCCGCGCTTTGTTGTGCAGATGCGCGATCTATTTCTGTCAATACCACCAGTTCTAGCGGTACTGTGGTTCCACGTCATCAGTGCACGTCAAGGACAGGTCACATGATTCTTCCACGCAACCAGCTGACTATTACGACATGTCATGTGACGCTATATCAGAACCGAAGGCTTTCGCCTTCGCGCGTCGCTTCTGTATTTCAGGACGCTCCGTAAGTTCGAACTCTAGGCTCTCCCTATTCTAGTGTATTCAATCTTGCATGGTATCTACCATTCCTTTTTCTCTCTTACCTTATAGTGTGCCCTTCCAGCGCTTCCTTCCAACCATCTCTACCTTTCACTCCGAGAACCCTCCACCTCTCAGCAACAACTAGATTCCTCCAAATCCATCCGTAAGAAACCCCTCTCTTCTCCCAATCGATTCTATCATTCCGCTGTCCTCCTATATTCACCTGTTGTTTTCTCCCGTTAGAACCTGTGATACAGCCATCAAATCGGGAGGTCTGCGCCTTGGATAAACCACCTGTCTGCAAGGATCTCCGACAACACACCTAGGGTTTTTTCCCCCTTGAGGGTTTCCCTGGGGGTCCTGCCTCTTCCTGTTGAAGTTTCTTTCTTCCCTTCCAGCAGAGTGGGGGTCTCAGGACTCTCAGGGAGGCTTTTCAATTCCGCCGCTGCTGTCCCGGTTCCGGCTTTCCGACCAGGTTAGTGGAGTTTTATATCTCATTCTGGACTATCAGATTAGAGTGTTACAGTAAGCGACGCCCTATAAAGAAACTCTCTAGCTTGGTCGGAGCGGCGGTGCAGGGATGGAACAACAAATGCAGCAGCTAATGGCTGCTATGCAGTCTATGTCTATTGAAATGCAGAGTCTTAAACAGGACAATGCACAATTAAAACAACAGTTGACTCGGGCCTTTTCTGAAACCCCTCCCGTTACTCTCTCCTTGGGCAAGTATGATGGTGACCCACATAAGTTGAAAGAATTTCTTGATAGTTGCATCATTCAGTTTACGTTCAAATCTCGATTCTTTCCCACGGATAAGGACAAGGTAGGATTTCTCATTTCACACCTAACGGGTCCTGCCCTTGCTTGGGCTACTCCGTTAGTCACTTCCGGAAACGCTGTATTGGATTCCTATCCAGCGTTCTCCAACAGTCTCAGGTCCATGTTTGGTCGACAAGAGATTTCGGTAGCCACGCAGGAAAGGCTTCTTGATCTCAGGCAAGGTCAGAAGGACCTTATGTCCTATATTACTCGATTTAAACAGTTATCTTCAGAAACCGGTTGGCCTGATGACGGACTACTCACTCTCTTTCGACGAGGACTTGCGGAGGATTTGAAGGATGAGGTGTCCAAGATCCCACGGCCCGCGAATCTGGCGGAGATGATATCTTTGACTATGCAAATAGACTACCGCCTTCAAGAGCGTTCTATCGAAAGGAAGAAAGGGAAAGGTCCTCGTCTCAACCCTGATATCTTGGCCCTACAACATAAGACCACTCCTTCTGAGGAACCCATGCAGATAGGATCTGTTAGAGGTCCTATTTCAGCCATAGAGAGAGAACGACGGAAGGCCTTGAACCTGTGTATGTATTGTGGGTCTTCTTCCCATTTGTTACGAGATTGTCCTGTTGTCCCTCCTCGCAGATCCAGACCTTTGCCGTCGGGAAACGCCAAGCCCCTACCGTAAGGGGAACCACGGTAGGAGTACAACTTCAGGGTTCCCCGATAGAAGAAGAGTCCACTTTTGAACCATTGGCTAATAACCCCTCCATGGTTGTACTTTCATTGACCATCTTGTTGCCTGACCGTAACTTGATGGACATACCAGCTCTGCTCGACTGCGGAGCCGCTGGAAACTTCATTGATGATAAATGGGCAGCTAAGAACGGGATAGGCAGAACTCCTAAACCCTTTTCTACACCTATCTTAGGAGTCGATGGTAGTCCATTAAGCTCGGGACCTATACGAGAACAGACCAAACAGCTAACTTGTTTGATCGCCTCTCATAAAGAGTCATTGGTGTTCGATTTAATCAGAGCGGCTCACTTCCCCATTATTCTTGGTCTGCCTTGGTTGCGATTACACAACCCCTACATAAATTGGAAGGCAGGAACACTTTTTTTGGGCTCGGAGTACTGTGTCACACATTGTCTTTCACGCAATTCGGTAGGCCTATATATTCCATCAGAGTCTCCTCCTACCACCGAATTGCCTTCCATCGGTCATTTGAGTATGATTCCCAAATGTCATCAACACTTTCTCAGGGTGTTCTCAACTCCCCAGTTTCCAACACTTCCGCCTCATCGAAGGGATGATTGTCATATAGACCTGCTTCCAGATCAACCGGTTCCGTTTGGACGAATGTATGTTTTGTCCCAACGGGAGAAGAGTGCCCTTCGAGAGTATCTCCATGCTAATATTCAGAACGGTCTCATTACCGAATCTAAATCTCCCGCTGGAGCTTCTTTATTTTTTATTCCAAAGAAAGATACAGAAGAATTGAGACCGTGCATAGATTATAGAGGGCTCAATAAGATCACTATTCCTGACAAGTATCCCATGCCATTGATTAAAGACATTCTTGAAGCCGTCCGTGGAGCTACTCTCTACACTAAATTAGATCTCAGGGGAGCCTATCATCTCATCAGAATCGCTCCGAATGACGAATGGAAAACGGCCTTTCGAACCCCTTTTGGACACTTCCAGTACCAAGTAATGCCCTTTGGCCTGGTTAATGCGCCGGCTGTGTTTCAACGGTTTATGGATCACCTTTTCGCCGATTTGCTGCTTCATTGTGTCGTCATTTACCTCGATGACATTTTGATATTCTCAGACACTCTTGAAGACCACATCCAACATGTTAATCTAGTTCTGAGTCGTTTGCAGACGAACCATTTGTATTGTAAGGCAGAGAAGTGTGAGTTCCATCAAGCTCAGATAACCTATCTTGGATTTGTCATCTCTGCAAATGGGATCTCTATGGATCCCAGAAAGGTTTCTGCCGTGCTAGATTGGCCAGCTCCTTCCACCGTCAAGGAGGTTCAGCGATTTCTCGGATTCGCAAATTTCTATCGGAAGTTCATTCCTTGTTATTCTGAGACGATTCTACCCATTACTCGACTACTCAAGAAGGGGATCGTCTTCTCTTGGAATCCTTCTGCCCAACAAGCCTTTGAGACCTTAAAGGGTTTATTCATCTCCGCCAGGGTCTTACTCAACCCGGATCAATCCCGCCAATTCATCCTTGAGACAGACGCTTCTCATCACGCTCTAGGAGCTGTCCTTCTACAAACAACTGATTCGGGGGAGGAGAGACCGGTGGCCTATCTGTCAAAGACGTTTACCTCCTCAGAACTACACTACTCTGTTCTTGAAAAAGAGTTATTGGCCATAAAGAAGGCTTTCGAAGAATGGAGACATCTTCTACTAGGATCTCCCCATACCATTGTGGTCCGTACAGACCATCAGAACTTGAAAGTACTACAGCAGGCTCAAACCACCAATAGTAGACAAGCACGGTGGGCGTATTTCTTTCTGCCTTACCGAATCGAATTCACCTTTCTCCCAGGAAGCCAGAATCTCAGAGCCGATGCCTTATCTCGAAAGAAACCACAGGTTTCGCAATTCAGCTCAGAGAAGATGTTTCCTCAAGCAAGATTTGTGGCAGTCATTTCCGACTTTCTTCAACTACTAAAGCTGGATACCATTAAGAATCAATCTGAATGTGAGAATCTTCTTTATACCCACCATCTTACAAAGGATCAAGGATTGTATTTCCACGCAACACAGGTCCTAATTCCTTCTAGTGTTCTTCAATCTGAGGTTCTTCGGATGTGCCATGACTCCCGAGCTGCAGGTCACCGGGGAATACAGACTACTCTGGATTTGATACAACGTTATTTCTGGTGGCCAAACCTTCAGGTCGATGTTCAAGATTATGTAAATTCCTGTACAACATGTATCCAGTCTAAGGCTTCACGAGCTCCTCCCTTTGGCTTACTTTCCCGCATGCCGATTCCCGAGAAACCTTGGCAAATCATCTCCACTGATTTTATAGTGGATCTTCCCCCTTCCTCAGGTTACACGACAATAATGGTCACCATTGACTACTTGACCAAGATGGCCCAATTCATTCCCTTAGTCAAATTGCCAGGGGCAGCCCAAATGGCTAGGATCTTCATTTCTGAAGTGTTTTCTAGACACGGCCTACCTGAAGTCATAGTCTCTGACAGAGGGCCACAATACACTTCTCAATATTGGAAAGGAGTCTGTCACTTCCTAGGCATTAAGAGGGCACTCAGTTCGGGTTACCATCCCCAGACCAACGGGCAGACGGAGCGTCTTAACCAAACTCTAGAAGGATACCTCCGCTGTTACGTCTCAGCAGCTCAGGATAATTGGTCTGAACTGTTGTCTATCGCAGAATTTGCTTACAACAATGCCAAGCACACTGCCCTTAAGACTAGCCCCTTCTTCTGTTCATACGGGTTTCACCCTTCTTTTGTCCCTACCATTACTCCCTCCCCCTCTAAATTACCAGGGGTGGACTGTTTGATAGACATCATCCAGTCTGGCCAAAAGAAGGCTCGGTTGGCCCTTCAAGAAGCTCAGGATCGAGCCAAGCGGTATGCAGACCAACATCGACGCAAATTTCCAGAACTACAAGTAGGGGACAAGGTTTGGTTGGCCTCTCGGTTTCTTCCGAAACACTTAGTCCCTTCTAAATTATCTCCTAGGTTCTTTGGTCCTTTCAAGTTGGTATCTAAAGTAGGCTCGGCAGCAGTTCGACTGGCTCTCCCGGCGGCCTGGTTTCGCATTCATCCTGTTTTTCATCTATCTCAAGTGAAACCAACTGTAGCTGATCGTTTCCAACGCTCCACAAAGACCATTCCACCTCCGGTGATCACTGATACCGGGACAGAATATGAGGTGGCCGGTATATGTGACTCCCGCTACCGCAGGGGTCAACTACAATTTCTTATTGACTGGAAGGGGTATTCTCCGGCTGAAAGAACGTGGGAACCTGCTTCTGGTGTTCACTCTCCCCTTTTGATTCAACGTTTCTTTCGTTTACACCCGGGGAAGCCCGGATCGCCCCCCAGGAAGAGAGGGCATACTGTTACACCTTTTCGTCATCGCTGCTTTGTACACTTACATAGGTGGAAAATGTGCAGTTCCGCGCTTTGTTGTGCAGATGCGCGATCTATTTCTGTCAATACCACCAGTTCTAGCGGTACTGTGGTTCCACGTCATCAGTGCACGTCAAGGACAGGTCACATGATTCTTCCACGCAACCAGCTGACTATTACGACATGTCATGTGACGCTATATCAGAACCGAAGGCTTTCGCCTTCGCGCGTCGCTTCTGTATTTCAGGACGCTCCGTAAGTTCGAACTCTAGGCTCTCCCTATTCTAGTGTATTCAATCTTGCATGGTATCTACCATTCCTTTTTCTCTCTTACCTTATAGTGTGCCCTTCCAGCGCTTCCTTCCAACCATCTCTACCTTTCACTCCGAGAACCCTCCACCTCTCAGCAACAACTAGATTCCTCCAAATCCATCCGTAAGAAACCCCTCTCTTCTCCCAATCGATTCTATCATTCCGCTGTCCTCCTATATTCACCTGTTGTTTTCTCCCGTTAGAACCTGTGATACAGCCATCAAATCGGGAGGTCTGCGCCTTGGATAAACCACCTGTCTGCAAGGATCTCCGACAACACACCTAGGGTTTTTTCCCCCTTGAGGGTTTCCCTGGGGGTCCTGCCTCTTCCTGTTGAAGTTTCTTTCTTCCCTTCCAGCAGAGTGGGGGTCTCAGGACTCTCAGGGAGGCTTTTCAATTCCGCCGCTGCTGTCCCGGTTCCGGCTTTCCGACCAGGTTAGTGGAGTTTTATATCTCATTCTGGACTATCAGATTAGAGTGTTACATATACACATTGATTTGAACTTGATCCGCTGTTTGATGGGTAGCCAGTGTAGCATTTTCAGCGCTGGTGTGATGTGTTCTCTTCTAGGTAGTTTAAGGAGCAGTTTGGCCGCCGCATTCTGTATGCTTTGGAGTTTATTTAGGAGTCGTTCAGGCAAGCCTAGATATAGGCTGTTGGCATAGTCTAGTCTGGACATGATGAGGGCGATGACAGCAGTTGTTTTCTTAGTGAATGAGAGGAATGGTAGGATCCTTTTATCCGATCACAGGAGAAAGAAAGATTTCTTGATTAGGGCGTTTACTTGTGGCTCTTGAGTGAGTTTGTTGTCTATCAGGACTCCCAGGTTTTTTACAGTCGATGAAGGAGCTGGCGTTTCATCAAGTTTGGTTGGCCAGGGGATGTATAGGTTGTCTTCTCCGTTTTTTGTGATGATCATTATTTCTGTTTTGCCTGGGTTGAGTTTAAGGTAGTTTAAGTTCATCCAGTTGTATATTTCATGAAGGCAGTTCTCTAGTGTTGCGTTGTCTTCTTCTGAGTCTTGTATTTTTTGTAGATTATTTGTGTGTCATCAGCATAATTGTAATAGGTGAGGCCATGTCTTTCGATGATTTTAATTAGTTGTGACAGGTACATGTTGAATAGTAGTGGCAAGAAGGATGATCCTTGTGGGACTCCGCATTATGATTCTCGTGGGCTTGATTGGTAAGGTTTCATCCATATTGTTCCTGTTCTGTTTGTTAGGAAGGACCTGACCCAAAGTAAGGCGTTGTCAGTGATTCCAAATTCTTCCAGTCTCATGATGAGGATGTCGTGGTTAACTGTGTCGAATGCTGCAGAGAGGTCTAAAAGTATCAGAGCGGTGCTGTTGTTTGAGTCTGCGTTAGCTTTTAGATCATCCCAGATTGAAATAAGTGCTGTTTCTGTTCCCCTCATCGGTCTGAAGCCTACTTGTGCCTCGTTTAATAGACGATGTTCTTCTATGAAATCTTGGGTTGTTCTATATATGTTTGTTTCCAGGAGTTTAGCTGGGTAGGGGATGTTGGGGATGGGTCTGTAGTTGGAGAGGTCCTCTACATTTCCTGTTGTATCCTTGAGGAGAGGTTTGATGTAAGCTGATTTGAATGCTGAGGCACTCTTCTTGTTGAGATTGATTGGTTGAGGACGTTCCTGTAGTATTCCATTGGTGTTCCTTGTGCGAGGACTGATTTGTAGATGTCAGGGGGGCAGGGATTTGCAGGGGAGCCAGATTTGTTGCTTTGGTTTACGAGTTTGGTGAAAGTCTCCACTGATATGTGCGGGAAGTTTTGGAGTTTTTCCTTATGTTCCTTTCATCGGTCAGTGTCTTCAGTGTAGTGGTTGCATGGTCTGTTTTGAATGGTCTGTTGGATGGTCATGATTTTATTTTTGAAGTGGTCTGCGAAGTCACTGCATAATTTCATCGATGGTATTGGAGTGTTGTTGCAGCCGGGTTTTTTTTTTATTTCGTTTATGAGTTTAAACAGTTCTTTTTGGGTGTTTGGTGCTTTGAGGATTCTGTTGTCGTAGTATTTCCTTTTTGCTTTTTGTATTGCCTTTTTGTATGAACGGGTATGTTGTTGAAGTTTGAATTTTTTTCTGCAGTCTTCTTTTTATTCATTTAGGGTGGCAGCAAAAAATGGACAGGCGAACATCGCCAGACAGGTACAATACAAGTACAATAAGTATACAGTGCAGGTAATCAGGAGTTACAACACAGATGAGCATAGCCATTGAGCACTTTTATAACATAAACACCAAAAAGTCCCGGGCTATGGTGGAGGTGTGAACTCTGGTCGGCGGGGAGAGGCGGCCAGGGGAGATGTGGCTGGTGTCACATTCAGATCTGACATATAAGAGCGGAATCTGAGCCAGATATTCCTGGGCCTAGAGTGTGTGGGTTGTAGGCGAGACCAAGTTTCCTCCGAGTCAGAAGCCCACGTGACCGCTCTCAGCCATTGGGTGTGTGTGGGAGGCCAGGGGCGAAGCCAGCACAATAGGATGGAGCGGACAGCAAGGAGCATGCAGAGGCCCGCTAGTTTTCTGGAGTTCCGAGGAAGGGCCGGGAGGTCGTGAAATAGGCATACCACCGGGGAAGGATTGATGGGGTAATCGAGCATGGCCGACACCGTCGAGCAGACCGTCTCCCAAAACTGTGAAAGGCGGGGGCAGGACCAAATCATATGGATGTAATCAGCCGCATCATGGCCACACCTAGGGCAGTTAGATGGGTGATCGCTGGACATGTGGTGCAATCTGAACGGGGTGTAGTGGAACCTATGTAGGATTTTAAACTGTATCAATTTAAAGCGGGAGTTGAAGGACACCCGGTGTATGCGCCCAACGCTCATCAGACATTTCAACGCCCAGGTCCACCTCCCATGCCCGCCTCAGCTTAGTGAATTCTGGAATAGATCTGGATTGCAGCATGGTGTATAGTCTAGATATTTTACCTCTAGTGGGTGAGGGTGAGGTGAGCTCCTCGATGATAGGGTCATCCGGTGGTAGAGCCGGGAACATCGGATAATTGTGCTTAAGGGTCCTGCGAAGAGATGAGTATTGGAGCCACACACTCCGGCCTCTTCTCAAGGGCAGTGGGAGGTCGGGCCATTCGACAAATATTCCCTGATCGAACACATCTCGCAGCAGCTCATATCCCGCCTCAGCCCAGCGTTGGACCATGGCCGATGGCACCCGTGGGACCCCAGGTAGGAAGTTCCAAAGAGGGAGGTTACCATGGAAGGCGTGAGCAGTACCAGACAATTTCCATGTTTTGGACAGTGCCAAGGATGTGCAGGCAACCGGGCTCTGTGAGTCAAGCTACAGAGGGGTGGGCTGTATCAACAGGGAGCGAATGTCACGGTCACAGACTGCAAGTTTCTCGAGTTTGACATGTGTGGGGGGGGGTCCGTTACGTCGAACCAGTAGGATGTATATTGAATTTGGGATACCAGCCAGTATTTAAAGAAGTCGGGGGCACTAAAGCCTCCGTAAGCCATAGGGGTAGATAAAGTGTCCAGTTTAAGGCGGACCGCGCCCGAATGCCAGAGAAAGGAATTGACCGTGCGAGTCAGCTCCCGGAAGAAAGCACCCCCCGGCCACAGGGGAATGTTATCAAACTTGTAGAGTAACTGGGGTAACACCACCATTTTCAGTAAGCCTACCCTGCCTGCGAGGGATATTGGGAGTTTGTCCCAGGCTAGGACCTTAGATGACAAATGTGTGAGATACTTTTGATAGTTCTCGTTGAATGTCAGCGCTCGATGGCGCGTTATCTCGATCCCCAAATAAGTGAAAGTAGACTGAGCCCATGTGAACCCCAAGGTGTCCGGGGGGGGGGGAGTGGATTCTGTAAGAGGGAATAGTGTAGATTTCGAGCAATTCACCTTGAGGCCAGAGATTCGGCTGAAGTGCTTGACGTCCTCCAGTATTGGGGATAAGTTGACAGAGGGAGAGCGTATAAGCAGCAAGGCGTCGTCGGCGTATAGAGACACTATGTCCGCCCGGCCCGCAGTACGGAGTCCCCTATGTGCGTGGAATTGACGGAGCATGTCCGCGAAGGGCTCTATTGCTATAGCGAAGATCAGGGGAGAGAAGGGGCATCCCTGTCTCGTTCTCCTAGCGATCCCGAAGAGGGGGGAACAGTGGTCACCCGTACGGACCCTAGCCACAGGGTCGGAGTAGAGCAATCTGACCCAGGAGAGAAAAGAGGGGCCGAACCTACAGCTCTCAAGGACCCGCCACAAGTACCTCCATGAAACCAAATCAAACGCCTTTTGCATGTCGAGGGTGGCCGCTACCGCCTGTGTCTCAGGGTTTATTCTGTTAATTATGTTGAAGAGACGTCTAAGGTTCAGGGAGGTAGAGCGGCCGGGGATGAAGCCCCCCTGGTCCGGATGGATGACAGATGGCAAGAGGGGAGCTAACCGGAGTGCCAATGCCTTAGCAAATATTTTGACATCGCAGTTTATAAGTGAGAGCGGGCGGTATGAACCGCATTGTGAGGGGGATTTGCCAGGTTTCAGAAGTACTGTAATTGTGGCTTCACGAGTGAGGGGGGAAATACCCCAGCGTCAACCGACTCCTCCCAGAGAGCTAATAGGTGAGGAAGCAGAAGTTTTTTATAGCGCTTATAAAATTCAACTGGGATACCATCCGAGCCAGGGGCCTTCCCCGAGGATAAGGAGTCAACTGCATCAGAGAGTTCCTCAAGCGTGAGTGGGGAATCCAGAGAACCCGCGGACTCCAAAGAGAGAGTCGTCAAGGGAAGGGTATCGAGGTAGGAGTCGATCTCCTCTGCCGGCACCTCATCAGAGTTGGAATATAGAGTTTCATAGAACTTGAAAAATTCGTTGTTAATGTCTTGTGAGGCGACAGCCATAGAGCCGTCCGGTCTCTCAATCCCAAGTATATGCGGGGACCCCGTCTCGTGACGAATCAGTCTCGCCAGAAATCGGCCAGGTCGCTCACCCTCCCCGTATCTCCTCGCCATGCCAGGGTTGTCCAAGAATTTTTGTTCGCGCTCCGCCAGGGATCGGAACGTATCCAGCTCCACCCCGATGTCAGCCAGGGTTCCCGGAGTGGAGTGAAGTGAACATTGAGCCTCAAGGGTCGATAATTTGGATTCGCTCTCTGCAAGGTTTCTACGGATCGATTTGAGAACACCGTTCTCCTTCGACAGCGCCACCCCTCTAATGTAAACCTTGAAGGACTCCCATAGAGTGGCTTGTGATGTTACCGATCCTGTGTTTGTCTCAAAGAACTCCTCGATAGATAGCTCGAGCTCAGAACAGAATTCCAGATCTAGCAGGGAAAGAGGCTTCAGCCTCCAACGTCGGGCACAGCCCGGGTCCGGCCCCCAGTTCATGGTAATGGTCACTGGAGAGTGGTCAGACAGGGTCCTGGGGAGAATCTGTAGCTGTATGACATTCTTAACCAGGACATTGGAGATCACCCACCTGTCGATACGGGAGTAAGAGTCATGGTCCGAGGAATAGAAAGAATAAACGCGGGAATCCGGGTAAAATAACCTCCATGCATCGACCATGGCGAGCCGGGGAAGGGACGATAGTGCAGCGTAGGCTGCTCTAGAGAGCTGACGAGGCTTGGACCCAGACCTATCGAGGGTTACATCGAAAATTTTGTTGAAATCCCCCCCCCCAGAGGATGGGGACAAGGGGAAAGGTATCAAGAAGAGACAAGACCTGTACATAGAATTCTGGATCATCTATATTGGGGCCATATATGTTCAGTAAGACTATCTCCTTATTTTGAAGCATAGCATGCAGCAGTACATATCTGCCCTGAGAATCTATGTGTGAGGAGATGAGAGTGAACTTGAGACTCTTATGGATGAGGGTCATGACCCCGCGGCTTTGGGAAGAGAAATCAGTGGAGAATCTGTGGGGGCCCCATGATTTGGCGAATCTTATGCACTGTTCCGTGCGGGCATGTGTCTCCTGTAAGAAGAGAACCTTGGATCCATGACGCTCGGCCAGTAGCAGTAGCTGCCTCATCTTTTTGTAGTTACCCAGCCCCCGAACATTCCAGCTCATAAAAGTCAAGTCGCTCCCAGAAATTGATGTGAGAGTAAATATATCAGAGAAAGTACCAATAGCCAATGGGCCAGTTTAACCATCCTGCAGTAACAGTCGCAGAGTACCACATCGCGGTCCGTAATTGCTGCCAACGCCAAGCTTTTTGTAACATAACCCCCAACATGTCCCACCCCCACCCACATCCCCCCCCCCAAACAGAGGGATGACAATCCCAAAACCACCCAACAAAAACCAAACCAACGGCATCAGCGCCTGGGGGCCTGTGGGCCGGATTGGCCGTGTCTCTCCGGGCACGGCAGGGTAAGTGAGATGAAAAGTGCCAACAGTGAGAACTTTGTACGTAGCTTGGGCGGAGATATTGCACATGTTAGTGCGGCACGTATTCGTGAGAATGATCATTTTAAGCAGGTTACAGAATATAAAAACAGTGTGGCTCCGGTATAGGAAGGTCGCAGGGTGCGGGCCCTCCTTGACCGGGCAGGAGGGTAGCAGTAGGATCTTGGACAAAGAGGGGGTATTAGCCTGGGAAATGTTCATCCAGGAACTTGGAGGCCTCTTCTGGAAGAGTGAAGAAGAACACCCGGTTAGCGTGTTCTACACGGAGTTTGGCGGGGTAGAGCATGGCGTATTTAACTGAAAGATCACGCAGTCTGCGTTTTACCGCCAGGAAAGTCTTGCGCTCACGTTGAACAGCCACCGAGAAGTCTGGATAGAGGTGAATCCTCGCACCACCCAGCGAGAGCGCACCCTTGAGCCTCGCGGCCCTGAGGAGGGCATCGCGATCACGAAAATTCAGCACACGGGCTATGATGGGCCGAGGAGGAGCGCCGGGCTTGGGTTTAGCCGTTAGGGCTCGGTGCGCACGCTCTCTGGAAAATTGCAGGGAAAGTTTGGGTGAATCGAGGAGTGTCAGCAATGTATGTTCAACAAAGTCTTCCATTGATTCATGAACTTCATTCTCAGGAACGCCGATGATACGAAGGTTATTGCGCCGTGATCAGGATTCCAAGTCCTCATTCTTCTTTTCCACGTCGAGGACCCGATTGGAAAGGGCGTTGACCTCGGAGCGCAGAGCACCCAATGCATCCTCAGCGGAGCCCACCCTTGTCTCGACCTCCGCCACCCGGCTATCCGTCCTTTCAATATGGGCCTTGATAGAGGATATTGTGCCGTTCATATCATCTAGTTTTGAGTGGAGTGCGGTAAAGCCCTCTCGGATAAAATCCATCATGTTTTGGGACTCCGGTGCTGTGGAGGATGATGATGCCGCTGGAGCCTGCTCGGTGGTTCTCTCCGGCGGTCTCACCGATGACTTTGCGAACAGATTGATGGAGCTCTGTCTCTTTGAGGCCCCCTTGGTGATCTTGGCAAGGTTGGAGTTCCAATAGGGTGGGTGGGGGGTTCCAGCAGCTCGAGAGAGGGAGGTATGGGAACCTCGCGGGACGTGATTTTCAGAGGGGAGTTCAGCGCCTTTAGGCCCGTTATGTTGGAGACGTGGCGGTCAGTGGGGCCCGTGAAGACAAAGCCCGGAGAGATCAGGTGAGAGCGACCCACGGATCGAGAGCAGTGGCGCGTAGTGGTCGCCGCGGGAGCCGGGTGGTAGTTCAAGCGGGTCTATGGGGGGGGTAGGGAGGAGCCCCGACCGGCCCCCCAGCAAGATGGACAGGCTGAGATTCCAGAAAAGCCAAGTAAAGTGTACCAAGTCCCGAGGTTTTTCAGGCCATGAGGACCCTCAATGTGGATGACAATACTGCTGTGGGTGACTGGGTCAATTGGGACAATTGCCAGATCCGCAGGAGAGAGGGTCCCCCAGGCGGTGCAACTCCAGGGCGCGGTCGGCTGCGCTGAGCAACAGCACCAGCACACAGCAAGGTGGACCCCAAGGCAATGAGGCCGGCGCTACCCCCAAGCGCCACGTACCTTACTGGGCCCGGGGCCCTACAGTGTGTGTCAGCAGGGGGAGCGCGGTGCTAGGCGTCCAGGAAGGCACCGCAGCTCGACCCCTCCGTAGTGGTGTCCCTGGGGGGGGGGACTCCAGCCGTCGGTCCCCACGGTGAGCAGGTCCACCGTCCGGAAAGGGCCAGGCCACAGCGGTGGTGATGACACACCGCGAGGCGGCGCCGGGTGCGACGCGGCCGCGGCCGTGTGTGTGCCACCCTCCCGCGACGACAGAAAGCGCAGGGTCTGGGCTCCAGGGGAGGCCCCACAGTCAGTGCCCCCCGGCGGGGGTAGGCGATGATCCTCTCCGGAGCTTGTGGAGGCTCCAGCCGTCAGAGAAGCCCGGCCCGTCCCGCGGCCGAGGAAGGACGTCAGCCCGAGGCCGCTCCGCAGGTGGGGGAGGGGCGGAGAGGTAACTGGATCTCGGGGTCCCCGGCTCCGTTTCGCGCCGGGGTTCGATCCGGATGGAGCACGGATCGTCCTCGGTCGTGTCGTGCCCTTCTGGGTCCGGTGCGGATCAAGGAAGGTGCCGCAAAATAGGATGCTGTGACTGCCCGCCGCGGAGAGTCACGTTCAGGCGGCCATCTTGTTCGGCGCTCAACAGCGCCCCCCCCTGCAGTCTTTATTGATCCTCCATTCTAGTTATAGTTTTCATTTTTTTCCTTTTCATGGCGCCTAGTAGTGGGGTGAACAATTTTGCCATTGCTCTTTTGCGGGATGGATTGAAAGGTTTTTCTTTTGCAATCTCGTTGATTGTTGTGGTGATCCAGTTGTGAAGTATATCTATTTTAGTGTCTAGGTCAGCTTCACCTAGACACTTGTTTGTGGTTGTTGTTTGTGGTTTGGTAATCTCCAGTCGTTCCGTTAAGTTGGAGTTTATTATGGTTTTTCTTTTCATGATGATTGGTAGTTTTTCTTGTTTCCTAGTTATTGGGGAGGGCCGTGTGATTATGAAGGGGATGATGAGGTGTTCGCTCCAGAGGATCTGAATAGGTGGTGCTGTGGTAATTAGTTTTCTGTTGGCGAAGATTGCGTCTAGTGTATGTCCTGCCGTGTGGGTTGCTCTTTTGACCAGCTGATATAATTCCATTGCTGTTAGTTGGCCTGTAAGAGATTTTTGTGAGGTTGTGGTTTCTTCATCAAACCAGATGTTGAAGTATCCGAGGATAATCAGTTGGTTACGTTCGATAGCTAGGTTGGTGATTGCTTCTATGAAGTTGTCTATGAAGGCCGCATCGTACGTTGGTGGTCTGTGTATCAGTATGAATTTCAGGTTTGTTCTGGAATTTGTTGATAGACGTATGATTAGGTTGATGTTTAATGGGTCTTCCGCTTTAATTTCCAGGTGTTCCTTGTGGATGATTGCTAGTCCACCACCTCTTTTTGTTTTCCTGTTTACTTGGAAGCACTTGAAGGTATAATGCAGGCAGGTATTGAGGGTGATCTTGTTGTTGTCATCTAGCCATGTTTCGGTTATGAAAAGATGTCAATGCCTCCGTCACTTAGGAGGTCGTAGATTTCGGTGGTGTGTTTGCACATTGATCTTGCATTGATTAGATTGCAGTGGATCTTTTTGGTGTCATTTGGTTTATTTTTTTGTTCCTGGTTTTGGTTTGTGGGTGTTCAGTTGAGGTGCTTTTATGTTGCCTTCTAGCGGTAGAGGTTCTGTGAAGGTTGCTTCGTCGTTCAATCAGTCTGTGAGATTGATAATTGGGTCGCTGACTTCTATTGTTGCTTCATCTCTTGTCATTTGGTGTGGGTATCGATAGTGCCCATCTGTTCTTGTGATGTAGGGAGTAAGGGGGTTGGAATCATCCCATTCTCTTATCTGGTCCCCTCTTCTTTTTTTCCGTTGTTCTGGTGTTTTTTTTATCCATCTAGAAATGTTGGTGTCATTGGAGTCTTTGGTTGGTGCGAGGTACAGTGT
Organism: Ambystoma mexicanum; assembly: GCF_040938575.1. Taxonomy (NCBI): domain Eukaryota; kingdom Metazoa; phylum Chordata; class Amphibia; order Caudata; family Ambystomatidae; genus Ambystoma; species Ambystoma mexicanum. The sequence goes on from NC_090933.1 coordinate 596,491,389, forward strand.
TAGATATAACAATTGTTCTCTTGTGATGTTTGTTCGGTCGATACTATTGTTTTGCGGAATGTGTTCTGTATTGAAAGCGTCTTCTGCTGGGGCCGGTTGAGCTTGTGTATCCGTGTTATTTGTACCGTGTTTCTTTTCTCTTTCTTTGCGTCCAATTCCACATCGGGTCATTATGGTCTTAGTTGGGAGGAGTTGATCTGGGTGTTAGGTTTATAGGGGTAGTTTCCAATTGTGGTGCCTTGTGGCAGGCTTTTGTTGATTTTAATCTTCAATAGTTTTCGAGGGTGTGTCTTTGTTCGGTCAGTTGGGTCTTGGGTCAGTGGGACTTTGTTATGTAATTTGTTTCCAAGCTTTTGTTGATTTTAATATTCAATAGTTTTCGAGGGTGTGTCTTTGTTCGGTCAGTTGGGTCTTGGGTCAGTGGGACTTTGTTCTGTCATTTGTTTCCAATCCTCTTAAATTGTTCTGTCTGGAGGTTTTCGAGGTTTTGTCTTTGTTCAGTCAGTTGGGTTTGGTGTTCCTCTTGCAACGGGAGGGCTGTCCTGGGGGAGTTGTACGTTAGAGGGTGGGCGTAAGGAGTGGGCTAAGGGTGCAGGTAACTGTGGGGGGGATTATGGTACTAGTTACAGGTTTAGGTGCTTGCTGGATGTCCTGGGTGTCAGGTTCCTAGTATTCAGTAGTAGCAGCTACTGATAATACCTAGACGACTAAGGGACAAGAGGTGGAGAGTTCAGAATTTTACAGGTTGTTTACAAAGAGATTGTATTCTTGGGTGTGGGGTATCAGAAGTCCGAAGCGATGGAGGTTTTGGCGAGAAACAAAGCTGATTGAACAGTTTGATTTCTGATCCTTGGATGGCAGTGGGTAGATTCAGTTCCGCAAGGCAGGCTGTGGTCAAGATAGGGACCGTAATCTATTGGGAGAGGGTTCGGCTTTGCAGATGGCAGGTGCGCTCCGAGGAAGTGGGCCGGAAGTGGGCTGTCTGCTGTGGAACGCTGGCTGTTGGAATCGCGATTCCTGATTTTCAATTACATTCTGTATGGACTTTGAGCAAGGACTTTAAGTATGACTCTGAATATATGTCTAATATAATTTACTGGCCTATTTACAAAATATAGGCCCTAAATACACTATTTATATTTATTTTGTTCTTAGGCCACGCTCCTTTCTGAAAAAATCCTTAAAATCACCATAGTGCGCACTCCTGCGCGCGCGCGCGCTCCGAGGAAGTAGGCCGGAAGTGGGCTGTCTGCTGTCCGCTGCTCGCAGCACAGCAGTGTTGCAGACTAGATTAGGCTTTTCGATTGCATACGTGAGGAGAGTGTGAATCGCTCACATAAGCCTGCACTCTTTCTGTTTAGAAAGGAGATACTGCGTGCTCAGTGCAAGGTAAGTTTGAAAGCAGTCATTACATTACACGTTGCATATTAGAACTGTCTCTGTATTAGCAGACATTATCCTGCGTGCTGCCGTATTGCATTTACGTTGCATTACCTGAAGGTGAGAGCGTTTCGGGACTGCAACGTAAAACGTCTCCTTTCACATTAAGCCTGTGTAGCTCACGTATCCCAGTGTATTATATGTGTACACCTAATCACGAGGTAAATAGCACATTTCTAAGATAAACAATACTGGGATTTTGTATACTTTTGACATCATGGTGAGCAATACTCGTAGTGGCAAACAGAACAAACACACAACAACAATAATTAAGGAAGGAGCATTTAAGTTTGCGGAGAATGCAAAGCTCCTTAGTAAAGAAGTAGAGGACCCTACTGACAGGCATCATAATGCTAGTAAGGATTGTACCACAGCTTCATCTAGCTTGCCCCAATTCAGCAGCAAGAGGGTAGTTGATGACAAATTAGATGAAGGTGCGGCCGTTAGCACTTTTGAGGAAGATATTGCCTCTAAAAAAAAAGAAATGTTTTCTAATTAGGGAAATGTTTGACAGGGAATTGTCAATACAGCATAGCTTTCTAAGTGTGAGAGATAGTGTTAAACTAGCTGGGCAAGACATTCCATCTGATCTTAACACCATCCTACGAGTGACCCTATCTCGGACATCCAGTGCTTTAAGTGGGGTAAGAAATTGAGGGGGGGCCCTCGTTTGGGGGCGTGGCTTCCATTGTGGGTGTGGCCTAAAAGTGCACAAATCATAGTAAGGTGCGAAAACAAATATATAAATGTATTTGAGCATTTATATATTTGTTTGCGTACTACTATGGTTTGTGACTTTTCAAGCCTTCTTTTATATACATAACAATGTTACATATTTCTATGTTTATAAAAGGTGGCTTGTAAGTGCACAAAGCATAGTAAATTACGCACACTTGTGTGCTTACCTTACTATGGTCTGTGTACTTTTCAAGCTGCCTTTTGTAAACATAGACATTTGTAACATATGTCTATGTTTATAAAAGACGGCTTGAAAAGTAGGCATCTTTTATAAAGCGTTGAGGACGGACAAAACCCAAGGTGGCTTTGTCCGTCGACAAAGCTTTATAAAAGATGCCTTGAATTGTGCATGATTCAAGCAGTCTGTTATAAACATAGAAATATTTCTACGTTTATAAAAGATGGCTTAAACGTACACAGTTGAAGGCATCTTTTATAAAGCCTTGCCAAAGGAGAAAGGCGCCTCGAGCTCAGTGATCTCTGCTCTGAGCAGAGATCATAGACCCTGAGGCGTCTTTCACCCTCTGCGAACCCGCGGGCTCCGTGATCTAATCTGCATATTTGATCATGGAGCCCGCGGGTTCGCTGAGGGTCAGTGACCTGGCGAGGGAAAACTAAAGGACTCTAGCTTCGTCTGATGGCCCCTCAGATGAGGGGTCATCGGAGAAAGTTACAGTGACTGACGGAAGTGTCAGCCAGGCACAGCAACGGTGTGCCTGGCTTGCACTTCTGTCAGCTTGCCTGACGTTAAAGTGGTGGGCGCATCTCCCGTCGCGGCTGCGGCCGCGGCGGGATAATGCGTCCTGCCATGGCGTGATGAGGTCGGGGGCCCCGGTAGGGCCCCGGCTCAGCCCCACTTTTTGGAGACTGCCGGGGCCCGGCCCCGGCAGGCCCCGGCCCACTTAAAGCACTGCGGACATCTCCATGATGGGGGCTACTGTGTTGACTGAACTATCCAAACGGGCGTGACTCTCTTTAGGTCCCTCTACTCCTGCAGCAGGTAGAAATGGTGCCTTGGAACATGTCCATTTACACATTCCCACTGATAAAGATGAGCATGTTAATAAGCCACTTGCAGCCTCGAAAGTGGAAGACGTGGAGGTAACGGCTAACATGTATATGAGTCCAGCGACAATCGCCCAGTTAAAAGCATTCAGGATGGCTATGTTCCAAGTAGAGACTGAAGGGGCGGCTGAAAAAATTGCCCCTAGAAATAATCTAGAAAGAGGTGGGTGTTCTAGTCCTGTTGACTTAACCACACTGCCAAGGATAAATTACGAGCCTGCACTCAATACATTCTCAGGACCCTCTCCTGTTGCTTATTCATCAGAAAAGATGGACTCACAATTTCCTGTTATAAGTAGAATTCTCAATCTCCTAGACAAAGGACACGAGTTGACTCATTTGGAAATAAGAGCTCTCAAACAAACAAACATGGAGATCCTGGCAAGTATCAGTATGATAGAAGGAATGTTATATGGCAATTTAAGCAAGGTGCTTCCCAACAACACAGCATCTAAAGTTTCTTCCCGAGAGTGTGCCTCTCAAACATACCACCAGGAAACCATGGTGAAGGGTTCCCAAACAGAAATTGGAGGGAATACAGCTTTGTTTCTGACACGATAATTTTTCGCAAGCGGTCTTAGGACAAAAGGAAGAGGTGCCACTTAGCGAAAATGATTCTAATTCACAAATCCAAAACCGGCAAGGTAGAAAGTTGAGTGGAATTGAGGAGATGTTTACTAAAATTACTGAAGATTTTGCATGTCTGGCTAGTCACATAGGGCTTCCTTTGGAACAAAACAATGATCCATGTCCTGCAACATTGGGGGACAGTCCTTCTCCACTCGTTCATGTGCTTGAACGTCAGCAGGAGGAGGAATTTAGAGAAGAAGTTCCACCAAATGGGAGTGTGGATAATGGGTCAGACAGAGAGGACTTGAGTTTGAAGAAAATACCTTTCATATACTGTAAGCAGAGGCGTTTACATGTTAGGGCTATAAAACGTACTCAAAAAGCAAAAAACCTTCCCTGTCCACAAAACAAAAATAATACAAAAAAAAATTCTAAAGATAATGGTGTGAATGGGGAATCCGTAAATGATGGGCGGATTGTTGATGAAGTTGCAGTAGATCTAGATCAACTAAATCCTGAAAGCAAGCTTGCTCTGCAGCTGCCTCAAGAAAATGAGTATCTGGAGTGCCATAAAAAAAAGAGAAAGGCGAATACAATCAAGAATAAACAAATTGCTAAACAACAACAGGGTAAACACAATGATGAAGTGGGCTGCACGGAAGAAGGGAATGCATTAGATGCACTCCCTGCACACACAAACCAGCAAGTAAGTGCAGGGTGCAAACAAACACAACTCTCCTCCTTTTATCCCATCAAGGTGGTCTCTACAAAAACTCTAAACCAGACGAAGGCCACTAACCCTGCAGCGCCGACACAGGGATATGCAGGGCAACCTAAAGGCCCCCCTAGCAAGCCTAAGATGTTAGAGATAAAACAGCCCAATGTGGTGACAAAGGCAGATTCCAATATGGATTGTGAGCTCACCCATCCAAATGATGTCCCTCCCATCCCTGATCAACCCATAAGTAGTGAGGGAACCGCGCAGGGTTTAGCGCAAAAGGGAGAATGTGAGGGAGACATTTACTCGTGTGAGGAAGAGGCTTCAGCGATATTGAATCCTGCCACGGTTCTGGGTTGGAGTAGTGAACCAAATATACATGGCAAGACACGATTGAACAGAGAATTTGTTTTCAAAACCTTCTACAAAATCCCTATGCTAAAACTTCTGAACTCAAATGATGTTGAATGGGTGAAATTGGCTAATGTGAATAATGGAAGAAGGATCTGTAAGATATCCTCATCCATTATTCTAAAACAAATATGGGATTTCAAAAGGGAATTTGTTAATATGGGGTTGCAACTAAACTTACTGCATGATGAGAAGAGGGCCCTTCACTTTCTGAACTATGTGGCACCCCAGCCTGAGACCATGTCTGATATCTCTGATAGGGTTGGTGCATCCTCCACTGCCTCTTCGGATGCTATTGCTCAATTAGCAACAATTGCTTCAAATATAAAGGATTGGTCATGGATAGGTAATTTAATCAATGCTGTAACGAACAGTAATATGGTGAATCAATCACGGTAGTTGACATAGCATCCAGGTATACTCCTGGAATGTGTGTGGGGACCGCAACTTCTTCTCAGCACTGAAGTCAAATAATATATTCATAAAACCAGTAATTATTTTGCTGCAGGAGGCAATGCTCACTAAACAGATGTCGGTGGGTGGTTACTGTCTTATTTCAAGTCTTGCAATAAAGTGTGGGATAGGTCGCCTTTCTGGCGGCCTGGCAATCTTGATTAACAACAGGATCAACACCCATTATGTGATATCATACTTATCAACTAATATTTTGGCTTTAGACATTGAACTAACTGCTGGAAAGAAGGAAATGATCATGTTTATACATTTATACTTCAATCCACAGACACAGAACATGGAGGAATTTATGAATATTCTTGATTTAATTTTTGAAAATGCTGTAGTGAGTAATACGTATGAGGGTATTATTGTTGGAGGCGATTTTAATGCAGGTTGTCTTGGCCACATGCAGGATACTCAAGCTCTTTCAGCCTCAAACAACCAAAAAAAAGCCGTTATAACTGGTATACGATGGAAGGATTTCTTCCGGGCTTGGAATATGAGATTTATAAGACTACACCAAGACACCTTACAATACACTTGGCATAGGGACAACCATGTGTCTATAATTGACTTTTTTGTCATATCTGAGAGTTTGATGAATTTATGTTCTTTGACCGATTCCATAGATATGGGTTTGAGTGATCACTGCGTTATTTCAATTAAAATAGATCTGCCATGGATGCAGTTGGTAAACGTTCCCGAATTGGCCCTCGTAGAAATAGAGCGTCTCCCGGGCATTATTATTTGGAACAAATATTTATGCCTGAAACTAGTGGAAAGTCTAAATAGACTAACTATATATGACCATGATGTTGATTATACAGTACAGGAGCTGATCACTATTGAAAATCTTAATAATGATATTATAAGAGAATCTTTAATCCGGTTTTCTGAAAGGCACCCGAAGAATCAGAGAATGCATCAACATCGCTTTGACACACATATAGCGGCGCTTAAGAAGCAAAAACACAGTGATATAAGACATCTTGCACGCAAAAGCTCTGTATGTCTGAATACATGTCCAATAAAAAAACAAATTGTACATTTATTTAGTAACAACTGTAGAAGACATCGCTTATTTCTTAACTTACGTGATAATCAAAAAATAATACATTACTGCAAACACAACACCAAATCTATTTGGCAGATATTTAAAAAGCCTGGACAGAGCATAACAGAAACTGCACTACCTAATGTAATTTCTGCTAATACCTGGGTATCCTTCATTGCGGCAAATTTCACACTTCCCAGGTCTTTTTCGTCTCACTTATTTACTGTAAAAAAAAATGAATACATTACCTCGCTTTCACTGGTCAATTGACAATATTATCTGGGCAATAGGCAAGCTCAATTTGTCTATGGTATCTGGTCCTGATGGCATACCGGCTTGTGCATTTAAGGCTGATCTGTTATTCTGGGCCAAAGTGCTGTTTTTAAAGTTTGAAAACATCTTTACTACAGGGTCCATTCCTCATTCGTGGCACATCGCTATGATTGTGCCCATTTATAAAAAGGGAAATACGGTGGAGCCAATAAATTATAGGCCTATTGCCCTAATGGATTGTTCATAAAAAGTTTTTACAATTTTTCTTTTGATTCAGTTAGAACAATTTATAGAATCAAACTGGTTTTCGAATACAAATGGGAACTTCCATTAATGTGATTATCTTATCACATATGTTATATTCCTGCAAAAAAAATCAGGCAGGTAACATCTATATGGCATCGTTAGATTTACACTCATCATTTGATTGCGTTATTCGCGACAAGCTGTGGTGTAAACTAAGAAAACTAGGTTTCCCTGAAAACATCATACAATTATTGGCCCTTCTACATTCTGAAACATATTTCAAGATCAGAATAAATAGGCAGGGTGATGTTACTCATGAAATCCTTCCTTGTACTGGGGTGAAGCAAGGCTGTAGCATTGCTTCTACTCTCTTCAATCTTTACTTGGTTGATATTGAGGAGATTTGGGAACAAATGTTATGCTATCCAGTCAAGCTTGGGCATCTCAGGATTCACTGGTTAGCATATGCTGATGACATCATCATTTTTGATAAAACACCACTGGGGCTACAAAATAAATTGGAAGCCTTTTCCATCTTTGCAAACAAACACAATTTATGTGCAAACGTAGATAAATCTAAGATTCTAATTCTATCAGGATTGAAAAAGATTCCTTCCTATTCTTGGACCCTAAACAGTCACAGACTGGAGAGAATTTCCATGATCAAATATTTAGGTTTTGACATTTCTAATGATTTCTCCACACTGGAGTAAACTCTTAACAACTAAAGTCAGACCTCCCATCTCACTCCTGAAAATTATTTATTTAAAGTTTTGCAAATTTTCTTAAAATCCTGCTCTTCAGTTCTACCTATTAAAGATTGAACCAATAATTTTGTACATTTGGATCTGTGCCTGCATAACATTGACGATTTGCTAAATTCTGTTCAAGGCCGCATTTGGAAACAAGTGTTAAATTTGGGTAATTCAGTTCCTAATGCACGTATACGCATAGAATTGGGTCTGTCAAGTTTATCCTCCCGCTTTTTGTGGCGACAAATGAACTTGTACGTCAAAATGTTGAGTCCCCTCAGAAATTCCATTTATGTTGAGTTTGCTAAGATGTTGGTGTTAGATAATCCTGCCTCAATTGTACAGTTTAAAAAAAAGAATGGATCTTGGTCTTCTTCAAATTAATATCACTAAAGAAGATATAACAACGAGAGTGGGTTACTGCAAAAAAATGCTGTATCAAATGGACTGGGTCGAGTCTCAGGACAAAATTAGCTCATATCAGCTATACAAAGAGTTTGCATTACATACACACGAAAAGGCTCCAAGGCTGATGTACATAGAGTGCTTCGCAGACATCAAAGTACGGCAAATCTATATGAGTTTTCGCTTAAATCAATTACACACCAAAGAACGTATCAGTCAGTGGATGCATTTTGAATCAGATACTTGTCGCTTCTGCGAGATAGATCCACAGAAGGAAACTATAAAACATCTGGATATTTATTGCAGGTATTTTGAAAACGAAAGAATTGTGTGTTTGGGACACAAAAATGTGGGGAACTCTGTATCTTTTTGTGAAATGCTATGGTATAAATGTATGAATAATCCTCACATTGCCTTCATGTGTGCCTTGGCTAGACTACTATTCAAAATCGAAGACGAACATGTGCAGAAAATGAGGGGCTATGAAAATGATGTAAACTGAGCATCAGGCGTAGTGAAAGCCTGAGAATGATATCATTTTACATGTTCTTATGAGGCCTAGAGTAGGCGTGTTATTAATCTTGAGATTCTCGTGCTTTTTTTTGTGTTAGTAAGTTGGCATTATGTGTGTAAATCAATTTATTGTAAGAACTAAATTGCCTTTGAATGTTCTTTTTTTCTTCTGTTTATTTTTATTATGTTTGTTTTTCTTATCTGTATTTAATTGGATTTTGAAGAAGTGTAGAGTTATTTACACACTATATTAATAAAAATAAAAAAAAGATGGCAGGTGTGATCAAATATCAGGATGGAGATGCCTGGGTGATAGGAGAGGTTAAGCTTTGAAGGAGGTTGGTGGTAATTAAGGCCAAAATTGACGCCTAGATATCGGGAGGAAGGTTCAAGGCTCTAAGTGGCCGGCAGCAGTTAAACACCTACGCTGGGAGACGTAGGCAGCAATAAAACACCTAGGCTGGAGTATCTGGATAGTGGGAGAGCCTCCGGCCTTACCTTGTGGCAGGATTAAGTTAAGAGGAAGGGGGGGACAGCTAGGGTAGTCCCACAGTGCACTTTGATACAGGAGATAAATTGACCTGAGGGTATTGTATTGAGGTGGAGAGGCCTAGGTTTCAGAGTGCAGTATATTGCAGGAGAGCACACAGAGATCGAGAGTCCTGTATAGTGGGGGAGAGGCCTAAGTTTCAAAGTGGTTCAAATGTAGTTTCAATGCAGTCTCAAATATAGAGAGTGTGCTGTATTGTGGGTTGAGAGGCCTAAGTTTTAAATGAAATTTCAAAGTGATTTCAAATGCAGTTTAAAAGAGGTTGAGTGCATTTTCAAAATACAGGGGGCCAAGGGGCACACTTAGAAAGGGTCCTGTATAGTGGGAGAGAGGCCTAAATTGGAAATGAAATTTCAAAAGCAATTTAAAAGCAGCTCAATGCGCTTTCAAACTACATGGGGCACATTTGGAAGGGTCCTGTATAGTGGGAGAGAGCCCAAGTTGGAAATGCAATTTCAAATGCAATTTCAAAAGCAGTTTAAAAGCAGTTCAGTGTACTTTCAAATTACAAGGGACACACTTGGAAGGGTCCTGTATACTGGGCGAGAGGCCTAAATTGGAGATGTAATTTCAAATGCTTTTTCAAATGCAGTTTAAAAGCAGTTCAGTGCACTTTCAAAATACAGGGGGCACACTTGGAAGGGTCCTGTATACTTGGAGAGAGGCCTAAATTGGAGATGTGATTTCAAATGCAATTTCAAATGCAGTTTAAAAGCAGTTCAGTCCACTTTCAAAATACAGGGGGCACACTTGGAAGGGTCCTGTATAGTGGGAGAGAGGCCTAAGTTCCAACAAAGCAAATTCTAAATGTGTTTTCAAAATGCAGTTCAATGCAGTTTAAGCAGTTCAGTGCACTTTCAAAACACAGGGGCGCGCTTGGAAGGGCCCTGTTTATAGAGAGAGTGGCCTACGTTTCAACAAAGCAATTTCAAAATGCAGTTCAATGCAGTTCAAGCAGTTCAGTGCACTTTCAAATACAGGGGGCACACTTGGAAGGGTCCTGTATAATGGGATAGAGGCCTAAGTTTCACAATGCAGTATGGTACAAGGGGTTTGTATGATGGTGTCAGCATATGTTGAAAATAGAATAGATTGTTCCTACCTTATCTGTTGATGCTGGTTGACAGCAGCCTACCTGTCGTGGAACTTGTCAGGGAGCTGTGGCATGTCGCAGTTGCTGGTATGGTGAGATGACTATAAAGCCACTGTTAGATGGCTGTGAGAGTGGGTCTATGGATTAGGCCTGCGCTTCTAATTCAGGACTAGCTAGGCGGAAGAGTGCGCTTATTACGTGGGAACCACAGGGAGGCGGATGCAGTGGTTAGTCTTTGGAGAGTGTTAAAGGGAGGTCCCTGGCTTCCCCTGCTGACACCTGCAGACACTGACTGGAGCCGCTACTTCAGGAGTCGCCCTTTACCTAGTGCCCTTTGCCGTAGGGCTGCACGGACGGAGGGCTGCCCTGGGAGGCTGTGTCAAAGGGGTGGAGTGTCCAATCAGGGGAGGGGGCGGGAGCAGGAGGGAGGGACTGGGGCCGGGCTCTGCAGCAGGGAAGGGAGGAAAAATAACCTGCGCAGGAGCGCTTTAAATTAAATACTGAGGTCTCTAAAATGCTATCTCTAATATTATGTGGTCTTCTTACCTCTTCAAACACTGATACAGAACTCTGGGGAAGACCGTGTGGGCCTTGGGCCTAGCGGGTGGACTGTCCAATTAGGAGAGGGGGCGGGAGCAGGAGGGAGGGACTGGGGAAGGGAAGAAGAATAACCTGCGCAGGAGCGCTTTTAATTAAATAATGAGGTCTCTAAAATGCTATCTCTAATATTATGTGGGCTTCGTACCTCTGCAAACACTGATCGGGAACTCTGGGGAGGACAGCGTGGGCCTTGGACCTAGTGGGTGGAGTGTCCAATAAGGGGAAGGGCGGGAGTAGGAGGGAGGGACTGGGGACAGGTTTGCAGCAGGGGAAGGAAGGAAGAATAACCTGCGCAGGCGTGTATTTAATTAAATAATGAGGTCTCTAAAATGCGATCTCTAATATTGTGTGGGCTTCTTACCTCTTCAAACACTGATCGGGAACTCTGGGAAGGACCGCGTGGGCCTTGGGCCTAGCGGGTGGAGTGTCCAATCAGGGGCGGGGGCGGGAGCAGGAGCGCGGAACTGGGGCCGGGCTCTGCAGCAGGGGAAGGGAGGAAGAATAACCTGCGCAGGAGCGCTTTTAATTAAATAATGAGGTCTTTATGCTATCTCAATATTATGCGGGATTCTTACCTCTTCAAACACCGATCAGTAGGCCACGTTCAGTAGAGATACATTTTGAGAGTTTTCCATCATTACCTAATCTAACCTGTACTAAAGTGCTTGATTGCAGTGCCCTTAAAATATCAACTAAACAATCTGGACAGCCCCACTTCAAAAGCTTCGCCCATAACACATCCTCTTAATGCTATCCAAAGTGAGGACGAAGTCCACAAATGCCAAATACATGATGACACCCTTTGCCAAGGTTTTACTTTTCAACAGATTTACTCGGTGAAGATATTACTCGGCACATCCAATAGTGCGATAGCCCTATAGTTTTGTGGATTATCCCTATCTATCCCTTTTTTTTAATGTATTGGCACTAAAATATAGGCGGTCCAGGAAAGAGGCAATCTTCTGTCCCAAATGATCTTCTCATAAATCACTCGTAAAATATTTGCCCACAACATAGGTGCTGCCGGTTCCAGTAGAAGTTTACTAAAGTGGTGTGAGAAAACCACAGATATCTTACTTAGTCCCATGTTAGTTCCTTGGCTTGTATGTAAGGGATAGGGTTACTCCATACAATCCCCTTAAACACTAACCCATTACGTAAGCCAACCAATAGTCCTGCAGACTGCTGGCCCCTAAGGGCTTTAATAGCTGGATTCAAGAAAATTGAATGACTGTCTAAAAAGGGACTTTCAAGTGCCAGATCCCCTCCTTGGAAAAGATGAACAAACCCACGAGTGTTCCACAGCGCCAACTTAAATCGGTTCTCTTCTTTAGATAGATGCTGCTATTATTTCTCAACAACAAGTGCACCTGCTACCCACAAACAATCTTCCACACCAGCCCCCATCTTGGTATTCACATCACTAATGCATATCCTCCTATTGTTGGCACTGCCTGCCGCATAAATAATTGTAAGAGACAGCTTTTTTCCCTGCATCCTAGGATCCTCTTGCGGCCCACTCCTCCCAGCGTATTGTTCTTTATTCAACATGGCAGGAGACATCTCTGATAATTCATAACCTAATGGTAATAGTTTTTCAGCATGAGCCAAAAGTAGTTCACATACTAGTCTTGATTTCAAATGCAACAACACGTGATCCAACACATAATTTTATTAAAATTCAACTTATTTCATATCAGCAGATTGTATATCTGGTAAAGTATTCACTGATTTGAACAACGCTAAAACATTCGACCAATTGAGGATAACTCACGCTCAAGCAATAAGCTATTAGGTGACAAAAACGTGTATGGGAAGCAGATACAATCATTCAACTTAACAGTTTTCCTCGTAGCGCCATCGGTACCGCACATTGCTCATCATCAATCACTGTACAAGTGCCCTCGTTGGCCCTTAGGCCTCTATCCTCTGCACTATACAGTATTTGAGAGGACTGCCTGCCACCTCTCCTCTAGCGTAAAGAAGAGTGTAAAGACTGGTAGGGGGTGTCTGTACTTAAGCTCTCTATATGGTAGAGGAGAGGCACAGAGGACCCCAGCCAAGATTCTCTATTTGGTAGCAATGGACGAGCAATCAAGGCCTAGCTTCTCAGGAGGTGATGCAGGCTGGTTCTTAAGTACAGTGTAGTCCCCGAACCCCCACAAAGGAATGTCCACACACTGTATTACTGAAAACACAGTCTTTATATAATTAATATACAAAGGTATGTACACGATCACAATAACGCACTTTGTACTCGGAAGTCAACAATGATAAATATATACAATTCTAAAGTGGTACCACCAATGTTATCGAATCTCATTAAAGTGCATCAACTGTACGGTTAAAATGTCACACAGATCAATAACGAGGAAACCAGCAATAGAGATAGGCAGGAACGTAAGATGGTTGAAACAGTAGTCTTATTTCCTCCTATGAAGGTTTTACCCCCCCAATGTACCTGGTGGAGTAGAGTTCTCCGAAGATGCGTCGACCGATCCTTCTTGAGTGACTCCCTTTAAAGCAGGAGCCACGGATCATCGAGAGGCGTCGAGGAACTCGGCGTTCGGTGTCGGGGAATCGACAGTCCTTCTTGAGTGCCCTCCCTTTAGGGCAGGAGTCATGGGTCATCGAATGTCCGACGGCGAACAGGTTGAACTATGGCCGTGAAGTGGCAGCTTCGTTCCTAGCGGTGCTCGTCGACGACAGAGCGTTGGCGTCCTGCAAGGAAGAGGTGTGCGAGGCACCTCGGTGACGATAGTTCTGGACCACAAAGAGATGATGAAGAACTGTGGTCCAGCAAGGGCATCGAGTCGTCGGCGTCTCTGTGGTCCTTAGATGGCGGGAAACCCACCGGCGGATGCTCCTCGGCGCGTCGACGGTCGGGCCTTCTCCAGTGGGATAAAGCGGGCGACGATGCAGAAGAGAGCGTCCGATGATCAAATGAAGTTCTTAGGCAAACGGGAGCACGGCGGCTCCGGTCGGCGACGGCGGTCATCGACAGTGGCGGACAACAGTCCGGGTGCTTCTCTTTGAGATTCCGCGGCAGTTCCTGTCTCGGGTCGGCAGCCTGTCGAAGGTCTGTCTACCAGGGAGCTTTGGCAAATATCAGCTGTGCACGATGGTCCCTCGTAGCTCGGGAAGAGGGCGCCTTACCAGGTCTTCTCTGGGTCAGTCCTTGGAGACACAGCAGCTTTCAGATTGTGAAGGAGAGCAACAGCACTTCTTCTCGTCCAGCGGGGCTTCAAGGTCAAGCTTCAGTTACTCCAGTTACTCGTCGTAGTGGACTTCAGCTTCTGAGCACCATTCCTAGCAGTGAGAGGTCCCCAGATATACTGTTGATCTCTCATTCATTCCGCTGGGTCACACTCAAGCATCCAATCACGACTAAGGGCATTCATGCAGGCAGGCAGCCAATCAGGCACACAAGGTATTCAGGCCATTCACTTCTCTCCAGACACTCACAACAGGTTATGTGTATTGGGACAAGTACAGAGCCATTCAACACTCTAAACTGCATTCATACCGGTTTCGGGCAGGGCTGTCTCAGTCATTGTGTCAACCACCAGATACTAGACATCCACAACACAGAATGCATATTCGTCACATACTCTATTCACTCGGATCCCACCCACAAGAGGTACCCACCACATACATCACTGGGAAGGCTCCAGCTAGTCTGGCCGGGCCTTCACAACAACACCATATATGGCATTTCCACCCAACAGCCAGTCAGGGGGAAGGGACACAGTCAGGGCTTCCCAGGACTTTGGGAAAACAAGGTAATAGGTAATAGAAAGCAAGAGGCCACAGGGGCCATCTTGTTTTCCATCAGGAATCAACTGATCCCAATGGCAGGGCCGGGGTATCCCCAAAATGGAGGATACTCCGCGCACCTGTCAAATTCAGCATGGAGCTGCCACCAGCCCATACCCTGCTCTGCGGGCCACCCACAGGTGCCCAAAAACATACACTAGGGGCACAGGGTTGTACCCCCCCCCCCATGGGTGCCATACGGGTATCCCACAAGTCCGTTCACCAAACCAAAAGATAGAGTGCTGCACCGCCAGGAGTCTCACATGAACTCCTGCGCGGAAAACACGACAGAACACACAATACAAAATAGTAAAGGACAAGGATATGGAGGCCCTGTCCCTCCGATGCATTTCCAGCATCACAAAGGGCACCTCTGTTTCCCTGGAAGAGCAAATCTCCACCATAGGGCCATTTGGGTTGCCAATGGGGATTCATCTCATAATTGCAGGGCCTGAGATAGCTTCTGCCCCAGTAGCCGTCGCAAGGCCATGATTTCCTGAAAATTATCATTGATTGAATACGTGGACACATTTAACAATGACTCCATCAGATCTACCACTTCTTCATCCACATTTGCAGGGGCTTCAAAAGGGCTATTAGTAATTTACTTATCCAAAGAGTTTATGAGAGCTCTTGGTAGACCTTTGGTTTCCTTGCACGCCCTCTCTTGTCTTCTCTAGTAACCTAATAGCCCCCAGAAACTTCCTAGAGTTATTAGGAGGTTTTGGAGATTTCACATTCTTACTTTTCTTTTCTTAGTGTTGACCCTTCTTGGTCCCCTGTTTCTTCTTGTGCCACTGATAAAAATGTTATAATTTAAGTCAGTAGTCAGTAGTCAGTAGTGAGATCTTCTGAATCGGCTGCCACAGTGTTACACTCACCTGATATACACGGGGATGCCACTCAGCCCTGGCTGGAAGATTAGCACTCTCAAACCCTCTCCCTTGATAGTGTGTTGGACGTGGATAGCGCCTGCAATACAGGAGAACTTGATATAAGGCTTAAATGTCTCTCTTGGATTGATTGCCACCTCACTCAGCCTCAAATTCCTCCCTTAAGTCTAATCTCTCTCCTCACCTTAATATTAGTTATGGTGTGCTCTCCGTCCTGCGTCTCTGTGCAGGGGCGCGTTGGAGGTGTGGCCGTTCTGTGACCTAGTTGCTTCACTGATGCGTTGCCCCGTGTTCGGGTCCAGGCCTGCTGTGACTCCGATTTACTTGATGAGGTAGGTACTACTGTTTTACAGTCTTTTATCTTGCCCTTTTCCTCTTTTGCCTTTTTGTTGTTACTAATGTCTCTAGTTTCTTTCCCTCAGATGAGTTGGAGAGTTTTGGCATTGCGGTGCTGTATAGTATGAGAATCCCTGCAAGGTACGTGAATGCGCGGTGCGCAGCGCTTTCTTGCCTTTTCTTTTTACTGAGCTGTGCCTGCGCTGCTTCCTTTGCAGGTCGTTATGATGTTCCGGGCCACTGTGATGTTCCGAGATCAAGGAGAGACTACACCTGGTAAATGGTTCTCGTTGTCCTTGCGTGGCCGTGAGCGAGCGCTCATTAATAATATTTCTTTTTGTCTTTTTCAGGTTGCTGCAGCGTTCCGAAGATGGATGCGACGTCGTGATGAAGAATCGCCGGATCGCGTGTATTCAGGTGAGCAGCTGGTGGTAGTTTGAAGATGGAAGATTCAAGGCCAAAGACAAGCTGCTACTTACAGGTAAGCGCTGAATAATGCGGTTCTTCTTCTTCCAGATACAGGATTCAGCACGTGACAGGAAGCAAGAAACACTGGAGATCAGAACTGGACACGGTGAGGTGAGCATTACGCTGCTAACTGGGGAATAACGCAAAGCATGTGCTGCTGTTTGGGTGTGGCTTATATAACCCAAGTAAAGTAGTTTCAGGTAAAGTAGTCCCAGGCCCAGCCACCCCCGAAACACTAGACCGCATAGCTCAGTTCTTTGGAACTGAGCTATGTGAGTGCCTCCATGTTAACTGAAGTCCCAATCCAAATGTTGTCCTTCACATAAACAGTATGAGTCTGGCACTAAAGGTGCCAGTACTGGCTCCAAGAGAGTCCCTGATGGTGTTTTGTGGCCCTTGAAGCCACAATGGAAGCCTGTAACCTGACCCCAACCGAAAGGCTCGTTTGGCCATGATGACCAGGGGCATGAATCGTGACACACAGCCTCCTTCAAACAAGGAGATTGCATCTCCAGCAGTACACAATCAGCTACATCATCAACCATAGCCACCTCGGCATTCAGTGCACCCCCAAGTTCTTGTTGGTTAAGTGAACAATCCAGCTAGTCAACCATAGACAACACAGCATTTAGTGCACCCCCACATTCTTGTTGGCTCAGTGAACAATCCAGCTGGTCATTGGAGAGTTGATAACGTTCCCGCTGAATAGACTCTGACTCAAGGAGAACAAAAGGAATGTTAGAGCGCTTGGTTGGGTCCTTTCTATCTTCTATCTCCCTCTCCACCTGCGGTGTTGCTCAGGGGTTTAACCTCTCGCCCTGGCTTTTCAACCAATATCTGGTAACTTTCGCCTACTGCATTTCCATTTTCTGCTCAAACTTCCAATGTTATGTTGATGACACCCAACTAATTTTCAGGCTTCCCTCAGACACCTCCTCTCCTTCCCTCATCTCCGATTTCCTAGTTGCTATTCAAAATTGGTGTGCCGGCAATGATCTTTGTCTAAATGCCAACAAGACTGAGATCCTCCTCATTGGTACACCTTCACCATCCTTTCCCCTCGCTTTCTGGCCATCCTCCCTTGGCCCTCCTCCTACCCCTACCTGGGAGGCTAAGAATCTCAGGGTCATCTTTGACTCCACACTTTCCTTCTCCTCACACATCTCTGACATCTCTAAAAAGTCAAACTTCTTACTGCACTGTAATGTCCTACCTCCAGTGCTATCACATGTTCAGAGGAATAGTCCTCTATCTATTACGGTGGAAGGTGGGCTGCGTCCCACGTGGTGTGAGAGGCGGGGTTACCGCCTCGAGCAGCAGTTCGTGAAATAAAGAAAACCTGTTAACCACGCAGTGCCTCCGCTCCTGTTTTATTGCATGCACCAGTCTCGGACGACCATATTGCTTTATTTCCTGCAATCCGTAATGCCTGCCTAACTCTTAACAATGGCGACGAGGTAATCCGGTGCCGGAGCACGAAAGTCCTGCCAGCCGTCAGTCCTTGACTCCAGGATTTCTGCCGCATATTCTACTGCTCCGGAGCCGTTCACGAAGCACGCGGCACAACATCGATCTCAAGTAAGAGCCCCTGATCCGTAAACGGCTATTAATGCAGACACGAAGCTGCCAACCCACGTGTCACACGCGCCGCGTATCACACGTGGTGCCCTGCTGAAAGAGCACGCGTATACCGCTACGCAGCCAAAGAACCGCTATCAGACCTAGCACGCGAGAAATCGCATCGCGCTCTACTGACATTTCGCCACAGGCCTATGTTCAGGCCCAGCACGCGCGAAGCTTTATCGCGCTCTCCAAAATTACGCAGCAACACCAGCATCAAGGGCCAACCACGCGTGCAATCATCACATAGCACGCGGTTGCCGGAAACGACACGGCAAGACGCCAAGACGTTTTCTGTGCGCTTAATATATCTCAATTCTAATAGACCTCATTGTTGCGCGCGCTAACAGCGAACGGACAAGGCATCGCTGGCAATAGACAGAAAGCAAACATGTCTGAAGACAACCCGGATAGTGGTATCCTAAGCCCCTCTTCCAGTTCCACGCCCCGTCAAGCCACTCACAAAGATGACTGTGGCTCAGAATCGCTGCAACTACTGGCTGTGCCGCCATTTGACATGTCAGACACAAGTAGCCTTGCCCCCAGATGGGCCAGATGGCTCAAAGAGCTACATGTCTACATAGATGCATCAGGGGTAAGGGAGGAGCGCCGACTTAGAGGAATCCTACTCCACTCTCTAGGACCTGTAGTACGAGACATCGTCTTTGAAATGCCTGAATCTACCACAGACACTTTCCAAGGTATCATTGATGCTTTGAATGCCTATTTCGCACCTTTGCGAAATGTCGACTACGAACGACACATTTTCCACACCTCCACACAGGACAGCAGCGAAAACATGGACAGCTTTGTAATGCGTCTCAGAAAAAGAGCGAAATATTGTGATTTTGACAGATATTCAACGGAAGAAGCAATAAAGTCCCAAACCATTGCCGGCTGCGCGTCTCAAGAATTCAGGAAGAAATTATTGCAAAAGAGCAGGACATTAGAAGAGATACTACAACTCTCTCGAGCGGACGCTGCCCTCATGCAACAGACTGAATCACTGGATAACATCAAGATCACACAGTCTGCCTCCACGGCATCAATATGCCCCATCAGAACATCCAAAGAAGCACCACGTCCCACTGAACAAAAGAAATGTTATAGGTGCGGTTTCAAATATCCACATGTCGGTCCATGTCCTGCCATAGGACACAACTGTGACAAGTGCGGAGGTGAAAACCACTTTCAATCGGTATGCAGAAACATACATTTCTTCCAACCAACTGAAATGCACAGGGACACGAGGAGGTCAGACCGATTTTCAACAAGAGAAAGCCCGAGATCTCGCAGGAGACAGTCACCCACAGTATCCAGACACCAATCTCAAAGCTCATCCCGTGAGACGCCACGGGAGGGGAGAAGGCGGGAAGAAAAAAGAGAACACGCGAGCAGGAGACATTCCAGACAGAAGATCAGACATCTAGAAAGCTCGCCTCTCAGAAGGCGAGACTCCCACTCATCCTCATCCAGTGGGGACAGGAAAAGGGGATACGTGCATGCCATTGGAAACAGCATAGCCACAGAATACAGTCCCACGTTGCTATTACAAATAAACGGGCAAAATAGAGAATTCCTGATTGACACAGGGGCAACAGTTAACGTCATAAATGATGAGACTTATAAACGACTCAACCACAAGAAGTCACTGAAGGAATCAGACACATTAATATACTCATATGGCTCAAACACGCCTCTCAATTGTCAAGGGATGTTCATGGCACACTGTCAGTACAAAGACAAGAGTCAGAAGATCAAAATATACGTCATAAAAGGGGACGTACCAGGTGGCAGCATTTTGAGTTTCAAGTCTGCGATTCAAATGGGACTCATTCAAATCATGTATCAAATAATGTCGGCTTACACTACCAGCCCCAAAGACATGATAAAACAAATGTTTCCCTCCCTGTTCAAGGGGTTAGGCAAATTAAAGGACAAACAAGTAAAATTACACATCAATCCCCAAATAACCCCGACAGCGCAACACTACAGAGGCATACCACTAAACATACAAAGACATGTGGAGGACGAGATTCAGTCATTATTGCAGCAGGACATCATAGAGCCAGCATCGGGACCAACCCCCTGGGTATCTCCCATCGTACCCGTGCCGAAGAAAGACAACAAGGACAGCATTCGCATTTGCGTGGACATGAGGGCCCCCAACGTAGCCATAGAGCGGGAACGACATTTGGCCCCAAGAATGACCGATATGATGCATCTACTGCATGGGTCCAAAGTGTTCTCTAAGCTAGACCTGAATAAGGGATACCATCAGCTAGAACTACACCCTACTTCAAGATACATTACCACCTTTTCAACGCATGTAGGTCTGTTCAGATACAAAAGACTCAGCTTTGGAGTATCTTCGGCTGCCAAAATATTCCAAAATGAAATACATCAAGTGATAAAACACATTCCCTACTGTCTAAACTACTCGGACGATATTTTGATCTTCGGCATCACACAAGAGAGCCACGATGACACACTGAGGAGAGTCTGCATGGCGCTGGAGAATGCCCACCTCTCACACAACCCGGACAAATGCGAAATCAGCAAATCCACTCTCAAATTCTTCGGACACATCTTCTCAAAAGATGGCCTGAAACCAGACCCGGAAAAGGTTCAAGCACTAGTTGAGACTCCCACACCCACGTCAGCTTCAGCAGTACGCTCCTTCCTGGGAATGGCGAGCTACTGCACCCGATACATACAAGATTTCGCCTCCGTAAGCACGCCTCTTCGACTCCTAACCAGGAAACATCAGGAATTCCAGTGGTCGAATGCCTGCGAAGAAGCATTTCAAGAAAAGAATCGCAACGGCCTCCTGCATGGCTTATTACGACCCTGACTTCGACACGGAACTCACAGTAGATGCGAGCCCAGTTGGACTAGGAGCAATCCTGGCACAATCCAGGCGTGGTGCACCACCTGACTCGCCAAGAAGAATTGTAGCCTACGCCAGCCGCAGCCTCTCCAAGACAGAATGCGCATACTCCCAACCCGAAAAGGAGAGCTTAGCGGTAGTGTGGGCGTGCGAGCACTATCATCTATTTCTGTATGGACGACCATTCACCATAATTACAGATCACCAGGCCCTCACCACCATCTATGGGAAGCCGACTGCGAGAATGCCACCACGAATTGCCAGATGGGGTCTAAGGCTACAAGAGTATTCATTCAAGATAATACATCGACCGGGCAAAGACAACAACCCCGCCGACTTCCTATCACGTTACCTGCTCCCAGCTCAATCACACAAAGCAAATCAATATCTAAGATACCTGATCAGCAGTGCGCTACCTAAATACATCACCACGGCACAACTGCTCGAAGCAACCCAAAAGGACGGACTACTCCAGATAGTACAATCTTGCCTCAAATCGAACCAATGGCAGGTCAGAACAAAAGAGGAACAACACTTTCGCACATTCAAACTCGTCCGTCATACGCTATCCACATCACCTGAAGGCCTACTACTAAAAGAAAACAGAATAGTTATCCCAAAAACCCTACAAGATCAGGTACTGGACATCGCCCATGCAGGACACAGAGGAATAGTGTCGACCAAGAGGCAACTGAGAACCAAGGTATGGTTCCCATCCATAGACGAGCGAGTAGAACAGCTACTACGGAAATGCCTAGCATGTCAGGCGGTGGCACCGCGCACGTTTCCCGAGCCACTCAAAACATCGGAGATGCCGCTGCAAGTGTGGGATGAAGTAGCCATAGATATGTTTGGCCCGCTGGCAAATGGCAAATACGTGCTGGTGATCATTGATGAAATGTCACGATTCCCAGAAGTACATCTGGTTCACTCGACCAGTGCACAGTCCATCATACCTGCGCTGGACAAAACATTTGCTGACTATGGCATCCCCTCCAGAGTCAAGTCGGACAATGGACCTCCCTTCACGAGCCATGACTTTGCCATGTTCGCAGAACATCTAGGTTTTCAACACCACAAAGTCACACCACTGTGGCCACAGGCGAATGGAATGGTAGAACGCTTCATGGGAAACCTCAAACGCACTCTACAAATCTGCTCCATCACAAATGGATCATTCATGCAAGCCATCTGTACCTTACTACGAGAGTATCGGAACACACCGCATAGCTCAACTGGTGAATGCCCATCAATGCTAATGTTCGGGCGTGTCATCAAAACACGACTTCCCCACCACGTGCAAAGGAAGGATGAGTCCACACACACAAAGAAGGCCAGAAGCAAAGATCAAGAAAGTAAGGACAAGATGAAGACGTACACAGATGCCCGAAGACGTGCCCGACCTAACACCATCTGCATTGGCGATCAAGTACTAGTACGACAAAAGCAGGTCACGAAGGACATGCCTGCTTTCAAGCCAGATCCCATGATAGTGACCCACATCCAAGGGTCGATGATAACCGCCGCTAGCCCCAATGGCACAATCACCAGAAATTCATCCTTTTCAAGACTTTCGACCGCACTGACACCACCGTCAGCACCTCAACAACATCGAGAGGTGACTCATCGGACACAGACTCTGAATATCAGGAAGAGGAAAGAGATGCGGATGACAGTGGCAGTGAAAGCAACAGCACACCGGCAAAATCAGCCCCACCGGTGCGCAGCCCATCCAAGAGGGTCATCCGCAGACCCATTAGATGGATTGAAGAATCCAACTGAATACCGTTGAAGTGTTTGTTTAAGGAGGGGGGAGATGTAATGTCCTACCTCCAGTGCTATCACATGTTCAGAGGAATAGTCCTCTATCAATTACGGTGGAAGGTGGGCTGCGTCCCACGTGGTGTGAGAGGCGGGGTTACCGCCTCGAGCAGCAGTTCGTGAAATAAAGAAAACCTGTTAACCACGCAGTGCCACCGCTCCTGTTTTATTGCATGCACCAGTCTCGGACGACCATATTGCTTTATTTCCTGCAATCCGTAATGCCTGCCTAACTCTTAACATGCACCTCCTTAGAGGGACTCTGCCTTTCCTCTCCTTCCCTCAGAAGCTGACTGTCTCCCAAGTTCTGGTTCTCTCTAGGTTGGACTACTGTAACAGCATCTTTCTTAATCTACCTGCCTCCTCTCTCTGCCCTTTAATAATCCAGAACAGGACTGCAAGACTTGTCCTTGTCCTCAAGCCCTGGGATCGTATCTCTCCAGCTCTGAAATCCCTTCATTGGCTCCCAGTCGATGCAAGGATTACATTTAAAACCCTTTGCAATGTCCACAAGGCTTTCTGGGGCCTGGGTCCAAAATACCTTCAATTATCGCTCCGTAAATACCTCCTCTCTCGAGCCCTTTGCTCCTCGACTTCTAACTCCGATAGGGTTGGTCGTTTCTCAAAGATACAAGCTTGGGAAAGATCTCTGTCTTTGGCTGCGGCCTCCGTTTTGAACAGCCTCCCAGTCACTTTGAAACGTGAGGAGAACCATCTCCGGTTCCGGAAGCACCTCAAGACCTTCCTCTTCGCTTCTGCCTTTGCCCCTCTTCTCCCCTGCTGATCTGTTTTCTCTCTTGGCACCGTGCACCTGGCCACCCTCTGTCCTTCGGGCCCAGGTACCTGCTCACCCTGCCTCCCTCCTGCACTGTTTCCGGACCACCCCTTGCACTGGGTTCTGTATCTGTACCCACATAGTCCCCCACTTTTCTTCTGAACTTATCAGATATACCCTACCTGACCAATCATGCACTTGCCACTTGCTGGGTGCACTACCACTTTTCATTGCCTGTATTTATTTATTTATTTATTTCACTTATTATTTTTTCTGCTCTCTCCTCTGTCCCGCACTTTCCATTTCTCCCCCTTCTCGCACTTTCCCCCTCTTCCCTTTTCCATGCACTTGCACGTTCTTAATGTCACTGGGCCTAGTAAGATTGTTTTTTGTGTTCTTCCATGTTCCCCTCCCTTTGCTTGGTCATGCTCTGAAACATCTGTGTATGAGCGCAATATAAATAAAATAGCATATCATATCATATAAAAACCCTTCAATAACTGACACTTTCGAATTCAAAGTGTTAATCACAAACTTAAAATCAAGTAGGTTTGCATTTATATTTTCATATAGATGCAACAACGATGTGAGCACAAGATTCAGGGCCGATATTGTAGGAGCCTCCATAAGTGACGTCAACAACTTCGGCTCATCTAAAGGTGACAATACTGCAGACGAGAGAGAGGAGGAAGTCGAAGAGGAGGAGGAAGCCGGGACTCAGTTTGTTGCTGATAAACCTGTGATTAATTCAGGGGATTGATTCAGACTTCCGAACTATTGCAGGTTGTTATGCTGCGGTTCCACTCCAGGAAATGCAGCTCTATAGTTTCCCTCAGCATGGAAGTCCCAACTATGAATAGCAGCCTGCAACTAATTCAGCATCTGAAACTTCGTTTGACCCCACCTGGTACTATATTGATCCAAGACACTCAGGCCATTCTTCTTCTCTTTGATAGACACCTCCCGCGCCTCATCAATTTCCTGTCTTCCCCTGCTGTCCCCTCTCTTCCCTCCACAGCTTCCTTGCCTCCCCCTGCTGTCTCCTCCTTGGCTACCTTGCCCGCTCCTCCTTCCTCTTCTGCCCCTCCACAGGCTTCTTCTACACTTCCGCAGGGCATACCTCTGATTTGTACTCCTCCCGGGAAGTCTTTCAAGGATGGCAACCTTCTCCATATTGCCACTCTCAACTCACGCTCTGCTGTCAAACACTCTTCTGACATCTGCCTCCTCCTGGAAGAACTTGACCTCAAAGTCCTCGGTATCACAGCCAGCTCTGTCACAAGCTTTGACACTCTCCTCCCTGATGGCTACAAGATCCTCTCGGCACCCAGGTCCAACTGCTCCAGGAGGGGTGTAGTTCTGTTCTTCCCTGAGTGGATTCCTATGCAGGCCTACTCTTTTTTCGAATGCCTCGCCTGCAGGCTCTCTCTCCTAGCCACTCCCTTACTGTGGCTTCCATCTATCGGCCATACAATCCCCTTAAATACTAACCCATTACGTAAGCCAACCAATAGTCCTGCAGACTGCTGGCCCCTAAGGGCTTTAATAGCTGGATTCAAGTAAATTGAATGACTGTCTAAAAAGGGACTTTCAAGTGCCAGATCCCCTCCTTGAAAAGATGAACAAACCCACGAGTGTTCCACAGCGCCAACTTAAATCGGTTCTCTTCTTTAGATATATGCTGCTATTATTTCTCAACAACAAGTGCACCTGCTACCCACAAACAATCTTCCACACCAGCCCCCATCTTGGTATTCACATCACTAATGCATACCCTCCTATTGTTGGCACTGCCTGCCGCATAAATAATTGTAAGAGACAGCTTTTTTCCCTGCATCCTAGAATCCTCCTGCGGCCCACTCCTCCCAGCGTATTGTTCTTTATTCAACATGGAAGGAGACATCTCTGATAATTCATAACCTAATGGTAATAGTTTTTCAGCATGAGCCAAAAGTAGTTGACATACTAGTCTTGAGTTCAAATGCAACAACACGTGATCCAACACATAATTTTTTTTAAATTCAACTTATTTCATATCAGCAGATAGTATATCTGGTAAAGTATTCACTGATTTGAACAACGCTAAAACATTTGACCAATTGAGGATAACTCCCTCACTAGCAATTGGCAAACGCTCAAGCAATAAGCTATTAGGTGCCAAAAACGTGTATGGGAAGCAGATACAATCATTCAACTTAACAGTTTTCCTCGTAGCGCCATCAGTACCGCACACTGCTCATCATCAATCACAGTACAAGTGCCCTTGTTGGCCCTTAGGCCTCTATCCCCTGCACTATACAGCAGCGAAGATTGATTCCTCACAGTAGTTGAGAAGACTGCCTGCCACCGCTCCTCTAGCGTAAAGAAGGGCACCTCTGTTTCCCTGGAATAGCAAATCTCCACCGCAGGGCCATTTGGGTTGCCAATGGGGATTCATCTCATAATTGCAGGGCCTGAGATAGCTTCTGCCCCAGTAGCCATCGCAAGGCCATGAGTCCTGATTTCCTGAAAATTATCATTGATTGAATATGTGGAAACATTTAACAACGACTCCATCAGATCTACCACTTCTTCATCCACATTTGCAGGGGCTTCAAAAGGGCTATTAGTAATTTACTGATCCAAATAGTTTATGAGAGCTCTTGGTAGACCTTTGGTTTCCTTGCACTCCCTCTCTTGTCTTCTCTAGTAACCTAATAGCCCTCAGAAACTTCCTAGCACCTGAGTTATTAGAAGGTTTTGTAGATTTCACATTCTTACTTTTCTTTTCTTAGTGTTGACCCTTCTTGGTCCCCTGTTTCTTCTTGCGCCACTGATAAAAATGTTATAATTTAAGTCAGTAGTGAGATCTTCTGAATCGGCTGCCACAGTGTTACACTCACCTGATATATACGAGGACGCCACTCAGCCCTGGCTGGAAGATTAACACTCTCAAACCCTCTCCCTTGATAGTGTGTTGGACGTGGATAGTGCCTGCAACACAGGGGAACTGTATATAAGGCTTAAATGTCTCTCTGGGATTGATTGCCACCTTCCTCAGCCTCGAATTCCTCCCTTAAGTCTAATCTCTCTCCTCACCTTAATATTAGGTATGGTGTGCTCTCCGTCCTGCGTCTCTGTGCAGGGGCGTGTTGGAGGTGTGGGCGTTCTGTGACCTAGTTGCTTCACTGGTGCGTTGGCCCGTGTTCGGGTCCAGGCCTGCTGTGACTCTGATTTGCTTGATGAGGTAGGTACTACTGTTTTACAGTCTTTTATCTTGCCCTTTTCCTCTTTTGCCTTTTTGTTGTTACTAATGTCTCTAGTTTCTTTCCCTCAGATGAGTTGGAGAGTTTTGGCATTGCCGTGGTGTATAGTATGAGAATCCCAGCAAGGTACGTGAATGCGCGGTGCGCAGCGCTTTCTTGCCTTTTCTTTTTACTGAGCTGTGCCTGCGCCACTTCCTTTGCAGGTCGTTATGATGTTCCGGGCCGCTGTGATGTTCCGAGATCAAGGAGAGTCTACACCTGGTAAGTGGTTCTCGTTGTCCTTGCGTGGCCGTGAGCGAGCGCTCATTAATAATGTTTCTTTTTGTCTTTTTCAGGTTGCTGCAGCGTTCCGAAGATGGATGCGACGTCGTGATGAAAAATCGCCGGATCGCGTGTATTCAGGTGAGCAGCTGGTGGTAGTTTGAAGATGGAAGATTCAAGACCAAAGACAAGCTGCTACTTACAGGTAAGCGCTGAATAATGGTGTTCTTCTTCTTCCAGATACAGGATTCAGCACGTGACAGGATGCAAGAAACACTGGAGATCAGAACTGGACACGGTGAGCGTTACGCTGCTAACTGGAGAATAATGCGAAGCATGTGCTGCTGTTTGGGTGTGGCTTATATAGCCCAAGTAAAGTAGTTTCAGGTAAAGTAGTCCCAGGCCCAGCCACACCCGAAACACTAGACCGCATAGCTCAGTTCTTTGGAACTTTTTTTAATATAATGGTTTTGTAGCTTTGGAACTGAGCTATGTGAGTGCCTCCATGTTAACTGAAGTCCCAATCCAAATGTTGTCCTTCACATAACAGTATGAGTCGGGCACCTAAGGTGCCAGTACTGGCTCCAAGAGAGTCCCTGATGGTGTTTTGTGGCCCTTGAAGCCACAATGGAAGCCTGTAACCTGACCCCAACCGAAAGGCTGGTTTGGCCATGATGACCGTGGGCATGAATCGTGACACACAGCCTCCTTCAAACAAGGAGATTGCGACTCCAGCAGTACACAATCAGCTACATCATCAACCATAGCCACCTCGGCATTTAGTGCACCCCCAAAATCTTGTTGTTTAAGTGAACAATCCAGCTAGTCAACCATAGACAACACAGCATTTAGTGCACCCCCACATTCTTGTTGGCTCAGTGAACAATCCAGCTGGTCATTGGAGAGTTGATAACGTTCCCGCTGAGTAGACTCTGACTCAAGCAGAACAAAAGGAATATTAGAGCGCTTTGTTGGGTCCTTTCTATCCTCTATCTCCCTCTCCACCTGCGGTGTTGCTCAGGGGTTTAACCTCTCGCCCTGGCTTTTCAACCAATACCTGGTAACTTTCGCCTACTGCATTTCCATTTTCTGCTCAAACGTCCAATTTTATGTTGATGACACCCAACTCATTTTCAGGCTTCCCTCAGACACCTCCTCTCCTTCCCATATCTCCGATTTCCTAGTTGCTATTCAAAAGTGGTGTGCCGGCAACGATCTTTGTCTAAATGCCAACAAGACTGAGATCCTCCTCATTGGTACACCTTCACCATCCTTTCCCCTCACTTTCTGGCCGTCCTCCCTTGGCCCTCCTCCTACCCCTACCTGTGAGGCTAAGAATCTCAGGGTCATCTTTGACATCTCTAAAAAGTCAAACTTCTTACTGCACCTCCTTAGAGGTACTCTGCCTTTCCTCTCCTTCCCTCAGAAGCTGACTGTCTCCCAAGTTCTGCTTCTCTCTAGGTTGGGCTACTGCAACAGCATCTTTCTTAATCTACCTGCCTCCTCTCTCTGCCCTTTACTAATCCATAACAGGACTGCAAGACTTGTCCTTGGCCTCAAGCCCTGGGATCGTATCTCTCCAGCTCTGAAATCCCTTCATTGGCTCCCAGTCGATGCAAGGATTACATTTAAAACCCTTTGCATTGCCCACAAGGCTTTCTGGGGCCTGGGTCCAAAATACCTTCAACTATCCCTCCGTAAATACCTCCTCTCTCGAGCCCTTTGCTCATCTACTTCTAACTCCGATAGGGTCAGTCGTTTCTCAAAGAAACAAGCTTGGGAAAGATCTCTGTCTTCGGTTGCGGGCCTCCATTTTGAACAGCCACCCGGCCACTTTGAAACATGAGGAGAGTCCTCTCCGGTTCCGGAAGCACCTCAAGACCTTCCTCTTCGCTTCTGCCTTTGCCCCTCTTCTCCCCTGCTGATCTGTTTTCTCTCTTGGCACTGTGCACCTGGCCACCCTCTGTCCTTCGGGCCCAGGTACCTGCTCACCCTGCCTCCCTCCTGCACTGTTTACGGGCCACCCCTTGCACTGGGTTCTGTATCTGTACCCACATAGTCCCCCACTTTTCTTCTGAACTTATCAGATATACCCTATCTGACTAATCATGCACTTGCCACTTGCTGGCTGCACTACCACTTTTCATTGCCTGTATTTATTTATTTATTTCACGTATTATTTTTTCTGCTCTCTCCTCTGTTCCGCACTTTCCATTTCTCCCCCTTCTCGCACTTTCCCCCTCTTCCCTTTTCCATGCACTTGCACGTTCTTAATGTCACTGGGCCTAGTAAGATCGTTTTTTTTTTGTTCTTCCATGTTCCCCTCCCTTTGCTTGGTCATGCTCTGAAACACCTGTGTATGAGCGCGATATAAATAAAATAGCATATCATATCATATAAAAACCCTTCAATAACTGACACTTTCAAATTCAAAGTGTTAATCACAAGCTTAAAATCAAGTAGGTTTGCATTTATATTTTCATATAGATGCAGCAACGATGTGAGCACAAGATTCAGGGCCGATATTGTAGGAGCCTCCATAAGTGATGTCAACGACTTCGGCTCATCTAACGGTGACAATACTGCAGACGAGAGAGAGGAGGAAGTCGAAGAGGAGGAGGAAGCCGGGACTCAGTTTGTTGCTGATAAACCTGTGATTAATTCAGGGGATTGATTCAGACTTCCGAACTATTGCAGGTTGTTATGCTGCGGTTCCACTACAGGAAATGCAGCTCTATAGTTTCCCTCAGCATGCAAGTCCCAACTCTTAATAGCAGCCTGCCACTAATTCAGCATCTGAAACTTCGTTTGACCCCACCTGGTACCATCTTGATCCAAGACACTCAGGCCAACCTTCTCCTCTTTGAAAGACGCCTCGCGTGCCTTATCAATTTCCTGTCTTCCCCTGGTGTCCCCTCTCTTCCCTCCACAGCTTCCTTGCCTCCCCCTGCTGTCTCCTCCTTGGCTACCTTGCCCACTCCTCCTTCCTCTTTTGCCCCTCTTCAGGCTTCTTCTACACTTCCACAGGGCATACCTCTGATTTGTACTCCTCCTGGGAAGTCTTTCAAGGACGGCAACCTTCTCCATATTGCCACTCTCAACTCACGCTCTGCTGTCAAACACTCTTCTGACATCTGCCTCCTCCTGGAAGAACTTGACCTCAATGTCCTCGGTATCACGGCCAGCTCTGTCACAAGCTTTGACACTCTCCTCCCTGATGGCTACAAGATCCTCTCGGCACCCAGGTCCAACTGCTCCAGGGGGGGTGTAGTTCTGATCTTCCCTGAGTGGATTCCTATGCAGGCCTACTCTTCTTTCGAATGCCTCGCCTGCAGGCTCTCTCTCCTAGCCACTCCCTTACTGTGGCTTCCATCTATCGGCCACCTAGCCAGATCTCCTTCTTCCTCTCTGAGTGGGTGGACCTCTCCTCTTCCCTCCTAGTCTCGACCACTCAACTCCTCCTTCTTGGAGACCTTATCAACCACCTGGATGCTTCCTGTCCTTCCTCTGGATTCATTCGCAACCTCTGGGACTCTCTCTCACTCTCTATCCTCCCCTCTGGCCCGACTCACTCTGCAGGGCACACTCTGGATGTTCTGATCTCTACAGACCTTCCTCTTTCTATCCCTCTCACCGCTCCTCTCTCCTGGAGTGATCACTTTCTCCTTTCCTCCCAGCTCATTCTCTCCAACGCTCAGGCCAAGCCAACTCCAGCACTGCCACCTACCTTCTCGGTTATCCGACCCATGAAGCGTGTGTCAGTAGAGGCTTTTGCCACCACTTTCTCACCCCCCCTTTGGATGATTCACACCCTGACAGAGCCCTCTCCATGCTATCTCTGATACTCTTGATACTCTTGATGTTCTTGTCCCTGTCATGAGGATCCGCTTGAAGCCTAAAGCTAAGGGCATCTCCTGGTACAACGCAGACCTCACCACCCTTAAACGCAAGTGCAGGGTGACTGAGAGGAAATGGCGTGCTTCCGGTACATCCTCTGACAAACTCACCTGCCGCCTGGTCAAAAGGCAATACCGGCTCTGGGTCCGCACCAAGAAGAGAGTCCACATCCAAGTCTGCATCTCAGCAGCATCTAACAACTCGGCAGAACTCTTTAAAATCTGCAAGGAGCTGGCCAATCCTTCTGCAGTCTCTACCTCTCCTTTCCCCTCCCAGGCCCTCTGCACGGCCCTGGCTTCTCATTTCATCTCTAAAACTCAGGACATCCTGTCCTCTCTCTTTTCCTCTAACCCTGCCCCCTCTACTTCCTGCTCTTCCTTTTCCCTGTTCTCCCTAGTTGAGGTTTCTAGACAAGTCCGATCAATGAAAGTCTCGTCAAAACATGTTCACCCCTGTTCCTCCAAAACCATCAAGGACCACATTGACAACATGGCCCCTGTTCTGGCTGACTTCTGCAACCACTCCTTCGCCACTGGGGTCTTCCCTTCCTCCCTGAAGCACTCCCTTGTCCACCCTCTTCTTAAGAAACCCTCTGCCGACCCGTCATACCCGGCTATCACCCAATCTCGCCCAATCTCCATCACTCCTTTCCTGGGCAAACGCCTGGAAAAGCTGGCCATATCCCAGCTTAATCTTCACACTGAATCTGTCGGTTGTCTCCATGAGTATCGATCTGGCTTCAGAGCTGCCAGAAGCACAGAAACTGCTCTCTTGAACATCCGTGAATACCTGCTATCCAACCTTGATTCCAACACCCCTTTTTCCTCATTTTACTTGATCTCTCTTCTGCCATGCCATCCTGCTCAACCGTCTCCGTGATAACCTGGGTATCAACGATCAGGCTCTGGCTTGGCTGACTGACCCTCCCAGGTCCAACTTGGGTCCTTCCTCCTATCTATCTCTATCTCTACCTGTGGTATTCCCCTGGGGTCTAACCTGTCTCCCTGGCTGTTCAGCCAATACCTGGCACTTCTTGCCTACCGCATTGCTGCTCTCTGCCCTAACTTTCAGTGCTATGCGGATGATACTCAACTCATTTTCAGGCTCCCTTCCGCCACTTCTTCTCTGTCTCTCATCTCTGACTGTCTGTCTGCTATCCAGGAATGGTGTGCTGCCAATGATCTCTGCCTTAATGCCAGTAAGACTGAGATTCTCCTCATCGGCACACGTGTTCCCTACTTTCCTGTCACTCTCTGGCCAGCTCCTCTTGGTCTTCTTCCCGCTCCCACCTGTGAAGCTAAAAACCTCAGGGTCATCTTCAACTCCACACTCCCCTTCTCTCCTCACATTTCAGATGTCTCTAAGAAGTCAGACTACCAGCGGCACCTCCTCAGTATATTCTTCCTTTCCTCTCCTTCCCCCAGAAGCTCACTGTCTCCAGAGTTCCGTTTCTCTCTAGGCTGGATTACTGCAACAGCCTCTTTCTAAATCAGCTTGCTTCTACTCTCCGCCCTCTGCAACTCATCCAGAACAGAACTGCAAGACTTGTGCTTGGCCTCAAGCCCAGGGATCATATCTCTCCAGGACTGAAATCGCTGCACTGGCTCCCAATGGCTGCAAGGATTAAGTTCAAAGCCCTCTGCATTGTCCACAAGGCCTTCTGGGGCATGCGGCCTCAATAGTTTCAACTCTCTCTTCCTAAATATCTTCTTTCTCGAGCTCTTCGCTCATCTGCCTCCAACTCCCTCAGGGACAGTCACTTTTCCAAGCAACGAGTTGGTGGTAGCTCTATTTCCTCTGCTGGGGCCCCACTCTGGGTCAGCCTCCCTGCCTCTCTGAAACTTGAGGAGTCAAGCCAAGTCTTTTGGAGTGCTAGGAGGTTTTACTTTCCCTGTTCCTGCTGCTGTGGCATTACGTGCATTCAAGTCTTTCTACATCCTCTATTGTTGAAGGAGGAGTGACTTTGTTAAAGACTTTGGCAACTCGCGTAGCGAAGCGGAGTCAGGCCAAGTCTTTTGGAGTCTTCAGGAGCGTAGGAAGCGCAGAACCCCTGCTCCTGTTACGGCGAATTCCCAACTATTGGACAGGGTAAGAACGCTAACCAACTCCAGCCTTATGATCCTCCAGGGCTCGGTTCTTGTGTATCCCACCGCGACTCCTGATTGTATCGAGCCACGGTTCTAGCATGACTCGTGCTTTATTTTAAGTTCGATCAGACATTGAGTCAGTCCTTTACACCCAAGTGACATACAGGGTGTGTGCCGTAGGGCGGTTCAGCCCGCGGTGCTCATTGTCGTTCACCACTCGTATGTGAACTGCAGGTTCTACCTTTGACCCACGCGGCGGCTTGTCAGTCAATGATATTAAACATCACTTAGAGGGTGTGCTGCCTGACGTTGAATCAACAAGGGCTAATTAGCTGCTCACTTTAACATGTGGGACTAACAGCTCTCGTTCCTGCTTGCTTAGTGACTGTTCCGCTCACTGGCCACAAGCTGGCCCCTAGCTGTTGTACGAGGGCGCGCCAGCATTGTTTGGCATGTTGCTTCTGTGGTCAAGTGGGAACTTCGATTGGTTATATGCCATTGAGGCATTTTTCTCTGCTCTCTGACGATAACCTGTCTACGGAAGTAATTAAAGATTGCTTAACTTTCTTCCTGTTTACAGTCCAACCCCTGGATACCGCTTTGTAACTAGGGGAGTCGGGGCATTGATTGCTTTCCCTCCCTTTCTCCACTGGGTTTTGAGTGAGCTCTCTTTGGTACACCTCTATAAGGGGGCGGATGGTTTTATAAAACTGTCAAGATAACAAAATATGGCTAAAGTTTACAATTTCAGAAGCTCAGTGGTGGATGAAGCCTTAACGATAGAGCTGAATCCCCCAAATACCTCCAATGACCTTTTTGTTGCCACAGAAGGGGGTACATCCTTTAGACCATATAAAAACTGGGGAGGGTGGTTTTTTCCTTCTCAGAGTGTCTTTGCAAGCGATCTCCAGATATCAACGAACTCTGGTCTGAGTCTAAATAGCGGATGTCTCTCAAATAATCTCAACGCTTCCACCCCGGTAAAGCCCACCCCCCCACCCCCGAAAGATCTCCTGTGCTCAGAATGGAATTACACTTTGACGGCCACTACTATGAAGACCACAATTGGTAACTACTTTTCTTGTTCCGCTAACCCTGCGAATAACTCCCCTGCAGTGCGATTGCCGGAGGAATCAGTTTGGGCGCTTAGTCCCTTGCCGGTCGAAACTGAGAAAGAGAAAGCTCCTGCGACCGGGATGGATTCATCGTATGAGTTGAATGAATTGTCAGCCCTTTGGGAAGAAGTCCAAGGTCCCATAAAAGGGTCTGCCAAAATCCCTGGTACTCAAGATGATGTCCTGCCTAAAGCCCTCTCACCAGTGATGACAAATGATATGGGGTTGGGCTCTAACTCTATAGCAGCCCTTAACTTTGTAATGAGCTCCCTTGTGAAAGTTTTCGAAAATATTAAGTCAGAGGTCCAGCAACACTCTGGAATTCTTCTTGAAGTCACAAAAGAGTTGGAAGTCAGCAAATCATCAATGGCCGCCTTACAAACAGTGGTCAATGAATCTAAGTTTGAAACGTCTTCACTACTGTCCACTCTACTGCAGACTTATTCGGGGAAAATTGACTCTCTAACCAATCAGTTGTCCACCCTCCAAAGGGAGGCGGCGAGCCGGAACAATAAATTGGAAGAAGCAATTAAGCTGAATCCGCAGCTTAGGTGCACCTCCTGCAATTCGGGTTTGGCTCTGAATACTCCAAGGTTTGGTGCGGATGATACACTGCTTTCTGCTTCAACAATGGAGGAATTTATCCGGCTAGCTCAACTAGCGGAGGTCGAATATGTCTCTGGCCAAGACGATGAAAGTGTAATAATGGTGGAATCCCCTGTTATTAACAAAGTGGCGAAGAAAAGGTCTAAGAAATCTAATGGAATAACAAAGAAACGAAGGAAACGATATTACAAAGCTGCTATGATGCTTCCAAGGGAATAGCTCATGAACCTATCACCACCTTGAAACAAAAAAATAGCAGTGCCAAAACGAATCGCTTCATTAAAGGTCTGAAGGGAAAGAGTCTAATACCCTCGAACAAGGGGTGTATTAAAGGTTTGAATCAATCTGGGGGGAAAAATCAAAAGAAATTGACAGCCCTAGAAGACTTAACACCTGATTCTAGTGTGAAATCAGCTTTAAAAATGAGAGCCTCAGTGGGAAGTCAAACAGACACCCTGGACCCACCTAGGAAAATTGCCCCAAAAAGGGTTTGCAACATTCATGAATCAATGCCGCTTGCACTTTTTATGTAGACCTGGAGCTTTCCAAAACGATCAGGCCAAGGTAACCTTTGTACTGTCATATCTCAGCGGCAGTGCAGCGGATTGGTCCATTCCACTAGTTAACCAGGATGACCCGATTCTTCGAGATTTCCAGGGTTTTCGAACAAGCATGGAAAGACTATTCGCCCGACACTCCCGAGGACAGGCTTTGGACAACAAACTTTTATTCCTACGTCAAGGTAACCAGGATCTTTTATCTTACATTGCAACTTTCAACCGAATGGCCTGAAGCCAAGAGAATCACATTATTCCATCGAGGACTTCGAGGAGAACTCAAAGATG
The DNA here is from genome assembly GCF_040938575.1 of Ambystoma mexicanum. Taxonomy (NCBI): domain Eukaryota; kingdom Metazoa; phylum Chordata; class Amphibia; order Caudata; family Ambystomatidae; genus Ambystoma; species Ambystoma mexicanum. The sequence continues at coordinate 596,526,948 of NC_090933.1, forward strand.
TTTTGGCCCAAATCGTGAACCCGCCTCAAGACTGTGCTGAATATATAGATCTAGTGGTCCAGCTCGATCACAGACTTCAAACCAGGAAGGCTGACCGAACCAAGTTTGAGAACAGGGTGTTGGTTAAAACCCACGTAAGCTCCAAGGGAGTAGATGTCTCAGAACCAATGCAAATCGGGGGGGTTAAAGGACCCCTAACCCAAAAGGAGAGAGATAGAAGGCGACAACTGCAATTATGTTTATATTGCGGAACTGCTGGTCATTTTCTTCGGAACTGCCCTGTAAAACCACCCAAGAAAGTTATAGGAGCAGCAGACGAAAACCATGTGATATCTGACTCGGGAAACGTCCACGCCCGGCAGGCGTAGAGGTCCGCTTGCCGAGCTTAAAGAAGGACACTCTGACCTCGCATTTCACCATACCCATGGTCCTAGTAGATCCAGAGCAGCCATCACGCATGCACGCGGTAAAGGCGTACGTAGACAGTGGAGCCATAGGAAATTACTTGGACTGGGAATTGGCTACCAGGATGAATCTATCTCTCACCCGCAAGACCACGGCCGATGTAGTCACCACTGTAGATGGAATGGAAATTGCCTCTGGACCCGTAACTCATTCCACTGCAGAGATGACATTGCTGAGTCAAGATGGGCATCGAGAGGCTTTGATGTTTGACTTAATCAAGGCCCCACAGTTTCAGCTGATACTGGGGACACCTTGGTTGGAAAAACATAATCCCTGTATTGATTGGCGAGAGAAGAGACTAACCTTCCCAGAAGGTGCTCCCACCTGCTACCCAAGGAATACTCAAAACTCAGTCCTGGCCCCAGTAATTCCAGTAGAAATGCAATTACCTGTTGAATACCAAGACTTTCAGGATGTCTTCCAAAAGGAACAGGCAAACACCTTACCAACTCACATATCGTATGATTGTCAAATAGATCTTGTACCTGGAGCACAACCAACTTGCAGCAGAATCTATGCCCTTACGGAACCCGAAAATCTTCATTTGCGCAAGTACCTAGACCAGTACCTTGCTAATGGCTTCATTCGCCCGTCCAAATCCCCTGCATCTTCAGCTTTGTTCTTCGTACCGAAAAAGGAAGGCGACCTTAGAACATGTATAGACTACCGCGCACTGAATCAGATAACCATCAAGAATCGATACCCACTGCCTTTGATCCCAGAACTACTATACCAGGTGAAGGACGCTTGTATATACACGAAACTAGACCTTCGGGGGCATATCATCTGGTACGTGTCAAAGAGGGTGACGAATGGAAGACTGCTTTTCGCACCAAGTATGGACTATTTGAGTACCAGGTGATGCCCTTCGGACTATGCAATGCACCAGCAGCCTTCCAGTTCTTCATGAACGATGTCCTCCGAGAGCTTATCGACGTTTGTGTGGTCGTTTACATCAACGACATTTTAGTATACTCTTTATCAGAATCTGAGCATGTAAAACACGTCCGAGCAGTCCTAGAGAAGTTACGCCAGCATAAATGATATGCTAAACTGGAAAAATGCATCTTCCACACTACGGAAGTGGAATTTCTTGGATTTATTCTGACCCTGAGAGGAATCCGGATGGATACACGAAAAGTGGATGCCATTCTTAATTGGCCTTCGCCAAGTTCAATCAAAGGAGTTCAAAGCATGCTTGGCTTTGCCAATTTCTACCGCAGGTTTATCCCGGACTTCTCGCACATTGTACATCCCATCACAACACTATTGCGAAAAAACAAACGCTTTGTGTGGACAGAGGAAGCCGAGAATGCCTTCCAAGAATTAAAAGCTAAATTCACATCTGCTCCCATATTAAGACACCCGCGCCCCGAGCTTCCCTACATAGTGGAAACAGATGCATCCAGTTCAGCCATGGGAGCAGTCCTTTCCCAAAAGGATCCCGAAACTAACCAGCTTCACCCAGTGGCGTTCTGGTCAAGAACATTTTCAGCCCCCGAATTAAACTATGCCATAACCGACAAGGAGCTGCTGGCCATCAAGTCCGCCTTCAAGGCTTGGCGGCACTAGCTACTGGGTGCCAGACATACCATCACGGTCATCACCGATCACCGCAACTTACAATACCTAAAGACAGCCAAAGCCCAATCTTCGCGCCAACTCCGTTGGGCATTGTTCTTCGCCGAGTTTGATTTTGTAATAACCTCTCGACCGGGTTGTAAGAATGGTAAAGCAGACGCCTTGTCCCGGATTGGAATGGGAGAAGCAGAAATAACTTTAGAACCCGTACCCATAATTCCGGAACAGAGAATCCTTGGCCTGACTTCCATACACACACTGGAGAACATTCAAAACAAGATCCACCAACTCTTTGATTCCGTTGCCCTACAGGACTGGGCAAAAGAAAAGACCTGCTGGATTATTGCAACCATTAGACATACCACCTACCCCTTGGCATACCTTGTCATTAGACTTCATCACGGATTTACCCCCGTACCAAGGTTACAATACCATTCTAGTTATTGTAGATCTTTTTTCTAAAATGGGCCACTTCATTCCTTTAAAAGGGATACCTTTAGCTTCAATCCTGGCCAAGGAATTCCTTGAAAATGTTGTCCGCCTGCATGGCTTTCCTTCAGTGTTAATCTCAGATCGGGGCAGTCAATTCATTTCACATTTTTGGAGGAAATGGGGCCAACTGGCACAAATAGATGTTAGGCTTTCGACCAGTCACCACCCTCAGACCGACGGTCAAACGGAGAGGACCAACCAGACTCTTGAACAGTACCTCCGTTGTATGCTACATCAGTCTGAGGGGAATTGGAAAGACATTCTGTGGATCGCAGAGTATGCGTACAATAATTCCGTACACTCAGGAACTGGACAAAGTCCTTTTTTTACCAATTATGGGCACCATCCTCGAACCTCGGATTTGGACTCACCCCAGCATTTAGAGATGCCTGCAGTGGACCATCTCCACGCTGTTATTACACAAGCCTTTAAAGAAGCAACCATCCATTTGCAAAAGGCTAAGGAAAAATACAAAAAGGATGCGGATCAGCACAGAAGTGAAGCTCCTCAATACCAAATAGGGGACCAAGTATGGTTAGCCACTAAGCACTTACCACTCAAGGGGACTCGGACCTTTAACCCCAGGTATTTGGGACCTTTTTCTGTCAAAGCAATTATTAACCCAGTGGCCGTCAAGTTGGACCTACCTGCTCATATGCGAATCCATCCCGTTTTCCACGTGTCTCTTTTGAAGCCAGTGCAACCAGGAACAAGGCTAACCACTCCACCTGAACCTATTCTCATAGACGGGGAGCCCGAGTTCGAAGTCAAGAATATTTTGGACTCAAAAAGAGTGAGATCAAAACTCTTTTACCTAATTGACTGGAAAGGTTATGGTCCACAGGAAAGGTCTTGGGAACCTAGTGACCACGTGAATGCACCCTGTTTAGTGAAGAGGTTCCATCGGGAATTTCCAGACAAACCACGGCCAAGGGGGAGAACGACTTTAGGAGGGGCCTTGAGGGGGAGTGCTGTCATGATGCCTGCCCCCGGAAGACCAGACCAGGCCCAGCAGCCCCGGAAGCAGGCATCATGCCACTTGGAGCATGCCCTAAAGCCCCAGTTAGGGGCTGTTTGGGTACAGTCCTGGCGCCTATGGCGCCAGGCTCATAAAGATAAAGTCAGTCCTGGCGCCATGGGCGCCAGGCTCATTATTGATAACTCAACTGAAGCAGACCATGCTGCATACTCACCTGAGGCAGACCATGCTGCATGAAGACTCAAGCCAAATGAGGCTTAGGAGGGACTATTTTACTGAAGGGACTATTTTGTTACTTGGGTGGGGCTGTGGAAGAATACTTACCTGGATCTTCTTCCAAGGCTATTTAAACCACGCCCGGACAGCCACACGTGCTTCACGTTATTCTGCTTGCTGCAGCGTAACGCTCACCGTGTTTTCAGCAGCTCCAGTCTTCAGCCACGCCCGCTTCAGTCCTGGGACTCCTGAAACAAGAAGACAAAAGGATAAAGGTTAGAACAGGAGTTTTAACTTTAATCCTTACCTGAATCCTGATCCATTTCGCCACGGAACTGAAAGTCAGAAGTCTTTGAAGCATCGCTTCGCATTCCTACGGCGCCGCACTGAACTCACCTGCTTGGCGGTACTTCAGCATTCCATCACGCTCTCTCCATCTCGCGGCCGCCCTCCGACACCTAAGGAGACAAAGACAGCAAGGTGAGCAAGGGGACTCTCTAAGGCCATACAAGCTACCCCCAAGGACTTACCTGATTTACCACGGGAGGTACTCACCTCATTTCGGGTCGGCGCAGTCAACTCTGCTTCATCGCCGTACCCAGGCCCCTAAGGGGAGAAAGCAAGGACAATACCAGTTACCCCCCACAAAACTTACCTGATTTACCACGGGGGTCTCACCTCATCTCGGGTCGGCACAGTCAACTCTGCTTCATCGCCGTACCCCGGCCCCTAACGGGAAAAACACAATAGACTTACCTGAATCTTACCGGGTGCCATTTGGAAATCCTCGAGTGGATTAATCGGCAACCTGCAAGGAATCGGACAGAGTGAAGAGCAGACATTTGAACTCTTATGAACAATTGGACTTTAGAGTCAATACTGGAACTCACCAATTCCTCTACGCCAGTGAAGTAATTGGTCATCAACGCGCCCCTGCGGTTGACGCAGGATGGAGAGCTCATCCTTCCAAACCATCAGGTGAGACTAAGGAGGGGACATCAAGAGTGATCAGTGGGAAGACAACGGGAGTGGGGAAGGTGGGTTGACACTCAATTCCACGGGTGGTTAATTCCTCTTCTCCTTTGCAGAAGAATATTCTTGCGAGCCAGACAAACTAGGCTGAGCGGGCCAGTCCAGTCAGTCATCTCGGCGCTACACGTCACGCTGGTGGAAATAACAGCGGCCCAGTTCCGGTTGACGCCCCCGTGGGAACCAGATGAGCGTAACATATAGAGGACCCCAATCTCTTGGAGTTCAAATTAAAAGCTCTAAATAACTCCCTAGAAATTGGCTACGATCCCAGAAATTCATGAGAGAACAGGTAAAAGGGGAGGATATGTTAACTGCCATCTGTGCAAAAAACTCCAGACATTTTTTGTTGATTGTGGGGCCGCAGAGGGGGTCCAATTCGGATCAGCAAGAAACGGTCATACAGGAGTCTACCTGAGTTAAACATTTCGCCGGTCTATATGGCCAATCAGGATCCCAGGAGTCCAAGTTAATACGATCTACCGATTGGTCCCTAATCTACACCTGTGAGGACATTGAAACTTTAATAAAAGAATGGCTTGAGTAATGCTGTCTTAAAGTTGAACCCAGTACTATGGTCAAAGGTCCTAAAGATCTTGTTTGATAATATTATACTCACAAAACTACCTCCTGAGTCATGGAGAAAGTCCATTGCTATTCCCATTCATAAAAAGGGAGAAAGATGAATTCCCTCAAACTATCGGCCGTTTCGATTTTAGATGCCGATGGGAAGATCTTCTCCAGTCTTATATTGGCGGAATTAGAGAAATGGGCAGAGGTCAAAGGTATCATACCGATCCAGCAGACGGGCTTTAGTAGGGGACACTCCACCTCTTTGAACACATTAATCTTGGGTTGTTTGTCTGCTGATTCCCTTGAAAAGGGTGGCTCCCCTATGTTTGGAGCCTGGGTTGACCTCTCGCAGGCCTTTGATTCCATCAATAGACACAGATCGTGGACTAAATTAAAGGTGTGGGGTATTCCAGACTCATTATTATCTATTTTAGTGGAATTGCATGAAGGATCCTCGTTAAGAGTACAGTTGTACAAACTGGGGGTCTTGTCCCAATCCATTCTGATAGAGAGGGGGGTGTGTCAAGGTTGTTTGTTAGCACCTCTTCTGTTCATCCTCTATCTTTCGGATTAAGTGGAATGGTTGGGTGGCTCCCAGACTTGGTAACTGGAAGATGAATTGGTTAGCGTATGCTGACGACATTGTTGTCTTTGATCAGATGCAAGTCGGACTGCAGCGCTTACTTAATGCACTGATGGAGTATGCAAAAGTCAATGAATTAAAAATCAACCCAGAGGTGATCCATCTGGGCTCAAAAATCACTGCATTTCCCACTAAGCATTATCTTCTCTCTGCAATAGACCTAAAGGTAGTCAACTTTGTCGCTCAGATGAAGAAAATCCACCTACAATACTGTAAATTCTCACTCCTGCAGCTCAAAACATTTTATGTGGGGAAGTTGGTCCCAGTAGTCACATTTGGTATGGAATGTAACTTGCTGGCCTATCACGTGGATTGGGACAAGATTGAAAGGAAAATATGGAAGAAGTCCCTGGGGCTCCCAGACTGGGTCCTGATCGCATGCTTAAGATTCGAGCTTGGCCTCATCTCCCTGAAAAATTGGTTGAAGTGGAAATGGATTTCTTGTTACAGATTGATTCTGGTCCCTCCTAAATCATCACTTTAATTGGTAGTAGCTGTGGCCATGATGAAATCCTCTAACTTTTTACTAAATGCCCTGAGGTCTAGATGTGTTGAACTACTTACCCTCTCTGACTCAGATGCTGATACTCTAATTCAAAATCTGTCAAAAATAAAGGAAAACTTACATCGGATGGATTGGATTTGAACTACGGATAAAATGAGGAATGCTAAATTATCTTCATCCCCCTCGTTAATTGATAAACCGAGGTCTCTGCTGACGCAATATCTGAAGAAATCCTCAGATGCGGGAACACGGATGGATTTCCTAAGGCTTAGACTTAATTTATTGCCAACCTTGGAAATCCTCCATGCTTGATTTGGTGATCTTTATCCCACTAACTGTTGTGATAAGTGCAGCAATAATGTAATCCAGTCAATTCATCATCTCTTGATTGAGTGTGCCGGAACCCGGCAAGTGAGAGTATCAAGATTTAAACGTTTTGTGCATGATTCTAACTCTCTTTTTTCAGACATGTTCTGGGATAGATTAATATCTGGCACTGAAGTGTTTCTAACGTTTGAGGTGGTTTTAGTTTTAAAAGAGCTCAATTTGTTAGGTAATGGTGGAATTGTGAATGCTCCTCTAATAATTTGAGGTTTCGAGTTTATTCTTTATTGCATTACCCTTCTTTTTATTTGTGGTTCCTTAATTCTCTTTTTTTTTGTTCTGTTCTTTCTTTATCTTTCTTTTTGGATGCTAAATGCATTTATCTGTTTATGATGTATTTTATACTGTGTAAAAAGTCATATTATTTTGGCTAGTGCACAATAAAATAAAAAAAATAAAAAAGGAAACTTGAGGAGAAACATCTTTGGTTCCGGAAGCACCTCAAGACCTTCCTCTTTGCTTCTTCTTTCTCTCCTCTGCTCCCTTGCTTATCTCCTGGTTGAAACTGATACTGCACTGGTTTACCTGGCTACCCTCTGATCTCGGGCCCAGGTCCCCTCACCACCAGTTGTACACCTGCACTGCCCTCCTGGAAACCCTGCAATCGGGGGCTGTTTTCTGTATCCCTACAGCCCTCTACCAGCGCTTGACACCTGATGTCTGCCCTTACCCTTGCACTTGCCACCAGCTGGCCGCACTTGCCACCATCTGGCCGCACTTTTTATTTATTATTTATAGTATTATTTATATTTATTTTTGTTACGGTTATTTTATGTACTGCACTGCTCCCTCCCCGTTCCCCCTGCACTTCTCCCCTTACCGCCTCCCCTGCACTTGGACAATCTCAATGTCACCTGGCCTAGTAAGATCGCTGTGTCTGTCCCCTCTGTTCCCCTTCCCTTGCCTCGATGCGCCTTGAAACACTTGTGTATAGGCGCATTATAAATGCTATATCATATCATATCCTCCTTAGATGAGCACTCCAGCCCTTTCGCTGCCGCCTCCCCAACCACGTCCAAAGACATAGATTAAGACATAGATCCAAAAGTTTGATGAATTGGGTTAGAGTTGAGGAGTGGTGAATGCGAGGGGGCCACAGTGGTGTAACTGTCCCTAAAAATGGTGAATGCTCCTTGGCGTTCAGTGCCGTTTCCACCAAATCTGCTATAGCAAGGGAATTAAGCTTTTGCAACTGATATTACCCTCACCATTAACACAGATGTCCCCTACCCTGCCTTCGCATTAGGCTCCAATATCTCATTGGCCACTGACCCAATGTCATGTCATTTAGCGACTTGCTATGGAATTAGTAATTAGATGCCATAACGTTTTCCCAAAAAGAAGTCACCGTTACAACTGTAGTGCAGAGATAGTTCTGTCTGGTCGCTCTTGCGCCTGTAATTCTAATATATTTCTGAGCAGACTACAATGCCAAAGGGAGTAGTAGTTCAATCGTATGCCGTGTTGCAAGCGAAATCATGGCACAGGCACTGTCCAGGTTGTCCTCCGCGAGATATCCACATCCCCATGCTCTCTGCCTGTGGTGTCTGCTAGCAGGCTCCGGGCCACCCACGTGCCCCCAAAAACCCTCCTTTCTGTGGCCTCCTCATGGGGATGTATGGGTCGGCTAGGGCCCACCGTACCTGCTGAACCTCCTCTGTGTGACCATTCTGGGAGCACTGCTGTCACCTTCAGTGGGGTCTCCTGAACCTCTCTGCTTGCCCCCTCAATCTTCATTCGCCCTCTCTCTAACACACCCTTGGTGACAGTAGTCTTGTCTAGGGATCAGTACCATCTGTGTAGTATTTCAACCTGGACCTCTTTATGTTGTGTGCATATGGACCCTTTCCATGCGCTGCAGTAAATGTTTCCCATTCCTGTTCCGAGATATCCTGACCTAGTTCTTCCGACAATTTCCTTTTGGAGGACCATTCCATGTCTGCCTGGGTGTCTATGATGCAGTTGCATATCTTCCCCACTAGCCCCTTCATGCCATCTTACTCTTGCAATCTTTTCAAGTGATGTGAGTGGGCTTTATGATGGGGTGGTACAAACCGTGCCTCATTTTTTATTTCTTTTTTTTATTGAATGTGCTTTGGACCCAGAACCTTTTACATGCAATTATCACGCCATTAAAATTATTCATATAAACTAACAAAACAAATGTAATACAATTCGTACAGTACCCCCATACTCTAATCAAATACAAATACAAGATAAGTAAACATCGAAACAAGCTCAAGCTTACTACTGCCCAAATACCAGCTTAGATTGCTGTAGTTTTCTTTTCTTAGCTGCACCAATCATCATGATTTTGGTTTTATCCTCCTTAATCACGAAGTCGTTGGAAGTTGCATACCTTTGTAGTTCCCCCAGTTGTCTTTGGAGCTATAGGCGTCTGATCAATTAGGATTAAATCTACATTTAGTAATCTCAAACATTTCAGTAGTCCCACTTGTGGAGGAAAGGCTCTAGCAATATTTAAAAACTCACCAATAACGGAAATAAATAAATTAAAAAGGGTTGGGGCCAGAATGCACCCTTGTTTTAGGCCAAGTTCAGTAGAGATACATTTTGAGAGTTTTCCATCATTACCTAATCTAACCTGTACTAAAGTGCTTGATTGCTTAAAATATCAACTGAAGGGGGCGTGGCCTGGAGCACCAGCGATGTGGTCGCTTCATTGATGGCTTCCGTGGGAAGCCCGCTGCGTTGCTGATATTAATGTGGTTTTCAGCAAGTTCTCTGTAAAACCAATGCCTGTTGCGGCATCCCGAAGGCTTGCACACCCGCTGGGGCGAAGATGCAGAGCTAGGACTTATTAGGAGCCCAGAACAGGAATGAAGAGCCCTGTGGGTCCACCGCCGTAGGATTCCAAGATGGCGGGCAGGCCCGATACGCCCTGAAGCAACAACCGAAGGGGTCTGGAGCCGGAGACCTGCAGCTCCGTGTGAAGAGGTGATGGCCCCCTGGCTGCCCGACAGGCTACAGGCAGCAATAGACCCCCTCCGGATCGGGTGGAGAGCCGATGCCTTAACCTGATGGTCGGACCCGCTGTACCCGCCTGCTTGCTGACGGGCACGGCAACCTCCACTAGCCCCTGCCGCAGAGCAGAGATGAGATTGGCCCACCCGGATCTGCAGAGGTGCCGGTGGATTCCTGATTCCCCCCGTGGAAACGAGGGACCAAAGCCCAGCAGAGGCTCCTCCTCTACGGCAAGGCTCGGCCATAATGCCCACCGAGAGTCTCCCCTGACGTCTATTCTACTCCCTCCGGCATCGAGCCGCCCTTGGGCCGGCAGCTATATCCTGGGGCGCTCCTGCCCATAATATAATATCACTGCTCTCTCACCTCCACAAGGCACACCAACCAGCTGCCTCCTCCGAGGATAACTGTGGGGGCCTGGGCAGCATCTCTCTGACCCTGCAGCTGCATAAGCCTCCCCAACCTGCAATAACACCCACCTTGCCTGCCCTGCAGCGCCCGGGCCCCACGAGACTCTAGGATCTGCTCCAGTCCCCCCCAACATTGGGAAGGGGGGACCAACGCTTGGCAGCGGCACCTCCTCAGACTGCAAGAATTGCTACAAGGTATGTGGAACACTTGAAAGCCTCCAATCCCACAAACCGCAGCTTCCAGCAAGTTCCTTAAGTAATCCTAGGTGGGAAAGCCATTTTATTAAAATCATTGGAGGCTACCCAAGAAATTAGGACCCGCTTAACAGATTTGGCCCAGCATTGGATACTCTATCTTTCTCTCCTCCGGCTCTGAATCATTCTGGAATCCACCCTTCTTTCCTGGGGCGCCCCGGCCCATGTCGTGATTTGCCTCCTTCGCCCCCCCTCTGGGCAGCACTCTTGCTAACCGCCCCCTCTAGCAGCGACAGACCGATCGCACTCGCGTGGTGGGACGGGGTTCTTACAGGTCCCACACGGCCAGCAGCAATTCATACCCTGATTATTCTGAGGTGACCTGGCAGCATACGCCCCCTCTTTGGAGGATCCTCTCCTCTCGCACTCGCGGGGTGTCCGGCCTGCCCGCGTTCTCGGTGAGCTGGGCCACACCTAACAAAATCTAGTAGAAGGAATCCCTCACCCATCTGACGGTAACCTCTCTCTCACCGCTCAGCACTGAAAAAAGGGGTCTGGCCATCCTCTACGTCTGTCCCCTCCCGCTTTGGGCCCCTCAAGGCTCCCCTCTCCACCAAGCAAGCGAACACCATGTCTAAGCAGTCCAAACCCTCCAAAAATACAGACATAGCTACTATGTTGCTCTCAGCAGACAGGGGAAAGAAACTTGACCCCCCCCAAACTCACACTCAAAAAGCCTCGGACGACCAAGGACCCAGCTGACAACACCTACAGCCAGTGTGCCTGACACAGTCGAGACCCAGCTGCCCACACCCACACCAGTGGAAGGGAAGGCCCTAGAAGCACTGGCCACCACTGAAGATGACTTTGAGGACAATGTGGACCAGGAAGGAGTCATGGATGTGGCTTGTCCAGGCACCCCAAGCCCCTTGTCCACCCCTCTGCCCCAAACTCAGCCCTCACCCACCTACAGCAGTGCTGATCCCTGCCTGCACGACTCTGACCTGAGCCCCTTCCCCGAGGACAGCACTCAAGATGCAGGCCCCGTGTCAGCACCACCCACCACTCCTGCTCCCACCAACAGCCTTGAGTCACGGCTGGTGAGGGTGGAGGCCCGACAGGAGTCGATGTTGGAGCTCCTGCGGCAATACATAGCGGATGGCGAGGACACCAGGCGGGAGATAGTCACAGTCATAGCGGGGACCACAGCCGCTATTACAACCAGCACAGCCGCAGTCAATGACTCGGCTGTGCTGATGAAGGACTGTCTGGGGGCTATCACCCAGGTACTAACATCAATCCTGCTGCACATGCAGCGGCCACGACTTGCAGCAGGCATGGAAATCCCCACCGACTCCTCATCAGCCACCACACTTGCTTCCTCTATCCCCACCAGCCCCGTGCAGCCTACCAGAAGGAGTGCGAGGCACACAGAAATGCTGCCTCCACAAAGCAAGAAGGCCTGCAAGTAGTATGGAAGGACAATGGGAGTGGCTCACATGGTGTTGGGGGTGAATGGGAGCATTTGAGGGAGTTCACTGGGGGTGTTTGTAGTTTACTGGGGGGGTTTGGGAGTTCACTGGGGGATTTGTAGTTTCCTGGGGGGGGTTGGGAGTTCACTGGGTGGGGGTTGCCACATATTAGCAGTTTGAACCAATACACCCGTTGTGAGAAAAAACATTCAATGCCTGGACATTGTTCATTTCGTGTATATCCATTTAATGTATGACGGTGTTCAGTGCCCAACTCCCAACATTCCCTGTGAGCATGTCCACATGGACCCAGTGTGTCACTGACACATGTCTATCATAGTCCCTGTGGTTCAGAAGTATTCGTGAATCAGTGATTGGCGTACTGCATGGCCATCCTGTGCATCACGTACTGGCAGGGGTGCTGTTCCACCTCCTTCTCCATTCTCATCATCCTCACCCGGTGCATGCATGTCAAGGTCAGGTGGCAGTGGTGCATTTCTCCGGACGCACATGTTGTGCAGCATGACACAGTGTTACGCTCACCTGGCTCCCACAGGGGCGTCGATCGGATCCAGGCAGCTGCGGTCTCCTCCAACGTGACACGTAGTGCAGAGATGACAGACTGGACTGGCCCGCCTAATTTCGTCTGCTTGACCCGTAGAAGTATTCTCCTGCAAGTGAAGAAAGGGATTTAGCCACCCGTGGATTCTAGTGATGGCACCCCACTGTTCTCCCCACTAATCAGCTCCGATATTCCCTTTCAGCAATCTCACCTCATGTTTTGAATGATGAGCTCTCCATCCTGCGTGGAATGCAGGGGCGCGTAGATAAAAGTTACTTCACTGGTTCGAAGGCGTTGGAAGAGTTCCGGATGAATATTGACTCCGAGGTTCCTGGCGAGGACCCGTAAGTATAAAGTTCAAAGAGTTCAATTTGTCCGATGTTCATTCTTGTTTCAGTCCCTTCTTGTTTTGCAGCTAGGTCCAAGAGAAGATTGTCTTGTGGCAGCTGATGGCGTTTAGGTAAGTGTCTGTATTATCCAACACTGTCCGGTAAAAGATGCTTGTATTTAACTTGTTGTTTTCTCTCTCCTTACAGGTGCAGCATAATAAGATGTGGCGTGTTAAAGAATACTGCCTCCAATGGTAAATCGGGTAAGTCTATTGTGGTAAAAAGAGATTGTATTTGTTGGCTCTCTCGGCTCACCTTGTTATTTCTTTTGTCCCCTAGATGCTGGAGTTCGGCGAAGAAAATGATGGAGGCAGCGCCGAATCGAAAGATGCTGTGAGGACTGGTGAGTATGGCGCGGCGCTGCAGCTGGCGATGCGACACGTACAAAAATAATGTCCTTTCCAAGTTCGAAGACGTGATGGATCCGGAATCAGGTGAGGAATTAAATAATGTTCGTGTTCTAACCTTTCCTTCTTCTTTCCTCTTTTTCTAGGAGCTCTGGATTCGAGGCGGGCGTGGAAGAAGACTGGATGCTGACTGCAGACACGGTGAGCGTTACGCTGCTGATGCAGAATAACGCGAAGCGTGAGCTGCTGTTCGGGCGTGGTTTAAATAGCCTTCAAAGTAGTCCCAGGTAAGAAGTTCCCCTAGAACCACACCCGAGTAAAAAATAGTCCCTGAAGTAAAGTAGTCCCATTCAGGCCTCACGTTGGCTTGGATTCATTGCAGCATGGTCTGCATGAGGTAAGTAATGCATATGAGCCTGGCGCCTATGGCGCCAGGACTGATTTCTTCTATGAGCCTGGTGCCTATGGCACCAGGACTGTACCCAGACAGCCCCTACCTGGGGCTGCTGGGCTTTTAATAAGCACCTGGATGCCTGCTCCCGGGGCTGATGGGCTTGGTCCAGATGCCCGGGGGTAGGCATCATGACAGCACTCCCCCCCAAGGCCCCTCCTAAAAATGTTCTTCCCCTTGGTCCTGGTTTGTCTGGGAAGTCCTGATGGAATTCTTTCACCAACCGAGGTGCATGAACGTGGTCACTAGGCTCCCATGACCTTTCTTGTGTTCCATAACCCCTCCAGTCGATTAAATAAAAAAGTCTTGATTTAACCATTTTAGAGTCCAGGATATTTTTAACTTCGAATTCGGGTTCCCCATCTATTAGGATGGGGTCGGGTGTTTTGGCTAGTCTTGTCCCGGGTTGAACTGGTTTTAGAAGTGAAACATGAAAGACAGGATGAATCTGCATATTAGAAGGTAATTCCAATTTGACGGCCACCGGGTTGATAATGGCCTTAATAGTGTAAGGTCCCAAATATCTAGGATTAAAAGTCTGAGCCCCTTTTAGAGGTATGTGTTTTGTAGCCAGACAAACTTGATCCCCAATCTGGTATTGTGGAGCATCACCTCTATGTTGATAAGCATTTTTCTTGTTTTCTCTTTCGCTAGTTTCAAATGTTCTGTTGCCTCCTTAAAGGCTTGTGTAATAGTAGAGTGCAGATGATTCACTGCGGGCATTTCTAAGTGTTGAGGTGAATCAAGTTCTGAGGTTTGAGGATGATGTCCATATATGGTATAAAAGGGGCTTTGTCCGGTTCCTGAATGTACAGAGTTATTGTATGCGTATTCGGAAATCCATAAAATATCCTTCCAATTGCTTTCGGATTGATGTAGCATGCAACGTAGGTATTTTTGAAGAGTCTGGTTGGCCCTCTCTGTCTGACCATCGGTCTGGGGATGGTGACTGGTTGATAACCTCACGTCGATTTGCGCTAGATGACAACATTTCTTCCAAAACTGCGAAATGAATTGACTACCTCGGTCAGAGACCAATACAGAAGGAAATCCATGTATTCGAACAATGTTTTCGAGAAATTCCTTGGCCAAAATTGAAGCGGAAGGTAATCCCTTCAAAGGAATAAAGTGGGCCATCTTGGAAAAAAGATCCAGATTAACTAGAATGGTGTTAAATCCATTACATTGAGGTAGATCAGTGATAAAGTCTAAAGACAAAGTGTGCCATGGTGTAGGTGGAATATCCAAAGGTTGTAAAAGACAAGCTGTTTTTTTCTTCTGACTTTTGTTTTGGGCGCAGATACCACAAGATAGAACAAATGACTTTACGTCTTTTCGCCAGGTGGGCCACCAGAATTGTCTTTTAATTTTAGCTTCAGTTTTTGCGATACCTGGGTGTCCTTCAGAGCATCATGATAATTGGATATAACTAGTTCATGTAGTTCCTTGTGTGGTAGAAATAGACCCCCTTGATAGTAAGGTAGGTCACTGATGACTGAATAATCTTGGCCTTTCTTTACCCAGTCCTGCAGGGCTGCTGGATCGAAAAGTTGTTGGATTTTTAAATGAATATCTTCTAAAGTCTGTAGAGTAGTTATGCCAAGAATTTTTTGTTCTGAAATTATAGGCACCGGTTCCGGGTTCGAATATGCTTCTCCCATCCCTATTTGGGATAAGACATCTGCCTTGCCGTTTTTACCACCTGGTCGATAAGTGATCACGAAATCGAATTCGGCAAAGAATAATGCCCATCGAAGTTGACGCGATGATTGGGCCTTGGCTGTTTTCAAATATTGCAAATTCCTGTGATCGGTGATTACAGTGATGGTATGCCTGGCACCGAGAAGATAATGCCACCAAGCCTTGAAGGCAGATTTGATGGCTAACAACTCTTTATCGGTAACTGCATAGTTTAACTCGGGTGCCGAGAACTTTCTTGACCAGAATGCTACTGGATGAAGTTGACCGGTTTCAGGATCCTTCTGGGACAGGACAGCTCTCATGGCTAAACTGGATGCATCGGTTTCAACTATGCATGGAAACTCGGGGCGTGGGTGCTTTAAAACAGGTGCAGACGTGAATTTCAATTTTAGCTCTTGGAAGGCTCTTTCAGCCTCTTCGGTCCACAAGAAGTGTTTGTTTTTTCACAAAAGTGCTGTGATGGGGTGTAAAATATGTGAGAATTCAGGAATAAATCTGCAATAGAAATTAGCAAATCCAAGCATGCTTTGTACCCCTTTAACTGAACTGGGTGAAGGCCACTTGAGAATTGCGTCCACCTTTCGAGAGTCCATTCGAACTCCTTTTGGAGTCAGGATAAATCCAAGGAATTCAACATCTCTAGAATGAAAAACACATTTTTCCAATTTTGCGTATAACTTGTGCTGGTGTAGTTTCTCAAGGACTGCACAAACGTGCTTAACATGGTCTGATTCTGAGGAGGAGTACACTAGAATATCGTGCATGTATATGACAACACAGACATCAATGAGTTCACGAAGGACATTGTTCATAAAATACTGGAAGGCTGCTGGTGCATTGCACAACCCGAAGGGCATCACCTGATATTCGAATAATCCGTACTTGGTGCGAAAGGCAGTCTTCCATTCATCGCCTTTCTTTACACGTACCAGATGATATGCCCCTCAGAGATCTAACTTAGTGTAGATACAAGCATCCTTTACTTGGTCTAGTAATTCGGGATCAGAGGCAATGGGTATCGGTTTTTTACCGTAATCTGATTTAATGTGCGGTAGTCTATGCACGTTCTAAGGTCACCTTCCTTTTTAGGCACGAAGAATAAAGATGAGGATGCAGGAGACTTGGATGGACGAATGAAGCCATTAGCAAGGTATTGGTCCAAGTATTGTCATAGGTAAAGATTTTCGGGTTCCGTAAGGGCATAGATCCTACTGCATGGAGGTTGTGCACCGGGTAAGAGGTCGATTTGACAATCGTATGATCTATGAGGTGGTAAGGTGTTTGCCTGTTCTTTTTGAAAAACATCCTGAAATTCTTGATATTCCTGAGGTAACTGCACGATTGGATTAGTGACTGTGGCCAGTCCTTTGTTCAAGGTCTTTTCCGGGTAACAGGTGTGTGCACAATCCGGGAATTTTCATTCTCTTCTCTCGACCATTCAATACAAGGATTATGTGTTTCCAACCATGGCATTCCCAGAATTATTTGGAACTGCGGGGCTTTGATTAAATCAAACAAAATAGTTTCTCGATGCCCATCTTGACCCAACAGTGTCATCTCTGTAGTGGAATGAGTTACGGGCCCAGAGGCAATTTCAGTTCCATCGACTGTGGTGATGACATCCGAAGTGGTCTTTTTGCAAAGAGGTAGATTCATCCTTGAAGCCAATTCGTGGTTCATATAGTTTCCTACGGCCCCACTATCAATGTATGCCCTTACTGCATGCATACGTGATGGCTGCCTTGGATCAATAAGGACCATTGGTACGATTAGGTGCGAGGTCTGAGTGTCCTTCTTTAAGCTCGGCAAGCGGACCTCTACGCTTGTCGGGCGTGGTCGTTTCCCGAATCAGGCTCTATTTGGCTTTTGTCAGCAACTCCTACCACTTTCTTGGGTGGTTTTATAGGGCAATCCCGTAGGAAATGTGCTGAGGTTCCACAGTACAGACACAATTGCATCTGCCATCTCTTTTCTCTTTCCTTTTGAGTTAAGGGTCCTTTAACCCCCCCGATCTGCATAGATTCTGACGCATCTGTTCCTTTGGGGGTAACGTTGGGTTTAACCAATACCCGATTCTCGAACTTAGCTCGATCAGCCTTTCTATTCTGAAGTCGGTGGTCTAACTGGACCACTAAGTCTATGGGCCTCATTACGACCCAGGCGCTAATGGGTTAACGGTGCCGTCAAAGGCTGCGGCGCCGTTAACCTATTAACGCCTAATTACGAGGTGCCTTTGCGGGACCCGACCTTAACGGCTGGTGTAGACCAGCAGTTAAAGTAGGTACCCGCAAAGGGACCTTGGTGCTAAGTACGGTGCCGCAATTTGCGGCACCGCACTTAGCGCCTTCCCCATTCCCATTGAGCCCTATAGGGCAAAAATGGGAATGGGGAAGGGCCATGGCGGCATGGGGAATTACGCCCCGCCAACCTCGGAATGGGGTGGTAATTCCCCATTCCGCCATGGCGGACACCGGCATGGACCATGCTGCTAATAGCACCATGGTCCTCCGCCTGGGTTGTAATGAGGCCCTATATATTCTGCGCAATCCTGAGGTGGGTTCACAACTTGAGTCAAACCATCTTTGAGTTCTCCCCAAAGTCCACGATGAAATAATGTAATTCGTTTTACCTCAGACCATCCGGTTTCCACCACCAACCTATTGAAGGTTGCGATATAGGTTAGCAGATCCTGGTTACCCAGTCGTAGGGATAAAAGTTTGTTATCCAGGGCCTGTCCCTGTGAATGTCTGGCGAATAGTCTTTCCATGCTCATTTGAAAACCACGAAAATCCCGAAGAAGAGGGTCATCCTGGTTGACTAGTGGAATTGACCAATCGGCTGCGCTGCCACTAAGATATGATAGTACAAAGTCTACTTTGGCTTGGTCGTTTGGAAAAGCTCCAGGTCTGCAAAAAAGTGCAAGCGGCATTGGTTCATAAACACGGCGAACCTTTTTGGGTCCCCAGCAAAGCGTTCGGGTGGAGCTAAAGGAATAGTCCCTGGTAGAATTACTTGCACAGGATTGCTTGTGGATGCCTGCTCCCGGGGCTGATGGGCTTGGTCCGGATGCCCGGGGGTAGGCATCATGACACACAGGCCATGGTGATCTTTGCCACCTTCTCAGGCCTATAAAGGAGTGCTCCACCAGACCTGCTTAGGCAGCGGAACCGCGCCTTCAATAGGCCAAAGGTCTGCTCAATCACAACACGGGTACGGGTGTTAACCCGATTGTACTCCTCTTCATGGCTGTTCTGCGGGATCCGCACAGGGGTAAGTAGCCACGGTCTCAAGGGATATCCTCCATCCCCTGCAAGCAAATACAAATAGGTGTGTGTCACTCTGAGCTGCCACCTTCAGGAAGCACAGTCATGCCCGCAGCTATTTGGTGTGGACATGTGCATGTCCCTGTACGTATGCACAAATGTTATCTAGATGCATACTATACTGCTCTAAGGTGTGGTAGTCTGGATGGCGTTCAATAGATGATGCAAGGTGAGATGATGCATGCTGAGGCGGATGTATTGTGGTTGTACGACAATGTTTACCCTCCCAGTTATGCTGCATATTCTACAATGTGCATGGTCACACTAGCCACATTGGCACAGTAGCGATCCTGTTTATTCATGCATTGCTTGACATACACATGGTCGTCAGGTCGTGCGTCTCACATGTGGTCATTGATATGCGTTAATGGTCAGATGTGTACCAATGATGTGTCATATTGGGGTTGGGAGGTTCAGGTCAGGTGTCATTAGCTCTGCGTGCATTCTCCAATCAACGTCCATTCCACCCAGGTGGGTTATGCATCCCCCCATTCCCACCCAGGTGGTGTATGCATCCCCCCCATTCCCACCCAGGTGGTGTATGCATCACAAAACATCCCTACCCCAATGCACTGCCATGGCCCACTCAGGCAACTCACCAAGCAGCCAGGCACATGGTCCAGCATGTCGCTCTATGTGATGGGGTAGCGTGGAGTTACGCAGCACCATGGCATCATGTGTTGATCCAGGAAATCTCGCACAGCAATGTGTGATGATCTTGCTGGAGTCACATTGATGGAGTGGTATTGCTTGCGATTGCGGTACACCGCCTCTACGGCATGGGGGACTACCAATTCTACATGGGTGCAGTCCAGGGCACCGACACAATTGGGCATGCCTGCCAGTGCATGGAAGCCTACTTTGGTGTCGGCTATCTCCTGGCCAGTCCGTGGTAGGGCTATGTGGGTGCTAGTGTGCTTCAGGAGGGCATCCAGCACTTGGTTCAGCATGCGTGAAAATAGTGGTTGCGAAATGCCATGCAGCTGGCCCACTGTGTGCTGGTAGGTGCCTGTGGCCAGGAAGTGGGAGCACAGACACCACTTTTAGTAGCGGGGGGATGGCAGTGCGTATTTCTATCAGGCTGACAATGTCATTGTGTATCATGTCCACTATGGTGGTGATGGTGTCGCGGTCCAACCGGTAAAGGGTGTGGATCTGCTCAGGGGTTAGATTGAATGGACTGGGTCTGATGCGAGGGATTGCCAGCTGCCTACGAAGAACTACTGGCTGCACTGGTGGTAATTGCTGGGCCAGTTTCACCCTCCTTCTCCTCCTGCGTCTCCTCTGTGCTGCCTGTTGTTGCTGCTGTAGTTGTTGTAGTTGTAGCAATATAGGCATGTCCTCTAGCGCCATGATTGCAACAGCTAGTGGTAGCATTTTGGTGTAGGAAGGGGTGTGGTGTGTGGGTGTACTCCTTTTATACTGGGCCAGACTCCATTGAGTCCACCTGTGGTGATTGTGTGCACCTGTGGCAGTTGCCTTGATTCCTGATTGCTGTTTACGAGTGGTCCGCGATGCCTGTATGGCCGCCATCGTGCAGCCCCTAATTGCCGCCTTCGGGATGCCGGTATTTGCATGCCCGCGTGGGTTGTGATGTCCTCCAATTACCGGCATGCCGATATTTGCTCCCCGAAAGGGGCGCGTGTACGCGCACATGCCGGTATGAGGGGGCACGGAACGGGCGGTGCCGGTGTTGGCGGGTCGTAATGACCCGGACCCATTAACGATCCCGCTATTACCATTCCGCCTTCCTTTTTCCATTACCTCCATTCTCGTAATGAGGCCCAGTGTCTTGAAGCTTGTCTCCCACAATATAAGAGGGCTGAATCCCCCGTCAAGCGCAAATCCATTCTACAAAAACTGCGAGACGAAAATACCACAGTGGCCTTCCTGCAAGAACCCCATCTATTGCCTGCAGACCAGGGGCGTTGCTAGGGGGGGGCTAAGGGGGCTATAGCCCCTGATCTTTTGGTTGTAGCCCCGGATAGAATCTCAGGAGCTACAGCCAAAAGACTAGCTAGCCTCCAGTCCCAACAGTACCGACATCAGCTTAGCCCCAGGTATTTTCCAGACCTAGCAACTCCCCAGCTGCAGACTTTGGACGGCTGCGTAACAAACACTTCCTGCTTCAATTTATGGCCTCTGGCGGCACCAAGAAAGGGGGAACTGTGATCCTCTTTGCAAGGGGGTTGGATCCTCAAATTTTGGAAACAAAACAATGCTCCGAAGGTCGCTACATAGCAGTCAAATGCCTGTTGCTGGGACAACTATACTCATTCATCTCAGTATATGCCCCCAACGAAGGACAAGCTACCTTCTGCGAAACCCTGGGCAACAATCTCTCCCCTTTTGTGGAGGGCCATATTGTAATTGGAGGGGACTTTAACAGGGTGCCAGACCCCACTAGAGACAGATCGCATCCGCATACCCCCAAAGACTTCAAGCTCGCCATCAGCCTCCTCCACCTCTTCAGGACCGTGGATGTGGTAGACGCATGGCGGGTGCTCCATCCCACCGAAACTGACTTTTCTTTTTACTCCTATGTGCACAGAACCTTTTCAAGGATCGATCTCCTGCTGACATCTCCACAGATTCTGACCTATGTTGAAGAGGTGTCCATTGGCTCTAGAGTCCTATCTGACCACGCTCCTGTAACCCTGGCACTTCGAGCACACGACCGGCTCCAAAACCTCAATGCAGATGGACTCTATATGACCCAATGCTGAATGAGATGCCATTAAGAGACTCCATTGCCAAATCAATCCAGATGTTCTTCAGAGAAAACCCGAATGAAGATACCTCCCCGGCAAACACCTGCGACGCCATGAAGGCGGTCATCCGGGGGGAACTGATTGCACAGGGAGTATATCATAGGCGCACACGGGAAGCCCGCCTGGTCCTCAAAGAGGAACTCCGAGAAGCGGAAAAAAATCATAAGCGAAAAGGCTGGGCTCCAAAAACTCAGCAAGCTATCCGAGTCGCCCAGAACAAGATAGAAGCCCACTACGCTGAACACACAGCTCATCTGCTAGCGAAATCTAAACAATTCTACTATATCAGGAATAATAAAGCAAACAAATTGTTAGTGGCAAAGCTAGCCAAAGCAAAAAGGAGAAACACAATCACCGGGCTTCGTGACCAATACGGTGTGGTGCAATACGCAGAACAAGAGAAGCTGCAGCTAGCGATAGACCACATGATGCAGGTGATGGTCACACCGCCGCGAGATCAAGGCGAGCAACAAGAATATTTACGAAAGGCAACACTTCCCCAGTTAGAAGACTTGGCCAGGGAAAGCCTGGATGCTCCAATCTCTGATGAGGAGGTCGACTCTGCCATTAAATCGCTCAAATCCCGAGCTCCGGGCCCTGACAAATTCTCCACTAAATTCTATAAGATCTTCCGCCCCCAACTAATCCCTGCCCTGGTTCAGCTTTTCAATTCCTTCAGGGAATCAGGCTCTCTAACCCCTTCCATGTAGGAATCAATCACTGTTCTTCTCCCAAGCCAGGCAAAGATCCCAGAGACACCTCCTCCTACATACCGATTGCTCTATTAAACATTGACGCAAATATTTATTCCAAAATCCTAGCAAATCGCTTGTCACACATTCTGCCTAGCATAATCAATCCCGACCAAACCGGCTTTATTAAAAACAGATCTGCAGGGCATAACATCCGCAGATCCCTGAACCTAATCGATATCGCTTCCCAGGACTCACAGAAACTGGAGCTACTGGCTTTGGACGTGATCAAAGCGTTCGACAAAGTCGACTGGGTATTTATGCAGCTCACCCTAGAGGCGTTTCGCTTTGGGCCTGGTTTTAAAAAAATGGTCCTGGCTAACTACAGCCCCCCCGAAAACTCTCCTTAGCGTTAATGGTTCCCTCTCCTGTCCGATCCCTTTAACCTGCGGGACCAGGCAAGGATGTCCATTGTCCCAGCTTTTATTTGCTCTGGTTATGGAGCCCTTCGCTCAAAGAATTAGACTGAACGCTAACATCATGGGCCTACAAATTGGCCCCTCCCAACACAAAATAGCCCTCTATGCAGACGATGTGCATCTCACCATCTCAGAAGTGGGCACCTTACTAAGAAAGGCTCTTTCGGAATTGATAGCTTTGAGAGGGTCACAGGCTTTTCTATTAATTTCGACAAATCCGTAGGCCTGGGGATAGGCCTGACTTCAGAAGAAAGAGATTCTTTCAGCTCTCTCAGCCCTATTCATTGGAAAAGAAGATCGATTCCGTATTTAGGGGTTCAGATTCCCTCAAGCCCGAAGAAAACTTACCAGGTAAACTTTCCCCCACCCTTTAGAGAGCTGGAAAAGGACCTGGTGTGCTGGTCATCACAAAAAATCTCATTAATGGGGTGCATTACAGCCTGTAAAATGAACCTCCTCCCCAGGTTCTTGTACGGCTGCTCCTCACTGCCCGTTGCTATTCCCCTCTCCACAGACTGCAAAGGAAAATGCTCCGGTTCATCTGGAGGGGTAAAAAGGCCAGAATCGCTCAGAAGACAACGATGGGCAATGCTAACCTGGGCGGGATTGTGGTCCCCGATCTGCGGAGCTATCAAATGGCAGCACAATTAGCTCAAATCCAGCGTGGCTGATACCCGCTGAGCCGCCAAGATAGGTGGAAGCAGAACAATCTCGCCTATCTCTCCCTCTACGCCTCCTCCTACACATCTCGCTCCTACAGCATAGGCAAGGGGAGAGATTACTATCCTCCACCAAACACACCCTATGCTTATGGGACTGGGCCCTGAAACGTAAGTAGAACCCGAGGGGTCTAGGTCCAACCTCCCCAATTTTTCACAACCGGGCATTCTCCCCAGGGACCCAACCCCAGAAATTTTAAAACTGGATCGCAGGAGGCCTGGTAACTTTGGGTCAGCTCTTTGTGGGGGGCCTACCCCGCACCTTGAAACAATGTAAGGAGGCCTTCCGGCTCAAGGAGACAGACAGATTCCCCTATATCCAACTCCGACACTGGTGTTCCCATCCCCATACTCCCCAAGCCGCAATACGCACCCCCACAGCCCTTGAATTGACCCTACAGTATCCTCCGGTGTGGGGGAGAACCTCCACCCTATAGGCGAACTTCCTCTCCGTAAAAGCTTCATAAATGGCACAGTGGGAGGCAGACTTGGGATGCCACATGGAGGACCAGGAATGAGTGGACATATGGATGTGGACATTCTCTTCGTCCTCCTGCATTACGAACAGGGAATGTGCATATAAAATTCTGTTGCGCTGGTATTATCCCCCGGTCAGGCTTCATCACATGAATCGAGAGCTGGATCCCTCGTGCTGGAGACTCTGTGGACAGCCGGGCTCTTTCTTCCACATGGGGTGGCTATGCCCCAAGGTGAAACAATTCTGGAAACAATGCCTAACCACCATCGAAAATATTACCCAAAGAGCTATTCCACTGGAGCCCGAACCTGTTCTCCTGGGGACCACGGTCCCAGGGGTTTACCCGAGATCAGGAGGAAAGCCAAACTGATGACTCAATGCCTCTTGGCCAGAAGAATCGTAGTCGCCCGAACCTGGTAATCAGCTGAAGGACCCTTTATGGCTCTGTGGTGGGGGAAGATGTGGGATATCCTGATCGTAGAGAAAGTGACAGCAGCCAGAGCTGGACTCCTACATCACTTCTTAAATATATAGGCCCCATTTCTAGAGTACGACTTGAACTTCCCAGCACTAACCTACAAACCTCCGGATGTTAGGAGGGCCCTTGGCGCCGAGAGGAGCCCCTTGCGGTTGGGGGGGTCCCAGGATGGATGCGGATGGGATGAGACAGGGTTCCTCCTCAGTGGACAGGGGGGAAAACTGGGGGTTATTTGCATGCAAATCTTGCTTCCTTTTGATATGTTTGTCATTGTCACCTTGCATTGGTTTAAAATAAACATATTTTAAAATATATATATCAACTAAACACTCTAGACAGCCCTACTTCAAAAGCTTCGCCCATAACATATCCTCTTAATGCCACTGAAAGCGAGGACGAAATCCACAAATGCCAAATACATGGGGACACCCTTTGCCAATGCTACACTTTTCAACAGATGTACAATGAACTCATTAACTAAAACAGCCATTTCCTTAATGAAACCCAGTTTGGAACATATCCAGCCTTTCAAATTTAGCAGCACATTGATCTAACTGCCTTCGCACTATCTCGGTGAAGATTTTACTCGGCACATCCAATAGTGTGATATCCCTATAGTTTTGTGGATTATACATATCCTCTATCACCTTTTTTAAATATTGGCACTAAAATAGAGGTGGTCCAGGAAAGAGGCAATCTTCTGTCCCAAATGATCTTCTCATAAATCACTCGTAAAATATTTGCCCACAACATAGTTTACTAAAGTGGTGTGAGAAAACCACAGGTATCTTACTTAGTTCCATGTTAATTCAATGGCTTGTATCTAAGGGTTGGGGTTACTCAAAACAATCCCCGTAAACCCTAACCCATTACGTAAACCAACCAATAGTCCTGCAGACTGCTGGCCCCTAAGGGCTTTAATAGCTGGATTCAAGAAAATTGAATAACTGTCTAAAAGGGGGCTTTCAAGTGCCAGATGCGCTTTTTGAAAAAGGTGAATAAACCCACGAGTCAGGGATGTCATTTAGGGGTAGCCAGGGGTCTCCCTCCCTGGAGACACCTGAGGTCTCCCTTGCTACGCCTAAAAAAAAAAGATTACAATTGCAAACTGAAGCTCCTGCGCTGTGGCCAATGCCATGTGGCTATTTCAGCTATTTGTTTTTCTGGAATTCCTTACAATAATTGCTAGACTCTTTAAAGGTTTATTTCAGGCATACTCCAGGGGGTGAGTCACTGATTTAGTCTGTTCTTAAACACCTCAAATTCACATTGCAGACAAAATCCTCCAAAAAGCATTTAGAGTAGAATAAGCATCCATTTCGGACTGTATTTTGCTTTTCCCAAGTTGCAGTTGGAGCATGTTTTTTTCTGAAATGTATGTCATGTAACAGTAATATTGTAACCATATTTTCCATAGTGTACTTAGAAACAATGCTGTGTCAAGGGGTAAACGGTCGTGTTCCATCGCTTTCCGTGATGTCAGTTCAGATGTGATGTCATCAGAGGTCAAGGGACTGTGATGTCACTTCCGGCTCCTGGCATTTTGGTGAAATGACGCCCCTGCCACGAGTGTTCCACGACGCTAACTTAAATCGGTTCTCTTCTTTAGATAGATGCTGCTATTTTTTTCTCAACAACAAGCGCACCTGCTACCCACAAACAATGAAGATTCCCCCTGCTAATAGCGCAGGGAGCTCTTGATTCTATTAAAGACAAGGAGGCGAGCATTATGCTTCATCTTCTTATTTATTACTCTCCAGCAGTTTAAACAATTTAATAAAATGTTTTCAATCTTTTCATTGAAACAAACGTTTAAAATTTCATAAAACGTAATTTCCCATCAGTCTTAGGTCCCTGTCCCCAGTGTCCTGGTCATGTGACCTAGTCCTTCCTCTTCCTGTAACCTCTTCTTTGACTGCTTCCAACTGCAATCTTAACCCTGAATGAACTGTCAACTTGTTCCGCAAAGTCTCTGAACTGTAGAGCTCTGCTGAGAGGATCTCTCGCATTCTAACTTGCGATCTTGATCAACTTGTCCTGTTCTTTTCCCGAATGTCTTCAGCTGTTTTTCTGATCGTCTCCTAAGCACGGAAACAACAGTACATGTTAGGGCGGCAGATACACACCCAATTCTGAGAGGGAAATCCCGTTAAACATTCAGATACATAATCACAGTACATTTTCTTGACATCATCTTGTCTCTCCCGTGTTTCTAGGGTGGGAAATTAATGCTCGCCTCCTTGTCTTTAATAGAATCAAGAGCTCCCTACGCTATTAGCAGGGGGAATCTTCATTCTATGTCAAGACGGAGGCGAGCATTATGCTTGTTCAAAGCTTCTTACCATAGCTTCTGCTAGTGTGTTAATCGGTTTAAAGTAAAACGTTCTGAACGTATTATAACTCGCCCAATCAGCTGCTTTCAGTATATCTTGCAACGTTGCACCCTGGCTCACTGCTTTCGATGCCATTGCGCTTCGCACTGAATGTGCTCCAAATTTTGTCATGTCTATTCCTGCTAGAGTCATAACGTCTCTAACCCATCTCGCTATTGTGGCTGTTGCTACGCCTTTATGCGGCTTCCTGCGCGCTATCAGTAATTGCGTCGTCCCCATTGGTCTCAGCTCAGCTGTCTTATTTGCATATTCTTTTGTACAAGCGGCTACGCACCATTTTGGGTGTTCTTGCATATATGGGTATGTTATTGAGGAGGAATCTGTCTTCGTTCTCCTGGCCAGATGGAAAGTCACTCCGGCTGGCCCATATACCATTCTGTCTATTTCTAGTGCTCTGACATCTGCTAATCTTCTACATGATACCATGCATAGTAGCATCGCCAATATTTCCGACAGTCTGCCTAACGATAGGTATCTATTACTGGGCCAGTCTGCTAATAGTTGTAGTACGACTGTTACATCCATAGAGACTTGTATCTCGGTTGCGGTGGCTTCCTACATCTTATCCCTTTTAGAAGTCTAATCACTGCCACATTTTCCCCTACTGGGACTCCTTCGATAGGTGTATGACCTGCTGATATTGCTGATCTATATACTCCTATCATTCTGTAGGCTTTGCCGTCCTGTAGTAGTTCTGCTAAGAAATTTAGTATCTCTACTAGAGGTGCAGAAACGGGTTGAAAACCTCTCCTTTTGCACCACCTTGACCATCTGTTCCATGCTGCGTCGTAGCTCCTTCTAGTCGATAGAGCCCATGACTCTGCGATGAGGCTGCAGGTTGCGCCGAAATTCCTGGGAGATTCCAGCGTCTCCTGCTATCCTGCACGCCATCAGCAGCAGTGTCCCCTTCACTCTCGGAGGGTGACACGACCCAACTGGGTCCGTGAGAAGGTTTTCTCTTTGAGGCAACATTCTCAGATAGTTGGCTATTAGCTCCATGAGCGCTGGAAACCATACTTGCGATTTCCATATCAGAACTACTATTATCAGATTCGCTGCTTCTCTGCATACTTTTGTTAAAGCTCTGCTTATCATTACGAATAGAGGAAACGCGTATAGTGTCTCGTCTCTCCAATCTTGTAGGAAGGCATCCGTCCCCGCTGCCGCTGGGTCCAGCCTCCAGCTGAAAAATCTGTTCTTCTGTGCATTCAGTCTGGACGCAAACAGATCTGTGTGAATTGGCCCCCAGAGCTCTTCTATCTGACGAAAGATTGCTCTGTCCACCATCCAGTTGCTGGAGTCTGTTAGATGTCTGGAGTTCCAGTCCGCTACTACATTCTGAGCGCCTGGTAAATATTCTGCTATTACCGCAGTTCCTGACTCCAGGCAGGAGTGCCAAAAATCCTTGGCTATCTCCGCTAGTAATCTGGACTTCATTCCACCTAAGTGATTTATGTATCTGACCGCTGAGATGTTGTCCATCTTCAGTAGGATATATGAATTCACTTTGTCCTTCGTGAAGGCTTTGATCGCGAAAGAACCGGCCAATAGTTCTAGGCAGTTTATGTGCAGTCTGAGTTCCTCCAAGCTTGATCTGCCTCCTGTTTGGAGTTCCCCACACTGGGCTCCCCAGCCTGCTCTGCTGGCATCCGATTCTATTACTATGTCCGGACGGTCGCCGAAAATGGCTCTGCCGTTCCATGCCTCCATGTTCTGTAGCCACCACTCCAGCTCTGTTCTGGACTCTTGGTCTAGAGGAACTAGCTGGTGGTAGCTGAGGCCCTGCTGCAGGTGTCTTATTTTCAGTCTCTGCAGTGCTCAGTAATGCAGGGGTCCTGGGAATATCGCTTGAATTGACGCTGCTAATGGGCCTACAATCCATGCGATTGTTCGCAGTGATGTGACTGGTCTGCTGAGACAGTTCCTTATTTCTCTTTTTATGTCCCGAATCCTCCTGTTCGGTAACTCCAGGGTTGCTGTCCTGGTATCTATCATGAAACCTAGGAACTCTATCCTCTTCGCTGGTATCATCTCCGACTTCTCTCGGTTCACTAGAAAACCTAGTGAGGCCAAGAGATTCACTACCCAGCTGGTCTGGTAGCGGAGTATGTCCTCGCTGCTTGCCATTAGTAGGATATTGTCTAAGTAGACGATGATCTGTATTCCTTTCTCCCTGATCGCTGCTGCTACTGGTTTCATCAGTTTCGTAAAAGCCCAGGGCGCTGATGCTAGTCCGAATGGCATTGTCGCAAACTGCCATAATTGCCCGGCCCAGTGGAACGCTAGGAAGGGTTGGTATTCTCTTTGTATTGGAATCATAAGATATGCATCTTTCAGATCTATCCTTGCAAGCCAGTCACCCTGTCTGAGCGTGTCTCTTAATTGGTGAGTACCTTCCATCTTGAAATGGTTGTAGATTACCCTCCTGTTCATGTCTTTCAAATTTATGACTGGTCTCACTTTGTCTTTTCTGTGAACCAGAAACATATTGCTTATGAACCTCGGGGCCTCGCACTGCTCGATAGCTCTTTTCTTTGCTAGGCTCTGTAGTTCTGCGTGTAACATGTCTTTCTCTGTTCGCGCTTATACTATTGGTCGGGGGCTCTGTACTGGGATGAGGTCTGAGTAAATTGTATGTGCAAGCCTTTGGCCGACTGCAGTTCCCAAGCGTCGTTGGAAAGCGTGCGCCAATTTTCCCAGAATTTCGCTGTCCTCTCCCCTACTGCGGGATATGCGTATGCTCTCACCTGTTGGGAAGTTTTGTCCTCTTCCCTGTCCTCTGCCTCGCCTTCCGCTGGGGAAGCGACCTCTGGGTTGGAAGAAGGTGTCTGGCTGTTTATTCTCCCAGTAATGTGCTCTGTTTGATAGAGTCCTTCTGGACGTCTGATAGCGACCGGTCGCTCGACCTCTATACCGAACGGTCCCTCCAAAAACTCTTCCGGGGAAGATCTTTTTTATTGAGGCTTGTGCCTTTTCCAAGGAGGTGTAGGTCCCTACAAACCTCCCCATCTCCTTTCTGAAAGTCTCACCGAACAGCAGCCCTTGCACTGCTTCGCCCACTTCATAAGAGGACAGGTCCCCTAACTTGTGGTCTATTTTTAGAAGTAATCCTCTTCTGCGTTCTGAGTATAATGCGCAATGGGCGTTCCCCAACAGACACACAACTCTCTGTGCCCAGTTTGCTAACACCTCTGGGTTCACTTCTTCCCCGGTTTCTCGTGCCTGTGCCACTTTGCCTGGAAGCTCAGGTCTTGGGCACACCGCCCTCATCCTTTGCCTCACCTCTTTCTCAAGTGCCTTGCGCAGTCTTTGCGTCATATATCTTGCCACTCTTGGGGAGGGCACCGATTCTGAGGATTTCGGGTTCCTAATCTCTTCTGGCTGAAACATATCTGAGGTTTCTTCGTCCTCTATATTGTTTAGTTTCCTCAGCCTCTTCTTTGGTGGCGGCAGATTTCCTTCGTCCCCTTCCTTATCAGCTTCCTCTTGTGAGGAGGTTAGGGATTCTGCGAGTTCTTCTTCAGGGGGAACCTCTTCCTCTGTGTCACCCATATTATCTTCCCCTCGGTAGGGGGGTCATGAGGCTCGGCACCACCGACTTAATCAGAAAGGCTTCTTTCAGCCTATTGAACGCGTCGGTCACCTCTCGGGCCTTTGGATCTGCCCCTTCTGGTTGGCCCGGGGGTCAAAAGAGTTCTTGCTCTTCCGGGCCTTATAACACCCCTGTGGGCCCGTGCTTGCTCGTAGTGTGGTGCTTCTGTCTCTTTGGCTCAGGAATATTTCAATTGTTTCCAGCCTTTCCTGGAGGGGTCTCACCCCTTGAGCCACTGCCTCTATGAGTGATTCACCCAGCACTTCTTGGAAGCTGTGAGCCAAGTCCTCTGGGTACATGGCTTCTTGCTCCTCCTCACTCCATTCAAACTCAGCCATACTGTGTGCTGGTAGGTGCCTATAAATACCTTCTCCGGTGTGTTGGCATGTCCACTATTCACTGTACTCCCTTTGAGGCTGCACCTGTGCTGTCAATCAGCTCTTTATTCCTCCAGTGTACCTCCAGTGTAGGTCACTGCACTTGTGCTGTCAGTCAGCTCTCTATCAGTGCAGGACACTGTAATCACGGTGTGCTCAGGATTGAGCTGTGCTGCGATTATTTCTTTCCTTTTATCTCCTATTTGGAGTCTCCGTATCTATTCTTAATATTTACTCTCTGTCACTGAAGGGAGACCGGGGCGCAATGCCCGTGAAGCGTTTTGGCCGCTCCTTTCCAACGGAGGGGGCCTCGCTTCATCAAATACTTTGGCCGGCTTTCCCGGCTTTTAAGTCCCACCCCCACGAGGGTGGGGGCAGCGCAGGCTGCTCTCTGAGAGCTGCTCTTTTGCGCTCGACTTTACTCCGCCCCCACGAGGGTGGGGGCTCCTCGCTCACTCGCGTCTTATGCGAGTGAGGATGAGAGGCTCTGTCAGGCCTTTGGAGCCTGCTCCGCCCCAAGTGTGGGGATTTCTCCTCACTCGCAGTGAGCCCGCAGGCCTCTGGCAAGCGCCTGAGGTGCTGGAAATGCAGCACAGGGCCGCCTTGCTCTATAAAAAAGTTATAAACAGTCCTTTTTACGCTGCGCGGTCCCTACGCACTAGTGTAGTGTCATAACTTATAAAATTTTACTATAAAGCTATCCATGTCAATATGCTCCAACAAATGCTGTCTAACTACGCAACAACATGAAAAAGGGTACTTATCTCTGGAGCGCAGGAAAAGAAGAGGAGGTTACAGGAGGAGGAAGGACTAGGTCACATGACCAGGACACTGGGGACAGGGACCTAAGACTGATGGGAAATGAAGTTTTTGGAAGAAAAAAAAAACGCTCGTTTCAATGAAAATATTGAAACATTTTTATTAAATTGTTGAAACTGCTGGAGAGTGATAAATAAGAAGATGAAGCATAATGCTTACCTCCGTCTTGACATAGAATCTTCCACGCCAGCCCCCATCTTGGTATTCACATCACTAATGCATACCCTCCTATTGTTGGCACTATATGCCTGCCACATAAGTAATTGTAAGAGTCAGCCTTTTACCCTGCATCCTAGAATCCTTTCGCGCCCACTCCTCCCAGTGTATTGTTCTTTATTCAATATGGCAGGAGACATCTCTGATAATTCATAACCTAATGGTAACAGTTTTTCAGTGTGAGCCAAAAGTAGTTCACATTCTAGTCTTGCTTTCAAATGCAACAACACCTGATCCAACACATACTTTTTTTAGAAATTGAACTTGTTCAATATTGGCGGATTGTATATCTGATAAAGAATTCACCAATTTGAACAACGCTAAAACATTGGGCCAATTGGAGATAACTCCCTCACTAGCAATTGGCAAACGCTCAAGCAATAAGCTATTAGGTGGCAACGACTTTTATGTGAAGCAGATACAATCATTTAACTTAACAGTTTTCCTCCTAGCGCCATCTGCACCGCACATCGCTCATCGAAGATTGATTCCAATTACAGGTGCTGTAATGCAAATATATTCCGGGGCAGACTACAATGCCAAAGGGAGTAGTACATCAATCGTATGCTGTGTTTCAAGCGAAATCAGGGCAGAGGCACGGTCTAGGAGATATCCACTACCCCATGCTCTCTGCCTGTGGTGTCTGCTAGCAGGCTCCAGGCCCCATCTCTTGGGCTGTACACTCTGGTCCCATGTGCCCCCCGAATCCCTTCCTTTCTGTGGCCTCCTCATGGGGATGTATGGGTCTGCTAGTGCCCGCTGTGCATGCTGACCCTCCTCTGTGTGGCCATTCGGGAGCACTGCTGTCACTGCCAGTGGGGTCCCCTGACCCTCTCTGCTTGCCTCCTCAATTTTCCTTCACCTTCTCTCTAACCGACCCTGGGTGACAGCGTTGCACCAGCCCTGCAGAGCTGTGAGTGGCTTCACGCTGCCCAGCTCAGAATCAGTGGGCCTCTCCACTGCCTTTTCTCAGTCTGAAAGCGCTCCCCTCCTCAAGATTGGCTCTCCAACATGCAGCAGTGGCATGCCTCATTCCGCGCTGCTTAATTTAGTGAATGGCCCTATCTATGCCATTTTCTGAGGTGTAGCAGGGAAGGGGATGGGTAAATGGCTCTCCCGGTGCAGGCAAGCCAGGCCAGGCCTAGCTATGGTAGGAGGGAGGATCACTGGCTCCCCCAATGCTGAGTTATTTACATCTCAGCAGGAGCCCTGCCGTTGCTTAGGTGTTCCATTGTGCCCTGCTCCTCTTTCCTCCACATGTACGCCATCGAAGTGTCAGGCGTCCCTCACAGCGATCATCCACCTTCCTTCGCCTATGCTGCATGACGCCTCCCATTGTTATTCGAGCATAGCCCATTACTCTCCGCAACAGGGGCGGTTTGCACAGTCCAGGGAAGTGGGCAGTTTATCAGGCTGTCAGGAATAGGGTGAGGGGAGCTGCCACTCAGATGTACGCTCCTTCGGCCATCTTGCCCATGCCTCATGAAGCCCACTTTAAAAATACATTGAATCCAGGTGAGTATTTTGGAGTCAATGTTGGCATTATCAAATTATGAAAGACCCCCTTTTCCACTTCTATACCCCAGGAATGTTTCCGGGTTTCATTCTTTTGTGCCTCTTCACACTTTCTAAGATGTTTACTCTTGAATATAGGAATATTTTGATGGATTTGTTTATGCTCCAAACTCTAAAATACATGCCAACATTATCCATTCTATTAAGGAGATGTTAGTCCAATCCTAGTTTTGATTTTGTATTTAGGGACTTGTAGTCCTGGATTTGTAATAGGAAAATCCAGGACTACAAGTTCCAGAGTGCAAAGATAAAACCAGGACTGGTCTCACGTCTCCTGAATGGAATGGATAATGTTGTCATGTATGTACATTAAAAAAAAGAAAATCGGGGGCATGGCCTGGTGTGCCGTCGGACAAGATGGCTCCTTGAGTGCTTCCGGTGAGGAAGAGGCCACAGGGACGTAAATGCACCCCTTCTAGAGGAGGAAAATGCTATGAACTGCAACGACCTGTGTATCGGCCCAACTATTTCTGGCTCTGGACTGCCTGTGGATGCAGCAATGGCGGCGGATCCCGGGGCAAACAGCTCTGGGCAAACCTGGCAGCCGTGCTCTGGCCCAGATAGAGAGTAGTAGTGGATGCAGGACGAGAGTGTGAGAGAACCTGACCCGTACTCAGTGCAGATCCGAGGAGACGTGGTGTGTCAGCGAGTGAGCGATCTGGAGCACGGGGGAAGCTACTGAGGTAAGCGGACACACGGTTGTGCTGGTGCCAAGAAGGCCATTGGCCTCGATGATATAACCTGGGATGAGGTTCCAAGACAGGGGTTCTCCCACGTCCCCCGTTAAGAGCTGTAGCTGATCAAACACGGCACGTGTCGGGTGTGGTATGATCTGCAAACCCCGCCCTCTGGTGGCTTTAGCACTGTTTGTCCTCAGCGAGGGAGCTTCTTTTATATTGAGGAGAACATGGCGATATGCAGCACCAAGGTGAGGCAAGTGACATGGGGGCATTGATCCGATCTAGACAGTGGAGTAGGAGCCCGTCCCTTGTGGTTTGCTGGGGACATGGCGCTCAGGGGATTCTTGTCTTCCCCCATACAGTTGGCCTACTTTAGCCCCCTTCTGCCGTTTATTTGACCCCAGCTGTTGTCCAGAGGAGGGTCCTATGGTGTTGCGATACAGATTCCCTCTCCTTTCTATTGAAGGAAGAAGCACGGCTAAAACACCAAAGGGAGGGAAACATGCAGACATTGCCATGATGCTCCAGAAACCTCCAGACAAATCTAAGAAGGTGGACAAGGTGGTGGCGATGGTACATGCAGGGGAGACTCCCCAAGGCTTGCATGCTTAGGCAACCACTAAAGCTAATATCCAAATGCTCCTTGGTGTGATCAGGAAGGAAATCCAAAATGGAATGTCCAAACCCTCTCAGAAAATAACTGCACGCAATAGGAGATTGGATGAAGCAGAGAGCAGGGTTGAAGACATGGAAACAACAGCCTGCAAACAATCCTTTGAAATCAGTGAGTGGGCACACAGGATAGATTCACTGTAAGCTTGCTGTGACGCCCTGAATGAGAAGCAGCAGGATGCAGAGAATCGCTCCAGAAGTAATTTTGTGCCATTAGAGGGATTCCGACTTCGGTTTGTGTTGAATCAGAGATGATAATCCCAGAAACCCTGGCCTGGACCCCTTCTCATGTGGCCAGGGAAAGGCAGCCGCTACCCGATCCTGACCCTGTGGACGGTATTATGTGGGAGGATCACATGAGGGGAGGTTCAGGTCAGGAAGATTGGGAGACTACGTTAAATAATTTCCTTAATGGCCATACCCTATTAATGGCATATTATAAAGTTGAAAGTCATGAAATTAAAATGAATCAGAACATTAGGGACTTCAAGTCCAATAATACCCTGGGTACTGAAAAGAGGAAGAGCAGCTCAGATGTGCAGTCTATTGGTTTTGATGACCCACACCTGAGCAGGACTTTTAAATATTTAAAGCCCCTTGTGATGAATCCTACAGATCCCTCACTAAAACTCTGCCTAAAGTCTCCTCTCAGGTGACCAGGGATTGGCATACACTTCCTGATCCTGACCAACCTTGTGGGTGGCGTACTGCAGGAGGATCACCTGGGAGGAGACAAGCCCCAGGGTGATATGATAGGATAGTTTATTTATATAGCACCTATACACAACGGGCCTCATTACGACCCTGGCAGTAGGGGGTTAATGGGGCTGGTAGAGCTGTCGGCCCTGTTAACCCCCTACTGCCTCATTAAGAGGTCTGCTCGCGGCACCCGCTAAGGACGCCTGGTTTTACCAGATGTCCTTAGCGGGTCCCGCGAGTGGTCCAGCATGCTAACAACATTGGTAGCATCATCCCCATTCCCATTGAGCCATGTGGGGGCTGAAATGGGAATGGGGATGTACCGGGTCCGGGTTCCTTGAATGGGGAAATACCGGGCCCTCCAAGGTCGGAATGGACCGGTATTTCCCCATTCAGGGGACCCGGACTCGGTGCCCGGAATGGGGGTAGCCATGCCGCAAAAAGCAGCATGGTTACCTCCAGGGTCGTAATGAGGCCCAATGTGTTTCAAAGTGCTTAACGACAAGAGAGGGAACAAGGGAAAATACAAAACATTCTTACATGCCATGAACAACAAGAATGTGAAATTAACTATTGTACTCGGCATAGCGACATTTCAGATAGTGCAAGTGTTAAGACACAGATAGGAAGGAAATGGGAACAGACAGGCGACTACCGTACTAGGCCTGATGACATGTCTGGTAGAGCCAGAGAATTACACAAGGTGAGGGAGAGGGGAGGAAAGAGGAGGGAGAGGAACAAAACAAGCGACTATGGTACTAGCCTGACGACATTTCAGATAGTGCTGGAGGGGGGAAACTAACTAAAGGGGGGAGACAAACATTTATTACTATCATACTAGGTCCAGGGACAATTCTGATAGTAAGTACACAGAAAAAAGTAGTGGAGGGGAAAGAGAGAGAGAGAATTATTATTAATATTATTATTATTATTATTATTAAGAGAATAGAATAAAAACAGTAAAAAGAGCAGAGAAGCTCATGTGATGAGACATGGTATTTGTCTTTTGACAAGGAACATCTTTCTAGGTTACTTAAACAGGTAATGGTGTATTGTCATTCTAATGTACCTAAGCCACAAATATAACCTGTGGTTTTGGGCACAAGTTTCATACAATCTAAGCAAGCCTTACCAATGAAAAAATCTTTCAAGGCATTTCAGGATAAATACCCTCCTTACTCCCAAAGGTATATGTAAAGGAAACTAGAAATGTTGCCTTAAATAAAGTGTCCTCACCCCTAACAACACATTCTAAAGTTCAATTTTAAAAGACCTTAAAGGAAGCAAATCCACCCTCAAAGTCAAACAAATACCTAAAAGAACTAAATGCATTGTTGAAGACTATGGGCCTCATTACACATTATGCAGTAAAGCATGGTGCTATTAGCACCATGGTTGCCGCCGGTACCATACCGGTACCACCATGGAGAAAAGGGGAATTACCACCCCATTCCAAGGTTGGCGGGGCGGTAATTCCCCCTTTCTCCATGGCCCTTCCCCATTCCCATTTTTGCCCCATAGGGCTCAATAGGAATGGGCAAGGGGCTAATTACGGTACTGCAAATTGCGGTACCGTAATTAGCACCAAGGTCCCTTTGCGGGTCCCATCTTTAACGGCTGGTCTACACCGCAAAGGGACCTCGTAGTAAGGCGGTAAGGGATTACCGGTACCGGTGCCCTTACCGGTACCGGTAAACCCTTACCACCTACTGTGTAATGAGGCCCTATATGTCCCATAAGTCTGTGAGTACTGGGACGAGGAAGAGGGCTGAAGAGGCATGCAGTAGCAGTAGTCAAGCAATTGAGCCTAAAAGATCACACCCGAAGGAATCTGGGAGGCATAAAAGGCCCCCTCAGATGCAGGCAATTAGAAGGAGCTGGAACTGTGACTGGAGTACAAGCTGCAGTAGCAGAGGCAGAAAGAAGAAGGCACAGAGCTGGCAAACCAAGCAGAAGTGGTAGAACCAGAGGGACGCCGGAACATGGATACAGAAGATTTCACCTGCTTGTTCTGCGAGGGTCCTGTCACCCCAAACTCTGATGTGCAGAGGCTGTGCAGCGTAAGAAGTGCAGAGAGGCTGTCTTTTCCCTTATGAGCCTGATTGCCGTGGTTGCTGTGTGGGAACGTGTCAGACCGGAACCACCTGAGCAGAGGAAGGTTGTGGGTCCCAGTGAAGCCAGAAGCAGTAGACGCTGTGCTCGAAGTTGTGGAAGTCGAGCAACCCACAGAACAAGGATCACAGAAGCCGGTGAGTCAAACCTTGCGTTCTGATTCCTTGCGCGAGCACTGCTGGTAACAGTATCCAGTCAAATCTTCACTTGCATAGATGTCAAAGTGAGCTGAAGTTGTTCATTCCATTCGTTAGCAAGGGAACAATGGGAAGTAACACGCGCATGTGAATGGAAATGTTTCTTTTACTCGCGTAAATTCTAATGTTACCGAAAGACATTGTTAAGCCCTTCACTTATAAAAAAGTGGTCACATTCTCTTTACAAGCAGAATGAACGTTGAAGAACACCATTGTTAAACACTTAAATCCTTTAACCCTTATGAAGAAGTGGCCGTGTGTGCTTAAATTCGTTTTCCAAGTAAAGATTGTACTTTGGGCGTCATATCGAGTTGGGTGGTATCCCAGCAGTAAATCTGCTGGAATACCGCCCAATTCAATTACTTTTATCTCCGGTTTACAAGTGGTGTTGGCGGTGTAATTCCCCATTATTTTTGAGCCCATTGGACTCAATGGGACTTTTTTGGCAGAATTACCGCAGCAGAATTTCCACTGCAGTAATTGTGCCTATTCTGCTGATTTTTCAGCAATGAGTGGCAGAATTTAGCTCCAGGAGTTTCCTGGAGGTAAAGCCTCCACTCCAGGCCTATCCTTATAATTTGGCAAAGTATAAAATTGGCAGTAACAGAGTTGACGCCAATTTTACCACTTACCGCCATACTCATAATGAGGCCCTATTTGTTCAAACAAACAAGCATTGTTCTTAAAATAATTCAAGTGTTTAAAATTGTATCTGCAGTTGGAGAGAGCTCAATCATTGCCAATGCCAAGAGTATTCCCTTATTGAGAGTAACAGCAGCCTTTCACAAAGCCAGAAACTGCTTTAACCATTGCTATGAGCCCAATACAAGTTCATCCTTGCCCAAGATACCTGTGTGCACGCATTACCTAAAGCCAAGAGAGTGGCACCAAGGCTTCTGGGTATTTATGTGGCTAACAGTGGCAAGGAGGTGAAGGCAAAGTTGGGTATGGGAAACCTTGCTGCTTATATAACCTATTTAAAGTGTTGTGGTTGTAGACAGACAGTAGAGGCAAAGAAGCTGCCCCTTTTGAAGACATATTCAGAAGAAGAGTCCCTTGCCTAATTGAAGGCGTTGCAGTGCCGTAAATTGAATTTTATCTAAACCTGTCCTTAAAATACAAAGTACTGAAGCTGTGGATGTATATTTGAGTGGTCTGGATGCACACATGCAGTAGTCCAAAGGAAGTGGAATGCTATGGGGCCAAGGCAAATATCCCCATGGTAAATCATAGTGGAAGTAAAGTTGTTGAAGTACAAGCAGCAGAACTGAGAAGTCATCCTGACAAATACCTTATTGTGAATTCTAACATGAATAGACTCATCATTGTTAACCAAAACTTTTGTTTCATTAACATCCTAGAAGTTGTATTATTTTTTTAACTGTGTCAAGTCATGGATGAGAAAAACATTGATGCTATTCTGAGGAAGTGAAAAGCCTTTATTTCATCAGAAGAAAAACTTTTGTTGACAGATCTTTACCTTAATATGGACTTTTCAAGAACTGAAATGAGACTTTACTACCTGTACAGGAGGCATGGTATCACAAGTTTTTACACTGACACAAAAGGTACAATTTCTAAAACCTTGATTAAAGTTTCAGTGGGGTTGGAGAAACTCCTACATTGCCCTATAGCTAGGAAGGGAGTAGTCTCGACCATCAAACAATAAAACAAAACAGTCCTAGTGAGTCAGTCACATCAAAATGGCCCGTGCTTATAAAACCTAATGCCTGCCCTATCTCTTGTACAAAAAGTGTATAAAGGAGATGTGTATGTAATGGGAAAGCAGTGTTCAAATAAAAAGAATAAATGTGGCTGAATCAGCTCTCCTCCCCACGTTAGACAGCACAGA
Organism: Ambystoma mexicanum; assembly: GCF_040938575.1. Lineage (NCBI taxonomy): Eukaryota > Metazoa > Chordata > Amphibia > Caudata > Ambystomatidae > Ambystoma > Ambystoma mexicanum. The sequence goes on from NC_090933.1 coordinate 596,566,451, forward strand.
GTAAGGCTGTCCCCATGGACACAATGACACAGTCTGGCTCAGGGTTTCAACACAAAAACAGTTCAAAACATAGATCGAGGCCCTGGCTTCCACGTCAAAAGTCTCTCTTTCTAGTCTTCCAAACCATGTTCAACAAAAAGTTCACACTGCCCCCTCTGTCAGGCTCGGACCTTGCAAAACAATAGTTCAAGTTGGTCCCCCTCTGTGGTGCTCAGAACTTTCTTAACAAAAATTCAACTACACTTTTAGGGGGCTCCCTTCCACAAATTTATTACACTTTGGGTCTCCCTCAGTCGGGCTCAGACCGTTTCTGATGTCGAAGACTTTCAAATGTGCGTGGCTTTCTCTACAGACCTCCGCAGGACCACTTCAACTGAAAGTTCAACGTTCAGCTTTTTACTCTCCCCTTCTCTCAGGGTTAATCACAGGTAGGGAAACCCACAGTAGAGTAGGGCAAGAGTGGCGTTTTGATATTTATATTCTAATACAATGGCATAATTTGAACAAATATCAAACAGTTGTCCGTCTCGCATTGCTGACTCCTCAAAACCTTCAGGTGCAGGCCATGTGAAGAAGCAGTGGAAGCAGCAGAAGCAGGAGGAAGAAGGAAACGCCGCCACTGCTGTGTTGAAAGTGAGATGCCGCGGTCAAGTAGCAGAGGTCAGGAAACCTATATGCAATGTGGTAGAATGTTGTGGTGGAAAGAAAGTGGTACTTATATGCTTTATTGAACTATGGTGAAATCATCCTGCAAAATTGTGTTGCTCATGAAGAAGAAGTGTGATTTGATGAAGAGTGGTTGATCTTAAAAAAATAAATTATATTGCATTCTGATGTATTAAGAAGAAATCTTTTTGGTTTAGCAAACAGCGGATTATGAATACTTTAACCATTGCCTGGAAGGGTGATAAGTTCTAATGGAAAATAAAACAATTATATTGCCACGTGAAGACCCTATGGAATGAACAGAACTCTGTGTCATATATGAAGTAGAACCTGGATATCGAAAGAACTTTCTTGCTTTTGATTTTTTGGGTGGAAACATCCTGAACTGATCCAGGGGAAGAGGCTTCAACCCTGGACACAGGGATTTATGTTAATAATTTCTCTATTCGAATCTAAATGTTATTTTATGAAGCCAGATAATTCCTGTATGATTTTGTTGTATGTATGAGTGTGAGGGACAGAGATCTTTGGACATTAGGTCATTTTCCTTTAGCTTTGGGTTTGATAGGTAGGGAAATCCTTGTTGGGCTAGAGAAAGTTAGGCGTTTGTCTCACCCTTCTCATTTAATAAAATAGCTACCTTTTAGAAAACTCAATCTACTTGTCCATTTCGCATTTCTGACCCCTCACAGGTTTCCAAGGAGGAACTCTCTAACTTTGTGAAAGATCTCTTCTGTCAGCTTCTTAAAATGCCTGACTACACATATATAGAGTTGGATAGAGCCCATCGTACCCACCCCGGAGCGCAAACACAAGTGAGGCCTCGAGATGTTTTGACCAGAGTCCATTTCATTGTAGTTAAGGAACACATATTGAGAGCAGCAAGTGATGTGTCGAACATGTGCTTCAGGGATGCCAAGATATCCTTGTATCAGCACCTTGCCTCTACTACTTATGATGAATCCTGTGGACTCCTCACAGACTTCTAGCCTAAAGTCTGTTCCCATGTAGCTAGGGGAAGTCAACCGCTACCTGATCCTGACCTTGGGGGTGGTATTAGCTGGGTGGATCACATGGAAGGAGAAGTCAATCAGGGTAATGTGAGGACTCTAGGTAGCGCTGTTTGCTGGCAATAAGGGCTGCCCCTGCTAGAGGACATCGTGGGACATTGTTTCTTTGCATTTATTGTGGCCTCTATTTACCATACTGCAACGGTGACCCCACCCACAACTCCCTGAATCCCTTATCTAGAGAGCTGCGCGCGCATCTGCGCGTGTGCATCAAGTACGCGCTCTAAGTAGCGCTGTTTGCTGGCAAGAAGGGCTGCCCCTGCTAGAGGACGTCGTGGGACATTGTTTCTTTGCATTTATTGTGGACTCTATTTACCATACTGCAACGGTATTTATTCTGCACACCCTTACATGATATATTGTCAAATATAGCATATATATCTCTTATATTTATGTTATTATCTTTTATTTTAGGTGATCCCGCCCACAACTCCCAGAATCCCTTATCTAGAGAGGTGCATGCGCATCTGCGCGCGTGCATCAAGTACGCGCTCTAAGTAGCGCTGTTTGCTGTCTGCTGGCTTGCTGGCCACGGATCGTGGACCAAAATCTAATTAATCCCTATACTCCCTTTCTCATGCCCCTTATTCTACAGAAGAGTTGTAACCACTGAATGGGGCGTTATCGCGGAAAGGTAATTATTAGCAGCTATATCAAGTACCTATTTTGCTTTTTCTATTGCCGCTGCCCCACCACTCGTGGTTGCACTGTCAATGCTGTAAGATCAGTGTTGTAATTAAGTTCCCCAACACGAACCAATACTTCTGCCTCCTTTTGAGACAGTGGGCCTCATTACACGGTAGGCGGTAAGGGTTTACCGGTACCAGTATTTTACCGGTACCGGTAAATCCTTACCGCCTTACTACGAGGTCCCTTTGCGGGTTGGGGTATTTAACGCCTGCTTTTTGCAGGCGTTAAAAACCAACCCGCAAAGGGACCCAGGGAGCTAATTACAGTACCGCAATTTGCGGTGCCGTAATTAGCGCTTTCCCCATTCCCATTATGCCCTATGGGGCAAAAATGGGAATGGGGAAGGGCGATGTGGGAAGGGGGAATTCCCGCCCCGCCAACCTTGGAATAGGGCGGTAATTCCCTTTTACTCCAAGGCGGTACCGGTAAATTACCGGCATGAACCATTGGCTAATAGCGCCATGGTTTACCGCCTACCGTGTAATGAGGCCCAGTATCTCAAACTTAAACGTGATGGCAAGTGGCCTCCGCAGCGGGCGATGTAACAAGATTGCATCAATTGCATTGTCTACAACAAGTATCGACTCGCTGATTTGTCATGGGCGCACATCATATATTGAGTCGGTGGTGCTAGAGGAACCCATCTCAGGCCCTTCCAACCAAACTATTGATCTCAACCAAATCATTGATCCCATAAGGACAGTTTCGCATGCAGCCAGGATACATGCAACTGATCCTCCTAGCACCATTATGCCCGATGCATTAGAGTTTAACTCACAAGAACTACGAAGTACAGTAGAAGATTTCCGCAGTTGCTCTGAGTCACCAACTGACCATACCCGAGACCATGACATCACAATGAAGAAAATGGCTGCTTTGGATGAACAAGTGAGTCGTACCATTGGAATGTTAACGCCCCTGGTATTCGGCTCTACGAAAAGGCAAATGCCGTTTACATTGCATTCTTGGAAAAATGTGTAGAGCAACTTTGCTACAAATACAGAACAAACTGTAAACATTGAAGAAGAACTTCCGCCCCCTATGTTGTCATACTCGCCGGAATCGGATGATGCCCAAATTAAGGCTTCTCAGACCGAATTCCTTGGGGGTTCCCTTCTTGAGGAAGATATTGATCAGCCACCTCCCGGAACATTTCCGGTGATAATTAAGATACTAGATCTCCTTGACAAAGGACATGACCTAACCCATCTTGAACTTAGACAAATAAAGGCAACGTTACAATACACTTGCTCGAAGATGGATAGAATATCCATTTTTATCATGGCTGCTGAAACTTTAAAATCCCTTAAGGATAAATCGACTCTGATCCAGCAATTAACAATTCCCCTAGTTCTCAAACACAAACAGTCACAATGCTGTATAGAAGATCTACAGCCATCTAAGCATATCTCACCTAAAACTTCACTTCCATGCAAGACATGTGTCTGTGAAAATGAACTGAAAGAGTTTGAAGGATTAATAAAGGAGATGAACGCAACCATCATCCACCAATTTGAAAAATTAGCTCAATCCAACGAATGCCGAGATAGCCCAACAGTCCTACTGAAAGCACTAGATGAGATGAACCAAGGTGAAAAGGAAAAAGAATTCCCTCCCAATGAGGCGAACCCCTTCTTCATGTCACGGCATGCGAAAAAACTGCATCCCAGAGCCGTAAATAGATATGCAAAAAGGCGGAAGGACGTCCTTCAAAAAGGCATGAAAACCAATGTAGTATCCACAAATACGCAAAAATTGCGCATAGATGGACGGAATAGCAATGAAGACATAGAAATAATGGATGATGACCATATAGACCTACATCAATTTACCAAGGAGAGTCAGGAGGCCCTAATAAATCCATGTAATATCGAAGTGAAAGAGAAGTCGCCAAAATTACTTCCACCTAACATCAAATCTAAAGTAAAGTTGCTAAAAACATCTCCACCTAACACTGAATCTAAAGAGAAACTGCCAATAACACCTTCACTTAACACTGAATCTAAAGAGAAGTCGTAAAAAAAAATCAAAATGCACCGAAATACAGATTTAGCTACTATTAACACAGCAAATCCTGATGCGAATCTAACTTTAAAAATCCTGGGAAAGCCAATTGAGATCCAACAAGAATACTCAAAAAGTCAGACTCTCAACAGACAAGCTATATCACTACAGAATAAACAGAAAATGTATCTTGACAATTACTTTCCTATTATTGGCAGAAGCTGTACCACTAGAATGGATATGGCGGCTAATATCTCTGAGCAAAGCTCCGTAACAAACACATACAGCAGGAAATCCTACAGTGAAGTGAGTCTTAATGTACCAAAGGAAAAAAACGACACTGAGAAGACTAACGAGTCTGCTGACAAGATAGCTCAATTAGAGTGAATGGTAGTGGAAAAATAAGAAATCTTGCCCATGTACCCTCGACGCTTCATAGCGATAAGAAACTGACAACAAGTAACAACATCATTCCCCCCAAATCTGATGTTGAAGAAAAACGTATATCAATCCATGGTCCCGCATTGAGTAAATGTGTTAAGGATCCAATAACCTCACAGACTCTCCTAGAAAACGTCCAGACATCAACGTATTCACCAGCCCCATCTGAGGCCATTGTAATGGCTGAAACCAAAACCGAATCTCCAACTATACAGCATGAAACACTTGAACTTTTGCGGAAAGCGTTATATGATGGAGCGATTGACGCTGCAATGCTTTCAAAGGTTCTTCCATCTCCCACGGGGAATGACCAAGAGAGGGAATCTACGAAAGCACCACCAGCTGATGGAATTGCTGGGGAACTAGACACAAGCAAGGAGAACTTAGTTCAAAATAAAAAAATCCTACATTATAGGTTTGGAAGGTTCCCAAGCATCGCTAGGAAACCACCATATTAATCGAACGTTTCTTCTCACACTACTCATGCGTATACCGCAATTAAGGATGCTCAAATTGGAGGACATTCTCAGAATCTCATTAGCAATAAAAAATAACTATAGAGCGATATGCTACCTTAGCTCTGAAGCAGTCATGAAATTTCTGTGGTTCAGTAGAAACGCAATAAAAGATGATGGACTCACGCTAAGCACCTTTGAATTTGAGGGGGATGCGAAAGCATTTGTCACATACTCAATTCCATCGATAATAGAGTCCAGAGAATTTCAAGGATGTGCATTGAATCCACTAAGTGGCGCAGATATTGCAGTACAGGAATTACTAAAGATTGCAGCCAGCCAAAAAGAGTACCATGGCTGGAACCAATGTTGAATTCAATTTTCAAAAACAAGAACTCGCTGACAATATCATAGCCATCCCGCAACGATCAATTAAAATTACTGTCATGGAATTCATGTGGATATTTCAACCTCATGAAATGACATGAATCCCTGTCAAACAATGATTGACCGGCCATTATTTTGCTGCAAGAAATGATGAAACAAGACCTATTTATCCTCTCTGCTCTCCTGCCTGCAGAACTAATCAAGGCCGCCCCTCTGGAGGTCTTGCAATCGCTATAGACAATTCACTAAAGTTTAATTCAAAGGCTGTATGGGAATCTACCAGCTTAATGGGGATCTTGTTGAAAACAAATATAGCCAAATATCTTTTGGTAATTATAATTACCATATATTGGAACCCGGCGAACTTATTAATTGAAGCTGCACTAGACGAGGTAGACAATTGCCTTGAAACTTTGACTAAAAAATATCAAGCAGCAGAAATTATACTAGGCGGGGACTTTAACTCGGACTGCAGCAAGCTCGTCTCCAGAGAAGGCAGAATGGCTAACATATTGTCCACGAACAGAGAAAAAAAATGGAGAGATCTTTTAGAGGACTGGGATATGGATCTGGTCGAAATTGCACCTGGTAATTCTAGGTGTACATGGACACGAGGGACAAAAAAATCAATCATCGACTTCATATTCACCACTCACAATCTTCTAATGACATCTTCTACTCTATCAATAAATGAAATTGTCTACGGTGACCATGCTCAAATCTATATTAATTTGAAATTAAAACACCAGATGCTGAAAATTGATCCATCAGTTGCTCTGATCGAAATTGACCGACCTTTAACATCTATTAGATGGAGCCAAGGCTTATGCAAACGCTTTGTTAATCATGTAACAGGACAAATCGAAGCAGTAAAATCTGCGATCCTTGGAAAACCGCTAATAGAGATGACTGACCTTCTTTCTGAAGCAATGAAAATCGACTTGGAGTATTTTAGTAAAAACCAAACACAGAACCAACTTCTGAATCCATACAATCCTAACTGCAAAATACTGAAGCGGGAAAAAAATAAAGCACTGAGGCAGTTGAGAACAAAGATGCTAGCTGCACAAAACCACCAGTTACAAAAAAATCAGATATTAGGTGCATACAACCGTGACCTTAAACACGCAAGGATTGCAAAATATAATGAGGAGAATTGTGCTCTAATAAGAGCCATAACCTCTCACGGTACACGCATGATATGGCGTACTCTGAAAAGTAATAAAAAGCCAACTATGTCAGCCATGCCAAATTGCATTTCCGAACAAGTATGGCAAGTGTACATTAGCACGAAATTTCAACTTACACAGAAATTCAGCGATGTCCCACCTACATCTCTCAATTATAACGACATTGGCCGGTTACACTGGTCAATTGAGGACTACAAGTGGACCATCTCCAGACTCACCTATTCGAAGGCAGCAGGCCCTGATGGCTATCCACCGTGACTATACAAAACAGATCCTGACCTTTGGGCTCTTCTACTAAAAACTAAATTTCAATATATCATCAAATCGGGTACTATCCCGCCATCTTGGGTAACATCAAATATTGTACCAATATTTAAAAAGGGGCACCCTGCTCTTCCACAGAATTATTGTCCAATCTCCCTGATAGATACCGAGGCAAAGATCTTTGCAATTTTGTTGCTATACGATCTAGAAAAACACATTGAAAACAAGATCTATATTCTAAATATCAAACCGGCTTTACGAAAGGGATGAGTACCACACTAAATGGCACAATCATGGCCCATGTGATTGCAGGTGCAAGAAAGAAAACATTGAACCCCGTTTACATCGCCTTGGTCGATATGATGGCAGTATTTGATACTGTGGTACGTAATTTTCTATGGAGGAAATTATCCGACATGAGCATCCCAAAGGAATTACTGTATTGGTTCATCAAACTCCACTCCAATACCTCCTATAAAATAAAAATAACATCAGAAGGAAGTATTACGAAGCCCATTTGCACATTTCTGGGCTTAAAACAAGGATGCAAACTGGCAGCAACCTTTTTCAATTTATATCTTTCGGATCTTGACAAAAATTGGCACACGGAAAATGTATTCTCGGTGAAGGTGGGCGCCATCCATTTAAAATGGATTGCTTTTGCTGACGATATTATGATCTTAGATCCAACGCCGGCAGGATTACAAAAGAAACTGCAACTCTTCGAAGCCTTCGCGCTGGAACACAACTTGACAACAAATCCCGCAAAAACGGCCATAATGAAATTCGGCCTGAACCAAAAACAGAGAATATATCAATGGAAAGTCTTGGAAACAACGATTCCGTCTATTACAAATACTACCTATTTGGGATATCACCTGTCAGAAGAGAACTCAATTAAGGCATGGTCAAATCTAATAAAATCCAAGAGTAGACCATTGCTATTGCAAATGAAAATGATATTTGCAAAATATTGCAAATTTTCTTTAACTCCTCTCATTGACTTTCTAACTCTTAAAATTGAGAGTGTAATTCTGGACATATGCTTAAGTGATGTGAGTGCGATCTTAGATCAATTACAAGGCACGTTACTGAAGTCTGCCATGCATTTTCCAATGTCTCTTACCCAATGCCATATTGCGTCACGAGTTAGGTTTGGTGGCTCAATCTAGTCGATGGAAATGGAGATTGGTTACCAACTATTCAAAAATACATTTTCCAAAAAAGAATTTGTTGTACATCGATATGAAAAAAACTTTAGATGTGGCCAATTGTGCATCTTTTGTTGTTTACCAATTTAGAATGCGGTCCATCTTGAATGAAATCAAAATTACAGTTGATGGCATATACTTTCACCCAGGTTATGCGAAAAAAAACTATTTGAAGCAGACTGGTGCATCACTATAGACCAAATTTCTAAATAAAAATTGCACAAAGAATATTATGCATTTATCAAGAAACGCATTCCTAGATTTGATCATATTACTCTTTTCCCATGTAACCGTACAAGAACAGCTTATTTATGGTACAAATTTAACCTATACTATACCAAAGAAAGAACTGCCATGTGGAAGGAGAAAGAGACCAAAAGTCTCTCTAACAACTGTCAGTTTCCATCATGTATGGAAACAAACAAAACAATGAAACATTTAATTGTATTTTGTCCTCACTTTAAAATCATCAGAACAAAACTGTTGATGCAATTTGTGAATATCGATTACGAAGATTGTCTAAAAAATGTATGGGCAGGAAAGATTCAAGGAACTCACAAACACTTAATATATGCATTGGTAAACTTATGCAATTACATAGCTAAAGAAATTGCCGTATTTAAGTAAAATTAGAATCGATTGGCAGAGATGTAGATGGCTGAAGCTGTGCGGTTTTTGGAATTCTTGCATCCTTCTCAGAAAGCGATATTGTGATTATTTGTAAATCGCTTTCGTAATGTGTAAACTTGTGTAATATAGTTGTCATTATACAGATGCTTTTAAAGCTAGGGTTCCATTCTGGAACTGCCGAGTATGTTGAAAATCCAGAATTCAGTTTAATTTTATTTTTAAACATATGGAAATGTAACAAATGTAAAAAAATTTAAATGCTAATTTAGGAATCAATTGTTATGAAGTTTTAATTTTCTTGTAAAATGTTAAACATGTATTCTGATAAAATCTGTAAAGGTTCTTTACTTCTGTAAATGAACTAAAAACAATAAAAAAAAATGTTTTAAATGTGAGGATTCCGTCAGGGAAATTATGACATTCATCCCTTCCTGAGGGTGAGAGTTTCCTGGTGCCTGACTATTTTTTGACCTGTTGTCATCATTCAAAATCCCCTCCTTAACTTCCTCTAAACATGAAGTGTGAGAACCCTTATGATAAACATGGAGGCAGAATTCAAGGAACTAATATCACTTCTAATGATAATAATTCTTTATTATATTCGTGAGGTTAAGAAGCAACTATTGGTTTCCTTAAAATCCTCCCCTCATTATACATCTGCTAAATCATAAAAACAGAGTAAAATAAATGAGCTTAAACAAACTAAGAGCATTAGGGACTTCAAGTCCCATAATGCCATTAGTACTGGGGCGAGCAAGAGGGGCTTTAGAGGTGCAGAAATACAATATGCAGTTTAGTTGTTCTGATGACCCACACCTGAGCGGGACTTTAAAATGTTTAAAGCTCCTTCAGGTGCAGGCATCAAGAGGGGAAGGAGAAGCAGGAGTCGTGAGAGGCAGCAGAAGCAGCAGTTTGAATGCAGTGCAGGAGACAAGGGGCCTCATTCCGAGTATGGAGGTAGTCATGGCGCTATTTGCGCCATGACTACCTCCCATACCGGTACCGTGTCCGGTTTGGTGAGATGGGGACTTACCGGTCCAGTCCAACCTTGGCGGTACCGGTAAATCCTCATTCACCAAACCATTCCCCATTCCGATTTCAGCCCCCATAGGGCTCAATGGGAAGGGGGAAGTAGCTAATAACGGTACCGCAATTTGCGGTACCGTTATTGGCTCTGATTTCCCTTAGCGGGTCCCTTCCTTAACGCCTGGTAAAACAAGGTGTTAAGGAAGGGACCCGCTAAGGGAACTTGTAGTAGGGCGCAAAGGGATTACAGGCACCGATGTCCTTAACGGTGCCCGGTATCCCTTTGCGCCCTACTCGGAATGAGGCCCAAGGTGTTTTTCTTTCGAAAAAGTGCACGGATATCTCTTATTTTTCTCACTAGTACACTGAATATAAAACCTTGAACGCGGGGAGACAATAATTCACACATACACATGCTCAGCTAAATGATAGACAGGCTCTTATATGGCCCCTTTATTCAACAAAAGAATACATAAATGAATAACTGCAACAAGAAGCTAAGTGAATGAATAAATAAAAGAAGTCTAAAGAAATTACATCACCGTTTACGCAGCTATAAGGAATGCCCTCATCTCGCCAAAATCCACTGAAAAGCCCTGAAAACAGTTAGGCAGAGAGACTTTGGCAGCCACCTCGTCTCAGGATGATAGATCAGGGGCAATGTGCACGCCTTGGAAGCAACACGACACAGAGCAACACAGGTTCGATCGCCGGGTCTACGCTTAGAAACTGCTGGGTATTAAGCGTGTTATAAATAACCTATCATATCATATCATTACGGGTATGGAGCAAGGCGTCCCCCCTCCAAGTGAAGCTTTCTGCCTGACCGTTCCAGTGCACAGTGTTTAAGCCTTCCACAAGTGTGGGTGGCACCTTCTAGAATCTTCTGAGCTGAGTCTGTACTCTAGCTCTTGTGCACCCACCGCCAGAGTGACTCACAGCAGGACGCTTCCCTTTCTCAAGAAAGCAGCAAAAACAACTCTAACTCCTCCTCAGTTTTGACAACGTCTATGGTAACCTTATCAGCTACCAGCTGACACCTGCTTACCCCAGCCTCTTCGCTCACTGTGTCCTTGGATGAGCAATGAAAACTAACATAAGCAACTAATAATGTTGAAAACATGTTTTCCAGTCAGATAGTGCGAACAATGCTGAAAATATGTTTATAGTTCACATCAAGTGCAGATTCCACTGGAGCATGAAGTAAATGTCCATTATGGCTTTAAGCGCACCAGCCTGTGTTATTAAGTGCTTTAAACTTTGAACGTGGTTTTCAATCGACTGGGAATGGTGACCTAAATTAAAACAGCACATGCCTTCAACGGTGTCACAACCCAGGTTATGTCTAGAAGCAGCTCCTCTAGTGCTTGAGAAGTGTGACTGAGTACTTTCACTATTAAACATGCTTGTTTAATTAAAGACTTATAGCCCCTAGCAGCTAAACCCCAAACTCCCACCAATGAAAATGCAAGAGCTAACAAATCTGCTTCCGACAATAAGTGCACATGTGAATCGCAGTTTGGGGATAGCCCTACACATTCCAAAGTTGATCTCTTGATCCGATATACTGCTGGTTGCAAAGGAAACATCATTACTCCCAGCTGTGTTAAGGCACATGGACCTCCGGAAATGTTAGCTGGAATGTATGTGTATGTGGTATTGCCACACAAAAAAATCCATCTTATCCGCTGTTTAACATGATTTAGATGGCTAGCCGCTACACCTGTATGATTACAAGCCATGGCATTGTTTACATTGGTACATGTGCTTGGAACGCATGCACACAACTGACTCTCGAACACAGTTTCATTCATCTTGCTAGTAACGTTCAGTTGTTGGCATTTGCCAATTACTTTGGTTCACAGGTCATACGATAACAAACGGTGCCTTGAGTAACATTGTAAATTATTATCTGTGTCAGGTTTCTCCATTTGAGACTTGTCTCGTGACAAAACCTACAGTACTCGTAGATGGAAAATGACTGCCTTACATCGGAATCCTCCACTAAAAAATCATTGTGCATGACCCCAAAAATGTGTCTCAGGGTCTGAGGAGGCATTGGCACCGCTACTAGACATATAGTCAACAAGTCTCCTGCATTGTGCACGTCAGTCAAACAAAAATGGGAAATATTTAAAATTTAGATACACCCACATGTTCTCCGTTTGGGCAATCATCTGCGAATACCTTTTCCGTGCTAAAGACATCTGTTGTACATCCGGCGTCAGTGTTTCCTGAGCTTGTACCTGGTGTGTTCTGAACACTTTGTGAATCCTGTTCTTCCTGCTGGCTGGTGTTTTGGCATGGACATCGGGCTGATTTTGGACATCATTTCTCATCATCGTCAGACTCTCATGGATCGCTGGCACAGAGGTGACACCTCGAACTTGTTGCAGCGTGTCTCTTGACTCTCCCGAACAGAATCCATTTAGTCTCACAATTACACCAACCAGGCACAGGATCTACAAGGAAAATCCAGAAAACAGATATCAGTGCTGATAATCACTCTCTTAAATAAAATTTGTCTGCAGGCACATAACTCCATCTTTCCTTGCCAGGCTCCATAACCAAAACAACTTGGTCCTTGTCTGATGTTATGATATTAACGGGTAGGGGTGGACCACTAGGTTTCTCAACCCACACCTTTGCACCCGGTAAAATGCTGTCTGAAGAGCCAAAACACATGATCCGCATGAGTAGTTAACACTGTAGGGGGCTCCCCCTTTCTGATCATGGACAACTTAACAGGTATGCTAATCAACTGGGCTACTCTCCCTTATGAATTGGTAGCACTTGGTATCCACTGTTCATTAAACAACTTTGATTTCCCCTTGGTAGTCTGCATCTATTACCTCTCCTAGCACTTGGATGCCCTTCAATGGTAATCCAGATCTAGGGGTAATCAATCCTATGTGTTCTGGTGGAATCTGTACTCCAATCCCTGTTACAATCACAATTATCCCTCTTGGTTCTAACCTGATCTCTTGATGAGAGTGTAAGTCTACCCCTGCAGATTCTGGGGTTGCTTGGTAGGGAGCTAAAGCACACAGCATTATCTTCCAATACACCAAAGTTTCTTTAGCCGAGTTGGGTGCATCTGCAAGGCAGGCGTCATCAGTCGCAATAAGGGGGTTTAGTTATTTGTCACCAGCCTGTTCGTCAACGCCTGTACCGCATCAAACACCTGATCACACCATCCTGCCATTACCAGATTTGCGCAGCTGTTCTTTCCACAACCCACTCATCCTCTCAATCAAACCTGATGCTTCTGGGTGATAGAGCACATGATAAATCCACTCAGTGCTCTTTTCCTGACAATATTCCTGAATCAACTTGTCTTTAAAGTGTGAGAAGTTGTCACTCTGAATTTGCAAGCGTACGCCATAGTACAACGTAATCTGATCTAACAATTTAATGGTGTTCAGTTGTGTAGCTCTTTTACATGGCAGTACTATCAGATATCCAGAATATGTATCCACAATTGTACATGGCATAGGACCAGTATAATCGATATGCCAGATTTACCCGGTAACTTGCCTCTTCGCAAAGTGCCATGGACAATATGAGCGATGGGTCTATGCTGTTTGTGGTGACACACAAGACATTGCAAAATTATTATTTTCACTACCCCTCAAGGGATAGTCATCCCTCGACCTTGTGCCCACCGGAGAGTAGCGTTTTCTCCAAGTTGCCCACATTTCTGGTAAGCCCACTTGGCCAAACCCTCCAAATTGTCCTCCTGAGTCTCTGCGTCCACAGATGAAATCATCTGTAACACAATTAAACCAATGCTCTAATGGCGTCAGTAGCACAGTGTGCATCCACATGATACACTGTTACTTCACTTTGTGATAACATTTCTCCAATATCTTGCCATAGTTCCTTTCCCCACACCTCTTTTGAATGAATTTTCAATCCATTTTTTTGCCATGTTGGCAGCCACACAGCTAGTCCATTGGCCACTGAACATGAATGACCAGTCTGAGTGTCGGAAGCAGCTGTGTGTTACGAGATACGGTGACACAGCTACACAGTGCGGCTTGACGCTCTGTGAGTCTAAGTCCTTTCATCTAAGCTGAAGGAGGAACAAAGCTCTGTCGGCTGCCAGTTGGCGATATTGTTTTTGGTGATAGATTGACGGGGGAGTGCTGTGGAATCCCCGGTAACGCTGGATGTCCTTAATAGGAAGAAATGCGGGAAGTAAGCCACAAATCCACGAGACCCTAAGAGTATTGTATTTTGCTGCACTGTTTGCCGAGATTCAGCGGCTCACATTCTGGTGGTCGGTAAGCGGGGAAATGACCTCTAGCATGAGTATTTGAAAACACCCAAAACATTCTTCATTGTCATTGCCTCTCCAACGGCAATGTTATTGCCGTTCCCACGGTACCTACATGCATGTACACGCTCCTCAGGTGGTTTTATTTTAGTACTGAGGTTCGTGTGATACTTGTGTTTCATTTTTTTCCAACAAAAATGTGGGTAGACGTGTATACGTGTGTTCGATAAGTGAATAAGTGATTAATCCACAGTTTAGTGTGTTAGGTGACCGGCGCCCGCTGTCTGCTGCCCGCATCCCGCAGTTTACATAAAGTGAGCTTTTAATCTCCACCTACGAAATAAAGCTATCCCACAATTCTATGTTGTTCAGGCTAAGGAGGCTCAATATCCTATTCCTTCTAATTACTACATGCTACGTTAATATCTGAGACGAATTAGAAGACTGTGACGTTGTTAACTCTCCCAAAGACAAACACTCAGCATAATTGGGTGTAAGGGGCAGTGCGAGCAGGTCTGCATCTCCCGGATTCGGCGGAACGCTATTCAAACAATTTATATTGGAGAAAGTTCCCTCCAAGTGGTTTTGTGAAACGTGCTACCTATACTTAAAGGGGCAGACATGGAAGTGACTGTGGGCTTTGAGCCTTTGAAGTTCCAAAGTCTGCTGGCAAAGGTAAGGGCCCCTGATTGGAGCTGACAGTTGCGAAGTGACTGTGGGTACTAGGCCTTTGAACCTCTCGATTGGTATAAAAGAAGAAATTACCTGCATCCTGAGACTGTGATAAATCTGAATGGTTATAAAAACTTGAATACCTGGAGATAGTGGCAACACATTTTATAAACAAGGAAGAAGAGAGAAGAAAAAGAGTAACAAAGAGATAAGAAGAATAGGTAAAGCCAGGAAAGGGGATGGAAACAAATGAAAAGTTCAAGGGGAGGGAGAAGAGAGAGAGAGAGAACAAAAAATGAAGTATAACCTACGAAGCGGACTTCTCTGTGATGATACTAAAACACCAGAATGGGACGTCTCATATGTAGATACAATCCAAGATGGTGCCCATGCCACAACATCAAAAATAAATAACTTACCAAGTACCCCAAAAGTAAGAACAATTGTGCAAATTCATGCTCAAGATTCCAGGCAAGTCCAGTTTTTGGGAGAAACAAACAATGCAGGACTCCCAAAAGAGGAAAGTCTGATGAGACGTGTCCTGGGACACACTATTACTACATCTAAAATCCATAAGAAAATCAAAGATCTTTTTAATAAAAAAAGAGACACAGAGGTCACCTCGGCTGAAATAATCCCTTTATCTAGGCGTCTTCATGAGGAGTTGGTCCCTGACTGCCTAGGGGGAGTTGAGGTAATGATCAAAGATTTTTCATCAAATAGTAGCATGGGAACTACAGGTACTACACCTAAGGAAGTCGCCAACCAACTCCAATATACAACAGAGAGAGTAATTAGAAGAAGCCTATCAAGGGAAAGATCGAAGGGGAGTCCGAAAAAGAATCAAGCAAGTGAGGTTGCAAAAACGGCATTGAATTATGTGTTGAATTCGCTGGTCACTGTTTTTGAGCTGTTGAAGTCAGAGGTATAATCCCAAACAAGGATATTGCTAGACCTGACTGAAGATACAGCAAGTTGTGAATCAGCTAGTGTGCGAATTACTAATGCTGTAAGTACAATCACAACCCCAGCATTTAATGACCGTGAAATCAAAATGACAAAACAGGGCCTTGACGTCTCGGCTATCCTTGATTGTTTGTGAATGAAATAGAGTGTAGATGAAGATCTTCGATCAATGATGCGAGAGCTCCTGACACAGTTGAAACCAGCAAAGATGGTAATGGAAAAAAAAGTTGAACGTCTAATTGGGGAGTATACAAACGTTCCTTTTGATGATACCCCCCTCTTAGAATCTACTCTAGAAGAATTCATTAGACTGGTTCAAGTATCAGAGGGGGAAATAGAGTCAACAACCTTATCTGGCCAAATTCCATCTGAAAAGGATAAGCTGGATCTAAAGGAGAAGGAGGTAGAATGGATAGAAGCAGAAAGACAGAACCATCAAAGAAGATGAAAAACCAGAAGAAATAGAAAATTAAGAAATCAAAGGTGACCTCATTTTTGAAAGCGCTATCAACTTCAGAATTTGAAATTCCACCGTTAGGTCAACAACATCTCCCTTCAGGTCCATAGTGATAAAGATCTACAAGTGCCATCCCAATCAAAACAAAACAAGAATAATCTACAACAGCCTCAGCAGAACATACCCCAAAATCCCTTAAGGGTATAAAACTAAACAATTGAGATTGTGAGCGTTAGTGTTGGCTTACAGACGCTATCGAAAATATAACATCTAAGTTGGATAGCACTTGAAGAGGTGAAGGGATGGGGAATGCAAGAAAAATGAGCCAGTTGGAGAAAAATTCAATTTCAACACAAGCATCTTTATCAGTTAATTTGGTACCATGGGCACCTATTTCTTTGAAGGGAAAATATTTGTCACAAAATATGGTTCCAAACCCTCAAATAATAGCGCAAGAAACGCAAGTAAAAGAACTTAAAATAGCACCAATTTTCCTAAAGAAATGAAAACAAACCTCTGTGGTATCAGAGGCTGCTAACTATATCTCCACTTCCTTGGCGCACCAGACCACTATATCCAATCTTTGGGCCCATGGAAGAGAAATGGCCTGGGAAAATCATCTGAGATTGTAATTCCCAAAGTAAATTATGACACTGCTCAAAGAGAAGTGGAAGTAGAAATAGCACACGAAAAGAGGGAAGATAATCTCTCTGCTTTTGCGATTCCACGGGTGTGGCTCAAGACTTCAGCAAGGAATTTAAAAGTTAAGTCCCTGAATAGAAGCGCGATATTGGACATTTCTACAAAGTTTCCAAATCTTTATCTCTTGCATCCGAGGACATGAGGACATGGAATATGTTTGCTTCCCTGTTGACAAAAATCTGTTCTTTGCAGAAGTGGGACTTAAATTCAAAAAGAGCTAGTCTGGCTATTCTGGCGGCCTCGAGAGAACTGGAGAGACAAGGCATGGAAACGGTCTCCTCTTTCGCAAGGGCGGAGTCAAATAACATCCACCATCAAGAGAAGATCAAAAGCCCGGGTATCTCAACATATCTGAGAGACCTAGAAGAGCCCCAGGTGGTCTCTTGAAAATCAGTGACCCGGGGAGAATCTCAACCAAGTGCTATTTCTCTTCTGCCTGAAATTTTTGCCCAAGTATTTCAGAAATTGGGTGTAGTTAATCAACTTCTTTAGGCAGAGAGAATGTAGGCTGGTGAGCTGGAACACGCAGGACTCTCGTTCTTTTAGAACCAGAGAGATGAAGCAACCGATATTTGGTAGGAATTGCATTATACTCTTTCAAGAAATGTGGCTGGTTAACCCCATCGAAATTGAGTGGTTCATTACATTCCATCAAGCAGCGCAACAAAAAGCAAAGGGGAGGCCGTCAGGAGGCCTAATGACAGCTTTGTTTTATGTTGATTGTGTTATACTTTTCTAATGACAGATGGACATTTTGGATTTGAAATTCTTTATGTTAATGAATGTAATGTGTTATGAATAATTTTATATGCCTATTTCAAGACTGTTGTTTTATATCTTTTTGTTAAAGGTTCATTGTAACCATATACTACAAAAAAAGAAAAAATATTGTGTACAAATGACATTGAACAGGTGTCCCCTCTTTCAAAGTTTGATAGACTGCATAGAGTTCTGCAAACTGGCTGCTCTTTCCCTTACATGACATGGTTAGGATCTTTTTTGTCTCGAGATTATATGACACAACTTTCCAATACCACTCAGTTCACACATATCAGGCTGAGCCATCTGTGAACCAGGCATGTTCTGTCTGTTCTACTGTCAAATCCCCATAAGGTACTCCCCATTCAATGGGAAACTTGTGTACTTCAGTCACTTCCTGTGGTATGTAATCTACGGGTGGCATGTTAGCCACTTGCTCATGTAATTTCGCAACCCCAGCCTTTCCTGCTTTGGCTCTGTCTTGAATGTACCATTTCCATTTCATAATACTGGCTTCATGAGCATGTCCTATACTGAATGTCTTAGGGGAGCTCTTCATGACCCACTGTCATTTGCTCAGTATCCACAAGAGCCCAATAGCATGCCAGCCATTGCATCTCCAACAGAGTGTATCTGTCACCATCCTCAGGCAATATGCGACTCCAAAATCCCAAGGAACCATGTTTTCTGTCCTGTTTCCATCACACACTCCAGTTAGCATCATTTTCTTGTACAGACACATTTAACTACACTTCTCCTGCCTTTAACGGCCACAAATCAAGCACACACTGCACCGTATCTTTTGCCAAATCAAATGATCTTTGCTGCTCCTCGCCCCACTCACATTCATATTTCATTCATGTCATTTTGTAGAGTAGGGCCAGTACTTGCCCTAAATGTGGCATATGCTCTCTCCAAAACCCAAAGAGCCCTATGAACTGCTTAGCTTGTTTTTTATTCACTTGAGTGGTGAACTGAAGTATCTTTTGCCGGGCTTTCAGTACCATCTCTTGATGCTCATTATGCCACTTCCTAAGATTATCATGGTCTCAGCTGGGCCTTGAATCTTGTCAGGGTTAATCTGCCACCCTTCCTTCTTCAACCCATCAATGATTACTTCTAGCTGAGTTCGCAAACTTTGCTCATCTTTAGCATGAATCAAAATATTGTCAATATAGTGGGAGATTTATATCTCAGGTTTGCAACATATTTTGTCCAAATGTTCTGCTACCAGCCGATGACAAATAGTTAGGCTGTGCAACCTCATTGGCAACCTCATGAAGGTATACTGATGCCCGTTCCAAGAAAATGCAAACTGCTCTTGGCACTCCTCAGCAATTGGCACAGAGCAAAATGCTTTAGTTAAGTCTACCACTGCATACCAGGTTCCCTGAAACCTTTGTACATTCTCAATCAAAGTGATGACATCTGGGACTGTAGGCACTAAAGGAAGAGTGTGTTTGTTCAACTCTCTATATTCCACAGTCACCCTCAAGCTTCCATCACCTTTTTTAAGAGGACAGATGGTATTATTCCAGGCAGTAGTAACAGGCGGCACACTCCTGCTTCTGCATATCCCTTAATAGTGTTTGAAATTTCCTTATGCCTCCAGGGAATGCAGTATTGCTTCATGGATACACGCTTGGTGGCCAAAGGCACGTGCACCGGGGGCATTTTCAATTTGCCTACAATAACTGGTGTGCAAGTCAATGGGCCTCATTCCGAACCAGGCGGTAAGGGGTTTACGGCAGCGTAAACAGCGCCGACCCTTACCGCCTGATTCCGAGGTCCCTTAGCGCCATGGAGGATTTAACACCTGCTTTTAGCAGGTGTTAAAATCCATGGCGCTAAGGGACTTTGTTGTTAATTACGCCACCGTAATTTACGGTGGCGTAATTAACGCCTTCCCCACTCCCATTATGCCCTATGGGGCAAAAATGGGAATGGGGAAGGGTAAATGGGGATTGGGGACTTACCGCCCCGCCAACCTCGGAATGGGGCGGTAAGTCCGCCAACCACCATGGCGTAAACATAGTTTACGCCTTGGTGGTAAAGGTGCGACCCAGGCGGTAACTTACCGCCTGGGTCGGAATGAGGCCCAATGCCTTCAGCCTGAACTGATAGGTTTTACCTCCTAGTCCCATAGTCAACCCTTCTAGAATGTCAAACCCAATTATATAGTCAGGTATCAGGACAATCAACACTTGGTATTTCTGCCTTGTCAAATTGCCTATTTTTATCTCCACTCCTGTCTGTACTGCCAGGGATTCCCCCCCAAACACCCCAGCCAAGTAATGGTAAAGTGTCTACCTTTAAATCTTGACGGTTTTCCATGAATCAAGGAGGCCTCTGGCCTGGTATCTATCAAAGCTCGAACCTCTTTTGTGTTTCCAGGCTTCCAAAGAATCTTAGCATTAACATGAGGTCGACTATCAACTTTTATATGAGCAGACGCTGCTGGGGCTTGGCTATAATCCTAGTCAAATAAGCATATGTTGGCTGGTACTGGGAAGGGATCCCCATAGACACTTCTTCCTGTTCCTCCTCAGGAGTAGCTGAAGGTGAGGTGTCCCTTTGCGGCTTAGTCACCACCTGCCTCTTAACTTGTTTATAGCGCTCCTTCCCAGCAAACCTCTCCTGTTGTTTAACTCGTACATCTCTCTGGTTTCAATACCATCAATCAACTCCTGTGGAACACCATCTTTCAACAATGCCAAAAGCATGTCCTTTCTTGACACTCAAGAGTCTCTACTAACTTGCCTCCTGCCCTCTGTTCCTCTCTCACCTCGCCCCTCTCTCTGTCTCTCTTGCAGTTTGTCCTCACCTTTGTCCCATTCTCTCAGGTCTGCCATTTGCCAGATGGCATCCACTACCTCATTAGTGGGTTTACCAGTCATGCCTAGGAGCAAAGTCATGATGACACTTATGTTCTAATAACCATATTTCTGGCTGACTATGTGAGGAACCCATGGTGGCAACAAGTAAGACAGATACAAGTGATCACAGTTCAAGGGCGTTTATTGAACAATGAATGCTGTATGCAGGTTGGGAAAACTCCTATTCTAAACCTAAATCTAAGATGGGAGCAAGTGTGGACCATCAAATCAAAAATAAGGCAGTCCTAGTGGCGTCATGTCAAAATAAAAGGGCCTATACTAAGACACCTATTTATTTATTCATCTATTTATGACATTTGTATTGCGCACCAAGCCCTAAGGCATCTGAGCACAGGTTTTTATTTTCCCCAACATGTACAGTAGAGTTTTCGCAGTAACATAATAACAGGAGTACATTTGTACAATCGAGATGTATAGTGGGGTATTCACAGTAGTTAGGTTACAAGCATATACATACAGAGTTTCAACACTTTTGTGTGAAGAGACAGGTTTTCAGATTTTTACGGAAGGTCCAGAAGGAGGGTTCAGCTCTTAGAGACCGAGTTAAGGTGTTTGTAACGCTCACCTGATTCCCACGGAGGCGCAGGTCTGGCTTCGAGTGCTGATGCTTCTTCAATGGTGAAACGCAGGACTCTGAATATGGACAGGAAGGGCCCTCTACTCCTGCTTCTCCGGCTCGCAGGAATATTCCCCTGTGCGTGAAAAGGGAGTATTACCTACTGACTGAGTTATGATCAAGCCTCCCACTCTCTTCCAACCCTCCACGATACCCTTCCACGATTCCCCGTGAAGTCTCACCTTAGGGTCAGGAAGGATGAGCTCTCCATCCTGCTTCTGATACAGGGGCGCGTTGAAACCCAGTTACTTCACTGGATTGAGGATTGATGGGAGTTCAGGTAAGCGTGACTATTCAGGTAAGGCTCTGTAAAAGTTCTGTTGCAAGTTCAAAAGTCCAAGCTAAATAATAATGTTCATTGTCTTTTTGCAGCAAGCGCTAATGTTTATGTCTTTTTTCCCCTTAGGGGCCGGGGTTCGGAATGCCGGAGATATGGCACCGACCCGAAGTGAAACGTGCAGTTCCAGTAAATGGCAGGTTAGTTCTGGATGAGCGCTCGGGAACTGACTTTGCATACGCTCATTCAATGTCTTTGTCTTTTTTCCCCAAAGGGGCCGGGGTCCGGAAAATGCCTGGAAGCGGCAAGACCCGAAATGAAATGCGGTAAGTCTTATTCCCTTCCTGCTCTCACCTCTTATTCTTGTCTTTATCTCTAGGCTCTGGGAAGTGGCTGTGTATCCGGATGATCGCTGCTGAAGATGGAGGAACCCAGGAAAGGTGAGTGAAATGCAGCGCTGCAGCGATCGTAACGAAATGCTTTTAAAAATAATGTCTTCCCTTTCAGGATCGTCGGTGATGTCTCCGTGGTGCAGATTTAGCTGGTAAGGTCTCTTGTCTCCCTTTGCAGGTGACCCAGGATGCTGACAGGCGTGGCTGAAGTCCAGATGCAGGAGCTGACACGGTGAGCGTCCAGCTGCGAGGAGCAGAACAACGCGAAGCGTGAGTTGCTGATCGGGTGTGGTTTAAATAGCTTTGGAAGAAGTCCCAAGTGTGTATCCTTCCTCCGATCAGGTATGTATCCTTCCCCGACCACACCCAGGTGGAAAGTAGTCCCACAGGTAAAGTAGTTCCATTCAGGCCTCAAGAGGGCCTGGATGTGGCAGCATGGTCTGCATCAGGTAAGTGCACATGAAAACACTTGAACACATGTCTAGCTTTATGAGCCTGGCGCCTAAGGCGCCAGGACAGAGGTCCAACATGAGCCTGGCGCCTAAGGTGCCAGGACTGCGTCCAAAGGGCCCCAGCTTGGGCCCGCTGGCACTCCCCTGGGGGAAATGATGCCTGCCTCTGGGGTCGCTGGGTCGGACCTGGCTCCTTGGAGGTAGGCATCATGACAGTACCCCCCCTCAAGGCCCCTCCCAAGGTTCTTCCCTCTGGGGGTTTGGGCTTGTTCGGAAATCTCCGGTGAAATCTTTGTACTAATCGAGGTGCGTGGACATGGTTACTAGGCTCCCACGATCTCTCTTGAGGACCATATCCCTTCCAGTCTACAAGATAGAAGAGTTTCGACTTTACCACCTTGGAGTCTAAAATGGCTTTAACTTCGAATTCTAATTCCCCTTCAATTTGAACTGGATCTGGAGGCTTGGACAATCGGGTTCCTGGTTGTACTGGCTTCAAAAGTGATGCATGAAAAACTGGATGAATATGCATGTTGGACGGTAGGTCCAGTTTAAAGGCCACTGGGTTGATTATAGCTTTGATGGGATAAGGTCCTATGAATCTGGGATTGAAGGTTCGCGGCCCCTTGGGGGGTAAATGTTTAGTTGCTAGCCATACCTGGTCTCCTACTTGGTAAGGAGGAGTTTTACTTCGGTGCAAATCAGCGTTTTCTTTATACTTTTTCTTGGCTTGCTGTAAATGAGTTGCAGCTTCTTTGAAGGCTCGGGTTATTGTGGAATGCAGATGATTTACTGCGGGCATTTCCAGGGTCAGAGGTGGATCTAGGTCAGAGGTCCGAGGATGGTGACCATACAAAGTATAAAAGGGGGTTTGTCCGGTTCCAGAATGCACTGAATTGTTGTATGCATATTCTGCGATCCAAAGGATGTCTTTCCAATTTAACTCGGATTGGTGTAACATGCACCGAAGATATTGCTCGAGAGTCTGATTGGTTCTCTCGGTTTGTCCGTCGGTCTGGGGGTGGTGGCTGGTGGATAACCGCACATCTATTTGTGCTAGTTGGCAACACTTCTTCCAAAAATGTGAGATAAATTGACTTCCACGATCCGAGACTAATATGGAAGGGAAACCATGTATGCGAACTATATTCTCCAGGAATTCCTTGGCCAAGGTGGAAGCTGAAGGCAACCCCTTTAAAGGGATAAAGTGGGCCATTTTGGAGAATAGGTCCACAATTACAAGGATTGTGTTGTAACCAGCACAAGGAGGCAGATCTGTTATAAAGTCCATTGACAGGGTGTGCCATGGCGCCGGTGGAATATCCAAGGGTTGAAGTAGGCTGGCTGGCCTTTTCTTTTGAGCCTTGTTTTGGGCGCAAATTCCACAAGACAGTACAAAAGACTTCATGTCTTTTCTCCAAGAAGGCCACCAGAAGTGGCGTTTGATTTTTTCCTTCGTTTTAGCGATACCAGGGTGTCCTTCCATTAAAGATTCATGATGATGGGCAATAACAAGTTCTTGCAATTCTTTACTTGGCAGAAACAACCGCTCCTGGAAGTAGGGTAAGTCATCCTTAACGGTGTAATGAGGACCCTTTTGACTCCCTTCCAGTAAGGTTGAAGAGTCTAGAAGTTGTTTTACTTGCGTTTGGATATCCTCAATAGTTTGCAATGAAGTTAAGCCTAAGATTCTTTGCTCAGGTATGATGGGCACAGGTTCTAAGCTCGAATTAGGTTCTTCCATGCCAATCCGGGATAAGGCGTCCGCTTTTCCATTCTTGCAGCCAGGGCGATAGGTAATTACAAAATCAAATTCCGCAAAGAATAGAGCCCATCGGAGTTGTCGTGAAGATTGAGCTTTGGCCGTTTTTAAATACTGTAAGTTTCTGTGGTCTGTAATTACGGTGATGGTGTGTCTTGCCCCGAGAAGGTAGTGACGCCAAGCCTTGAAAGCAGATTTGATGGCCAGTAACTCTTTATCAGTGATTGCGTAGTTGATTTCAGGAGGAGTACATTTTCTGACCAAAAGGCCACTGGGTGTAGTTGGTTAGTTTTTGGGTCTCTTTGCGACAGGACAGCTCCCATGGCCGAACTGGATGCATCGGTTTCCACTATGTATGGGAGATCTGGGTGCGGGTGCTTCAATACAGGTGCAGAGGTGAATTTGGTTTTCAGGTCTTGGAAGGCTTGTTCGGCCTCAAGAGTCCATTCGAAGCATTTGTTTTTCTTTAGGAGAGCGGTGATGGGTTGGACTGTTCGGGAAAATTCCGGGATGAATCTTCGATAGAAATTGGCAAAGCCGAGCATGCTCTGAACTCCCTTCACCGAGCTTGGAGATGGCCATTTGAGGATGGCGTCCACCTTTCGCGAGTCCATTCGGACTCCTTGAGGTGTCAGGATGAATCCGAGAAACTCAACTTCTGTGGTATGAAAAACGCATTTTTCGAGTTTTGCAAATAATCTGTGCTGGCGCAGTTTCTCAAGAACTGCCCTAACATGTTTTCTGTGATCAGATTCTGAAGAAGAGTACACCAGGATGTCGTCAATGTAAACAATGACACAGACATCGATAAGTTCCCGAAGAACATCATTCATAAAGTACTGAAAGGCGGCAGGTGCATTGCACAAACCGAAGGGCATCACCTGATATTCGAAGAGCCCAAACTTGGTGCGGAATGCAGTCTTCCATTCGTCGCCTTCTTTTATGCGCACCAGGTGATAAACTCCTCGGAGATCTAACTTGGTGTACACACAAGCGTCTTTCACCTGGTCGATAAGCTCAGGGATCAAGGGCAGAGGATAACGATTCTTAATCGTTATTTGATTTAGGGCGCGATAGTCTATACACGTTCTAAGGTCGCCTTCTTTTTTCGGCACGAAGAACAGAGCTGAAGAGACAGGAGACTTGGACGGGCGAATAAAACCATTGGCTAGGTACTGATCTAAATACTGACGCAAATGCAGGTTCTCAGGTTCCGTAAGAGCATAAATCCTACTACAAGGTAGTTGAGCATTGGGTACCAGATCGATTTGGCAATCATAAGACCGATGTGGAGGAACGTGTTAGCCTGTTCTTTCTGAAAAACGTCTTGGAATTCTTGGTATTCTGACGGTAGCTGTACAGGGGTGGAAGTTGCTGAGGCTAGACCCATAGCCGGATTTCTTAGATAACAAGTTGGTTCACAATCAGGAAAACTTATCTTCTTTGCTCGCCAGTCAATTCTGGGATTATGTGTTTCTAACCAAGGAATTCCAAGAATTACTTGAAATTGTGGGGCCTTGATCACATCAAACACGATTGCTTCCCGATGTCCATCCTGACCCACCAGTGTCACTTCAACAGTGGAATGCGTTACAGGCCCTGAGGCTATTTCGGTTCCATCTACTGTAGTAATGACATCTTGGGTTACTTTCGGGCGGAGAGGAAGCTTAATCCTGAAATCCAATTCACGGTCTATGTAATTTCCAATAGCTCCACTGTCGATGTATGCTTTTATAGCATGCAACTGCTGAGGCTGTTTTGGGTCCACGAGCACCATTGGCATGACAAAATGCGAGGTCAAAGAGTTAGTTTTCAAGCTCGGCAAGCGGACCCCAACGCTTGCCGGGCTAGGTCGTTTCCCGAATCAGGTGTCACTAATTCGTTATCAGTAGCTCCAACCACCTTCTTAAGTGGTTTAACTGGACAATTTCGAAGAAAGTGACCGGAAGTCCCGCAATACAGACAAAGTTGCATTTGCCACCTTCTCTCTCGTTCTTTCTGCGTTAATGGTCCTTTAACCCCACCGATTTGCATAGGTTCAGATACGTCGGTACTCTTGGAGTTAGCGTGGGTTTTGATCGGTGCTCGGTTTTCATACTTGAACCGATCTGCTTTTCTATTTTGAAGTCTGTGATCAAGTTGAACCACCAAGTCAATGTAGTCTGCGCAGACCTGGGGTGGGTTTACTATCTGAGCTAGAACATCCTTAAGCTTTCCACGCAGGCCTCGATGAAACAATGTGATCCTTTTGCTTTCTGGCCATCCAGTTTCCACAACCAGTCTGTTAAAGGTGGCTATGTAGGACAGAAGATCCTGATTACCTTGTCGTAAGGATAGCAGTTTGTTATCAAGGGCCTGTCCTTGAGAGTGTCGAGTGAACAACCTTTCCATGCTGGCCTGGAAGCACTGACAATTCTGGAGAATGGGATCATCCTGATTTACCAATGGAATAGACCAATCGGCAGCACTGCCACTGAGGTACGATAGTATAAAGGCTACCTTGGTCTGGTCGTTAGGGAAGGCTCCGGGTCTGCATAGAAAGTGTAAACGACATTGGTTCATAAAGACGGCATATTTCTTGGGATCCCCCGCAAAACGTTCAGGTGGGGCCAAAGGCATGTGTCCAGGTAGATTAATTTGTACCGGGTTACTCAAACCCATTGATGTGGAAATGTCTCCGGAATTAGGTAAAGGAGTGTGCCCTGCCTGGGCCTGTAATAACCTTTTGGCTAGGTCATCTGTTCTTTCCTTGGATAAGATCAGTTCTCTTTTGAGAGCGTTAGTCTCCTGGCGGGCTGAGTGCACCTCTGCCCGTAATTCCCCCAAAAGCTGGGCCAGCTGGTCAGTCTCGGAAGTCTCCATAGCGCCCGGGTGGGAAATTGTGGGTAGGCTTCGCGTTCTGTAACGCTCACCTGATTCCCACAGAGGCGCAGGTCTGGCTTCGAGTGCTGATGCTTCTTCAATGGTGAAGCGCAGGACTCTGAAGATGGACAGGAAGGGCCCTCTACTCTGGCTTCTCCGGCTCGCAGGAATATTCCCCTGTGTGTGAAAAGGGAGTATTACCTACTGACTGAGTTATGATCAAGCCTCCCACTCTCTTCCAACCCTCCACGATACCCTTCCACGATTCCCCGTGAAGTCTCACCTTAGGGTCAGGAAGGATGAGCTCTCCATCCTGCTTCTGATGCAGGGGCGCGTTGAAACCCAGTTACTTCACTGGATTGAGGATTGATGGGAGTTCAGGTAAGCGTGACTATTCAGGTAAGGCTCTGTAAAAGTTCTGTTGCAAGTTCAAAAGTCCAAGCTAAATAATAATGTTCATTGTCTTTTTGCAGCAAGCGCTAATGTTTATGTCTTTTTTCTCCTTAGGGGCCGGGGTTCGGAATGCCGGAGATATGGCACTGACCCGAAGTGAAACGTGCAGTTCTAGTTCCAGTAAATGGCAGGTTAGTTCTGGATGAGCGCTCGGGAACTGACTTTGCATACGCTCATTCAATGTCTTTGTCTTTTTTCCCCAAAGGGGCCGGGGTCCGGAAAATGCCTGGAAGCGGCAAGACCCGAAATGAAATGAGGTAAGTCTTATTCCCTTCCTGCTCTCACCTCTTATTCTTGTCTTTATCTCTAGGCTCTGGGAAGTGGCTGTGTATCCGGATGATCGCTGCTGAAGATGGAGGAACCCAGGAAAGGTGAGTGAAATGCAGCGCTGCAGCGATCGTAACGAAATGCTTTAAAAAATAATGTCTTCCCTTTCAGGATCGTCGGTGATGTCTCCGTGGTGCAGATTTAGCTGGTAAGGTCTCTTGTCTCCCTTTGCAGGTGACCCAGGATGCTGACAGGCGTGGCTGAAGTCCAGATGCAGGAGCTGACACGGTGAGCGTCCAGCTGCGAGGAGCAGAACAACTTGAAGCGTGAGTTGCTGATCGGGTGTGGTTTAAATAGCTTTGGAAGAAGTCCCAAGTGTGTATCCTTCCTCCGATCAGGTATGTATCCTTCCCCGACCACACCCGGGTGGAAAGTAGTCCCACCGGTAAAGTAGTTCCATTCAGGCCTCAAGAGGGCCTGGATGTGGCAGCATGGTCTGCATCAGGTAAGTGCACATGAAAACACTTGAACACATGTCTAGCTTTATGAGCCTGGCGCCTAAGGTGCCAGGACAGAGGTCCAACATGAGCCTGGCGCCTAAGGCGCCAGGACTGCGTCCAAAGGGCCCCAGCTTGGGCCCGCTGGCACTCCCCTGGGGGAAATGATGCCTTCCTCTGGGGTCGCTGGGTCGGACCTGGCTCCTTGGAGGTAGGCATCATGACAGTGTTCCAGGTTTTGGCAGCTACCACTGGGAAGCTGCTACCCCCTGCTTTCTGTAGTTTGTATCTGGGTTTGGTGAGTAGATGCTCGTGGGAGGAGCATGTGGGTCTGTTGGATTGGTTTTTGTGGAATTTGGTAGATACTTGGGAGCTGAGTTGGATAGGCACTTCTGTGTTATGGGTAGGGTTTTGAATAGGATTCTTTCATACACTGGCAGCCAATGGGCGTTCCGTCTCACAGTGGTGATGTGATTGTTTTTGGGTATGTTGAGGGCTGCTCTTAGGGCATTGTTTTGAATCACCTGAAGTTTGTTTAGGTTGCGGCTGTTGGTGCCTGCTTACAGTGTGTTACAATAGTCTAGTCTGGATAAGATAAGGGCTCTAGCTAGAGTGACCTGCATAGTTTGGTAGATTTCATTGCGAAGTTTTGAGTCTGTGTCATGTGTGCCCATGATGGGTATGAGGATTTGCGTGTTGTCTGTGTAATTAGTGTAGGTCACGCCCAAGTCATCAAGGTGGTCGAATAGGGGTTTAATAAATATATTGTGAAGTGTAGGGCAAACACAAGATCCTTGTTGCACTCTGCATGAGACTACGGCAGGGGCTGCTACTGCTGTAGGTGTGAATACCCTCATAGTTTTGTCAGAAAGGAAGGACTGTATGCAGTGTATAGCTTTGGTTGAGAAGTGGGCAGCTGAAGCAAGATGTTTGCAGAGTATATTGTGTTGACTAGATCAAAGGCTGCTGGTCTAGTAAGAGCAGGAGTGCTAAGTTACCGTTGTCTTTGTTCTTGTCCATTTTAATTTTTAGATCCAAAAGGGTAGATTTGGTGCCAAGTCCTGGCCAGAAACCAGATTGGCGAAGGTTTAGGAGGTTATTGGTTTCTAAGTGGTTATGAATTTGCAGATAGGCTGCCCGGTCCAATATTTTGAGATGGAAAGGTACTGTTGTTATAGGGTGGTAGTTAGTATAGATGTTGGGATCGAAAGTA
Organism: Ambystoma mexicanum; assembly: GCF_040938575.1. Classification (NCBI taxonomy): domain Eukaryota; kingdom Metazoa; phylum Chordata; class Amphibia; order Caudata; family Ambystomatidae; genus Ambystoma; species Ambystoma mexicanum. The sequence goes on from NC_090933.1 coordinate 596,596,008, forward strand.
GGTTTCTTTAGCAATGGGAGGACCCATGCATCTTTGAGGTTCGAAGGGACAGTACTTGTTTCAAATGAGGCATTGATTAGTGATGTGATGAAGGGGGTAAGTTCAGTCACACAGTCTTTAATGAATGAGGCTGGGAAAATGCCACCTTGGCACCTAGAGGGTTTGAGGCTTGTGATGATTTTCCATACTTCTGAGGGTTAGACAAGGGTGAATTCAAATAGTGTATTGATCTGGGGTGTGTGTGTAAGAGAATTAATGATTTGGTCGGAGATTAAGTTCAGCCTTTTTACTTCGATTTTTGATTGTAATAGAGTAATTTTTATCAAGGCGGGCTTTTTGAATGCTTGAACACCAGGCCGTGTCTTTGAGACAGGTATCTTGTGGTGGTACTGGTGATTCCAGTTCTCGTAGTATTGAGAAGAGCTCCCTGGTGCCAGAGTTGGCTTTAGAGATTCTCTCATTATATGTGGAGCTTTTGGTTTGTAGGATGGCAATTTTGTAATTTTTGGAAGTGACCGTAAAGTATTTTTTTTGTCAGTATCCATAGGGTATTTTTTGCAATTTGTTTCGGCTGTTCTTTTTGTACTGTGCAGTGTTTTGAGGTTACGAGTGTACCAAGAATTTAGGTGGGATAATGATTTGGCTGTATGCATGCTAATTGGTGCTACTGTGTCAATGGAAGCTAGAGGGTTTGGTTGAATATTTCTACCATACTTGATGGGTCATTGCTGGAGTTGTGCGTGTATTTGGTGATGGGGGGTAGCAGATTCTCCACTGTGATGTTGCGTATGTTTCAAGTAAGAGCGGCAGGTGCGTGTGTGAAGGTAGTGTCTAAGGGGATGATTTTAGGGATAGTGAACAAGATGACGTGATGGTCTGACCATGGGCATGGAGTGTTAGATAGGATCTTGGTGTTGCAGTTGAGATCTGCCAGCCAGTCCAAAGTTCTGCCTTTGATGTGTGCAGGGTTATTAATGCAGTGGGAGAAACCTAGCCCAGTGATGGTGTTGGCTAACGCAACGGCGTTGTCATCAGTCGGGTCATTAAGACCTAGGTTTAGATCTCCCAGCATTATGATTTGGGAGGATGGTTTAGTGTTGAGAGAAGCTGTGCAAACCTTCCTTGAAGGAGATTGTAGGGCCTGGTGGTCTATATATAAGATGGAGGGTCCTGCTGAATGAGGCGGTTAATGATAGTTTAATGGTCAGTTGTTCCCCTTTATGGAACATTTGGTTGGGTATTTCTCTCATGAGGAGATGTTTCTTCGCGATAAATGCTACTCCTCCTCCCTTGGAGGTCATCTGTCCGAACTGAAGATAGTGTAGCTTTCAGGGATGGCCAGGGAGAGCCCTGGGCATGGAGCCAACTTTAGGTGATAGCTCATAAATCTAAGTTATTTGCAGTGACAAGGTCAGCGATATGAAGCGCATGTGTTGGGAGGGATCTTGTGTTTATAAGTGCGCCCTTGAGCGAGGGTTCTTCTCTAGTGGTCAAGTATAATTACGAGCTTGGAGATTGCATTAGGGGAGGTAACATTGACGAATTTGGGGTTGTAGATAATGCTGATGGTGAGGTGGACTTTGGTGAAAGTGATGAGATGGCGTTGGGATTCAGAAGACCTTGGCCAGGAGTGTTTAGTTCATTGTGGGTGTCCCTGGAGTCTAGTGTAGTATCAGGCTGTTTATCCCTAGTGGCTAGCAGGTTAAGTGTATTGTCCTTCCGTTTGTGCAGGGTGATTGGAGGGGGTCCTTGGAAGGTTTTTGTTTTTTGCGTTTGGGTGAATGGCTCTTGAGCTGTGTGTGTGTTTTTTTAAGCTTTATTTTTCTTTTCAAAGTGAACACTATCAGCCAGTATAATCCTGCATATGATAGAACTCGATTGATGAGCCAGCTTACTGGTGTACATTTTTCTCCCCTCCCCAACCTCCCCATCCCACCCCTACCTCCCTCCGTCCCCTTCTCCCACCCTCCAACAAACCTTAACTCTGGTGGTACATTTGCATACAATTAATCGTCTCTTTGCACTCTGGGGATTAGGCTTAGTCCTTCGCGTGTCACACTGCAGTTTCCTTTTCTTGTGTCCAATCTGGCCTATTTTTAACTCACAGCACCGAAAGGTTCCTAAGTATGGCGGGTTTGTGAAACTGTTGGTCTCTTTCAGCTACAAAATCATGAAATGGGAGCCAGGTATTTACAAAACGTTGGTATTTGCCCTTTGCCATTGCACATACTTTTTCCATTGTCATGATGCCCCATAGTCTGACCCACTGCATTGCTAATATCGGTCCTTGTTCCGATTTCCAGTTATGCGCCATGGTAATCCTTGCAGCGGTAAGCCTATGGGTGATTAGTGTGGCTCTTGCACCGCTTGCATCATACAGACCCTCTGCCACCACTCCCAACATGATCACTTTTGGACACATAGGTTGCTGCACCCCAATATCTCTCATATGTGGCAGAATTTCCTTCCAGAACATTTTTGCCTTTGGCCATGACCACCATATCTGTCCCATGTCCCCCAGCTGGCCACACCCCCTCCAACATTCCCTTGAAATGTCGGGATTTATAGTATGCAGTCCATGTGGGGCCATGTACCATTGCATATATATCTTATATGCCGACTCCTTTTTCACAGAGCAACGAGAACTTTTCTGCGCCCACCCCCATATCTGCCCCCATTCTTCCTCTGTAATAGATACCCCCAGGTCCTGTTGCCATTTACCCATGTATAGCAATATATCTCCCACCTCCGCCCCATCAAATGGGCGATACAGTCTTGAGATGCCTTTCACAGGAACCCCTTCCTTCATTGTGAGTTCCTGGCTTCCCGGGCATCTAGTGGCCGCTTCTCTACACTCTTTGGTTGTGATCCAATGTCTGATTTGCATATAGTGGAACCTTTTTTGTTCAGGCAGGGAACATTTACTTTTGCATTCGAATTGCATAGGGGAACCGCCTTGAAAGAAGTCTTTTAGGGTCAGGGTGGTCCGCCCTTCCCAATTTGCCCAAAAACCTGGTGCCCTCCCTGGGGTGAAATCGTTAGTGTGTCCCATTGGTGTAAAGGGGCCCCACCCTGGTTTGAGTTTTTTCTCTTAGAGTGCTGTCCCAGTAGAAGATAGTGGCTCTTGAGGATTGTAGCAGAGGACCCCTCCGCTTCTCTTGATTTAGCTTTCAGGAAGCCTACGTACCCCAATGGGATGTCAGTAGTCTGTTGTTCTATCTCACACCACCCCCGTTCCGTACCCTGCGAGGACCAGTGTAACATTAGTGTCAATTGTACTGCTGTGAGATAGCGTGACATTTCTGGGAACCTCCACGCCCCATTCCTGGACCCCAAAACAGTATTCAGATGAACTGGGATATATCTTTCTGTAAGCTGTATGTGTTTTTTGTGCTGGTGGTTGGTGGCAGTTGCCAGCATGCGGCTAGTCGAGAACTTAGTCTGAGATTCTAGATGGCCAAGGGGCATGGTGAATTGAGGGTAGGCGTGAAATCGAAGGTATTGACCTGAGGGACCAACGATTTGGAATGGCTAGGACAAGGCGAGAGCTTAGGTTCTCTTCCCAGTGGGATGTCTATGGAGTTGGCTTGCATAGTATCGGGCAGGAAGCAAGTTGGCTCGATGGTGTACGAGTCTGGGAGGTTGTGTGATATTTTTAGGATTATGGTGTGGTTGTGGTACGGAGTGTCATGAGTAGTAAGGTTGTGAGTTGGGTAATTTATTTCTGGCTATCCATATCTTGACGGTGCCAAGTCCTAGTAAGGGTGGTGGGGACCTGAGAGGTGGTAGGGTCCAGGCATTGAGGTGCTAATCACAAGGGCGCTTCTAAGTGTCGATCATGGGTTGGCGCGCAGATCTGACATTATCGCTATCAGTACTCGGTATGATTTAGGTAAGGGGAAGCAAACAGTTCAAATGAACGCGTCTAGGTGCGAATTTCCGTATGGGCAACTAAGTACAGTTCAAATAAACGCATATAGGTGTGAATCTCACATGGGCAGCAAAGTACAGTTTAAATGAACACATCGAGGTGCGAATCACACATGGGCAGCAAAGTACAGTTCAAATGAACGCATCTAGGTGTGAATCACACATGGGCAGCAAAGTGCAGTTTAAATTAATGTATCTAAGTGCGAATCACACATGGGCAGCAAAGTACAGTTCAAATGATCGCATCTAAGTGCGAATCACACATGGGCAGCAAGGTACAGTTTAAATGAACACATCTAGGTGCAAATCACACATGGGCAGCAAAGTACAGTTCAAATAAAAGCATTTATGTGCAAATGTCACATGGGCAGGACAGTACAATTTAAATGAACGCATCTAGGTACAAAGTACATTTCAAATGAATGCATGTAGCTGCGAATCTCACATGGGAAGCAAAGTACAGTTCAAATAAACGCATCTAGGTGAGAATCACACATGGGTGGCAGAATACAGTTCAGTTGGACACTTCCACAAGCAGCTCATATGGCGGATGGTTGCAGAGCGAGCATGGGCCCTTCTAGGAGTTAGGCACGCGGGTTGCACCAAGTGGATGCAAAGTGTAACGAATGCGTTTGGGAGGTAATGCATGGCATGGGCATTGATATTAGGGCTTTCAGGTGACTAGTTTCGGGTCAATGTTTGCTTTAGAGTACTGGGTAGGGAGGCGTGTAAATCATGGGAGAGGAGTTCATTGTTCCAATGCGCCTTTGGCAAGTTGGATGGCCCTGCTAGAGACAGTCTGACAAGGGGAGTTAGTGTTATCAGTAGGGCGAGGTTGGTGCGCGTAGTAGGTTTCGTAATCATCAACACGTTGATGGGTACTGCTGTACTGGGCCAGGACTCTTTACTGTTGTGTGAGGAGGCTGTTTCCTTCTAATTTCATGTCAGATTGAGGCAGACAGGCCTCATATCTTTGCAGCTCCTGCCACCATGGACAGGCACAGACAGGGGTCTTGGAAATGGGGCCTTTGATTTCGGTGGCCAGCTTATGGCTACCGGCATTGCTATTGGCTCTTAGTAGAGCCCAGTGGCCAATTGCCGGGTAATAGCATCAAGGAAGGAAGCATGGTGGAGATCTTGCCGAGCCGCAAAGGACTGGGCCATTTTGAAGTTGTTTCCGGCAATGATGTTTGTTTGGTAGCAACAGACTGCTAGGGATACTGATGCTGGACGTGACTCGATAGCCGTTCTGCACAATGAGGTACAGCCAAGTAGATTTGTAATACAGTGCAGTGCTGGTGATCAATCCTGGGTTTGTACACATTTAATTGATTTATAAAATCTGTTGGAGGTGTGTACTCCGCCCCCAAAACTTAACCAGAGGGTTGCCATGCCGCACTGTTCCTGCAGCGAGCGAGGGCAGGTTGAGGGCTCCTGCCCACACAAAGGGGCTAATGAGAGGAGATGATGTGGTCTGGAATTTCAGGCACAAACAGGGGCCTTGGAAACAGGGCCTTCGATTTCGGGGGCTGGCTTACACCTACTGGCTATTGCCAGACCTCACAACTAATACAAAAAAGGGTGTGGGATAGTTCGCAAGAAAAGAAAGAAGTGTTCTGAAATAATATGTTAGGATGTCGTAGCTTGGGTCTCCCTTCCCCACGTTTTAAGTACGGGTAGGATGGGGGCTTGGAGCACAGGACAGGCTCGGGCTTCTCCAGCACCAGACAACAGTTCCAACGGCAGTTCTTAGGACTGTCGATGGCCAAGTCTCTTTTCCGTTGAAAGTCTCTTGCCTTCAGGGCCTGACGTGTTCCGATAACAAAAATGAAAAGTTCCTTTAACTAAATGAGTTTGTTAGGGTGATAATGGTTCAGCCCTGGGTTCCCCTCTTCTGGGCGCTGACCCATCTCCATTGTAATCCACAATTCATATGTCTGTTCTCTGCTTCCTTGAAGTTTGGATGCTAGCTTCACCCCTGGATCTCCCTCCGTCGGGCTCAGACCCCTTTTGACTGCTAGTACTTGGGTGATAGCTTCATCTCTGGATCTCCCTCTGCCGGGCCTGGACCATTCTTCTTTGGCCTCCCTCCTTCGGGTTTACTCTGGCCGTTTCTTAACTTCTGCTTCACTTTTCTCAATCTTGGGGTGACGACTTTCAACCTTGGATCCCCCTCTGCCGGGCTCCGACCCCTCTCAATGCTCAGCCTCCCTTCAGCGGGTTTACTATGGCCGTCCATCAGGGTAATAGTGGCTCACCCCTGGGTGCCCCTCTTCTGGGCACTGACCTCTCTTTACTTTTAATGTTCTCTTTCTACACAGTTCAATGTTTGCAGGATTCACTTCTCTTTCTCAATGTTTGCGGGATTCACTTCGCTTTCTTTCACAGTGCTTGTACATGAAAGTCTTTCAATTGCACAGGGGTTTTGCTTGACCCTCTGATGGCCACTTTGACCTATTTAGCTGTCCTTCCTATGGCCTCCTAGTATTTGTAGTTTCAATCAGATGGGGATCGACAAGAGTCTCTTGAGTTTAGCACCCATGTGGTGCCAGTTTGCCTCTGCAGCTGGTCTCCACTTTAACACTTTTTTTTGTTAACCGGTTGTATGGTAAAACATTACAGACATATATCAGACACAGGATGAGTTTACAGTCCACCTTAGCATATTCAGTCGGGCCCCGCCAAATTCCCAATAAGCAGATGCCCCCGCCGCTACACCCTTCCGCCACCCCCCCAGAACACTCTCCTGCCCATTCGGGCGGCTTAGTCCATTGTTGGCGCCATGTTCGCACCCAGGGCACAGTGCACCAACCAGGGTTTATAAGTCAGTACCGGGAAATCTCGATCGTAATCTAGAAATGGTGCCCAGATGTCTGCGAAGCGGTGCATAAGGCTGCCTTGGCTGCTGTGACTTTCTTGGCGAACAGTATGTCCCAAAGCTTGGTCCACCAGAGAATCAAAGATGGGCCCTCGGCCGATTTCCAGGAGCGTGCAATTGTGATTTTCCCGGCCAGTTAGAGCTGCGTGAGTAGTTTAGCTGTCCTCCCCAATCTCAATTAGACTCCTGGGGCCGGAGCCCCAAGCAGAATGGTCTTCGGGACCCTCGGGAGCACCACCTGGGTAATGTCTTTGATTATAGTGATGCATTGGGTCCAGAAGGATTGCATGATAGGGCATGACCACCACATGTGAAAGTATGAGCCTCGCTGTCTACAGTTAAGCCAACACTGGGGGTCAAGGGCTTGATTAGAGCGGTGGAGGCGGGTCGGGGGGTAATACCATCGTAGACGCAGCTTGTGGGCACATTTCTGATTAGTAATGCAAAAGGAAGGAGTGAGTTCTAGACCATATGTCTACCCACGTTTGGTCCTCCAGGGTGTGGCCCAAGTCTGACTCCCAATGTGTCATATAGGGGGCTCTCGTAGTGAGATTATCCTCTTGCAGCAGGGTATAAAGAGTTGAGATTTTTCCCCGTTGTGGAAGATCCAGTAGGGTGAGTTCAAGAGGGTGGGGGTCCGTGTGGCTGCCTGTCGGGTCTGGGGATGAGAGCATGAGTGCCGGAGCTGTACATAAGAGAACCGGTCTGCCTTGGTTAGTTGGAAGGCTGCTTTTCATTGTTCAAAGGAGCAAGGTTGGTCTCCCTCAAATAGCTGTCCCAGTGTTTCTAGCCCCCCATTAGTCCAGTTTTTGAAGTTCGGCGGGTGAAAGCCTGGGGAGAAGGCCGGGTTGTGAAAGATTGGAGAGGAGGGACCCAAGCCACGGGGGATGCCTTAATATTGCAGCACCCAATCCCAGGTCCTAAGGGTGTGTTTAGTGGAAGATAAGCTGAATGAGGGATTCACTGAGTTTGCTGGGGAGAATACCCTCAGGCTTCTCACAACACCGACAGTGGCACCACTCCCATCAACATGCACTGCTCCTTTTATAGCATGTTCCCTAATCTTTTGAATCACTTCTTTCAACGTATACCATCTCTTCTTCTCAGAGGGCTAATCAGCAGTAATTGGGTACTTTCTATTACATCCTTGAGCTGCAAGGTGCAATAATAACACCTGTAAGGCCTGCCCATTGCCGTCCAGGGGCCGGCCCTGCCCTCAGTACCACTTGTATATAAATATCAATAGACAAAGGAAGGAAGTGTAGGGAATTGGTTGTGTCTACTAACAGACCTGTTGCCCCTCCTTAAAACATGCGCACCATCAATGCTAGTAAGGGCTCCCCTGATTTCTGCCTCAAACGAGTAATGATTTCCCCAACCTCCTGTTGAGTATAATCTTCTAGCGTAGTCAAATCGACAACCCCTCCACCCGGGTTATGTAGGTGAGGCCCCGCTCTATGCCTCGTTACTGGCTTGGCAGCTACTGCCTTTTTGTCAGGTTCTGATTTAGATTCTGCATCCCCCTCTGGGCTACTCTCTGAGCCGGTGGAGTTCCAAATGTCCCTGTCCCATTTTTCGGGGTCCCTGTCCACACCTTTCATGGCTATAACAGCTGCCACTTTCCACTTGTTTACATTCCCTCGTCGGTGCTACTGTCTGATATCTGTCCGCCTTGTCCTTAAAAAGCTTCATTTGCAACTGCTGCATTAGCGCAATTTGCTTTTCGCCAGCTAACTCCTTTTCCAATCGTAAAATGTCCTCTTTCAATTCAACATTCCTCTCGTCTATCTTTCTATAGGCAGATAGGAGAACCCACCCCTTCTGTCCAAAGCTGCGCATTCCTTTCCCTTCTCTACTAAAACCTGCAGTAAACAAAACAACCTCTGCAGGACTTGCATCCCCTAAGCTATCATTCTACGGCTCACTCAAGACTGCGCCATATGCCCAGGCCTGTGCTAATTTATCATATGGACTCATGGCCCACCCCAGAATCATTACATCGGGACATTCTCCACCAGCGGAGGCACCTTTATCTTTTTCTTAAACAAGGTATTCATATTTACAATAATATTTTCAACCTAACTCCAATGGAATTGTGCAACGCGCTCACACAGAAAACTGATTAACATAGACTGACTCCAACTGCGAAAAGCAAACAAAACTCACTTTCACTATAAATCTTGCCTACCAGCATTCAAGCACAGATTCTTTGATGCCTGGAATTCTGTATCACAAGGTACCCTGCTCACAGCGCCAAAATGTTTTGCTTTCCAAAAAGTGCATGGGCATATCTTATTTTTCTCACCAATAGACTGAATGAAAAACCTTGAACGTGGGAAGACAATAATTCCCCCATACATATGCTCATCTAAATGATAGACGAGCTCTTATATGGCCCCTTTATTCACCAAAAGCATACATAAATGAATAACTGCAACAAGAAGGCTAAGTGAATGAATAAATAAAAGAAGTCTAAAGAAAATACATCACTGTTGATGCAGCTTTAAGGAATGGCCTCCTCTTGCCAGAATCCTCTGAGAAAAAAAAAACAGTTAGGCAGAGAGACTTCAGAAGTCAACGGGCATGGAGCAAGGCATCCCCCCTTCAAGTTAAGCTTTCTGCCTGACCGTTCCAGTACCCCATGTTTTGAGCCATCCGCAAACATGGGGTGGCACCTTCTAGAATCTTCTGGCCTGAGTCTCTACTCATTAGAAGCTCTCATGCACCCCCGGCCGGAGTGACCCACGGTAACCTCAAGGAGCAGGACTGTTCCATTTCTCAAGAAAGCAGCAAAAACAACTCTATAACTCATCCTCAGTTTTGACAATATCCATGGTAACCTTCTCAGATACCAGCTCGCACCTGCTTATCCCAGCCTCTTTGCGGACCGTGTCCTTGGATGAGCAATGCAAACTAACATAAGCAATGAATAACGTTGAAAACATGTTTTCCAGTGAAATAGTGCAAACGATGCTGAAAATAGATTTATAGTTCACAGCAAGTACAGATTGCACTGGGGCACTAAGCGAAGGTCCATTATGGCTATGAGCACACCAGAATGCACTACGCACCAGCGCCACATTTTAGTTCAGAGCATTACATGAGTTTGCAGCTGATGTGAAAGTGCAGACAATAGAACAGCGGGTAGCAGCAAAGAAACTAACTGCCCAGAGGGAGAGAGACACTCTCCCCATTGTGTGTACTGCTCCAGTGTGTGGCATTCACCGGAGCGTACTTGGAAAGAAAGCAGCTCCATCTGCAGAAGCGCCAGAGAAGGAAACCTGAACGGAGCTGTCAAGAGAAAGGGTTTCCTATCTGAAGGCAGGAATACAGGCAGTGGGTCCAGTGGAGACGTGTGATCACACCAGTGAGTTGTGTTTGCATACGTGACCGCGGAAGCTCCTAACCCAACCACTGATACATGTGAGGGGTGAGTAATGCAAGGCAGGCAACTGCTTGATGATTGACTACCATATGCCATTTTATTCTTAAAGAAAATATGTTTAGAAATGCCTCACTATCCCTACTCTGCTGAGGATTTCCTTGCCTAAACAAAGCTAAGGGGAAACACTCTAACACAGGATAACTGGTCCTCACACTAAGCAGCACATACACAAAGAAAACATATGGCAATGTAACATTACATGAACAACATTCACAGTCTCTAAATATCCTTCTAATGTCCTGGGTGATTTCCCTTCCCCAGGATTCATAGTCAGATCTGTTGGTGTTCAACCAAAGAAAGACATTTCTCAACTCAGTTCTTGATATTTCAAAGTCAATGCAAAAATGTGTTAACCAAAGTTCCACTAGCAAATTTCTTCTTCCTGGTGAAATATCCACTTCCCACTCCCTCCAAATAGTACCAATGGTAATCCCAGCCTCAATTCTTTGTCACCTTCCTCAAGAAGACTTGCCACAGTTCAAAATAAATGCAATATTCACAACTACCAGTGATACACAGTTCTTGGATAACTATTAGTATTCACTTGGTTACAGTTTTGGGCTCCAGAATGGTATGTTTGTCAGGACGACTTCTTAGTACTGTTGCTTCAACTTTAATAACTTCATTTCTACTTCATTCACCATGAGAACAGTCACCTTTGTCTCACTCAGAGACGAGGATAAATTAGCACTCCTCCTCCTACTAGACCTCCCAGCCGCCTTTGACCTGGTGGACCATAGAGTCCTATGTAATCACCTGGACTCTGCGGCCCACTTTTCAGGGGAGGCTATAGTCTGGATACAGTCATTCCTTAGTGACAGGACCATGAGGGTGTTCTCCCCCTCAGCGGCAGCAGACCCGATACCCATCACTTGTGGAGTGCCCCAGGGATCTTGTGTCTCGCCAACACTCTACAATATCTTCACTAAGCCACTCTTTGACGATCTTGACAATCTTGGTATCACCCACACCAATTAGACAGACGATACCCAGATTCTCCTACCACTTAGCGGGGATTATGGGAAGATCTGGCTTTGGTAAACAGAGTCTATAGCATCGATCAGGCATGGATGGCCAACCATGGCCTATGCTTGAACGATGACAAAACGGAGCTCATCATCTTGGGCACCGCAGCTCGCATCTCTAAACTCAACCCAAATTACTCAGCATTTATCATCGATGGGAACACTATCAAGGTCGCCAGAGAAGTAAAAACCCTAGGTTTCTACCTCGACTCGACCCTATCCCTTACCAAACAGGTAAACTCACTGGCCTCATCCACGGCCTATACATGCAAATTAATACGAGCCAGGAAACAATTCCTATCAGACGACAGTTGCCTAACCTTAGCCAGAGCCCTTATCCTATCAAAATTAGATTACTGTAATTCCCTCTACATAGGAGCAACTAAACAAACCATCAACAGAATAAAGTGCTCCAAAATAATGCACTTAGAGCGGCTCTAAGTATTCCCAGAAGAGTACACATTTCTGAAATAAGACGGAAACACAAATGGCTCTCTACCGAAGAAAAAATTAACCTCACATCTGCCTCCCTCATTCACAAATGCTTAAACAATAAAGCCCCTCGCTACCTAACAGAACGATTTACTAGGAAAAACTCCACTAGACCAACAAGAATAGTCAGCCCCAACTGCCTTCTAGTGCCCAGATTTAAACTGACCACTATTGGAGGATCCAGCTTCCCAGTTAGGGCAGCTCAATTGTGGAACTCCCTACCTCACACACTTAGATCTGACCAAACATTCAACAAATTCAGAAAGAACACAATAAAATGGCTCACTGAGAATGTTATGTAACCCACATTCCCCCCACGTACCGACCGCATGTATTGTACCTGTTATAGATTTGCTACTATGGAAACGTCAGGTATATGATGACTTGTTGTCTGCACACCGTCTGTACATGTACTTTACTGCCCTACCCTCACCCCGTGGAGCCAAGAAAATTGTTTTTACCTTGTTCTGTAACTTGTAACTTCTGTAACCAAGCTGTAAGCCCTCGTCTCATTTGCGCCCTGCTACCTCAGGGTCCGGTGCGCTCAATAAATAAACAAACAAACAAACAAACAAACAAACAAACAGTACTCCTCTTTGTTTGAACTACTACAATATTGCATCCACTGACAACCAGATATACCACCACAACTTCAGTACTTTGCACTACTACCACAGCTTCAGTGATTTGTAATTTTAGACAGGCTTCGACAAGAGATACTTCAACAACTTTAAGTAAACAAGGTACTCTTCTTCTTGAATAACTCTCTTCAACAGGGGAAGCTACTTTGCCTCTCTTGTCTGTCTACCACAACAACAACCTGAGTTTGCCTTTGAGACTTCCTTCTCTCTGTCTTCCACAGTCTCTCGCACTACAGGTTGTGTCAACTTCAAAATAGCCTTTACAAGCAGCCGATTTCCCTTCCCCACCTTTATCTGTACCTTTCTGCCAGTTATCAGTCTAATCAATTACCCAGAAGCCTTGTTGCCACCCTTTTAGCTTCAGGTAATACTTGCACACTTGTATCTTAGGCCGATAAACTGTTATGAACTTCACAGTAATGTTGGATTGCTTCTTAACTCTGAGAAAGTTTGGTTTCAGTGTCAATATGGGGAGACTATTGGCATGGGTAATGCTTGTTCTCTTCAATTGTTATAAACTTTAACTTTTTCAAATGAAAGGTATGCCATGTTAGAATAAAGAAAAGGATTTAGTCTTTCTCTGAAAATACAAAATTAGACACACACAACCACTTCTTCATAGATTTCAAGGTTTAAAGATCGATATATAATTGTATTCCCATGTGAAAATACAAGATAGAATTCAGGTCTTTTTTGGGAATCACAAATAGGCACACACGACCATTATTTTATGTAGTTTTCACAAGGTAATGTTAACAATTCTTGAATTGTCAAGAGTAGGTATTCAGTAATGGTCTCAGCAGCATTCCCTCTCCATAAATAGGGACACGTGACCACTCCTTCAAGCAGAAAACGGTCTTTTAATAATGGAACAATGGGTTCAGTAAATGTTAGCTCCGCACGCGAGGAAAATACTTTTCAAGTTATACGCAAGTGCTACATTTCCGTTGTTCAGAGACTTTTAACTTCAACAAACAACTTCTACTCGCTTAAGGTCTTATACAAGTTAACAGGGAACTGGATACTGTTACCGACAATGTTCGCACACTGTGTTAGAACCCCATGCTTCACTTATAGGCTTCTTATACACTTGTACTGCGGGTCACACTGCTTTTCCAACTCCTGCCACAACTTCTATTGCTTTGTAGAGAGACAGATGTACATGTCATTTATAGAGCCCACCCTCTCACCTACATCATACTGGAAGAACAACAAGAGAGCACTGTCTTCAACACCTGGTATCATTCCAATACCACATAGAAGGTATGAGCGACGTTATGCGCTCAGACAACCGCATCAAATCTACCCTTATGCTGATACGGTAGTCACAAGCCTGCAGACACCATTGGACATAGAAGAAATATGAGAAAAGTCTGGCAGATGTAGAGTGAAGCCACTAAAGAGAGAAGATATGTGGATGCACTGAACTCGATATATGGATATCTAAAGAATGACGATGTGATTGAAGTGACAAAGTAAACATATATGCAAATACGAAGAAAACCATACACATAAAAGAAGATAAGTGACAAGATGCAGTAGATGTATATACGCAGAAACGCAAAGTAGATAAGACAATATAAGAAGCTTGCTAAAGTAAGAAATAGAACGCGAGTAAAGCAGCCATATTGAGAAAATGGACGTTGGCATCTTATATGAGTAAATTGGATAGAGGGTAGAGGTGCACTCAATGTTTTTGATGATTCAATATTTAGATTCAGAGGATAAGGGTTTTATTTCAAAGAGAGTTATTTTAGGTGCTCCTGATCAGATCTTGGCTACAAGATCATAGAACAGTGTAGGGGAGTGGTCCTCTATGGGCATCAGAGAGTAAACATCAGGACACACTTTCAACAATACAATTGTCAAAACAATTTACATTACAACATAGACTATTCAAGTTCCAAAGTGGAAACACATAGAATTTTTATTTTACTAATTTGTGCAAAAAAGAAATTAAATTAGTAAGGAATAACTTACATCTTATATAGTGGAAGGGAAGTAAACAAATATTACAAGTCAATAGCCTGTACGTTTCTTGGCATGAGAAATAAATAAGCTTCACATGACATGAATAAGGTTAACATATAGTAACAACAATTTCTAGTATCAAAGCAATTAGATTTGTTGACTCTTGCAAAGATCAGATATCACGATAGGCACGAATCTTTAAAGTTCTTGGACAAAGATGATCTCTCTGGCATTCGTCGCCTATTCATTTACTATGTGTTTCGGGCATACGTTCCCTTCTTCAGGTAAGGATATCTATAAGAATAGTTGGATTTCTAGAAGTAAGGATAATATGTGTCTGTGTCATATAAACACTTAATTTTCAAAATACTCAATGTTTAAATATAACAGATCAGTCATCCTCTGTCACTGACCTTGAGGTGTGTGTGACCACAGTTAGTGGTGTGCTTCATACATATTCGGCAGTCCAATCACTGTTTCTGTCAGTGAAAATTAAAAAGCCATGAGTATTGAGAGGTGACATCTAAGTTGTTCTCCTGGGGGACCAGTCACTAAAATCAGTGCTGGGTCCCACATGGAGAACTGTTATGCGTATTAAGGATATTCGAAGGACCCGTTGAGGTACTGTACTCACCAGAAACTGGTGGTTGTCAAGGACCCCACAGTGTACGGACGGAATAGAATCTGGGGCTCGGGCGTGCAGGAGATGTTACAGTCGAGCCAAACTCCTCCTAGAAGTAGAAATGTCCTGTTGTCAGCTTTTATCAGGCGTCACAGCATCGTATGCGCGTTTGAGGATTTCACTCATCGCAGTGGTTGCTTATAGTTTCAATTATGTGTGGCTTATCTATGCTTGCAGAATTCCTTGGGTCTTGATGGAGTCCGGCATACAGGGGCTCCCTTTCCTGGCCTTCCAGTGTGGTTGTGCTTTGCTAGGCAGCGACGATGCCTACATGCTCTTAGTTATGTCTGTCTCGCCGGGTCAATGGAAAAAAACCAGTGCCATTTTCGACTGTGTTTTTCTGTATAGTGAATCTCGGGAAAGTCTGAAAATATTGTGTGTTCTCATGATTTGACGCAACGTTTCTATATCATGTCTTATTTAAGTCCAATCCAATGATATTGTCCGTATTAAAAATGTACACAACATCATTAAGTGCATATTGGCTGATGTGTTACTTGTTCAAAACCTTTGATAAATGTTTTTGTCCATTCTGATTGAGCGACGGCTTGCCTTGTGTGATGTATTCGGACACAGAGAATTCTCGTGGTTGTAAGATGTTTGTTAAACCCAGTGAAGGGTGAGGTCGGTTAGTGTCCTGTCACAGGTCAATGGTTACATAATTTTGAGGCGGTCACATGGTTAAGATACAATGGGGGCTTATAGATAGAAGTTCAGGTCCCAATCTAAATTCATCCCTCGTGGGTGCATCAAGTCTAATTGTTCAAACCACGATATTTCTCTTTGTTGCATTAGTCTGTTGCGGTTACCCCCTCTTCTGGGTAAGGTGACATGTTCTAAGAGTAAGCAAGAAGCCTCGAGAAGAGAAACCAAGCCTGCAATGCTGACATATGCTGGAATACACATTCATGCAAGAACAAAGGGTATTTGCTTGGCTCAGGATCAAGGAAGCCACAGCAAGAGCAACTACATGGCTCGAAAGGAGTCAAAGATGATAAGCTGTGTACACAGGACATATTTCCCTTAGATTAAGTAAAGGAGTGAACAATTGCGAGTGCCAATTTTTGGTCAATTGAAGATGCAGAAAGCACATGCAGGATGGAGCAACCAATTCTGCAGAGGGTGAGGAGAGTAACAGCACCCAATATAATTGAATTAAATAGTATTAAATAGAAGGGCACAATGGTCAATATCATGGTCTCTTCACACGTGATTCAGGACTGGAAAACAAGGCCTATTCATGAAGTTCCAGACGAAGATAGCAATGTACCTTCACTCCCTTTAAAGTTCAGGAGTAAGAGAACAGCCAGCAAAGTCAACTACTGTAACGCTCACCTGGTATCCATGGGGACGTCACTCAGCCTGTTCTGACCTCTTACGACCTCGAACCCTTCCCTACAGGCTATTCGACTGGTGACTGGGCCTGAAACACAGGATTGGTAGAGTTTAACTCCCTATTGTCTCTGTGTGCTTGAACCCCTTCTTTCCTGGGGTCCAACCCTTCCCTTTGATCCACAGCTCACCTTGTTTTCTTGGATAGTGTGCTCTCCGTCCTGCCTTCAGCACAGGGGCGCGTTGATTGATGCAGGCTCATTGCTGCCTAGTTACTTCACTGGCAAGAGTCCGACAGGTAAGTATAATGAGTCTTTTGAACAGTTCTCTAACTTCGTTCCTTTCCTTCCTTAGATGATGGCCGGCGTCCGGGGATGGCGGCGTGCTGCTGAGATGAGTAGCGCTGAAGGTGAGTGAGAGCGCGATGCGCGATGCACTCCTTTCGTATTTGCATTGAACTGAGTTCTTTTTCTGTGTCTTTTAGGTGCCGCAACGTTTTCAGCGTGGATGCCGGTTATGAAGAACAAATGCGGTGGGTAAGCGCGGTATGCGGCGCCTCTAGATGTTTCCACGCTAACCTGTAGTGTCTTTTCCCTCTTGCAGATGGATGAGAAGTTCCACAGACAGAGTTCCCCCAGAGCAGCTGGGATTCAGGTAAGCGTTTGAAGCTCGTACAGTATTTAAAAATAAGCAAAGATTTGCAGAATGCTTACTGATGCCTTTTTTCTGTTCTTTTCCCTTTTCCTTAGGAAGCGACGTGCCAGGATGGGAATGACACCGCCAAAGATGCCCTCAGAACAGAAAGAGCGATGACTGATGGGCAGAAGCACTGCAAGGTAAGGCTGTTCCTAACGGTGTTCTTGTTCTTGCAGGATCTGAGCGCAGAAGAAAGATGCAGGCCTACTGGAGACCGATCCGAACACGATGAGTGTCACGCTGCAGGTGCAGAAAACGCAAAGCATGTTTCTCAGCCTGGGTGTGGCTTAAATAGTCTCTGGGTATCCCAGGTGCCTCTGGGCTGAACCACACCCAAAAGACTAGACCGCACATGCAGTTCTGGGAACCGAAATACGTGGGGGCATCCATCTTGTCCCCATCAATGCACTGCAAGTCCAATCCCCAATGTTATCCTATGTTAGTGAGTGAGTCTGGTGCCACAAGCGCCAAGTCTGACTCCAAGTGGGTCTTTGGAGGGATGGAGAGGCCCTTGAGGGCCATGTAGGTGATGGTGGCCTGGCTCCAGCCTGACATCTTCGAGGGGTGGGGATATCATGAGGGGCAGGAATCATGACAACTACAAAGAAGAAGCCTTGGCTTAGGGCCTAACTGATGAGAGATGGTAGGCTAATTAGCTAAGAAAGGCAGTTGTGTGATGTTGTTCCCTTGCACCTGGGTTTCGTTGTTTACGTGCTGCTAACGAGATGAATGTCCAAGGTTGGTAAGACAGTGCCAACCAATCATGAGCATCTATGTAATGGTGGACTATACATTGTTGCACTGGCCTATCCGCTGCTGTTACTATGCTATTGTGAGTATTTTAGGTAGTTAGAGGTAATTCAAGGCGTGCCTACCAGATAAGAGGCATCCAATGATGGTACTAATATTTATACAAACGATATGTATACGTTTCCCTTAACTTATCCCTCTACTCAGTAGGTTTTTACTGTTAGCCACATAGGATGACATCATAGCTGACATATGTTGCGGTATAAAACCTTTTGTGTAACTGAAATGCATTGTGAGTGTGTGAGCTGCAATCTGTTCATTCACCAGGTTTCCCTACTTTATTGAGTTGATAATAAAGTAGCATTTTGCCATATTCTTTCAGTCTGTTCGGTTATTGGGGCCTGAGATAATTTATTGTGGTAATCCCATTCGACACTTGGAACTCTCCAGGAGTTACTGCACATATGGTAGCAGTACGGATGGTTCAGATCCTGACTCTTGGATTTTTGACGTCTTCCACCATCAGCCGGAAGATCACAGAGTTTCCTGTGGAGAGCGGGAGAATCACGCATAAGAAATGAGATGGTCGGCAGGTGCCTCTTTGACGTAATTCCTGTCCGGTGTGCAGGTGCGCCCCGTGAACTGAAAGCAAAGTGGTCGATTGGGGAAGAGTCAATAACGTAGGGCTCGAACTGAGCAACGGACGTAAGTAGAACATGGAAAGTGGAAAATAAAAGGGGGAGGGATTGAATTACATGTGTAAATATATATAGTGGGGAAACAAAACAGGATTTGGTTAAAGAGAGATTCCTCGATACATATTCTCAGCCCTACAGATAGAGTGTGTATCGGCCACTTGTACTCCCTAAAAATATGGAATACTCCCATAAAATTAAAATAGACAGTAAAAATACTCCAACAAAAAATAGAAAATAGACACGGTGGACCTTGTGCCCCTGCTTTTACCCACGAAGCTCTGTGGATATGTTTGGACCAGTATTACATGTAGTACCATAGGAAGAAACTACTAGTCTTACTGACTGATCAGAAGAAATACACATATATCTTTTAATGTGTATGAGTAACTAGGTAAAAAGGAACACGTATTACAAAAATATTTCTGTTTTTTTCTGTTTTTTTCAGCTAAAACATATTTGTACTCACTTATAAATTACTCCCATTGGGAATTGAACTTATGCTTTTACTCCCTAAAAAATCATTTTACTCCCAACTTTAAAATATAGGGAGTAAAATACTCCCACTTCAAAATCTTATCTGCCTATTCTCAAGGAGAAAGAAGAAAACACATCACACTCCAAGATGGAGTTAAGATTAGAGATTCCTGAGTCAAGGCCAATATGAAAGATGTGTATTACAATCCAAAATGGGGTAAAATGGAGATGAGATACTTTTACTAGAAAGGTAAAGAAGACGATCGTAGAAATTGTTGGGCACATTTTTGTTTGGGGTTTTATGATGATGTTAGTGTAAATAGTCATTTTGTTTGAAAAAAGAAATGTGATTTTATTAGTTGTGATAATTTCGGTTGTGGTTTTGAAATATAGAACAATAGTAATAGTTTGACTGTTTGACTGTTTATCTGTCCCTAAAAATAAATGTTTGATGCCAATCACAGGAGGGTAATAGTTGAGAATAAATATAGCAAGATAAGATTCTTAGATTGTCAATAATAAAACAACAGGATAGTGAGAATCGATAGAACTGTACTGAAGAAACAAAGAGAATATTATTGTAAACGCTTGGAAAGGTCTTTAAAGATGATTCTTTCAGCAATGGGCAGTGATTGATGATGCTTGCCTCAAATGATTGCTGTGATATAAAGTATTTTGAAAGAAAGAAAAGAATAACGTTGTTATTATACTAATTGATTAAAGTAGTAGCAGAATAAAATATCTGGTAAGTATTGACAGTTAAAAACAACTTTTTCATTATGGGGATACTCCCCTTCTACATGTGCTTAAAACATTAGCTAGGTACACACCTAAGATTAGGAAATATCATTCTGAATGGGTAAAAGGCACCGCTGACAAAATGTTCATGCCATGGCTTCAAGAGGTCTCCATATCAAGAACAGTATTGCAACACATGACAACATACTTACATGCTGCGTATACAGGGAAACAGCTACAAAAAGGCTATCTATTTTAGAGCTATAGAAAATGTATTAGAGCGAGAAAGACGACTCGTCCAAGAAGGAGTGGATGCTTAATCAGCATGAAGGGGAGGGAACAACACCTCAGCTCCTCTTTCTTCCTCTGAGGACAATAGTACGACCAATGAGAAACAGGGAGTTTATTCTCTAAAGGAGCTAAAAGCAGTGGTGCGGTATATTAATCTGATATATGCACCCTCCGCTTATAGTAGTGAAGATAGTACAAAAGAAAGTAAGATTAAAGAACGCAAATATACATCCGGGGAGGGAGACCACAATATATACAGTGGTCGTAGATCGATAAAGATCATTTGAAATGTAAATTACCTAGTTTGACATCAGGGACAGGTAAATGGATTTATGAGTTAGAAAGAATGACAGCAGGAATTACATTAGCAGTGGGTGACATAAAAGGCCTACTAGTAGCTATCCTAGGGGAGAGAAACTGACATTTGAAGACGAGCGGGATATGCAAGTGTAAGCAGAAAACATGACACGCGATGGAGCGCCATTTAATAATTGGAGAGCAGATGTATGGAGGGCATTTAGAGTACAATAAATATCCTGATACGTCAGATGTGGGTGCGATTATGGCACAAAAAATGGGTGAGAACGAAGATCCTTTTGCTTATATTCAGGAGATTCAAGAACTTTGGTGTCTTGAGATGAGGGAACCGTGGGATAAGGGTTCCATGTAATAATTTCCCCGCGAAAATGTCCCCTGACAAAAAATCCTCGTTATTTGCGGAGACATTATTACATTGAACGTGCGGGGGACACCCTTGCGACCCCTGATTTTTTTTGTTTAACAATGGGAGCAGGGGACATCCCCACAATCCGTCCCCATACATAATGTCACCTTATATAATGCTGCCAATGACTTTTGCTGGCGACAATAAGAGGGTAGCATTACTTTATCATATTTTATATCAGGAACTGCCTGAACCAGTGCAAAGCCAGATGAAAAGACAAGTGGGGATGGAAGCGAAGCCATAGCCAGAAATACAGTTGACTATCGTACATCAATGTCGATTGTTACAAGAGAAGATTAAGAAAAAAATGGAGAACAGAAACCTTGAGGAGGCAAAGTTAGTGCAGAAGAAGTTTTTGAAATTTGCTCTAGAAGGAGCAGTACTGACGAGCGGTGAAGTATTGGTCACACAAGAGTTGCCTCCTACACAGCCAATCAATGTAGGGTACCCCGTAGATTAGGGCGAGTACAATTTCTGGCCACGTGATAGAGGGAATGAATTTAGAGGATGAGGAGGTGGATTTCAGAACCCTCAAGGGGGAAGAGGATTTAATGGAGGACAGCTGCAGCAGTGCTGGAATTGTGGGAGGATGGGACACATGGCCCCAAACGTGTAGAAGTTGAGGGGGAATGCAGCAGAACTGGCAAGCTAAAAGAAGGGGGATGGGTTATTTCCCACTGTGCAATACAGAACCACCAGAGAGCAAAGATCGCACGCAGTATCAGACACCTGGGCCACAAATGCAGCAAACACAGCAGATTTCGCTGCAACCACATTCGCCACAAGGGCAAACACAGCAGATTCCGCTGCAACCACAGTCGCCGCAAGGGCAACCACAGCAAGCGCCTATGCAAACACAAGTACAGACACAACAGTATACACTGATGCAACAGGCAACAATGCCACAATGGAAAGTCAATACAGGATCCACACAAACACCTACACCAGGATAGGGAGTGTGACAGTAGTGGGAGGGAATCCTTTTACGGGTACAGGGATGAATTTGTATCCACAAAAGGAAAATCCCCAGAGTGACCTGATGTGTTCAGTACTATCTATGACCCCTGTAAGGAACTCATGGTTACAACAGTAAAGACGGACAGAAGTTATCACAGTTCAAGGGTGTTTATTAAACTGTATAAATGGGTCAGAAAAACACTTAATCTAAACTTAAATATAAGATGGAAGCAAGCTACGACCATAAAATAATAAGGCAGGCCTAGTGACGTCTTGTCAAATTAAAAGGGCCTATACTAAAAAAAACTATTGCCAGTCCTTACCGCTAAGTTACAAAAATAGTGCGGGATAATATTCATCAGAAAAGAAAGAAGTGTTCACAAAATGATAAGTCAGGATGTTATAGCTGGGGTCCCCATTCGCCACGTTTTTAGCACAGGACAAGGCAGGACTCTTGAGCAGAGCACACTCCTCGGCCTCTTTTGCACAAAGTCACAGTTCCTTTCAGCGATATCAGGACTTTAGGTGGTCAAGTCTCTTATTCTACAAAGTCTCTTGCTGCCGAGGGCCTGATGTGTCAACAATAACAAAACAAAAGTTCCTTTCTGTATTCTTTATGTTGGGTGATGACTCTTCACCTCTGGATCCCCCTCTGGATCCCCCTCAACCGGGCTCCGATCCTCTTGAATGTTAGCATCCCTCTGTCGGGTTCACTATGGCCTTTTATTCAAAATCCCTTCACCTGTAGTATTCACAAGTTTCAATGTCCTTTTAAACAACCTTTCACTGTGGACATCCCTCAGCCGGGTACACTTTTGTCAACACAATGTTCATGGGTTATCATGCTTCACCCCGCTCTGCAGGCATCCCTCAGCCGGGTTCATATTTGTCATACAACAGAGTTCACTTTGGGTTTTATCACAATGTAGGATTCACTTCCCTTAGCTTTCCCTTGGCTTTATCACAGTACGGGATTCACTTCCCTTAGCTTCCTTCTTGGCATCCTTCAGTCGGGTTCACATTGCCTTTTTAACATAGTTCAAAAGAAAGACATTGCAGATGACTTAGGTTCTTCCCTTACCCAAGTCCGGGTCTCAGCACCCAGTTAGGCGTTCCCTTAAGCCCCAAGTCAGGCTTTCACTTAAGCCCCCAGTCAGGCTTCACACAGTTGTATTATCACATAAGGTTCCCCTCCGTCGCGCTCACACCTTCCTCAGTGGCTCTTACACCTTGGCTTCCTTCTGTTCGCTGGGTCAGAGACTTTAGAGTGGGCGAGAACTTTTACGGGAACCCCAGCCTGACCACTCTGACCATTAATCCTCTGGGTTCTGGGTCAAAGAATTTCAAGTGTATGACCACTTTGACCTCCTATGTCAGGCTCTCCTAGGGCCTCCTGGTATCTGTAGTTTTGGGGACCAACCAGAGTCTTTCGATTAAGCGCCCATGTAGCGCAGGACCACTCTGCAGCTGGTCTTTCCATGGGTTTTAAAAGTTCAGTAACAGGTATTTCCTTTGTTCAAATCATGTTGCCGTTTGCAAACTTCTGTTACGCTCACCTAGTCTCTGCGGGGGTGATGGGGCACGGTTGGAGCCCTCCCTCAGCTTGGCTCCTCTGGATTGCTTTCCTCTCCCGGTTGTTGCAGAGCCTGCTGTTCTGGATACTGGTATTGCCCCTGAGAGAAGATGAGAGCTAATGAGAATGGCGTGGGGGTGTCGTGACTTACCTCGACCCTCTCGTGCCAAAATGAAGTATGGAAGCGTTTTCCCATGCAAGCTCCCCTGTTGTGTTGTAACGTTGAGCTATCCGTCCTGCTTATTTTAGCAGGGGCGCGTAGAGCAGACCGAGTTGCTTCACTGGTCCGTGGAAGTGTTGATCCAGACTGGCTGTGACCAATCCACTTATTAGAAGGTAAGTCTTTTGGTTGTGATTATAGTTTGTTTATCATAATGTCTTTGTCTTGTTCAATAATAATTCTTGCAATGTCTATTCTCATCCCTATAGGTATGAAGAAGCAGATCTGAGTCGTGGAGCGAATCTGGGCAGCTCCTCGAGCCTGATGGAACTGGTAAATTGGCCTTTCTAAAGGAAATCTGGGCACTGGTATGGTGCCTAAGCGTTCGTTATTGTTATGAATTCTAACCTGTTGTTCTATCTTTTATCTTGCAGGAGAAGGCCGACGGTGTAGAACGAAGTCCGGATGCTCGATGCAGCTCTGCGGTTGCAGGATGAAGACGTCACGAAGAAAAGGAACGAAGTGGAGCTCCGGTTAGCTGGACGCCCGGATCAGGTGAGAAGAAGGCCCCGACTCCGGTAGAGATGGGATGCAGGTAAGAGACGCACACAACGATGGAGCGGCTGGGAGCAGGTAGGAGCGCCTTTGGCGATGGAGTAGCTGGATTCAGGTAAGAGGCGCTCACAGCGATGGAGAAGCTGGATTCAGGTAAGAAGCGCACACAGCGATGGAGTAGCTGGAATCGGGTAAGAGGCGCGTACAGCAATGGAGCGGCTGAAAGCAGATAAGACGCGCCATCCGCGGTGGAGATGCTGGAATCTGGTAAGATGTCTTCAGAGATGAAGCAGCTGGGATCAAGTGGATGTACAGGTAAGAACAGCGGTAAGCGTTATGCTGCAAAAGCAGAACAAAGCGAAGCAGAGGCATGTGGAAGGGTTGGCCTTATATAGGCTGGCCGTGGCCCCTCCCTTTAGCTCCGCCTAGTGGCTCCACCTTGCCCCATCCAGGGACTCCCGCACGTGACCTCCAATGTTGTTCTATGGCCACGCCCGGCCCTGCTGCACGTGCCTTTGGTAGAGTGTGCTAGGCTCACTTTTACATGAGCCTGGCACCAGAGGCTCCAGGACTGGGTCCATTTGGACCCTGGGGATGAGGGAGGATGCCCTTAGTTCTGTGGCCATGACAGCACTCCCGGGCGTTCCTCTCCCCGGTCAAGGTTTGGTGGGGTTGTTAAGATGAAACGCCTGATTAGTCGAGGTCCATAACCCTTCCAATCGATTAAGTAGTACAATTTTGATTGTACCATTTTAGAATCTAGAATGTCCATAACCTTGTACTCAGGTGCTCCTCCGATAATTTCAGGCTCCGGTGGTTTTTTGATTCTAGTCTCAGGCTTCACTGGCTTTAAGAGAGAAACGTGAAATACTGGATGAATTTGCATATTGTCGGGTAGATCTAGTTTTACTGCTGCAAGGTTGATGATGGCCTTGATGGAATAAGGTCCTAGATATCTGAGACGGAAGACTCAAGGTCCTTTTGAGTGGTATATTTCGGGCAGCCAACCATACTTAATCCCCAATTTGGTAATGTGGAGCTTCCCTTCTATGCATGTCAGAAAACTTCTTTTGCTGTTACTTGGCTTTAGTTAGATTCTTGGTTGCTTCCTTGACGGTTTCAGTAATAGTCTTATGTAGTAAAGTGATTGCTGGCATTTCTAGCTCATCAAGTGGGTCAAAGGAGGATGTACGAGGATGCCGACCCTTCATGATATAGAATGGGGTCTGTCCTGTGCTTGTGTGGATAGTGTTATTGTAAGCTTTGTGGGCTTTGTACTTCTAGGGCTTCTTTTTCGCCTGGGCTCAGGCCCACCCCTAAGGCCACTGACTTTCCAAAATTGATGGCAAAACCTGATACACTTCCGAAACTTTGAATTTCAGCCAAGGCCCCCTTCATGGAAGCCTTAATGTCAGAGATGGTCAGCAGCACATCATCGACGTAAATTCGGGGCTCCACGGCGAATGTGTTGGGCAAGGGGCTCCATGGCCAAGGAGAAGAGTAAAGGAGACAAGGGACATCCTTGTCTCGTTCCACACGTTAGGGGAATCGGATCCGACAAGAGGCCATTGACTCTCAACCGTGTGCTGGGGGATTGATAATTGGCCTTGACCATTTTCTGTAAAGTCGGGCCAAAGCTGAAAGCCTGAAGGGTGAGGCGAAGGTAAGTCCAGTCCTCTTTATCGAAGGCCTTGGTTGCATCTAGGGCCAGCAGAGCGAGTTGTTGTGCTTCCTGATTGGCGATCTCTATTAGGTCTAATGCTCTGCAGATATTATCACGGTCGATATGTGGCTTATGAACCCAGTCTGGTCTGGGTCTATAATGCTGGGGAGGATAGACGCAAGGCGGTTGGGTAAAATCTTAGAGTATATGTTGGCGCGTAGATTTAATAGCAATATGGGTCTATACAAGCTATTGTTCTTAGGATCTTTCCCGGGCTTGAGGATAAGGACAGTGATGGATTTCTGCATAGTTGGGGTGATGTTCCCTGTGGCAGCAAACGAGTTGAAGAGCCGGGCTAAGGGGCCCACCAGATGCGAGCGGAAGAGTTTGTAGAATCGGGTGGAGAAACCGTCTGGGCCAGGGGCCTTGGACTTCAAGCTTTTTATAGCTTCCTCGACTTCTTTGCTTGTGATGGGCGACTCAAGTCCTTCCCTTGTCACGGGTGTGAGGGGCGGAAGAGCTGCCTCTTGAATGTAAGATAATTGTTCGGGTAGGCTCCTCGGCACTGCCGTCATTATCTTCGAGTTGATGGGTAACCGCCAGGTGAAGGTTCTTGCGTTCTGTGAATTGGACCACCCCTTGAGGATCACGTAGGCCCAGGAAGGTGTTTCTTTTCTTCACTTTGGCCAGTTTATTTACCAGCAGCTTGTTGGCCTTATTGTTGTTAACATAGTACCATTGTTTTGTTCTGGTTAGTAAGTTTGCCGTGGCGTCAGCGTAGTGCACCTCCAGTCTCTTCCTTGCCACCTGTAAGGCCCTGTAGGATTTCGGGGACCAGCCCTTTTGTTTGTGAATGGCTTCCGCCTCTCGGACCGCAGCTTCCAGGACGGCATGGGCCGCATGTTTTCGTTTGTGGAAGACCGCGCCTTGGGCGATCAGCTCCCCTCTGAGCACCGCCTTCATGGCGTCCCAAGTGTTAGCTGGAGAGGTGTCCTCATCGCGGTTTTCCATGAAGACGTTTTTTATTGTTCTGGTAATGGAGTCCCTCACTGCCATATCGCCTAGGATAGGGTCATACAGGTTCCATTGGCGGCAAGGGGGGGGGTCGGGCTTGTTTGCTCGCAGGATCAGGGAGACAGTAGCATGGTCTGAGAGGATCCAAGGGCCTATGGTAACATCGTCTGTGAAGGCCAGGATCTGGGGGGAGGCTAGCAATAAGTCAATTCTGGAGAAGGTGCAGTGAACATATGAATAGAAAGTGAAATTCTTCTTCTCCTCTGGGAATAACACCCTCCAGGAGTCAACGACATTCAGTGTTCGAAACAGGTCGATCAGATCTTTTGCCAGTCTTAGGATGAAGGGGGGATGATCCGTCTTTGAGTGGGTCTGGGGCCCTGTTAAAGTCTCCCCCAATGATTACCTGCCCCTCAATGAATGGGAGGAGATACTCCTCTAAGTCCCGATAGAACCCCTCCTGATGCTCGTTCGGTGCTTAGGCTGAGATGAGGGTGTAGAGTGGGTCACAAATAATGCATTTGATTGCCTCCCTTCTTGGTATCATTGGAAGCGAAGAACTGTAGAGGAAAGGGTCCGCTGTGCAGGCGGGAGAAGTCTGCCCGGGATCAAGTGAGTCTCTTGCAGGAAGGCAACTGCGGTTCTCTTGTCCTGCAGCCTCTGCAGGATTGATTTCTTCTTCAGCTAGGAATTTAGGCCCCTGACATTTAGGGTGGTGAACTTCAGTTTTAGGTGTGGGGGTTGGTCCTCTAGGTCCTCTTGCCGCGGGAGGAGGGGTTGATGGGGTGGTCAGGTCAGCCATAGTCGTGGGGAGCAAGCTGCTTCGGGTTCTCCTGAGGCTGAGGTTTTTCAAATGGTCTCCAACGGGAGGTAAGAACTTCAAACAAAGGCTTCCAACGGGGTGCCAGATTTTAACGTATTGGTGTCTCCCCCGCCACCAAGGCTGTCAGCAGCCAAAGAAGTTGAGTATCACCCCAGGGGTAAAACGGTGACATTCACCCTGGAGGAGGGTATGGACCGCATGGGGTCTGCAGCAGGCTCAAGAAAGTTGGGTTCCAACGCTATGTGTGCTTCATTTAGGTCTGTGGTTTCTCTGCAATCTTATGCAGGGAGCGCGCCTAGGCTTGGGGGAGGCCTCGCCCGGCTCAGAGGTCTTTCGGCCAGGAGAGGACGAACCCGTACCCCCGGGGAGCCAGGACGTAGGATCAATGCTGCATCCTCGAGGTGGCTGATGGTTCGCGAGGTGCCATGTGTGAGAATTGTAGAGCCGTTGGGAATAGTCATCGATAGCGGATCTGTTGGTTTCAGAGGAAGATCGTGAGAGGGCACAACACTCTGTGCTTCTGCAGGATCAAGGGAGAGAGATCCTGAAAAATTTGGAGAGTGGAGCCCTGGAATGAGTTCATCGTGGGTGCGACCTATCGCTGATATAGCCTCTTTGGTGGTGTAGAAGTAGATTCTTGTAATTACATCCAGGGGGGAGTCCGAGTCGGTTCCCCGGCGAGGGCGCAGTCTATGGGTACGATCGAGTAACTGCTGTGTGTCATCTAAGTTCGGTAGCAGCGACTGGAAACAGTTGCCCACGTACTCAGGTAGGTCCTTGTCAGAGATGGAGGAGGGAACACCCTGGATGCGCAGGTTATTGCGGCAGGCGTGATTTTCAAGATCTTCCTGCTTGTATTCGAGGATCTTCGTCCTGTCCATCAGGGTCTGAATCGAGCGTTGCACTTCCGCTAATGAGTTGGAGTGTTCTTGGGCTAAGTCTTCAGACTCCCCCATCCTGTGCTCGATGTCACAACCCTCTGTTCCGTTTGTTTGAGCTTAGCGGTCAGTTCTGACATGCAGGATCTAAACTCTGCTTTAATGTCGGACATGAAAGCTTGAAGGTCTTCTTTGGTTGCAAGGGTCCCATTCTCATCTGACGTTTTTTGAGGAGTGAGTTTGACTGGGTCCGCTCTCTTCCCCTTATCCATTGCCAGGAGCATGGTGGAAATGTCTGCTGATTTAGGGGGCTTCAGAGCTTTAGTCATGGCTCTGGCGTAGGAGGCGACCCGCAACAAGATTTGTATGAGGGCACCGCTGTTAGCGGA
Organism: Ambystoma mexicanum; assembly: GCF_040938575.1. Taxonomy (NCBI): domain Eukaryota; kingdom Metazoa; phylum Chordata; class Amphibia; order Caudata; family Ambystomatidae; genus Ambystoma; species Ambystoma mexicanum. The sequence goes on from NC_090933.1 coordinate 596,624,787, forward strand.
GGGGTACGGTATTAGCTAAGACGTGGGAGGGCCCTAGAGTGCTAGTTGGGGGGGCATACAGCCTTGCTTTAAGGGTGGCAGAGCGAGTTGAGTGGGCCAGGGCACCCCAGGAGGAGAGCAGGTGGGACGGGTCCATCAGAAGCTTTTCTATGGTGGAGAGGTGACTAGCATGCAGGAGAAGGAGTAAGAGGATCTCCCAAACTTATGGCTGCCGTAGGAGCTCTACTCACCAGGTGGCGGGTGACCAAGGAGGAAAGCGTGGAGGGCAGGCCACTCCGTTCCGTTGGTGATGGGGGATGGGGCAGGGGCGCCCCAGGAAGTCGAGAGGTGTTGTTTCTGGCTGGGCTGCAGTAGAGATTCCAGGGGTCCTGGACTCTGATGAGGTAACAACTTGGGCTCCAGGGGCAGGGAGGAGAGGGAACAAACTCAGCAGTCCGCAGTGGGTCAGTCCTCTTTTCCCAATGGAGAGGTCCCCTGGGGCGTGTTTAGGCGGTTCTCGGAGGGCCCGGGAGACACCAGGTCCAGGAGGCAGCCCTATGAGGTTGCGTGTTGGGTCCCTTATGGTCTGCCTCACCACCTGAGAGAGGTGGGGTGTATACATCACTCCAGAGGGTTCCGGGGGAGGATCTTTACTGACCAGCCACTATGGAGGGGGAACAACAGTAGTGGCGACCATCACAAGGCTGCAGCGTAGGCAGTGGGGGGCCTAGGCGGTGAAAACTCCCCACATCCAGCAAGGAGAGAGGACCCCAGATAGCTTGCTCACTCTGCAGGGGGAGGGGCACAGTATCCTGTCCGGTGCTGAGGTTCCGTGGTGGGCACGAGAGGCACCGCTGCTGCGGTGTGAGGGCCCACCACAGGGCAGAGAACACAATTCAGAGCCCCCGGGGCTGGGGGCCGCAGCAGCAGGGTGCAGCTGCTGCCCGCTGAAGCCTCACCCCTTGGGCACCGGTGTCGCTGCTGAAGAGTGGTAGGGTGGAGTTGAGGAGGGCACCACCTTCAGAGGTAATGCCGGTTCACAGCTTCCTCAACCCCTGCTCCCCGGAGGAGGAGACCCGCCGTCCTGCAGGGTAGGCCCGCTCCATGTGGCCAGAGAAGGCAGGCTCCAAGGATCCAAAAGTAGTTGCCGACACCCTCGCGGAGTGCGGGTCTTGCCCCCAAGAGGAGGAGGCAGGTAGGTGGGGGGTTCAGGTGGGGCCCCAGCGGGTTGAAGGCGCCGGGGTGGGGGGCCTCCTCAGCAAATGCGGCCACGTAGCTGGGTCCGGGTCGGGTTCCCTGCCTGAGTCAAGGCTGGGATGTGCCTACGGTCCGGGCGCAGTCTGGTGAGCAAGTGCAGTCAGGCGCTGTGGGAGAGCCCAGGAGGAAGCCAGCCGGCAAGGGCAACTCTAAAGAGAACGCTGCAAGGCATCCGATCTCAGAGACGGGCCGCAGCGGCGAGCGTTTTTGGGGCTCCCGTCTCTGTTAGCGGCCCAGAATGTAGCCGGAGGGGCACTGAGCATTCCGCAACCAGGATCAAAAGTGCAGATAGTTAGAGCACAGCGGGAACATGTTTTATTTGACGAATACTGCGGTCCCCACGCGGAGGCCATTAAAGGAGCAGCCACATCGCTGGCACTCCAGGCCACGCCCCCAAATTCCTTATTCTTTAAGGCCGTTATCATGTTCATGATTTTTTAACTGTCCATTCTTAGTCGATTTTGACCAGGTTCGACGATTACAGAATGTTCCTATTTTGCAGGCGGCAAGATCTTCCCTCCTAGGAACATCATCTTTACTAAGTTGTGATCACTTTGTTTTGTCTTGACCACCATAAGATTACAGATTTTTCTGGCCATATTTTCTGAGGTGAAGAAATAGTCTATTATGAAACTTTGATCATCTCTTTCCCAGGTTGCTTTAGGGGGAATGTCTCTCTCTGCATTTTCGTTCATTAAGGACATACCTCTGGTATCCATTTCTTTCAACCAAGTTTTATTCAGAACATTCTGGGACTTCTTTTTCATACGTATGGACTTTTTGTTGGGTTCTACTCTGATGAGGCCTATATTTAAATCTCCACAGAGAATGATATTGAGATTGGAGTCATTAGACATAATGGCATCCATCAGATCACATATCTCCTCAATGAAGGTCATCTCACCAGCAGCTTGGTGTTGCCAATATACATTAATGATGTGGATTTTCAAATTATCCTTGGTTAACTTTTGTTGTGATTCAATGATAGTCAATTGTATGTAAGGTGACGCGTTACGTGTATTCAATATTCGAAAACCACTTTCTGGTTTAACCAGTGTGATTAAAACCGACATCAGGCGTCCTTTGGATTGATTGATGGTGGGATTTAATGCAAGTTCGTAATCTTCAACGCATGGAGGGGTTACAAGCCACGTTTCCTGTAGACATATTATATCCAGGAGTTTCAGGGCTGCAGAGGAGTTGTGGAACAGATGGGCAAAACCTCAAGTGTTCCAAGAGCCCACCTGTATTGAAGTTGAAGCACAAGTAACTGGACATTAGCTGGATTCCTTTGAATTCAGCGCTGCAGCCAACCAACTCCAGCTGTCACAGTCGTTCTTTTTATCCGTGACAGCTTTTGGAGTCTTCGTCATCATGAAATTTATGTTGTCACATGGAAATGTAATCTTTATTAGGTTTTATGGACTTGTTTCTTCCTCTAAGGAGTTGTCTTCAAAGCCTTCTTCTTCCTCAACAGTATTGTGGAAACAGAAAAATTGATATGAGGCCGGGAAGCCCAAAGGAAACACACCAACACAGGTTACAAAGGACATACAAAGCGCTTTATTCAAAGTTACAACAATTACCAAAGTCAATTGACATACGGATAGCTATTCGGCCCTCAGAGTAACAGAACGAACCATCAACGGTAGTTCGCCGTGTTAGTGTGAGAGACCGAACATCGGGATACTTGGGTTTTTATACTTTTTATCCAGCCTTGGCCAACCCCCTCGCAAGTTAACCATTCTCGGAACCAAACCTAGGGTTCGTAGCCAGGTCAATCCCATAATGTATGCATTTTGATCAGTTCCGCTGATACAGTTGTTCATTTACATTTAGGTCAGGGAGAGGACAAGGTCTCAGTTCGCGACCCTAACAAGTGGCCTCCGGACATATTACTTATTCATGTGTGCGGAGGTCACAACGGCCAGAATCCCACTCGTAATGTCATTCGGCCTCCATTTTGTTGTTCAGGGTGACTTCCACACTGCAAGAGTACCTAAAATGGCAGCTTAATCCAAGATGGCGATTTGCACAATACATTAAGGTCAAGACCTTGCCGCGGAATCTATGTACACGATGTTTTTAGACAACTTGGCGTAGGCCAACATACATTCAAACAATGCGATAGGAGGTACAATATTATTTCGATTTCCACAGACCCTCCTTTTGGCCTATGCCAAGTGCTAAACATCATCCCTAATACTTTCGAAAATGACTCCATGTATTATCATCCATAGGTTCCGCATCATTGTCTGTAATGTCTATAGCCATAAGGTCGTTCATAAGAACCTCTTGCAACATGAATTCTTTAGATGCTGTATCTGGGGTATATATTTTATGCCCTATTGCGCTCACTGCCTGAGCACAACACCCCCCTATCATTCCACATATACTTGGGAGGCATTGAAAACAACAACAAAGAAATAACAGAATCCCTAAAATAACCATAATGACAGAAAACACCTTCCAACCCCAAGATCGCAGAGAATCCCAAAACCAAGTACTAAGGTTCCAGTCTCCTACAGGGATATGGACTTCAGAACTGAGAGTATGCAAGTTCTGAATTGCTTTAAAAATTGTTGGTGAGGAGTCTGGTACGAAAACACAACAAGCGGACCCCACTAATTTGCATACTCCACCTCGTTCTGCCAAGATGACATCTAATGCCATCCGATTTTGAAGTGCTACCAATCTTATCGCCTTTTGCTCTAAGGTCATATTGTAGAGTATGTCCGTGGTCCGGTTGATCGTTCTCTCCAATACCCTTGCTAATCCCCTAATATTCTCTGAGTTTGCTATTTGTCCCCAAAAGGGCACAACCGATTTAGCTATGTCCCCAAATACTTGCCCAGGGGTATCTCCATTGTTGTCTCGCCGCGGGCGAGCCTTAGAAATCTCTAACGTACTTGCTACAAATACCCCGGGTAACAATATTCCTAAATAACAGGTCCCCTGCCAATTCTTGGGCAACCAGGGAAATGCTAAACTACCACAAACAAAATAAACGGGCCCTCCTACATACAGAGGCCTGTTTTCCCCAGTCAAATTTACAATATTTTTACAAGTTTCAAAATCTCCCATTGGCCTAGTGCCATTTCTCTGTACACAGAAGGGAACCGAATCGGGACTATGATTTACAGAATAAGAAGGAGGTACAGCGTCCTTATTGCCTATCGGAGCCATTTTAAAGGAAATCAGAGTTTGAAAAGGAAGAGATAGTTTGTCAGACGGTCTAATAGAAGCAACGTTAGGTTTACTTCTATTTGCGAAAAGCGAGCATCCCAGGGGAGTCAATACACGTTTCTCGAAATCATTCAAATTAGTTCCATCAAAGTTCCCTGAGATGCTATCATTCCATCGGCCAAAGAATAGTGCTCTAAGAGAGGCATAGCAAGAAGTCGTTAAAAGGTAGAGGATGTATATACCATCCCAGTCCCTTGTTCCCATGTTGCGGTAAGTGAGTACAAATCCAACAATTACTCTTATTAAAAATGGCATGAGTAGCATTCATTACTATCATCAGAGTGTTATTATGATACTTCTGTCTATGTTGGGAGTCTCTAGGGGACAAAGTGTGAAGGTGTACAGAGGGAGTCAAAACAGTTGGTACGATCTTGGTCGGTAATAAAGGTTTCAAAGGATAGACTTCATCGAAATACCAAAGTCCTACAGCAGCAGTTGCAAAAATAACAATAATCATAATTAAAACACAACAGTACGTTTTCGGGGCCCAGGCACATTGTTCATTGTTCGATTTGGTCACCCCCTTATCTAAAAGTCCAGTGCGGGGAGCAGCGGTGAAGGCGGCAGGCATCATAGTTCCTTGATCGACGGCCCCAATGTTCGTTGCTGGCGACACTACGGTCGCGTGATTTCTTAGTCCTTCCCAACCCTAGCCAGCAGAATCCCTTTTTGTTCAACAAAACAAAACAATTTTCTGATCACTTCGTTTTGCAGACGCACGACACTTGATGAGTGATTTATCAAGAGAGTGCGGAGACGAAATGGACTGTTCCCCAAGCTCCTCGGGCTCAGAGAACTTCTCCGACGCACTCACAGCGCTGTTTGCTACTCCAAGAGCAGAGACTGTAGCATCAGCGAGGGGTTCTGCTTCTTCTGTAGCATGTGGCATCGGGTGAGGAAGTTTCTTGACGTGCGTCGCGTGAATCCAGTTCTTCTTTCCAGCCACCCGCACTGCTGTCCTGGTGACCAGTAATACCTGGTGGGGTCCTCGCCAGCGAGACGCGAGACAAGAAGACCTCTCGTAGGCCTTCACGAGGACCCAACTTCCAGGCTGTATATCGTGTCCTGGGCCCGTGAACCGTACAGGTAAAGCAGCGTGCACCTGGTGGTAGATGAAATACAGATTTTTAGTTAACTGGTTACAGTAGTCCACAAGCAGTACATTCTCCACCTCCCTCAGGGCTTTAGGTTTTGGGAGACCCCAAATGTTAGCAGGCCTCCCCATTACTACTTCAAATGGAGAAAGCCCAGTTCTAGTCTGAGGTGTGGTACGCATAGCTAATAACACAATAGGCAAAGCATCTGGCCATTTCAGTTTGGTATCAGCACATGTTTTCGCAAGTTTATTCTTTAGAATACCGTTGTGTCTTTCTACCAACCCAGCACTTTGAGGATGCCTAGCTGAATGAAATCGTTTCTCAATACCTAGGGCTGTACAAATTTGCAAAATTACTGCTGCGATAAAGTGAGGACCATTGTCCGACCAGATTATCCTCGGGAGCCCAAATCGAGGAAAGAATTCTTTTACCATAATCTTTGCAGTGGTCATGGTGGTAGCATCTTTGACGGGGAAAGCCTCAACCCATTTACTAAAGGCACAAATAATGACAAGAACATATTTCAGATTATTACATCGCTCCATTTCAATAAAATCAAAGTGAATGACCTCAAAAGGGACAGAGGGGGGCCCGAAACTTCCCCTTGGAGTCACTGTCCCTTTACCCACATTGTGCTGTAGGCAGACCATGCAGTTCTGGACGTGCCTCTTCGCAGTTTCCAGAATTTTCTCATTTACCCAAACCTGTTCTAACATTTTCGTGATCTGCTGGGCACACACATGCGTAGGACCGTGTGCCATCGTAACCATCGCCAATACATAAGAATCAGGAAGCAACCATTTCCCTTCGGATGTATCCACCCTTCGTCATCCAATTTCCCCATTCCTTCAGCCCACTTTCTAGATTCTTCCATCGTGGCATCAGTCTGAATATCTCGCACAGAACCAATACCTTCATCCATTATGCAAACATCTCTCATTTCCCTCGAGGTATACATGTCCGTGCTAAGGTCTGTGGCCGTTTGTCTGGCTATCAAGTCTGCAAAAGCGTTCCCTTTGCCCACATCATCGATGACCTTGCGATGTGCTGCACATTTCATGATCGCTAACCGTTTAGGGAGTGAGAGGGCCGAAAGTAATTGCACTATCAAAGGACCATGCTGAATCTTGGTCCCATGTGAGGTCAGGAACCCTCTTTCCGACCAAAGCTTTCCGAAGTTGTGAGCCACCCCAAATGCGTACTGGCTATCGGTATATATATTTACTCTTCGCCCTTGGGAAAGTTCACAAGCTCGGGTCAATGCTATAATCTCTGCGGCCTGCGCGGAGTTATGCGAAATTCTCTTGGTTTCAACAATTTTGCTCAATGTAGTAACTGCATAAGCAGCTGTAGATGTACCATTTGAAAGTTTGAAGCAGGAGCCATCACAAAACAGCTCCCCTTCTGCATTATCCAAAGGAGTATCTATGAGATCTATCCTGCCCTTCGTTTCTTGCTCGGTGGTATACAGGCAGTCATGTGATTCTTCGTCACCGCAAACAGTGTTTTGCGGGAAAGGTAAGAGTTCAGCCGGATTGAGAACACAACACCTCTTAATTTGAATATGAGGGGCAAACAGAATTAGTTCATACCTTGTTAACCGTGCTGAGGTGAGGTGTTGCGTTTGGGTTTTGTTCAATAGGATATCAACAGAGTGAGGTACCATCAAAATCAAATCATGGCCTAGGACCATTCCCTCACTCTGTTTTACAGACGCAGCAGCAGCAGCAACAGCGGCAAACATCTTGGCAAAACGCATGCGACAGGATCAAGGGCGGAGGAGTAGTAGCCGCACGGCCTATTCTTCCCTCCGTGTTCCTGTGTTAACACAGCCAAAGCACATCCATCACATTCATGCACAAACAACACAAAGGCCTTGTCATAATTTGGAGTACCCAAAACCGGTGCCGAACATAGCGCGGTTTTGAGAAGCTCAAATGATCGTTGATGTTCCGATTCCCATGGCAGTGGCAGAGAAATGCCCTTCTTCGTCAAAGCCAACATCGGTTTTACCACTAGTGCGAAATTCGGGATCCACAACCTACAGTAGGACGCCATCCCTATCAGGGCTCTGACTTCCTTCTGCGTTTTTGGAACAGACATGCCAGAAATGTGTTTTATTCTTTCAGGTGTCAATCTTCTCCCCTCCTTTGACAGGAGGTAGCCTAGATAGGCAACCTCCTGACAACAATATTGAAATTTTTTAAGCGAAGCTTTGTGACCATTTTTAGCTAGATGAACAAGCAGCAGTATAGTGCCTTCTTTACAGGCTTTCTCAGAATCTGCAGCCAAAAGTAAATCGTCAACATATTGAAGCAGCGTGCAAGTAGGTGGCAATTCAAGGGTGTCGAGCTGCTCTTTGAAAGCTCTACTATAAATACTAGGACTTTCAGTATACCCTTGAGGTGCCCTTGTAAATGTAAATGAGCGTCCCCCCAAGGTGAACGCAAACAGATATCTGCTTTCTTTATGTATAGGGATACTAAAGAAGGCGTTTTTCAGATCCACGACACTAAAGTGCGTAGCCGTAGCAGGGATCATTGTTAATATCGTCGTCACATCAGGCACAATTGGAAATTGTGGGGCGACCACTCGGTTAATAGCACGAAGATCGATTATAAACCGGTATGGAATTGCATTGTCGCCTTTCTTATATACGACTAAGATCGGACTGTTACACAAACTACCTGTAATCTCTTCGATTACCCCACGATGTACAAAATCGGAGACAATGCATTTCAAAGCACGTTCGCCTTCAGCTGATATTTTATACTGCGGAATGCGTGGCAGTTTCACCCCATGTTTCAGGACTATTTTAACGGGCTCAATATGTAATACTCCGACATCATTGTCGTCCACCGCCCACAAACATTCCGGAACAATGCTAAACTCGGGAGGTAAAGGTCGAATCAAAAACTGAGAATTAGGAAGTTGCTGTGGTGAAACCGTTAGCCGTATTCCATCCGAAGAACAATGAATTACTGCGTTCAATTTCTTTAACAAATTCAACCCCAGCAAGTTCTCTCCACAGTTTGAAGTGAGAAGAAAAGGACAATGGTCCGTAAAGGGACCCAAAGAAACGGAGACCGGCGCAGAAACCGGACAGACAGTTGGTATACCAGAAAACCCTACGGAAACATTTGTTTGCCCTGACAGTGGGATGTTCGGAACCCTGGAATGATCAATGGAGCACTTCTGTGCCCCAGTGTCAATCAAAAACTGGTGTTTCCTATTCCTCACTAATAATTCAACGTAGGGGCCTTTTTGATTAACGGGAATAGGCAAAGGTTCCAAACCCTGCTTCGGGCAATCCTAATAATATAGAGCCTCATCAGAAGGAAGCTCTTCAGAAAGGTAGGCAGCAGAAGGGTGATCAAATATGTTTCTTGAGTCCATACTCGAGGTCTGATTTTCCCGTGAAAAAGGTTGCTGAGAATCTTGTAAAAGTTGACCTCTGTCAGGGCCCCCCGCTCCAGGGCGGTCCCTAGGTCGTCTACCCATACCCCCAGACGTACTGTTTGACCTTTGGCGAAGGACAGGGCACTGTGCTCGCCAATGACCTTCCTGGCGGCAATAAGCACATTGATTAATATTCACAGGACTCAGAGGAGCATTTCCTTTTGGAACGTACTGACCTCTAGTCTGTGTTGTACCTCATCTGGGGTTTCTAATAATTTGCTGCAATAATACTTTGGTTTTCAAATCACCCTTTCTCTTTTCGATTTTCTCCTTTTCATTATTAACACGGTTCTCATAATACTGAGCCATGTGCAAAACCTCAGATTGAGATTTTGCCTGCCAAGCGCTCTCAGAGGACATAATTTGTGACTGGATGTCAGGTAACAATCCACGTACAAATTTGTCCACGAACAACCTCTTCCCCGACTCTGTACCTAAATCCTGTCCACTGAAGTCAGAAAATACCTGCTCGAATCTATTGAAAAATTCGGTGGCGCCTTCAGTTTTCCCTTGGACACAGGCCGTAAGCTTGTCCTAAATAATCCTTTTTTCTGGAATTATAGTTTTTAGTTTAACGACAATCCTATCAGGTAAAGTAAGTATTACCTGTGGCGGTTTCTCACCAGGTGGTCTTTCTCCATCAATTCTAATCAGATTTGCCCACGTATCCCCCAGTCCTGGCACATCGTCTATTGTCCGAACCTGTTTCCATACATCTACGGGTAGGAGCACAGCAAATAACAAGTCAATGTCACTTAAGGTGAACACAGAGGACTGTAGAACGGACTCTATTTCTTTGTAAAACCCCGTCGGGTTTTTCCTAATATCGGGAACTGATTGTCTAATTGTGTTCACTTCCTGTCGTGAAAACGTTACGTGAACGAATTGCGATACATAATGTGCAGGGATATCCACCGCGGGGGCACCAGTCGCCGCGTTGGCGGGGATCTCAACCTTTGGGACAAAGGTCGGAGGAACCTCTCTCATAGGCAACTGAGATATAGGTACCTCTGGCCGCTTACTAAGCAATAGAGCCAGGTCGAGCGCTAAGGCAGCTGTAGAAGTGTCGGGCGAAAAAACCCTTTTACAAATCCCCAATAATTCTATGGGGCAACTAACCTTCTTTCTTACACATTCCTCTTGCAGGTGCTGTACCATCACCTGAATTACTTTTCTTTGCATCTCTACTGTATACTGACTATACATGTCATACACTTCGTCTGGCGATATCGATGAATCTGAGATCCATCGAACCGCATCTTTGGTACAAATTCGTACTTCCTCAGGTGCTGATCTTTGGCACGGAAGGAACCGTTTCTGTACATATATTCTATCGTCCTCATCATCCTCATCTCGTGATTTTTCAAAGTCTTTCCTAAACTCAAACAATCTTTCGACATGTCCATATACTTTCTGCTCTGTGTCCCTCGAACGTGCCAAAACATTCAGATCTCTCACCCCTTGTGGAAGATCCGAATTTTGTAATCTACCCCACATCACACACAAATGAGTCCCCAAACCTTCGATAAAAACATTTTTCTCGGGAAAACTATTCAAATTAGATAATGTAGAAAAAATATTAGCTTGATCACCTTTCTCCATGCAATGCTTAGCCCATGCAAACAATTCCTGTTTCCTATCTGCAGAAACAGTACTACGAGTCACAATCTTTGACCCTGCACCTGGATCGACTCCGATCGATACAGGGCCACTCGGGAGCGGAGGTATAGGTAAATTTAACAAAGGTGTAAGTGCAGGGGGAAGGGGCGGTGCGATAGGCGGAGGAACAACAACCAAAGGACTAGAAACAATAGGCTGTACAGGGGGAACAGGAATAGCAACAGGAACAACAGCAGGAATGGGCAGAGTGCCCAAGACAGGAGCATACGGAGGTGGCGCTGAGGCATCGGGCCTGCGTTCATTTAATAACTTCTCAATAAATTCCTCAGAAACATGGAAATCTTTAGAGGGGTAAATTTTCTGGACCCCGAGTGAAAAGGCTCTATCCATATTTTTAACTAATTCTGACCGCTTTTCTTTATCATATAATAATGCTTTTTCAGCGTTTGTTTTATGACGACGTGCATGTTTATCCCTACTTTTAAGCTGCTGCAATGCTTCTTTCTTCCAATTTTGTAACACATCAAAGGCTGCTGGTCTAGCCTTTTTTTTTAACAAGATCGATTCTAAATATTCAATACGGGGGATCTCAAAACTACCATTGATTGGCCACTGAAATTCGGAGGCATGTCTGGTCTGTCTGTGCCAAATGTCATTAAATACGATACTACCAATGCCATACTTACAGTACATAGTACACGCCGGCGACCCCTCCTGTGGTGCCGGATGGCTAAATTCCAAAGATTGTCGATCGCTGCGGAACAGAGCCCTAAAACAGCTAGACAATTTCCCAGGCATTTCTCAAAAAATTGGTGTTACCTTGTCCAATAATTGTGTCTGCAGATACAATACGCCAAATTCAAAGTGTCAGGGTTAAATTAAGAGCCGGGTCATGACTGCACCTGACCAAACCTAAGGAGGACCGTACGGTTTACAAAGGACCTACCTAACAAATTTTACCTTGCGTTTGGTGGTTTCGGCAAATCTGCCCGCCTCAAAATTGGACCCTCGTCAAGATGCCGTGTCAGACCACACGACTATCGTCCAAGGATAGGATCGTGCAGCGCTGCCGAGGTATCGCGTCTCGATTGGTCGGGCCCGCAGAATCACACCGTCCGATCCCGGTTCGATAGTCTGCGTCAACCTTCAATGATCCGGCATCAATCTTGAGGGTCCCTATTCGGGCGCCAACTGTGGAAACAGAAAAATTGATATGAGGCCGGGAAGCCCAAAGGAAACACACCAACACAGGTTACAAAGGACATACAAAGCGCTTTATTCAAAGTTACAAAAATTACCAAAGTCAATTGACATACGGATAGCTATTCGGCCCTCAGAGTAACAGAACGAACCATCAACGGTAGTTCGCCGTGTTAGTGTGAGACCCCGAACATCGGGATACTTGGGTTTTTATACTTTTTATCCAGCCTTGGCCAACCCCCTCGCAAGTTAACCATTCTCAGAACCAAACCTAGGGTTCGTAGCCAGGTCAATCCCATAATGTATGCATTTTGATCAGTTCCGCTGATACAGTTGTTTATTTACATTTAGGTCAGGGAGAGGACAAGGTCTCAATTCGCGACCCTAACAAGTGGCCTGCGGGCATATTACTTATTCATGTGTGCGGAGGTCACAACGGCCAGAATCCCACTCGTAATGTCATTCGGCCTCCATTTTGTTGTTAAGGGTGACTTCCACACTGCAAGAGTACCTAAAATGGCGGCTTAATCCAAGATGGCGATTTGCACAATACATTAAGGTCAAGACCTTGCCGCGGAATCTATGTACACGATGTTTTTAGACAACTTGGCGTAGGCCAACATACATTCAAACAATGCGATAGGAGGTACAATATTATTTCGATTTCCACAGTATCTGTGTACACTTCTGGCTTTTTAACCAATCTGGCATACATGTTTTGACATTTATCTTGTTTAGAGTTACAACCATGCCTTTTTATATCCGTCACATTAGTTTGTGTAGGAGTTTTAAGTGTAATCTCTGTGGAGGTGATTTATCTCAAATCGAATCCCAGCATATTTATATCCGATTTCCATCTAAGACAATATCACATATTGTCCTAGAATAAATTTGCAATAATACTCGATCGAACGTGGACTCTTTAATGAAATCAACTGTCTTAATATCATTTGATGAGATCGATTTCAAATGAGGAATATGGTGAAAAAGTTGTAACACATTGAGCCTCGTTACAAGTATGGCGGTAAGGCAACAACGGTGCCAGTATCACTACCAGCACGGTTGCTACCGTACCGCCATACTAGGAGTTCTGCTTGCGAGTGCCCTTGCAGCCACCAGGTCTGACCTTGTGGCTGTACCGGCACCCGCAAGCAGAACATGATAGTAGCACCGGTACCATTATTAACGGTACCGGTGCTACCACCCTCCCTATTCCCATTGAGCCTTATAGGGCTCAAATGGGAATGGGGATGTAACGGGCCCGGCACCCGCGAAAGGGCAATTACCGGGTCCGGCTGGGCCGGAATAGCCTGTTAATTGCCCATTCGCGGGTGCCGGACTCGGATGCGAGTTTGGAGGTAGTCTTGCCGGTAAAACCGGCAAGGCTACCTCCAACCTCGTAATGAGGCCCATTGTATCTTTTTAATATGAGCCCATCATTGGTCGGAGTGATTCTTTCTAATAGTAAACAATAGGCAGAGCCAATCCTTTGGCTCTTGCTTGGGTTCTTTGCAATCACTGGCGGTGCAAGGTTGCCTATCGACTCTCCAATCCTTCTTGTGACCAACTTTTCTTTTATTGGAAACTCTAATAAGACTACCAAGAGGTGATTCTATCAATTGATTGTTGAATTGTACAGCTGGCTGGGATCTCTGTTTCATGGTTCGATTTTGTGTTATGACCACATGTGTTACTGAGATCCTTTCCCTTCGATCCTCAATTGTCAGGAAGCCATCCGGTTCAGCAACTCTTCCACTCCCAGCTGTTGTACAGTTGGGAGATTTCTTCAGTGGTGTAGGAATAATGCATACTCTTTTTACGGTTTCGGAAGGTTGCTCCATAAGTTCTATCTTAGGCGAGGGTGGTTGTTCATCTTCAGATTCAGAACATAAGATGATTCGCTCCTCTTGCTGGAATCCTGCTTCTGCTTCTTCATCTTCTCTGTCCGTGTCGTATGTAGACAGGTTCAATAGCTCTTTTGTCAGTTTTGCTTTTTTTGTATTTTTCATTATTTTTCTCTATCTCTTGGGACAAAGACTTTCCTTCTTCACTCTTCGTCAATGCTTTTTTGTGATTGGAGGTTTGAATAGTAACTTTCAAGGAGTTGATATTCCTAAAAAATGTACATTCTTGGCGTGTTTTTTGTTTTCTTTTTCTTTTTAGTAAATTGCGGATTAGACTCAAATATTTCAAAGAGTCCTCCCTTTTTGATTTTGCAAATATTACATAACTTTCATTAACCTTTAGGACAGTTTTCTCTGTGTTTTTGTTCGACAAGGCAGGTTTTGTACTCGTCCCTTCAGCATTAGCCAAGGTCAATGGAATAGTATCTTGCACATCCACAACTCGATTTTGTGTTTTTGCTACAACACCTTTGCCTAAAATTGTCACTTGGTGCTGTTAAGGAGCTTAGGGTGTCACATCAGAACAAGCGACACCACAGATGTTTACTGGATCGCTACTCGAGACACTTAAACTTGGGTTGGCAATGGGCATCAGATCTTGGGACCTGATGTTATTCGCTTCACTTTGGAACTTGGCCTGAGCAATTGAGCTTGCTATCTTATTTTCTCTTCTTTCTTTACAGAATTCAGTGCCGATTGAGCATAGGTCACCGCTTAATGGTTGCTCTCTCTTTAATATGGCCAAGGCTTCCCTCGCAACCTCAGCGAGAAGCCTTTTGCTGTATCTTGTTTTTTAGCAGGTCTTTAAGCAGGTTGTTTGAAATTTAATTCTTCAGATTTTCATACAAGGCCTGATGTTTCATTTCCTGCATATCCATTTCGAACTTGCCCATTTTAGAGTTCATAAGGGCAATTAGAGTATTTTGGTCCTCGTAGTTTTCATTAAACTGCTCATACATTTTTGTCAGGGGAGCTATTGCAATGGTCGTCGCTGACATAAAGTTAGGCCGTAGCTCGTTAACCACCTTCAAAACCATTTCATGTAGAATTTGGATATCTCTGTGAGTTGTAGATGTTTCCCGTTTTCTCACTGGTATAGATCTTCTTATCTTTGGGAATTCCCTTTGCACAAAAGAGGAGTCCGATGATGACTCTTGGGATGTTGATCAAAATTCGTTTGATTCTTATTGGATCTCATGTTGGGAACTCCAGATGACAGCAGGGCTTTGATTTTTCTGAACCACCCTGATGGAGGGGTTTCTTTTTTGCGAGCAGTGTACTGTCACAGGAGTACTAGAGTCTACCCACCGCCGTTTTTGTGGATGCTTTTGCTCATCACGCTCCTTTTCAATGTCCCTACATTTCCCTGTGGTCATTTGCTCATGACCATTAGTTCTTCTTTTCTCATTTGTTTCCAATATGCACTTCTATGTATTGCTAACATTTTCTATGCCAGAGTTGTTGCTATTCAATTTTGCATTCAGCATTGTCAAATCCTTGATGAGTTGATCGGCCAACGAATAGAATTTCGACGTGATTTGGGCATTGTGGTTCCATGTTCACTAATTCCATGGCCATTGTCATTAAAGTGCTCAACAACAAGTGCCGTCTCGATTTCATGAGCAATTGCAGGGTCGATGGCATCGTGCTGCCACGCACCACCAGATGGCTGCGAACTCTCAAAGTGGTTAATAACCACTGAACAGGTTATCATGCTGTGTTCTTTCGAGAGAGGGGCGCTTGCTACCTTTTTGTATTTTTGGAAGGAACTTGGGGTTGGTCACCCTAAGTTACCTGGGGGCAACCATACATGGACTCCCCGCTCACTGTGCTCAGAGAGGCACAACTCCACCTCACCGATGAGGCCCAACAAGGCTGACACACGTGTATGGGGTTGCTGTTGGTACTCTTGTTCAGAAGGGAATTGCCAATGCATTTCGATGCTGGACTGCCCATGTGGGCGGGACAAAGACTGATATGCAAATGGATATTTCCCTTCTGTGAAAGGTACAGTGAGCAAAAAGCAGATGGCTGCGAACTCTCAAAGTGGTTAATAACCACTGAACAGGTTATCAGGCCGTGTTCTTTCGCGAGAGGGGTGCCTGCTACCTTTTTTGTATCTAGTTAATATACAACTTGAGAGCACAATAATTCAGTACATAGATCACATATTAGTGTGCAGTGAAACAGAAGAAAAATGCAGAGAGGATTCAGTCCAGTTAATAACAGTATTGGCAGAAAAAGGATACAAAGTGGGCAAGGAGAAACGACAGTATTGTCAGGAAAAGGTCCTGTATATAGGACAGCTAATCTCTCAAGAAGGGAGAAAAGTAACACCTGAGAGAGCAGAACCAATCATGAAAACTGTAAGACCGGCGACAGTGAGGGAAATGTAGCAGTTTTTACGCCCATGTAATTATTGTAGGGCCTGGGTTTTTGATTACAGTACATATATTAGATTCCTTTTTAAAAGGACTCAAAGAAGCGCAGACAAGTAAAAGTGTAATAATATGAACAGACGAGATGACAGACGGATTTGAGGAGTTAAAAAAGGTGTTTAGTACAGCCCCTGTTATGAATTCCAGACTATAATGAGGATTTTTATGTATTCTCACATTCAAATGGAGTGGTGATGACAATGGTCCTCATGCAGCAGACAACATTAGGACATGGACATACACCATTAAATTATTAGAGTGTTATTGTAGACCCAGTGATGAGCGGGCATTACCCCAGCTGTCACAGCTCCTGTTGACTGGCGCAGAGGCAGCACAAACACCTGCCTCCCCATTGGGTCTTGGCACCTGGGAGAGTAAAACCACAGGCCACCGCGACCCGCCGGGGAAAGAGGGTTAGGGTCCGTTGGTTTGGATGGGTTGGGGGAGTTCAGGAAAACCGGAAAGAGGGTTAGGTAGATGTTATGGATGGGTAGAGGGTATTAGGGGAACATGCTCCTGTTTCTGCTTCAGTGGGTATACTCCGCCCTTACTCTCATGCACTCCTCATTCACACTGTGTGCCCCACTGAGGGGAGCCTTTGTGCTGGGGCTCCGGAACCAGGCCACTAGTGGACCATAAGTCCCTGTTGCGTGTTGCTGTTCTTTCACAGCCTTGAAACATCAGTAATGCCACTCATGCAGATTATAACCCCAGATTGACTCTATAGTGGGGTCGACCTCCCCTGAATTACACAGCATGTATGGTTTCTGGCCCCCCTTGCATTGCCCCATACAAAGCTTCACAAAGTTCAGAGAAGAACAAACAAGTAAGCAAACACTTAGCTTAGATTTCTGACTGGTGCCCCAGGTTCTCCTGGCCTTTTCATGTTGCTTGGCCAATGCTGCCATGAGGATGTTCAATGTTCCACTGAAAAATACCAAAGCAATTTATCAGGGAGGGCAGTCACGAATCCAGGTGTCTAGCACGTGGATCAAGTGCAACGCCGTAACTGTTTGTGGTTACTTTCACCCCGAGCAGAGGTTAATGCCTCTGAGTAACATGTGTGGGCTGATTAGTCATGCAGGATTCATGCTCTACATTTCGTAGTCATGCAGGGTTCATGCGCGATGCTTTTCATGCATCCGTCCCTATCTGTAGTCTCTAATTGTGTCCGCGGTCCCATCCAAGAGTTCTGCTGTGGATTCCCTTGTGCCTCCCAAAAGCGCTCCCAGCTAATAGCACTAGACCTAGGACTTATGTTTGTACGCGGGCCCTGGGGTGTTCAGGCGTTAGCTTGTGCCCCGTGTAAGCGTGCCTACCGGAGCTCTGATAAAACACATCTTCTCCTCTTGAAGTCCAGAATTGCGAGCGTTGCTCCTGGGGCGCGGCTTGCGCATGTGCGACAGCGTGGGTGTGGCAGTTCCCGGCCGGCAGGCTCGTGCAAGGCACGGCCGGCTGGGAAATGTAGTTTCAAGGCGGTTCTCCATTAAGAGCCGTCTTCCTGCAAAAGGGATGGAGAACATGCCTTGAATACTGGGTTGGGTGCCTCAGGACTGCCTTTCCCCCTCCAGCAGCCCCCTTAATGACTGCTACCTGACTGTTGGTCCTAGCACTGTGTCCAGCCCTGACAGCGAACAAGCATTAGCTGCTGCTGCTTTCACAATTGAAAAAGCTGCAAGTATTACAATGGGGTGCTCCAGGATGTTAAACTTAGAGCATACCTTATTCTCCATTTTGGAGAAACCTAAAAGCATGTTGATTACATAAAGAGCGTCAGGATATGAATTGATAATGTCAAACCCAGCTATTAAAATTGTCAGATGTAGAGTAGGAAATCCAGCAACATGTATAGCAGAACAAGCAGAGAAGGGATATTATACACGTGATTGCACAACGTAAACTGAGTTTTATGATGATATTCCACACGTTAGAGAACACGCTCGGGTGGGTGAATTCTACTCATTGACGGTTCTGTGAAAATGTATCAAAATGACAGGAGAAAGACATAGGGGATTGGCAGTAGTGAAGTTAAAACAGAATGGTGAATTGGAAGTAGTGACAAGTGCAAGACTGCCTTCACATTGTTCAGCGCAGGCTGCAGAATTAGTGGTGCTTATCGCTGCACTCCAGAGTTATGAGGATGTGGAAGTGACAGTGTACTCTATGTGACGTCAACTGTACATGCAGGATTGTCACACTGCAAAAGGAGGGCCTACCTGCGCACAGACAGCATATCACTGCAACACGCGTCGCTATTGGAAAACGTATTAAGGTACTAAGGCTGCCATTGGCTATCGCCATGGTGAAGTGTGCAGCTTTGCCTAACATGAACACTGTGCCCGGCAGGCTCATACCTGCCCGGCACAGCACCTCCGGCAGGCAAACCTGTAGTTTGCTGGTCCGGAAACAAGGGTGCAGGTGAGCTTAGCGGCTCCCTTATTTCCGGACTGGCAAACTCGGCATGAGGCTCAATGTTTTGAAGAAAAGAAGAGCATACAACACTCTACGTTGCCTATAACATTGCACACATTCTTGTATGCTGTTTTCACACATATACTTCGATCCTATCCAGCTCTAGTGAGACAAAGCGTGAATATTGTCACCCTTTTTCAAAATTCAAAGACAGCCCCCATTATCCTCAGGATCATCATTGCAATATTATTACAATTTGTTATAAAAAAAGTATCAGGAACTAAACGTTGATAAAGGAGAAAAGTAATTTTACAGTTTGTGAAATACACCTTGTTAGCAAGAAGACTGCTTAGCGCGCAAAATACAGTAAGGTGCATTCATTCTTTTGAAATATTTCTTGTAGCTACGTTTTGCACAATGCGTAGTCTTTACTTCCTTATTCTTATAGCATTTCGTCAAATGATGTTTTACAATATTGTTGGAGTATCCAAAAATGGGACATATGTTTCTATCCCTAACAAAATCACGAGTGGCATTTTCCCAAACCAATTAACCGGCTTAAGAGGGATGCTGGTGAAGATTATCAGGATACAAAAACATATCTTGATAGCCCATTTAAAAAATAACCTATGGTACCAACACATGAGTGAGGTGGGGAGAGGAATGTTGGATCAGTGCTGCTATATGTGTTCTCTCATCCCCTATGCCATGAGCACAGCCAGAACATTTATAGCAAGAGAAATACCTACACATGGTGCAAAGTACCTCAGCCATTTAGCAGCATGCTTGACAACAGGAAATTTAAGGGAAGTGGGCAACCATATGATAGATGTCAAAAAGAACATTCCAATATGAAGATGCCTATATAAAAGCACAGATGATGATAAAAGACCCGAACTCGAAGAGCAAAATGATCCAATACACATTGTATGGTCCAAATAGAGGCGACATGGAGATTATTGACCAAAAGACACTTGTTTGTTCAGATACATGGGAAACACCAGGATGCTGGAAGAGACCTCAGCTATAGGTCTGTGGACAAATAGCCACCAGAACAGAGTGGGAAGAATGAATGATGGGATGTAGTGCCCATTTATTGATGACAGCACCAGTGAAGATAGCGCAAGTAGTGAATGACGAATGTCTTTAGGAATGGGCAAAGTATTTAAAGTTATTAACATGGGTCGAAGATGAAACAGGACCTGTATCCATATTGCCAATGAAGAATGCAACACTGTGCTTCCAAAACAGTGGTCAGACCAAAGTTGGAGAAAATAAAGGATGTAGGCACATAATCGATCTGCCAGGAATGAAAGGAGGAACTGCAGTGCTGATGGACCACTATTGGGCCTGTGGATCCAGAGCTTACATGAAGTTGCCTCTACATTGGGGAAGAATATGACCTATGGTGATAATACATGTTTATGGATTGGTGGTCCCTCAAAGTGGTATCCTTACATATTATCCTCCCCAAAAATATCGCCGTACATATGGTAATTTGTCTCACCATAGGCAATATTTTTGGGAGGATAATTTGTGGGAGCAGGGTTTGCGGGAGTGTCCCCCACACATTTAAAAATAATTCGGTGGTTGCGGGGGGTGTCCTCCGCAGGGTCAATGGCTCAATATTGTCGCAAAAATATGGCGATATTTTTGTATCGCAATATTTTTGCGGGGATATTAACACATGGAACCCTCAAAGTGACCTCCACATAGACAGCTTTCCAAAAAAGGAAGCTTATAATGACATTTCAGATGATCATAAATTGTTCAGTAAGACAGCAATGATATTTACAGCTATATTCATGCCAGGAATTCAAGCTGCAGTAAACTCCAAGTGGTTACAAATTGCAAGATGGGAACAGCTACATACAATCAACACAACAATAAAAGCATTCAATTCTATTAAAGAAGAATTGAGGCCCATCAGACTTATGACCTTCCAGAACAAGTATGTCTTAGACTTAATAACAGCAATGGAAGGAGGCGTGTGTGCCAAGACCGGGCCTTCTTGCTGTACATGCAAACCTGCCCATAATGGAGAAAATGGAACCCTGACAGAAGCTATAACCCTGTTATCGACCCTGCATATGAAAATGGTCTAAGAAGTAGATGAAACCGAAGATGTTGATTGGTTTTCATACCTGTTCTCATGGATTCCAATCTGGCTGGCAAATGCCTTCAAGACGTTGGGAGCAATACTAGTGTTAGTGTTGCTACGGTTCTGTCTTTTGAGAATAATTATAGGACAATGTAAGAAAACAGCGAAGAAAGCAGTTGGAATGAAGATAATGATCAATGTGAATGCTGTAGCTGATGAACACAAACAGACTGAAAACACCCCCCACAAGCACCTGAAAGGAAGTCTGGATGACGACATAAAGAATGCAGGTGACTTGAGGTGGGTATGAGAAAATTGAGGGTATTCTCCTGAGTAGAGCCCGGCAAACCCTTATCCAGGTGGCCAGGGACAAACTTGCCCTCTGAGATCCCAACGCCAAGGGTAGACGAGCAAGGGAGGATCACCTGGGTAGGGGAACCTGGGATTATGTCCGGGGGAATGCCCCAGGTGTGACGCAATATTGAACCAGGGAGGAAAACAAAATATCAGAGACAGTTATGGGCTACTCCAAATCAAATATCTCCCTTATCAAAATCTACCAACCCCTCTGCATCTAATAAATCCCCTAAGAGCACAAACTCCATTAGACTCGAAAACC
Organism: Ambystoma mexicanum; assembly: GCF_040938575.1. Classification (NCBI taxonomy): domain Eukaryota; kingdom Metazoa; phylum Chordata; class Amphibia; order Caudata; family Ambystomatidae; genus Ambystoma; species Ambystoma mexicanum. Next base: position 596,646,119 of record NC_090933.1, read on the forward strand.
ACATGTCCCAGAATCCCTGTTTTCCCTGGTTTTACCTGAATACTCCCAACCAATCTTCTTCATGTCCCTCTAAGTATTCTTTTCCGAAACCCCAGTATACTGCATTAACAAAACACTACCATTCCCACAATTCCCCATTTCTTTTTACGATAATAATCCTGTCTATTTTACAAACCCTGTCCATTTCATCCTTCCGAGTTAACCAACCAACCCCCATTTTATAATACCTTTTTCCCATCTTATCATGTAGGACATTCGAAAACACTGCCCCCCCCCTTTTCCAACACAAGCACTTTCACACACCACAAAAGACAATGGACTAAGTCCAGACAGAGCCGTTTATCTGGCATTTCCCAATACAAGGTTCAGGCAATTGACCAGAATCACACACACCTGATGGCCCTTTCCCTTCCCCACAGGGATAAAAGGTGGAACACGAGAGCACAGGATAAGCAAGGCAGTCCACATGACGAGATAGCTATCCCGGCATAGCAGTTCAAGAGGAGGAGAAAGACAGCCCGAATCGAGAGGGTGACAAGGAGAGAAGCAACCTTGCCCTTTCTGACCATGGCCTGTGAGACCTCCATGGAAGGAATTGTAAGACCGCCAACCATAACCCAAGAGTGTTGCAGCAGATGTCAATGGTACACAGAGCGTGCCTGCGCTGATAAGCAGGACAGAGGGAGACACCTGCTACTGTGATATCGACCTTGACTCCCGATACAAGGAAAGCCAATCGGTTCATCACAGCCGGTGAGTCGAGGGGAGGACCAATAAAGAAACCGAACTGTGTTGAACAAAAGTAGCAAATGGCTGATTGCAGAATGTACAAAGAACTGTTGATGTAAAAGGGGAAAGCCAGCTGCAGATGAGACAGACACCACATGGGTGCTCACTCGAGAAACTGAGGACAATTACCCGATTGTTGTAATTATTATTACCAGAAGGCCTTGGGAAAGGCGAGAAGAGGGTCAAAGTGGTCATACGTGGGTCTAGTAAAATCCTCTCTGAAGTAGAAAGTTTTTGACCGGCAGATAATCATGAATGAGGGAATTGAATGCCACATCGTAAGAAAGTAGAAGGAGCTGTGACATTGACAAGAGTAAAGCCAAAAGAGGGATGCCGATGGAAAGGGGCAAACTCTAAAGTCCCAAAGAACAGTGTGTTGACAAGAGTGAACCTGGCAGATGGTTGTCCATAGTAAACTGTTTGTAAAAGTTGGCAAGAGTGAACCCGGCAGAGGGATGCTAACAAAAAGAGGCGAGGCCTGAAGTCCCTATGAACATTGTATTGACAGGAGTGAACCCGACCGAGGGATGTCCACAGTGAACTGTTTTGTAAAAGTTGGCAAGAGTAGATTCCAAGATGGCCGCCTGCTGGTGAGGACGCACATCTCCTGTGTTCCGCACACGTGAGATTTGTAAGATGACTAAAGCACTTGAAATAGGCAGTTAACTTGCCAGCAAGAAACAGTGTGCTGTGACCTATTGCGTGGAGAAATGAGAAACACCCTCACTCAAGTTCGAGTGCTCAGGCGATCCACTATTGGCAAGCATCTGACTGCAGATCTGGCGAGCGGAGGGCCCAGAGAGCGCCCTGCAGGTGGAGTGCCCCCACTGTGGCAACAACACTGGTGGTGGGCGGGGGGAGCCCCTTCAGACAGACCATGCCTGTGACTGCCCCTCCGGAGCACGCAAGTAGTCAATAGCAGTCTCCGAGCCCCCCATCAGGCTGACCAGCGGAGGTGCCTGAAGCGGCGGCTGAGGGGGAAAGGGACGATCGGCCTCTGCTCTGGCTGGAATTGCAGGGAGGAACGAGAAACACCCTTGCTCGCTGTCATGATTCCTGCCCCTCATGTCCCCAGCCCTTTAAGATGTCAGGCTGGAGCCAGGCCACAATCACCTACATGGCCCTCAAGGGCCTCTCCATCCCTCCAAAGACCCACTTGGAGTCAGACTTGGCGCTTGTGGCACCAGACTCACTCACTCCCATAGGATAACATTGGGGATTGGACTTGTAGTGCATAGATGGGGACAAGATGGATGCCCCCGCATATTTCGGTACCCAGAACTGCGTGTGCAGTCTAGTCTTTTGGGTGTGGTTCAGCCCAGAGACACCTGGGATACCCAGAGACTATTTAAGCTACGCCCAGGCTGAGAAACAGGCTTTGTGTTTTCTGCACCTGCAGCGTGACACTCACCGCGTTCGGATCGGTCTCCAGTAGGCCTGCATCTTTCTTCTGATCTCAGCTCCTGCAAGAACAAGAACACCGTTAGGAACAGCCTTACCTTGCGGCGCTTCTGCCCATCATTCATCGCTCCTTCTGTTCTGCGGGCATCTTCGGCGGTGTCATTCCCATCCCGGCACGCCGCTTCCCAAGGAAAAGGGAAAAGAACAGAAAAAAGGCATTAGTAAGCAGTCAGCAAATCTTCGCTTATTTTTAAAGACTGTACAAGCTTCAAACGCTTACCTGAATACCAGCTGCTCTGGGGGAACTCAGTCTCTGGAACTTCTCATCCATTTGCAAGAGGGAAAAGACACTCCAGGTTAGCGTGGAAACATCTAGAGGCGCCGCATACCGCGCTTACTCACCGCATTTCTTCTTCATAACCGGCATCTATGCTGAAAACGTTGCGGCACCTAAAAGACACAGAAAAAGAACTCAGTTCAATACAAATACGAAAGGGTTGCATCACGCTTCGTGCTCTCACTCACCTTCAGTGCTACTTATCTCAGCAGCACGTCGCCATCCCCGGACGCCGGCCATCATCTAAGGAAGGAAAGGAACGAAGTTAGAGAACTGTTCAAAAGACTCATTATACTTACCTGTCAGACTCTTGCCAGTGAAGTAACTAGGCAGCAACGAGCCCGCATCAATCAACGCGCCCCTGCTCTGAAAGCAGGACGGAGAGCACACTTTCCAAGAAAACAAGGTGAGCTGTGGATCAAAGGGAAGGGTTGGACGAAGAAGGGGTTCAAGCACACAGAGACAATAGGGAGTTAAACTCTACCAATCCTGTGTTTCAGGCCCAGTCTCCAGTCATGTACACTCCAGGGAAGGGTTCGAGGTCGTAAGAGTTCAGAACAGGCTGAGTGACGTTCCCGTGGATACCAGGTGAGCGTTACACTCACATTCGAGTACCCCGGCGGTCCGCTATTGGCAAGCATTTGAGGGGAGATCTGGTGAGCAGAGGGCCCTGAGAGTGCCCTACAGGTGGAGCACCCCCATGGCAGCAACAACACTGGTGATGGGCGGGAGGAGACCCTCCAGACAGACCGTGCCCGTAACTGCCCCTCTGGGGCACGTAAGGAGCCAGGAGCAGTCTGCAAGCCCTGCATACCAGCTGGCGGACCAGCATAGGTGCCTGAGGCGGCGGGAGAGGCGAGTCGGGAACCTGCGGGGAAAGGGGACATTCGGTATCCCCTCCAGCTGGGCCGGCCTCCCTCCCCCGGAACGTAACACAGTCCGCAACTCAGCAAAGCAGAGAAGTGGCGGGGTGAGCACGGAGAGCCTGCGGATGGTGTGGCCCCCGCTGAGCTGGACTGTGAGGAGGAGCGGGAGCAGTCCCCCAGTGCGCCGCCAGGCACGAGATGCTGGAGAGCCGGAACTCCAAGGTGGGCACCAAGGGAAAGACAGTTCGCCGGAGCCCAGCCGAGCAACACAGCATAACGCCTTGGGCCGTGAGGATCCACCTAATTGGAGGGACCCGTAGGTATCAGCAGTCCTCTGATAATGAAGGTAGGCAGCCCCTAGCCAGAGCACCTAACCTGTGGAAACAGTACCCCGTCAACTCCATAGTTGCTCTCCAAGTCTGTAAGCTGGCAGCAAAGGAGACGTGAACGATTTCCTCTGGACCCCCAGTAGACCCCCGGGGAACAGTAGGTTCCACTCATGTGCTCTGCCCGCCAAACGAGCAATAGCCCGCTGTGCCACCCAAAAAGTGGGTCATTCTTACCTGGATGTCTCACGAAACTCTGCCCGCAGGCAAGCACTGGGGGGTCATGCTGGAACTTACTGCTTTGCCCCAGAATATAGACAAAAGGACTCAGCACCAACTTAGAATTCGGGCATAGCCCATGTCAACCAGCAACTCACCTGGAGGGAGGAATCCGGTGTGCAGAGGCCCCCAAGAGGGCCTACCTTAAGTCCCTGGGACAAACTCACCCCGCCAAAACAATCCCCAGCGGCAACTCACAAGAGGGTGCACATTTTAGAAATGCCACAGCCTTGCCAGAAAGGCCCCCGTCCAGCAAGACTTTGCACCACGCCATAACGGTTCTAACCCTTGAGAGCACTCGGCAGGCAGGGTAGGTGAACGGTGGCCGGCGGACAGACAACCCTGATGCTAGGTGCCAGAACGAAAAGCACACCCCCGAGATTAAAGGGGACACCCAAAAGGCTGGAGAACCAGGTGGCCAAGTGCTAGAGCCAAAATCAACCACAGGATCCGTTTCCACCACTATCCCCGCAGAGTCAACTCCAGCTACACCCCGAATTACGATGGAAACCGACAAGGAGGAGTTACTGAACTGTTTGAAGGGCATGGAGGCGAGGATGACGAACGAATTTCAGGCCCAAATAGGACAGCTGAAGGAAGACCTAAAGGCCTCACTGCAGGAGGTCCGCAGAGAGGTGAATGAGCTAGGAGACAGGATGGACACGGTAGAAAGTGGCCTCTCCAACCTCGTGGAAGAAGCCAAACAGAACAGCATCTTACTTGAACAAGTAGCGGCGGCCACCAACAACCTCGAACTGCAGGCTGAGGACCTCAAAAATAGATCACGAAGGCCCAACATCAGAATTAAGGGCCTGCCAGAGTCGGTACCGGATGGGGACCTTCGTGACACGATGCAACAAACCTTTAGCAACATGCTACATGACACCATGCCTGAATCTATCGGGTTTGATAGGATACACCGTGTGGGCCCCAAGAGAACTGACCTGGGCTCAAGGCCCAGAGGCGTGTTGGTGGCCCTCACTTCTTATGGTTATAAATGCCATATCACGAAGGAAAGCATTCTAAGAGCAGCCAGGACCATCACTGACCTGACGCTCAACGGTAATCCTATCCTGTTGTTCCAAGATCTAGCACTTGCAACCCTCCACAAGAGGAGGCCCATGCGTCCGGTGATGAAGGCCCTACGAGAGAAACAAGTATCCTATAGCTGAGCATACCCCTTCGGCCTAACATTTAGCTGGGAAGGAAACCAGAGACGAATTACCACTTGCAAGGAGGGCCTCTCATTGTTAAACTTGGAGGTGGACCAGAACCGTGGAGAAACCGGTCTGCCGCAGAGTGCCCAGACTGCAGTGGCTAACCCCTAGGAATGGTCCACCGAACGGAGAGGCAGACCCAGAAGAGAACCTAAACCGACTGGCCCATATAAAAGCCAAACATAACTGGATGGACAAAGGCGATAGACCAAGCCTCTCACTGTAACTCCTGGACAGAAGTGCAAGTTACAACTTGAGATCGACAAACAAACCTAAAGAGTCAACTCTTGGAATCTTATCCGAGTCATGGAACCTCCCGGACACTCGGAACTTGTGAATTGAACTGTGATCCAACACCCCAGGTTGTTAGTGGGGGGGATTCCTAGGAACCTCGGTCACGGAGGTCACAAAGGGTGGGGGATGGTGGAGGGGTAAGGGTCTTTTGAGGGGAGGAAAAAAGGGGGGGAGGAGGGGTCAGGGGTTCTACATATAGAGGGACGGTCCAGAGTTCGGGAAGGGCAGAGTGAGGAAGGCAGTGTGAGGCAGCAGGTTAGACTACTACATAGCGGGGACAGCGGGCAATCCTTTCCCATAATGAAATGGCGGAGTTGACTGTAGTCTCCCTGAACACACAGGGACTGAACACGTTAATCAAACGCCAGGCAATCCTGGACAGGCTAAGGGCAGTGCAGGCGATGATAGGGATCCTACAGAAGACACACCTCCTCCCCAAAGAAGAGAAGAGGATGGCCCATCGCGCCTTCCCTCAGCAATTCTATGCATCTAGAGGGGGAAAAAGAGTGGAGTGGCCATTTTGACCGGGCGAGAATTAGAGTTAAAAAACGACAGCTCCGCAGGGATACAGAAGGGAGGTACTTCGGGCTTAAAGGGACGATAAAGGGTAGCACATAGACAATTCTTGTCCTATATGCCCCCAACGAAAAGCAAGGCGTGTTCATTACGGGCATTTTGGAATTTTAGAAACATTTGGCAGCTGGTGCAAGGACCGGTTGATCATAGGGGTGGACTTTAACTTTGTCATGGACCGGGCGTTGGACATAACACTCCCTTCCACAGTCGTGGATCAGAAAAATAGGCAAGCATTGGGTAGCTTCTTTAGGGAACTAGGAGTAATAGAAACATGGCGGTTTTTCCAAGGGGAGAACAGAGAATACACCCACTATTCGGCCGTCCATCTCGGCTACTCCAGAATAGATATGATCCTGGTCTCTGCTACCTTAGTTCCCCAGATAACAAAAGTAGAGATAGGTTGGAATATCTCTCAGAGCATGCTCAGGTGATGGTATCGAATGGGGGGGGGGTGTAGGGAGTAAGCAAAAGCCCCCCTGGAGACTAAATGAACTTCTCCTGAGAGACATAGCACTCAGAGCCCATATGGAGAGCTCCATAAATAACTTTTTTAAGGAGAATGGTAACAGGGAAGCAGACTCGGGGGTAGTCACAGGCGGTGTCATATTGTAGGGAAAGAGGCCTTATAACACGCCAGTAGGAAAAGGAGGTAAGGGAAGCTGAGACCTTGCACAACACCAGACAATCAAGGAAATCCCTATGGGATCTCAGGAAGATTAGGGCACAACTCGAGAACCACACTGCGGAACAGGTGGCCCAGTCACTGCTAAACATGAAGCAATCCTATTACATACATGGAGGCAAGGCAAACAGATTACTGGCTGCAAAAATAAGAAAACAAAAAACTCGTAACTATATAGTACAGCTAAATGATAAGCAAGGAACTCCACAGACAGTGGAGTGTGAGAAACTGGAAATGATGAAGCAATTCCACAAGGAACTTCTACGCAGTGAGGTCCTTGACCCAGAGCGGCAGTGCTCCTATATCCGATCTATCCCCCTACCTCAGATCACAGAACAGGACAGGGTAATCCTTGGGGGACCAATCTCGGCACAGGAAGTCAGTGACACCATCTCAGCACTGCCAGCAAATAAGGCCCCTGGCCCGGACGGCCTTGGAAACTGCTATTACAAAACCTTTTTCACGCAGCTGCTGGCCTACCTGACACATCTTTTCAATACAATCAGAGAAGGGGATTCGGTAACAACTGATATGGGGAGATCCACGACCATATTCCCCCTGAAACCGGGGAAAGACCCTCTCGAGTGCTCCAGCTACCGCCCCATCGCATTACTGAACACGGATACGAAAACTATGCAAAAATACTTGCCAACTTCCAGATCCTGTCAACGAGCTTCACAATCAATGGTCAAAGCTCAGAATACGTCAGAATACGGCGAGGCACGAGGCAGGGTTGCCCCCTCTCTGCTTTGATCTTTGCGATGGCAATGGAGCCATGTGAGATTTAGATCAGACAAGATGCAGGGATCAAGGGGGTGACGTGCGGCCAGGAGACCCATAAAATCACACTGTATGCGGATGATATCATGCTTTCCATGGGAGACCCGAAGGACACAATGCCTAGAGCCATGACAAAGCTGCAGGAATTCGTAAAAGGTCTCAGGGTTTTCTATTAACTTTTCCAAATCTAGGGAATGAGGGAATCTTTAGAATACCTAGGGATACGCCTAACAAAGGACCTAACTAAGCTGTACAAGACACATATAGTACCCCTATGGAAACAGCTGCAGGAGGACATGCACAGATGGGAAACCCAGGAACTGTCTTCGCTTGCGACGGTAAAAATGAACATCCTCCCCGGCCTTCTCTATGTGTTAAGTTCGATCCGGGTGACAATTCCACATGCCAAGACCAAAGAACTTCAAAAAGCAATATTCAATTTTATATGGCAAGGCAAGAAAACGTAGGGTCCAAAAACGCACACTGATGTGCCCTCTACTCATCGGAGGCCTGGGAGTCCCAGAGGTGGGCAGATATATATTGGCAGCGCATCTGCCACCAATGCTGAGATGGGCAAGACAGGAAAACATCAAAGGGTGGTGTCGGATTGAACAGACGGCCACGTCAATCCCCTTAAGAACACTGCTAGGGCTGAAAGCGGAGAGACGGGAGAGGGGTAGAATCCTCCTGGAAACAACTAAGATATCCCTATAAAGCTGTGACAAGGCCCGGAGCTGGAAACGCATTCCTCGTGGTCTGGGCCCCTGTACCCTGCTAATGCAAAACCTGGATTTCTCACAAGTTCTCCAGCGGAAATTCTGGGAAGGCTGGACGGGCGCAGAGGTACTGACCCTAAGGGACATGTACAGAGATGGCTCCCCCCTGCTCTACACAAACTGCCAACAGAAATTCGGAATAGGGGAAAGGGAGCACTATAAAAATACACAAATCAGACACTGGATAACTCACCCAACAGTGAAGAGGGCGGGAATGAGGCAACTGTCTGATCTCGAACTGGCCATGCAGGAGGGCCTGACAATGAAAGGAGTGGCTAGGCTCTAGAGATTGATATCCAATGGGCAACCAACGGATAATCTCCCATACAAAGCAAACTGGGAAAGAGACATGGAAGAGACATTAACTGTCGAGGAGTGGAATCAAATATGGGCAAGGGCACATCACATGGAATATCCAGGTGCACCACGATCAAAGAGTCAGCATACAAGTTATGTTTCAGATGGTATATGTCCCTCTACCGCCTACACAAAATCAATAAGGGTTATCCACCCACATGCTGGATGAACTCTGGGGAGAGGGGAATCTTATTCCATATGTGGTGGTTATGTCCCAAAGCAGCGGCCTTTTGGAAGTAAATACTTGGGCACATAAAAGACATTGTGGGGGTGGAGCTCCCCATGTCCCCGAAAACAGTCCTGTTGGGAACACGCCTAGAGGTAGTATACACAATGTCGGGTCGAGAGCCGCCTTAATCACTCATCTTTTGTCCGCAGCGAGAATGACCCTCGCACAGAACGGGAAATGTGAATCAGGACCGATGACCGCCTGGTGGTGAGATTTGGGGAGTGATGGCGATGGAAAAGATATGCGCCCTCACCAGAGTGAAATACTTAAAGTTTCTAACAATCTGGAGCCCCTTCCATGAGCTGGTGAGGGACAGAGAGGCCCTGTACTTCAAACCACGTCTACTCAAAAATACACATGTCATCTAAGCCCCAACCAAACTTGGGCCAAAGCCTGGCACAACCTTCTAAGAATTAACTTAATAATGACTGAACTCTGGATCGCAAATGTTGGAGTAAAATGGGGCAGGGTGAGAGGGAGACGGGGGAAAAGGGCGAGAGGGGAAGAGGCTAGGGTGGGGTGAATTTTTGAAAACACTCAGAGGCAAGAGAGACCCCACTGAACTGGATGGGTTGAAAGTAAATTGTTCATAGGTGTATTATCTCTAGTTCACTGAAACTGTTCTATTTTCATAAGGTTGTCTGCCTTCGATCAATAAATAAAGATGTTTAAAAAAAAAGTTGGCAAGAGTGAACCCAGCAGAGGGAGGCCAACAACAAGGGGTGAAGCCCGAGGAGCTGTTTAAAAAGACATTAAGATTTGTGAGTGCAAGAAGAATTGTAAGACCAGGGGAAGTGGACTGTCCCCCTGTCCCCCCTGAGCCCAACCGAGGGAGATCCAGGAGTGATAAGTCATCACCCAAAGTCCATTTGTAAAGTAATTTATTTTTGTCTGTTTTGTTGAATATATCAGGCCCTCAAAGGCAAAATACTTTTTATTGAAAAGAGACTTAACCATCAAAGAACCTGAGCTGGTACAGGTTAGGTGTTTTTCCTCCCTGCATTTATAGTTTAATAAACACCCTTGAACTGTGATCACTTGTGTCTGTCTTTACTGTTGCCACCATGAGTTCCTTATAGGGGGCGGGGGTGACAAAGATATGGATTCTGAAGAAACCACAGTGTGAAAAAAAGGTGAAGAGAATTGAGTAGGTGGTCGAGGGGAGAATGTAGAGAGGCAGATGTACATGTTATTTATAGAGTCCACCCCCTCACCTCCGTCATACTGGAAGAACAACAAGAGAGCACTGTGTTTGACACCTCATTCCAATACCACATCGAAGGCATGAGAGACGTTATGCGATCAGACAGCGTATCAAATGTACCTTTGTACTGATGCGGTAGACATAACCCTGCAGACACCATTGGACATAGAAGAGCTATAAGAAAAGTCTTGCAGATGTGGACGCACTGAACTTGATGTATGGATATCTAAATAATGAAGATTTAATTGAAGTGACACAGTAAACATATATGCGAATATGAAGAAAACCACATACACTAAAGAAGATAAGTGACAAGAGATGTAGTAGATGTATATACGTAGGAATGCAAGATAGATAAAACAATATAAGAAGCTTGCTAAAGTAGGAAATAGAACACAAGTAAAGCAGCCATATTGAGAAAATGGACGTCGGAATTGTATAAGAGTAAGCAAGAAGCCTTGAGAAGAGAAACTAGAGCTGCAATGCTGACAGGCGCTGGAATACAAACTTGTTCAAGAACAAAGGCCATTTGCATGGCTCAGGATCAAGGATGCCGCAGCAAGAGCAACTACATGGCTTGTACGGAGTCCAAACGATAAGCTATGTACGCAGGACATATTTCTCTTAGATTTAGTAAAGGAGTGAACAATTGCGAGTGGTCAATTGAAGATGCAGACAGCACATGCACGATGGAGCAACCAAGTCTCCAGAGATCGAGGAGAGTAATAGAACCCAGTATAATTGAATTAAATGGTATTAAAAATAAGTGCAAAATGGACATATTCATGGTCTCACATGTGATTCAGGGCTGAAAAACTAGGCCTATTCATGAAGCTTCAGACGAAGATAGCAATGTACCTTCAATCCCTTTAAAATTCCAAGGAAGGGAAAAGTCAGCAAGGTCAACTACAAAGAAGAAGCCTTGGCGTAGGGCCTAACTGATGAGAGATGGTAGGTTAATTAGCTAAGAAAGGTAGTTGTCTGACGTGGTTCCCTTGCACCTGGGTTTCATTGCTTATGTGCTGCTAATGAGCCGAATGTCCGAGGTTGGTAAAAGAGTGCCAACCAGTCATGAGGGTCTATCAATTGGTAGATTATACATTGTTGAACGGGCCTATCCACTGCTGTTATTATGCTATTATAAGTATTTTACGTAGTTAGAGGTAATTCAAGGCGTGCCTACAAGATAAGAGGCATCCAATGATTGGTACTAATATTTAGACAAACTTATGTATATGTTTTCCTTAACCAATACCACCATCCAGTAAGTTTTTACTGTTAGCCAGGCAGGAAGACGTCATAGCTGACATATGTTGAGGTATAACACCTTCTGTGTAACTGAAATGCACTGAGAGTGTGTGAGCAGTAATCTGTTTGTTCACCAGGTTTCTCTACTTTATTGAATTGATAATAAAGTAGTATTTTGCCATATTCTTTGAGTTTTTCCAGTTATTTGGGCCTGAGATCATTTATTGTGGTAATCCCGTTCGGCACTTGCAATGCTGCAGGTGCTATTGCACAGCTTCTGGCTCGCTGGGGACCCACATCCTTCTCCAGTAAAGGTGTCTTTGGGCCAGCCACAAGTTTTGGGAGTTCCTCTTGCTTCCGAGACCCAATGCTGGATAATTACTTCTTGCCTCGGTCTTGTGCATGTCCAGAGCTCGGCACCCATGGAAATCAGGCTCACATGGAGAAAGACAGCTCTCCTGCACGTCTTCTGCTGCACAGCCTCTGCACTTCAGAGTTTGGGGGAAGAGGAATCTCTCAGAACAAGCAGGTGAAATCTGCTGTCTCCGCATTCTGGCGTCTCTCTTGTTCTCCCACAACTGCTTGGTTTGACAGCCTTCTTCCTTCTGCCACTACTGCTACAGCTCGCATTCCAGTCACAGTTCCAGCTCCTTCCACTCCTTTCAAGTGCCTGCATCTGAGGGGGCCTTTTATGCCTCATAGGTTCCTTCAGGTGTGGGCTGTTAGGCTTAATTGCCCTACTACTACAACAGCATGCCTCTTCAGCGCTCCTCTTCATCCCAGTACTTCTGGGATTTTGGGACTTGTAGTTCCATTTAGTAAAGTTAGTTATTTCAACTTCTGCAGTTTGGCAAACAGCAGACAAAACAGGAGGGTGTCCCAGTCTTCCTGGTCTGTTCTGCTCAACCCCATGTTTTCCTCCTGCAGCACACCACCCCCAGGGTCTGGTTCAGGAAGCATCTGCCTTTCAGTGGCCACATGAGGAGGGTCCCAGACCAGGTTTCTGGGAGGAATCATCACTGATTCATCACATACAGCATAATGAATTTGACTACCGAACTGATCATAAGAAAGATTTTGAATACTGAGTTAATGAATTAAGGTGAATTGGGCACAATTATCGCTTTAAGAGGGAGAGTGAAGAGAATCATTGTAATCACCATTGTCCAAGCCAAGAGAGGGCGATATTTTGTAACCACCATTGCCCAAGCCAAGAGGGGACAAGATTCAACAAACATTAAATACATATAGTACATCTGATGGTGTGCTTTGTTAAACTATTAAGGAATCATCCTGACAAAACATATCTTAGAAGACGTCTTTTTGATTTATCAAACAACAATTCTCTTGACACTTTGAACATTGCAGTGGAGAATGCAAAAACCTATTGGGCAATATGACAATTGTGTTGCCAAGCAAAGAGTCTGTGCAAGTAACAAGACTGTGTGCCATGTTTTGATTGGAACTTAACTATTGAAAGTACTTGCTTACTTTTGACTTCCAGTTGGAAATATTTTTAACTGATCCAGGGGAAGGGGATTCAACCCTGGATACAAGGATGCCTGTTCATATTTTCTCTATGTGCACTTAAATGTTATGTTGTGGATTTTCAACAGCCAGACAACACTTTAATGAGTTTGTTGTATGTGTGAGTGTGAAGGACAGAGAAGTTTGGACATTAGGTCAGATTATTTTAGCTTTTCAGTTTGTTAGGTTAGGGAAAGTTAGGAGTTTGTCTCAACCTTACTGTTCAATAAAATGGCTAATTGCGAGAAAACATAGGGCCTGATTCATGGAAGTGTTTTATAATGGCACAATGCCATAGGAAAATGGTCTGTGAATCAGGCCCTTAATCTACTTGTCTGTCTCGTATTTCTGACACCTCACATACTTTGATTAAAAGAGTACCCTGCATCCAATGACGGAATGGCTGAGAGAGAAGAAGATTTGGTATAGATGGTAATTTCCTACCACCCGACTTTTCATTGATAATGGTGTGAAGTGGTCTATAAAGTCAATGAAGGAGGGTGAGCGGCTGCTGCAGCCTGAGGAAGAGGGTGAATCATTGGGTGTGGAGTGCAGAGAACCTTCTTCTGGTTCTTCCGTACCCTCTGCTTCGTGGGCCGGGGTCAGGTGGTCCAGGAGGCCCAGAGGCAGTTCTTTGAAGGACAGGAAAGGGAGCAAGCAATTGGAATGATGGCTTAGATCACTCTATACTGATCAAGCTTGTTGACCTTTTGAACCCATGTTATGTCAATATCATATATTTAGATAGTTGCTAGTGGGAAAAAATAGAGGGTGTTTCAGTGCCTAGCTCCCAGAGATCCCTTACTCAGGTGGCCAGGGCACGGCCATCACCTTTGGATCGAGACCCTGGGGGTGGACACGTGTGGGAGGATCACCTAGGTACGGGTCCTCAGGGAGTGGGGGAGGAACGCCTGATGGCGAGACATGGTATCCCCATTTCCATATACCCCTGTCCAATCCCATTTTATCGGATATTCCAACTTCCCAGATCCCCCCTTTCCTTTAAAAACACAGAGCCGAGGAAGAAGAGGTCTGAGGCTGAAAGGAGTACCACACATGCAATACATTGGACATGTTCCACTAATAAGATCAGGCTAGATCAGGCCCTTGATCTTAATTACATGCACCTGGTACCTATTAGCTCTCCCCACATGGTTAAAATGTGGAATACTGAGACACACTCTGAGCAAGGCGGTGCACGAAAAGGAGCAGTTCTTCCAGGGTGACGGCAAACCAGGCAGAGCAGAGCTACATGCCGAGGGACGGAAATGAGGGATGGAGAAACCATGGACACCCCGGTGGGAGACCGTTATCTCTGAAGGGCCTTGAAGGTTGCGCAAGGAATCCCAGCTAGAGAGAAGAGACAACCCTCTTTTGTGTTTCAAGGATACCAGCCACCCTTGCGGTGACCGGCACAGTTGAGGAGGTGCAGCGGTAGTGGTGGTATCAGCCATAACTTCAGGATCAAAGCCACGAAAGAAGAAAATGAATTAACACAGCCGGTGAGTTGATGAAAGCAATGAAAGTCCCGTCTGTGTTAAATGCAAGTTGATGGCAACAGTATCCGACGAATGAAGGCTGCACGTGTGCCGATAAGACGCCAGAGAAAGAAAAGCATTGTAAAGAACTGTAAAATAAAGATATAAAGTAACAGAGGGGCCCGGCGACAGAAGATTGCCCAATCGAGGTTTTCTGTGAAATGTCTGATGCTGTAGAAGCAGCGGGAAGAGAAAGAAACTGAGAAGCAAGGTTTGAACTGTTGTAAGTTTTGATCCCGGCAGAGGGAAACCTGGATGTGAGAGATTACTTTGAACTGTTAGGTTTGATCCCGGCAGAGGGAAACCTGAATGTAAGAGATATCTTTAAACTTTTAACTAAATGCTGTGCTTGAAACTACATATACCAAGAGGTCTTGGTGTAGGAGAGAAAAGTGATGTTTGAGGAAAGACGGTCGAAGTAGTCATGCCGAGGTAAGAGCAAAAGCCTCGCAGTTTCGAAAGTCTTGGACAATGTGAGGAAAATGAAAGGAGGCTTGAGCCTGACAGCGGAAAACCTATGAAGGTGTGATTGGGGAAGGGAACTGTTATGCTCACCTGGTCTCCTGGGTCTAACTTCGCCCTCTGCGCTTATGTGGTGACTGGTGGTAATAGGTGATGCTGCTCGGGACTGCTCCTGCGTGGAGAATAGGGGGCATGAGTATGCCAGCTTGGGCGCCTGATCCCCTTCTAGACCCCTTCTCCCAAAACATAGTACCCGTGGGATGCGCTGTCCCTGGAAAGCTCCCCTGTTGATTAGTTTTGGCGAGCACTCCGTCCTGCTGCTTCTGGCAGGGGTGCTTGTATGATCTGGACCGAGTTCCTTTACTGGTCCCTTGCATGTGGTAGTTCAGTCCTGCTGCGACTAAGCCACGATACTTCAGGTAAGTGTTCCTGTTTGCCTTTGTCTTTCCTCATCTGTTTTTGTTGTATTGGAAAGTTTGTTGTCTTGTATTGCTGTCCGTTCCACTTTTGAGGTTTGCTCTTTTGCTTTCTTCCCTTGCAGGTGATGTTGCCGGCCCGGCAGAAGCTGTGGAGCGTGAGGCGAAAGCCGGAAGGAATGAGGAACTAAGCTGCAGCGGTACAGTAGCTGGTAAGTTGTTAACTAGGGGGCACATGGGGTTCAAATGCGGCGTGGTCCTAGGACGGATGTTCTAACCTTGTGTCATGAAACACCCATGGAGCCTGTGGAAGAGATGGAAACAATGGAAGAAGGACTGAGCTCCTCCTTTACCTGGACGTTACGTTCTAGCCTCGCTGGAACAGAGGCTATAATTAACTGTCAGGTGTGGCAACCGGTGCGTTGCAACTGATTTCTTTCCCAACGCTAGTTGACAGTGCTCCTGTCTCGTGCTACTCCTTGTTTTTCTTCCCATTTGCCTTTCCATTGTTTGTCTGCCTGCCTTTTATCGTACATTTTGCCACCACGCTTCCTGTGGGGAATATTTCTTCTTTAATTTGGACCTTTCCCTGCCCGCATTTTCTTGTTAATCTCCCAGCGTGTGTGTTTGTTATTTTGCTGGAGTCAGCAGACACCTGCGTTCGCTCTGGGGCTTTTTTTTTTACTCAGCGAGCGGGGACTTGCTATCTGCAGTTCTTTTCAACACACGCTTTTCCAAGCAGCTGTCACTTCAACTCGTGCCCCCTGAGTTGTGTGCTTCCTCTGACCTGTGTAGCCCCTCCTTCTGTTTATTTTACTTAACCTTGCTCACGGAGTTCTTGGAATCTTTTCCAAAGCTTAGACATTGCACCCAAGTGCATTCTGGTAAATGTAGTACTCTAAAGAAGTGGGCTTCCACGAAGGATTGTGAATTACCCATTCGCTGAATAGTATTCCAAGAAGGATTGCGAATACTTATTTGAACAGACCAACGCACCTGAAACTACCCAGGGTTTTTCTGCTGCGGCTTTTCCCTGGTTTGGGGTGGGCTCCCCGGAGTCCCCGCTGCCGGGCATACAGCCTTACTGGCAAAGTGGCCTCCGGGGGAGCTCGGCCCTATCTCTTCAAACAAAAGGGCAAGACGGTGAAAAAGAAGAACCCAAGAGCCTGGAGAGAGAAACCTGTGGAGACTTCTTCAGACGAGCCTTCGGAAGCCAACTCAGAAACCACAGGTGAGGAGTGGGAGAGGGATACGGGTACAATTGTAGACACTAAACAGCACGAACCTGAGAGATTGCAACGCCCAGAAAACATGGCAAGCCTTGAGCAATACCAGGAATTGGTTAATGCTATTCAAGCCCTCACAGTGGAAGTACAATCACTAAGAGCCGATAATACAGCTCTGCGACAACAGGTACAACAGAGAGAAGATAACCGAGGAGATCTACCTCCCATTGCATTACCTTGTGGCAAGTTTGACGGCAATCCCCGAAGAATGAAGGAATTCTTGGATGCCTGTTTGGTACACTATACCTTTCGCCCGAAAACATATGAACTGGATAGGGCCAAGGTGGGATTTTTGATTTCTAACTTAGTGGGGAATGCGTTGGCATGGGCTACTCCACTAGTTACCAACTCTGACCCAGCCCTTAATGATTACAGTAACTTTGTTCAACGCTTCCGGGATAGGTTTGAAAGACCCGAAGTTTTGTACTCTACTTTTGAGACTTTATTAGACATACGCCAAGGACCAGCTGATGTTCAAACCTATGTTACCAATTTCCAGAAGGTTGCTACAGAAGCAGGTTGGCCTGAGACGGCACAGGAAGCCATATTCCGTCGCGGTTTACATGACAATATCAAAGATGAATTAGCTCGTGTCGCCAGACCTTCTACTTTTCAGGAACTAGTCTCCTTAGTTCTGCAAATTGAGTTCCGTATGGCCGAAAGGAAGGCAGAAAGGAAGAGACCCAGACTTACTGTACCCATTCCTCACCACCCTCCCTTACCTGAAAAATGGTCTGCAGATGAGCCTATGCAGATTGGTATGGCCCGAGGCCCCCTCACCGCTAGCGAAAGAAAGAGGCGTAAGGATCTAGGACTGTGTATGTACTGTGGATCCGATACACATTTATTACGAGATTGTCCTGGAGTTCCACCTAGGAGACAGGGAAACGACAAACCCCGACCTTGAACAGGGAAAAGGGAGGGGTTTCGACAGTGAATCCCTGTGAAACTACTCAGCCAGCTATGATCAATAATTGCAGCCTGATGGTCATTAAGATCCACTTAGACTGGAAACAGGAAAGCCCGGTGGAATGTTTGGCAATGCTGGATTGCGGTGCCGCGGGCAATTTCATTGACGACAAATGGGCAACGGAACATAAAATCCCCAGGCGCCAAAAGATACGCCCAATACCCGTGGAAGGGGTTGACGGCACACCTCTAACTTCGGGTCCAATTGTTCATGAAACCCAGGAATTAAGAATCAGGATGGCGGCTCATCAAGAATACATGACTTTCGATATAATACGTGCAGCTCATTTCCCGGTTATACTGGGAATCCCCTGGCTCACACAGCACAACCCTTGTATTGATTGGAAACTGAACACAGTAGGATTCCAGTCTCAATATTGCGAGCAGAATTGTTTAGTACCGGTGGAAACACCTCCTCTGATACACGCGTCCCTTCAAGATACTTCCTGCAGTGTCAACACAGTACCGATACAATATCAGGAATTCTCTGATGTGTTTGCAGACACTCAACCACGAAGCCTTCCGCCCCATCGGAAGGAGGACTGTAAGATTGATCTTGTGCCGGATGCAGTAGTGCCATTTGGTAGGATGTTCCCGCTTTCCTTACCTGAAAAGGAAGCACTTAAAGAATATTTGGCAAACAATTTACAAAATGGCCTCATCAGAGAGTCATCCTCTTCAGCCGGAGCTTCTCTTTTTTTTATTTCCAAGAAGGGAACTACAGAACTCAGACCCTGCATTGATTTCAGGGGCTTAAACAGCCTTACAGTACGGGATAGATATCCCATGCCCTTGATGAAAGACATCATAGAGGCTGTCCAAAGGGCTTGTGTATTCACAAAGCTTGATCTCCGAGGAGCCTATCATCTTCTAAGAGTTCGTGAAGGAGACGAATGGAAGACGGCATTTAGAACTCCTCTCGGCCACTATGAATAAAGGGTCATGCCGTTTGGGCTGGTCAACGCTCCTGCACAGTTCCAGCGTTTTATGGATAAGATCTTTGCTGATATGCTGTATAATACAGTAGTGATTTATCTAGATGATATACTTGTTTATTCAA